>NC_072866.1:17928110-18531412 GCF_028858705.1 Grus americana
CTGCACCTGCAGCCATGTTAGTCTGTTGCTAGAACCGTTTCCAATGTTGTACTAAAATTGCAGCACACTTGTGCCGATGTGATCGTGAGTGACATCATCTACCTGCAGGATGTGAAAGAACATGCTCGTCGCCATTTCTGTAACGCCCGGTCAGACAGTCTTCTAACCTCACTTGTACAGTTTACATTTTGTTCTTGGATGTTGTGTCACACGAAACAAGCCACATTGGACATGGGTGTTTATTAATATAGGAATCATCTCTGTGACTTTCGGCTACTGCAAGAGCTCGGCGTTTGTGCTGTGCTTATCACTACGTAAGCCAGCAGGGTAGCTCGGTCTTGAGTTGCTTCCCCATGTGCGTGCACGCGTGCGCTCTGGAGAGCGCTGGCAAAGCGGCACTCGGGTGTTCTGCTGTGCTGCTGGAACTCAATGTCTCTGAAACCTGGTTTGAGATCATCGGGGTTTGCACGCTCAATAGCGCGATGTCTGACAGGGATGGGCTGAAGCTGGCTGAGGACTAGTGTGAACACGGCTCGGTGCGGGTCAGGAATGAATAGGATATTACAATCAAAAAGACTTTTATTTTACTCATATTTATAATTCACGTCTGGTGAAAAGAACTGTCTATAGTTTCTACGTAATTAAGACTGATGTACTAAGATAATACTTTCTGAATTTATATATTTTCACTGTAAAAATTGTGCCAGAGTCTTAAGATACTCCTGAACTCGGCAAAGCGTCGGACCTAGAAGAACAGCCCAGCTGTCTGTCTGTCCGTGTAACGGCGAGGGAGGTGTTCTGGTTTGGGGGCGTCTGTCTTTCCGACTCGTGGGGCACTGACTGGAGGCTCTGAGGGCAGAGACCAGCGAGGTTTCC
Source organism: Grus americana (assembly GCF_028858705.1). Classification (NCBI taxonomy): domain Eukaryota; kingdom Metazoa; phylum Chordata; class Aves; order Gruiformes; family Gruidae; genus Grus; species Grus americana. Next base: position 17,928,987 of record NC_072866.1, read on the forward strand.
CTGGGAACTCTTCCCCCTCGTAGCTACAGGCCTTCCCAGGGCACCGCTGGGTAGCGCAGCTGGGACTGTGTCAGGTGCCCAGTGGAGAAGGGGGGAGGAACACTGGGTGTAGCGGCGCGGTGAAGTGAGCCTGAGGGGATGCTACTCATCGGTGTAAGCCTCGGCACTCTTGTCCCTGGGCACTCGGAGACCGAGTACCATCAAGTGGCAGTTTCAGCCCAACTGGTACGTGCAGTTTTGGAAAGTGCAGTAAAAGAAGATTGTACGTACCTTATGAATACAGATGAACAGAAAACTTGTCTAATTTGTGCTACATTCAACTTAATACTTCTTGTAACCTGCAGGCTCTCTAGAATCCACAGAATCCACATACGTATCAAAAGCCCAAGGAACAGGCACAACCCCCCCACCAACTCCTACGTCCAGCCTTGCAAAGCAAAGACTTCCTGGTAAGTCTCTCCATCTTCTATTTCTAAAACTTGCTGAAAGGTCCTGCCATCTGAGTTGTGTGACACAGGAAGACCAGCGTGATTTTCAGTCTTTTGTAATACCTGGGACTAGAGCTCATCCTCTCATGCCTTAAGTCTGCCTTAAAAACCTTCATTTAAACGTGGCATGGAACACCAGCCCCAACTGGTCTCTCCCTAAGAATTCTGCCTGGGGTTACGGGAAGTTGTGATCCTGCTGACTGACCTGTGAGGGCTGGAATCTTCCTCTGGAATATCACGAGGTTATTGACTTTCAAAAACTAGCACGTAAACAAGCCAGAAGTTTGACTTGAAATAAAACCATAAACAAGATATAATTGTGTATTTGAGCAACTGCATCTCTGTTGCTACCTAATATTTTGTGGACCAAGTCATTCTGAGGTGAAGATCTGTTAAATCTCAGGCACTTTGTGTAGTTGTATTAGTAATTTTTGTTGATTTGACTGGCGGGAAAACCTCAGGTTTAACTCACCTTTGGAATCAGCTTCCAGCCTGCAATTTTCAGTGCAAGTTTTTACGCTGGAACAACTTCACTGCGCGTACAGCCTGTTTTCCAGCTGAATGTTAAGAGCCTGTGTGTACACAGGCTGAAATACCGGGTGCCGTTGCCTTGCACACGTACCGGTAACTGCAGGTAAGTATGGCCGTGTTCAGGGTATGGGTTAGCACCCGAGTAAAATCTGTTTCTTTGCAGTTGTAAAGTTCAGGTATTTTCTTTGAAAGTGCGCTTGTGTGTACCATGCTCCGTACTGCTGCTTTCATTGGTACTGTATTCTTCAAATGCTTGACAGGTCAGAAAATTTTCAAAAGGTCTGTAAGAAGTTCTGACACATTCAGTGAAACCAGTTCCGTCAGCCACTGCGACGACCTGGAGAAGGTGGATCCGAGACCCCCAGCCCTGTCCCCTGGCCAAGAGCAGGGGCCTCGGCAGATGGAGAAGACGGAGGAGCAGAAGGAGCTGGCGCAGGCCACGCAGATGGACACCGAGGGCACACAGAGTGACGAACCGCCACGCCACTGCACAAAGGCAGAGGAAGGAGAAAGCCAAAGATAAAGCCCAGAGCGCGGCTTTCAGACTGCGGAGGAAGCGTCTGCCCTGGGAGGCAGGCTGTTAGTGATGCATTGAAACCGTGAGCAGTGCCACATGCTAGTACGGTAACAACTACTGGGACTTACTAACTGGGATTTTGCACAAATAGAAATCCCCTCTGGGACAGAGATTTGTCTTATCGTCCACTTGTTACAGTTGCTTTAATTCTCTACATGTCGGTGTCACCAAAGTACTAGTGAAATTTATTAAGTGCTCATAAACATTTGCAAAAACAATTGGCAGTTAGCCTTCCCGTAGGAATCTAAGCATGACAATAGTTGCTAACTAACCGATCAGCTGTACACAAGATTAATACAGTTGTACCCAATAATTGTAAAATGATCTTATTTTATGGTAATACACTTTAAAAAAAAAAAAATCAACTGCCACTTGCTCACCTTTTTAATACTTAAACTTCAGTTTAGCCTCTCCTGTACACCTACTGCAGCCCCCTGGGCTCTGTTTTTCTTCCTTCTTTTTTTTTTAACCTTCTGAAGATCGTTGCTGAAGGTGGTAGTGTGGCGAGCGCCGGGGAGGGATGCCTGCGGAGGTGGGAGTCGCTGAGTGGGACTTTGCTATCAGCCAGTCCCTGCTGCTGCCACAGCTCTACCCGTTTGGGCATGCTGGGGCCTGACCACGTGCGTGCCGAGTCTTTAGAAGGAAATAGTGCCTCCCTCCGCATGCCTGAGCAGCGGCTGCCTTCTGCCATGGGAAAGAATCACCAACCCGCCGTCATTTTCCTTTGCACGCCATTTATAAACCAAATACTATTGGACACATTTCTGTAGTGTAACTGGAGTTCTTTTGTTGTGTATTTTTAAAGGTAGTTGTAGTAAAGCTTGAAAAAACCTAATACCTTTGTGATGGTTTCAACACTTATTTTTTTTGAGTAACAGTAACTTACCTATGGTAGGAATTGTACAGCCTCAAAGAAATTATATAGATTATTTACACTACAGCACAACTTAATAGTGTCTAGGACTGCTTAATGCACAAGCAAAGCTTTGGATAAATCAAAAGCTAAGGTGGAGAAGTCTCCCCCCCCATCACTTTGCTGCAAATTTTCAGAGCCTCTTGTGGAAAGGAGATCTTTGGAAAGCTGATGGTGAGGAAAGCCCGCCCGTCACTATAGCACTGGTATGAGTACTGTAGTGTTGTCGTTTGGGTGTTTTTCCCCCCCCTGAAAGGTCTAACTTGACACCACGCTGGCTGTAGTGGCACAGGAGTGACGCTGCCACTGACTGACGCGGGCTGTGATGTGTACTGGCCCCCAAGCTGATGTCAGCTCTGGGACGCCTGAGCAAGGGGTCACTTTGCTGTTGGGGTAATTTATGTAAATTGGTGCAATTTTTCTAAAGTGCAAAAAAATTAAGTTGACCAGTCTTCCTTATTGGTTTCTTTGGTGCAATGAAGTATGTTAATAAGAGTAATTTGTTGGGGATCAAGTTATCACCACAAGGATTAATTTTTAATGTTTTTATATTTGGAAGTGTCAAACCAGTCATTTTGTTGGAATGAGCTTCATTCTTTAGATACTCTCTGAATGTTTCAATAAAGAGTCTTCAAATTATTACTGCTGAATTACATTCTTGGTGAAGGATACTTCCCTACATTGCTGTAGGCTTTGAGTGTCTGTACCTTTCTTTCCCCGTGTGGAAAATCATTTTCTGAAGTTCACAGCACTGCAGTGACTTCGCTCCCTCTCTCTGTGCCCATCGAATTGTTGCGTCAGAGCAAGAGAACACAAAGCCAAATTCTTACTTTGAGGTAGTGGTGATTCTTACGTAAGTAATGCAGAAAGAGCGAGGTACTTCTGTCAAAATACTTTATTTTGAAAAGCGCAGGAGCAGCAGTATCTGTGAGCAGCCATACGCTTTTTTGTGACACTGGCTCTTCTTGCAAGACTGTACGTCCCTAACGCAGGTGTGGTGGTTGGGTCCAGGTCAGATCTTGTCAGAACAAACCTGTTCCCACAACCCTTCTTCGTTTTTTTTGTAGATGCGAGGTTTCCTGTCAGGAAACAGGGAGCAAGATGGAAATGGATGGTCTTTTAAAAATGTTAATGTAGATCTAATGTGGGAGACAAAGTGGGGTGGCTCAGCCAGGGGCGATGTGGAAAGGTTCTGAAAGACAAGATGGTAGCAAGAGCTGCTTCACATTCAGAATACAAAGTTCTCAATTATTCTGCCTTTTAATAAGATTATCTCCCCCCCTCCCCAGCAGTACACCAGGAAAAGCTGTGACAGACCATACCGCGCTCTACTCCACTGAAAGGGGCGGGGGGCGGGAATAAATCAGTGTCAGGTACCTGTAAGATCTGCTGATCATCTTGTTCCAACCAGAAATCCACGTGGGGAAAAGGACTCCAGAAATAAGGCCCGATATGTAGTTGTTCCCTCTTTGTGTCATAAATGTTGGTCAGCTGTAACAAGAGGGGGAGCCTTAAGAGGCAGAGACAGCACCTGCCCTTAACAGGGAGCAGCTTGTCGTAGCCTTACTGCCCACCCGCTTGGCCCTCTTCAGTCCTCGTGCGTTAAGATTAACCAGTTATTCCGACAGACGAACGGGAAGGTGCCCTGACCCTGCGGGAGTTGCTGAAAGCTGCAGGGCAGGTCACACCACCTGTGGAAGCTGTGACACCGCAGGAGGGACGGGGCTCTACCCCTGCCCTTTGCCTGCGCTCTCCCGTCCTGCTCAAACACTGCCAATGCGCTTTCTCCCCAAACGTTTGCCTGGTGTCCCCTTCCAGCAGAAGTACCCCCGTCTTCCCATTACTGTTACTCACTGTTGCTCCTGTTAAAACATGGGCTGAACGCAAATCCTCATCAGGCCCTTTTTCTGGGAAGGTTGCAGGGAAAATCTCTGCTGTTTTAACATTCACAGCTGGTGGGAAATAGAGTTTAAATACAGAAACAATTAATTCTTACAAAGCCCTTGTTTAAAAGGGCCCTGGCCCCACCACGACTCTGTTGCAGGAACTTCAGAACCCCTCAAACAGGATTCTTGTATTTCTCAGTACGGCAGTCCCTTCTCTGCGACAGTGTAGTTCTACGTGTTTTGCTTGGCAGTATTTCAGAAGAATCTTTTTTTAGAGATACTTAAACTAATTTGAAACCCTCACACCAAACAATGCCCCAAGGGTTGGTGCAGTAGCTCAATACTGACAAAATCCTCACTACAGTTGATGGGGAAAAAAACCCCCGTGTGCAGTTGTATGCAGCCACTTCCCTGTGTGCACCCACCCACCTACCTCTGGGACCAGAGCAGTTAAGCAGCACTTAACTTTTAGGAGGGGCTGGACCAAGTCATTAAAAGCAGCCCATTTACTAGTGGAAGCTGAAAAGCAATCCAGTTACAAAAAAACCAACTGAATTTTAATTTAACTCACCTATTCCATAAATAATTGGAAAGTGAATGTCCTTTTCTTCTCTGTCATTTAGTTCTGTAAGAAAAAGAAGTCAAACTCATAGGGCTTGGGATTTTTTCTGAGCAGCGTTCATCGCCTTGTGTGCTAATCAAAGAACAGATCTGGTGTTGCATAAAGACAGAAATAAAACCCAAGGAGGCCTAAAAGAAATACGGACAGGCAGGTCAAGGCCAGTACCACCCCACGTGGGCCTGGAGTAGAGCTCTGTCTCCTAACGCTGCAGCCACCTCCAGCCAACTGTGCCTCCACTTCCTGCACGGGCAAGTCTCAGGGAAAACCCACCATGAGAAACTGCCGCGGTGCCACGTTTCAAAGATGTAAGTCACCAACAGCACTGAAATGCGAAGATGGTGGAAGTATGACCTGCACATGACACGAAGTAAAGGAAATTACTTCCCTTATGTGACATCACAGGCTATGAACTAACAGCATGAGCTTATGAATTCCTTCGACCCTGCAGGGAGGCAGGTCTAACGACCCAACAGGTTAAAGGTCTCTGAAGATATGCACAGGTAGGTATGCAGCCTCTTTCTGCAAGACAAAGGTGGGGAAATAGCCTGGCAACGCTCACGGGTGGCTCTACTGTCGGTAGCACTTGGTAAGGAGCAAATCCTTGCTGCATTGTCCACCTGACATCGCCACACATGCTACCAGCAATACACCTAAAAAATCACAGATCCTTGTGGGGACCCGTGCTGTTCTTCCTCAGAGGACAGATAAAAAAGCCACCCCTGAGAAGACCCCAGCGCTTTGATTTCAGTAGCTAAAGGTACTTCAAAAGCCAAGGAAACGTCTTCTTACCTGTTACGCAGAAAGTCACTAAATGGACATCATCTGGTTGGAGATCGAATGCTCCTATGGCAACAACGATAGCAGCAACGTGTAAGACTGACTGCTGGCAAAGCGGGAGCTGTACAGAGCGAGGGGCATTACCAGTGCTGCGCACTGCAGAATAGGTGGGCAGAGATACCTAACGCACTGTTCCTGGATAAGGCAAGGGAGCAAAGAGCGTTTTGCAGACGTGCTTCAAACTAACTTTTATAAAATTAAAGCCACAACTACCGCCCATAACAGTAATGCACAGAGAGTAGCCATCTGTAGTAGCAGAAACACGCTAAAAAGTGGTGTGCCACTTCCTCCTTCTACTGGCACTGGTGTAGCTCTGGCATCACATCAGCTCTGCTTTACATCACTATACATTTAACAGCTTATATTGAAATGTACTTTCCTAAAACATTACATATAAAGTGAGCAAACCTCGCCTTTCATTAGCTGTATTTTAATAGTGCTTTTCACCATCCCACATACCTTCTCTTTTTTTGAAGTTCTAAGAGCAAGACAATCTTATTTTTTCAAATTGTAACTTGATGCATGAAAATCAGAAGGTTGAAAAAAAAAATCAACCAATTTATTCATCAACACTTCATTCTGCACAGCCCTCCCCTACGACACATGACAGAGCTACCAGGGATGGCGAGGTGCGATGGCCACGAGGGCGCATCCCCTGACCTCTGGGGGTTCCCTTTTCGGTTAGCCCCTGGGCCCCGTTCGGGACAGCCGTGACCGCTCCCCCCTCAGAAAGCACTTAGCACAAGCCAGAGCACTTGCGGGCACTTTATGGTTCCCATTTGTTCGTAAAGCACCACAATCACTTCTCTGGACTACAGATTTTATAAACAGCCATAGCATCTTTCATCAGACAATTCCAAACAATAATTAACTTTTACCTCATCGCGTTAAGGTACGAAATGAATAGTAACTAGTGAGGTCACTCACAGGTACAGACTTAGCCGGCGGCGAGGCCTGACCAAGATGCCGTAGCGTATCCGCAGTGGAGCCGGGACTCCCCCCAGCCCCACACGCAGGAAGGAATTACCGGGTCAGCCCCTACACCCGCGCTGGCCCCAGGCCAGCCGCAGCACTCCAACCCCTCGCCACACCATGGCCTCAGGCAGAGAAACCCCCTTCAAACCCAGTCACAGGTCTGTCCCTTAACCGATCACAAACAAACTTTTCCCAAATCCAGTCAGAATGATTTTTTTTTTTTTTTTGGACATGAGAGTGGAAAAAACATGAACTTACTAAGAAGCTGATTAGTAAGTTTTTGTGATAACTGCCTATCATCATTGAAACCTCCAACTAGGTGCACTTCCAGCCTAACAGAGATGGAATAACAGGAAACAGCAATTAAAAAGACATCCCGCAGCGAACAGCTTTACAAAATTAATCCCCAGCCCAAACTACAACACAGTCATTAGAGAAGCCTCGCATGCACACCTCGGTTTGCATTACATAGTTACGGCAATTCCATTCCGAATGCTTTGGGGATGACCCAGGAAATGGCACAAATTGAAACCATTAGGAGCACTATGCGCATGCAGTCCTGGCTAACCCCGTGGCAGCTCCGATGGTCAGCACCTCTGGTTTGGGCTGAGCTTAGTAACCACCTCCGGATCCCAAGACAGTGTTAATTAAACATGAAGATCTTTGCTCCCGTGACCTTCTCACCATTATTCTGGAGCACACAGCAAGGTTCTTCTCTGAGAAGTGTCTGTGTAAAGACAAGTCCTGACAAGTCATGAGTGTTTAGATACTGTATCTTCCAAGTTCACTGAGTTTTTGTTCTTAGCAAACTGCAGGGGCAAACACCTCCACATCCAGAAAGAACCTTGTTTGCTAAATTCCGTTGCAGAGCTCTTTTTCCCCCCTGTCCTGTCCCTCCTCCTATTTTATTTCTTTAAATAGAAAATAGACATAGAAAAATCCCAGATGGATTCTCAGATCCCAAAAGGAATTTACAAGAGCAACAGTCTGAAAAACAGAACATAAAACCAAAGAGAGCTCTTTGGAAAAATCCCAGATGGAATCTCAGGTCCCAAAAGGAATTTACAAGACCAACAGTCTGAAAAACAGAACATAAAACCAAAAAGAGTTCTTTGGAAAATTTTTCGCATCTGAAACAATAGTTAACTGGGAAACTACAGTAAACACAAAAGCTCACAACGGCATTTTACAGAGACACTATTCAGAACAGAACCATGCTTTAAACCACTGCAAAAATACCCTCAAAATCGTCACTTTACAAGTGGTTCTCAATTTAGAGGTATTCCTGCACAACCGCCTTGTCTGCACCCCGTACAATCACATAAAAATTCCCCACCTTGCAAACCACAGTAACCTTTGAGAAAAGCAGTACCAAAAAGAAGAGCAGAGCTGACCTTCCGTATCCTGTGGTGTCAGAGAAAGATTTTACTGAGCTCATGATGAGTGACACCTCAGCTTCCGTGTCTGAGCCGTCGCAGTGCGTCAGGCAGGTGGCTCCGCTGCCTAAGGAAGGTGCGAGAAGACAGTTAACCCCACCGCTGGAGGCCGTTACACAACCGTAGCTGACATCAGTAACAATTTACGTTACTACAGGAGCGTGAGAGGTACACCACCGCCACCTCCTCCTCCTCCAGGAGGAGATACAGGCTGGCTGAACGAGGCCACAACCTCTTTGCGTGCCCCGCTATAAAATCACCAGAACTCACGGGAAGGGTACGGGCACCCTCTTAACCAGGACCAGGCAGCGTCTCTGTGTCAGAAACCCAGGCAGGGAGCGAGGATCTTCCCACAAATTCTCCTCGTCGTTACCATACCCTGCGACCGCCACTACCCACCAGAGCCCATCAGGGTTAGGATCTGCATATTGATCAACCAGAACGTGGAACCTCTGACACTAAACACACCAACTCTTGGAACAAGTCAGTCAACGGTCATCTGACTTTCTGAGATTCAAGTTTATATAAACATATTTGCCATCTATCTTATTAATGCAGCTTAAACCAGTGCTAATTCATTACTTCAGGGGTACAGGTTTTGCTCTGAACATCCTTTAAAGATACCTGTGTGTCGGAGCACAACTATGTGGCAGGTAGTTGCATCATCTGATCCGAGAATGGAAACAGAACCTGTTTTAAAGGACAGAAATGTTGTAGGACCTCTGCTCTCACAATCGCTGCTTCAGTAGAAGGAAAATGTTTATGTTCCTACGTACCATCTTCAGGAGTGGTCACCGCAAACTCTCTCTGCTGGACATACAGGAGGCCTTTGGGTTCCACAGTCCGAGCAGGCTGACTTCTCAGAAGTTTTGCCTTTTCCTGAAGGTAAATGACAACAGAGAGTACAGTGGCCGAGTTCTCGGATGCACCCATTATTTGACAGGAACATCACCTCTGAATAAGCAAAGGGGGCCAGGGCAGAGAAACACGTTTTTTGTGCTACGGTGTATTCTGAACTTTGAGAACTTTTTTCGCTTTCCTGCTGCTGGTCTAGTTAATGTTAAATCCCATCATTCATTCCACAACCACACAAAACCCCTTTCCCTGCTTTCCAGATGACAAAATGGAGGTACCACAAAAAGCAGCAGGACTGGGCCAAGATTACCTTAGTACCAGAGCTGATCCTGGGAGTTTAATCAGGACAGGAAACTTTTGAAATGTAAAAATTTTGGTCTTCTACTGCCACAACCCAGCATATTTATTTAATGCTTACCAAAATATCGCTATTTATTAGCTTGCTTAGCGGATGGAAAACCCAGAGTCCTGGGCTGTGAGGACTGCAGTGCTGTGTCACAGACCACTGGGTGGGCAGCAAACTGCCCATCCTGGGCCTCGAAAACCCTTCACAGTTTTATCAAATTTGCACCGGTTTTCTGCAAAAACTCCGTTTCTGTAAAGAAGCATTTTGTGACGAGAAACGCCCTCCCACCCAGCTCTGCTCAGCAGTTCCCGCTCTCAGTCCCGTTGGGATTACACCACTCGCGTACCGAAAGCCCTAAGACCTTCCCAAAAGTTACCGTCCTGACTCCAGCGCCAGTTTCCCCCGATTTCGCACAGAAAGGGGCGGCCCGGAGCGGCCAGTGCTCCCACCAGCCGTGAGGGCGCAGCTCACCGCCGCCCGCCGCTCCTCGCCCCGGGCATTCCCCACCACCCGCTGCGGGGACCGCGGCTGTCCGCAGTTTCGGTCGACCCGCGTCTTGCCGTAGTCGCAGCGCGGGGAACGGGCGGACAGAGCCGCGCCCCGCCGCCCCGGGTACCTCAGCCCGGGGCCGCCCCGCCACCCGCCCGGCCCGTCCGAGGCGGCGGGTTTTCCCCGCGGGCCGCCCCCGCCGCTCCTCCACACGGCGCCGCCGGGCAGGGCGGGCCCCAGCCGAGCCCCTTGGCGCCGCCGCCTCACCTCGAGGTGCGGGTAGGCGCGGATCATGTCCCCCGTGGGCCGGCCCGGGTCGATCCGCTCACCGTTAATGAGCAGCGGCATCGCGGGGAGCGCCCGGGCCCGGGGCAAGAGGCGGCCGCTCCGCGCTTCCTCTGAGGGCCGCGCCGGGCGTCGCCGCGCGGGGCGCTGGGAAACGGCGGCAGCCGGGCGGGGGGGGGGGCCGGGGCCGGGGCCGGGACGGCAGCCGGGCGCGGCGGGGGGGCTCTGCCCGGGCCGCAGGGCACTTACCGGCAGCAAAGCGGCCCGCTCCCGTTACCGCCTAACGATTTTAACGGGCTACGGCCGCACAGCCCCTCCCCTCCTCCTCCGGGATTACCCCTAAATTATTTCCAAGCCGGTTTGCTGCAGTAACCATGACAAAGTCCCAAATGTACAAATGAAGCCAGGCCACCGTCCTCCCGCAGCAGTCACAACATGCCCTCAGCCCAGGCCAAAAACGACAGTTTTTCCGAAAGGGCGAGGGATTCTTCATCCCGCTGTCCATGCTAGAGCAGCTGGACGCAGCCCCGGCAGCGGCAGTTTGCTCCCTGCGCAGTGAGAGCGGGGCCAGGGCTGCTCACCGCCACCAACAGAAAAGCCCCAGTACCCAGCTCTGGCTCTCAACCCAGCTGTCACACACCTAAGCAGCTAGAGCAAATGCTTTCCTCAAAAGATACCTTGTTTTCCTCAGGTCAGGCAAATTTCCACCCCGCCATCAGCACTCCTTGCGCTAGCACTGGTATTTGCAGAGCAAACTCTCTTCAGCGACATGCCAGCACCTGCCGCTCAGCCGCTGCCATCACGGTGAGCAACACAGGTCTGGCACAGAGAAACGGCCCCGTTCCCAACTGAATCTCTACTGTAAGCACGTCCCTTTAGCGTACGGACAGGTCAATGTCTACACCTTTTTAACGTTACACTCTGTGTCACTTACATCTGTCTTTTTTTGCTGTTAAGCAGACAGAGAAGTTCCTGAACCATGTACCTGGAATTACAACTTGGAAAGGTTCTGAAGACACAGAAGTGAAGGAACAGAAAAAGGCAGCTTTCGGAGGACGTTTTCCTCACTGTTGCTGTGAGAACGGCAGGAGGGAATGCAGTTATTATGGATGGAAAGCTGTGTTTATTGCTCAGGACTGACAGTAAAGAGGACTAAAATTAAACCCAAAACCTAAGTCTTAATTTATCCAATGATGAACAGATCCACTGATGCATTTTGCAGTGTCACCCCTGAACCTCATTTTTGCAGTCTGTCAGAACAAACACCCTAACTTTGAGAAGCCAGGCTACACCGAGACCCTTAGCTACACACAGAGATGGTGTAAAATTTTTCAAAGGTGTACCATTTGCGCATCAATCTTTATTGGCTCTGAATAAAAATGTTGTCTTGAAAGCCTCCAGGTTCAGATTCTAAAGAAGGGTAATTAGAGTTTAGTCCCAAATGCATAAAGTTTTCAACTAACTGTTACACAAATAACATTTATTTTTTTTCCACTGTTTATATTCTTACTCAAATCTAAAAGCCAGCAATTGTGAACAGACGACAAGAAACCTATGCAGAGAAACTCTACACTGACACATGAACAACACAAGGACACCAGTGACACCATCACTTCCTTTCTATGAGGGAAGATTTTTTTTTTTTTTTGTATTTTCAGCATTCACATATAAACTTCAAATCCTGAAAATAAATACCTGTCTTGGAGTGCTTCACAAGCACCCCAAACAAAAACTATCTACAAACCATTCAGCTACTCCGTCATTTTCAACACTTCCAACAACCGTCACTTTCACAAACCTGAACTTCCCTAGCTGGGAAAGTCGCGTGCCAGCCACAGATTTAAGAAGCAATAATGCTTTTCATCCAAATACACTTTCCACTATTGAGTGGCTTTACCAAACGCTGTTCTACAGATAGGAAAAGCTTAAGAGATGTGTGCAAAAGAATCGCTGTCAGACTCGAGTCATGGCTTCCCTAGCGTGGGACCATACCATTACTTTGAAACCAACTCAAATCAGTCAGAGTTCAAATACAGTTCAAATACTGACACTGGAGCTCTCGTCCCTGCACAAGTCAGTAGGAAGAAAGACCAGAATTTCACCCAGATATAAAAAAAACTGGTAGAGAAACATTAGTAAACAAAAGTTTTTAAGAGTCCAGAAAAACTATAAAAAAAATCCTTGTAAGTCATAAAAACCATTTCAATGTGAAATTCATAAAATATCACCCTATTTATTCTCTAGGCTTTTCTAGCAACATATGACTTTATCATAACATCTGTAGAAATCTAATGATTAAGAAACAATATTTTTCTTAAATGCAGTAACTTAAGCATTTGCCAGTTTAGAAAGTTGAGCTAAAGTCTCTTTACAGAGCAAAAAATTGCACACAGTTTTCAACCTTTTCACTTCTGATTCTCCACATCACTGAGGGTACGGCACGTAACAGTCTGGAGGGGAGCCAACGCTGCTCACTGGGCTCCGAATATTGGACTCGTACGAATTTGGAGCAATTCCAATCACACCATCATTTTGAGGCGTTTCTCCTTTCAAAAAGTCATCATCTTCATCTTCAGAAGTACCCTGCATAAATTTAGAAGGTTCCATGAGAGCAGAAAGATACTCCAGGTCTCAATATTAAGATCTGGCAGAAGTAATGAATGCTGAGGCCAAAAGGGGTATTTCTAAAATAAATTCTGAAATGTTGCAATAATCAAGTCTGCTAATCAAAACACTACAGGAAAGTTTACAGAGTTACCAGTTAACAAAGCTACACCACCAGGAAGTACTTTTAGGTGTTATCACAAGAAGGAAAGAAAAACAGCGTTTGGAGAACTCAAACAAAAATCTGACATAGGACAGACGTTCTGAAGAAGGTGAGCAGACCGCACAGGAGCTTTAGAAGGACGTCACTCAGGACTTGGGTTGTACTACGATCGTCACAGCTAGTTGGAATGGTAAGAGAGTTAGTTCCCGTATTTCATAATGAAAGTACATCTAAATCGTATCTACAAAGTGGATGTCCCAGTGACCTCAGCGTGTCTGTGTTCTGAGAGTGTTCATAGGTGTTCGCAGTGGTCCTGTGCTACCCAACTAACTCCTCTGCAGAGAGGGGAAAAGGGCTCTCAAAGCAAGGATGGATCAATTCCTAAACCCTCCTAATTTCAATCACAGCTTCTCGTAAATGTGTAGTGCACTTGTATCTACTAAAAAAAGCCAAAATATCCTGCAATAGAAGCTGCTGATAAGAGATCTGGCAAAAGCTGAACTGCATTTTGATCAGAAAAGATTACCCTTTTAATGGGTTTCTTCAGGTTCTCTAGATCTTCAGCACTCAGCTCTTCCCAAAACTGATAAAAAGGATCAATCATCTTCTTTGACCTGAGAGGGGAATTAAAACACAGCATGAGTTAATGTATTCAGTAAGTTACATGTATCACATTTTAATAGTACAATATAAAACACTTGGCATTTTGATAGCCCTCTGTAGCGTTTTACTAACTATTCAATTAATCCCTATATAATCCCCAATTAATCCCATGAAGAAATAACTCCACTTTGCTGAGGTACAAGTTACAATTGTTTGCTTGAGAAGTTCTGATACAGTCAGGTCTCCTAATTTCTAGCTGGGTATTTGTAATAGCTATGCTATGCTTGCAAATAAGCATAATTTTCTTCCGAATTTTTAGAAGCTAATATTGTGTGGCTTCTTTAATAATTTCTACTTCTATGAAAGGTCTCCCTTCTGTGGAGACGGATTTTTCTTTTTTTAAGAGACAAAAAAAGCCAGAATGTTGCCCTCTAACATTAAAGATAAAAAGTGATTAAAGCATCATAGTGCTAGACGTTTCGAAGAGCTGCAAATAATCCACTATTCATTAAAAAAAGCGAGACATTTTAAATAAGCTGAAGCCTCCAATCAAGAAGCAATACACTCAAGGTGCAAAAAACCCAAACCAAACCAACAAAAAAAAATGACAGACCATCACCACGGCTCCAACAAAATATCAGTTAGGCTAACATACAGTATTTTAGAGACTGCTTAAAACAAGGAAAACCAAAAGAAAAGCCACCAAACATATTAACTAGACCTTCCAGGAAACCAGCTCCTGTTCCTTCTTCATCACTATATGTCACAGTGGGGGTAAATCTCAATTCAAACCTTTGACAATCTAAATTATGCAATGTTAAAATACAGAACATGAGAAGCAGTAAAGATGAGGGAAGAAAGCAAAATGCAGAAACACAGTTTCTTAGTTTTAGTTCATTATTTTCTGCAAGGCAGAAATGAGTTGATGATTATTTTTAAACTCTACCTTTTGAGCACGTAGGGATCAAAGGGGAAGAAACTGTCGAGTGGGTTAGTGCACGTCTGCACAAGGTCCCCCCCAGTGCCACTCCTAACGACTGGTATGAACTGCCTGTTGTTCCTCTCAATAATTGTGTAGCAGAACACCAACTGGTATTTCCTTTAAAAAGGTAATAAGGATAAGCATTTCTAGCACACAGAAAGCAAGAATTTCAGATGGTACTAAAATATGAAGTTATTTTTTAACAAACATCAGTTCTATCTTCCATTTTCCAACTGATACTAGTTTTCAAGATAGTCAGATGGTAAGGAATCTATTCTCATCCCCTGCACTCCTGTAAACTTCACTCCAGGTAGAATCATATTGGCTCCAACACAAAGCAGATTCATGGTACTGTAGGATTTCATTGAACTGAACCAGAAATAATCTTATCCCACTTAGAATATGGGCATATACACGAGTTGTCTTAGGTAATACTGTGCCTCACAAAACCCGTCCTAAATACTGCGCTGTTCTTAGATACACACACCCACCCTCATCAAGCTGAAATCGAAATAAATGAGTAGGTACCTGGTAATGGCAGCAAACAAGTTCACAACAGAGGGTATACAAATCTTCAGAGGGTTTAGCTGACACATGACAATTCGCTCAAAATTTAAACTCTGCAGATATGACAGACCTTCAAAATAAGAACATTGGCAAATACAGGTTATATATTACACAAGCTTAACTTAATTTCTAAGAATTTCCAGTCTGACCAGCCTGCATTCCATGCAAGATTGCAGAAGCACATCCAAGGGTGCTCTGGTACAGTACAGATCTGGTCCACAGCTTGTTCAGCAGAAAAGCTATTTTAAATAACGGTAACCCTCTAATACAGACACTACACTTACACACCCATGACAGGGACTGACAGAGGCACCGAGTCAAAGATTATTAATCAAAGCCCACACTAGTTTTATACAGCTGGAATTCAAACATGCTCAGTAAGTGGGGCCAGAAATCAATGTTGAGGAGTTATCTGCATTGCTTTCAATAGTAGGGAAAACCAAGATTATTCGGCTTGGTAGCCCAACAGGTGTACAAGCCATCCCATTTGATTTAGAGCACAACAACATAAACTTGCCATCAGATACGTGACTGAACAGAGCATTACAAAACATACCCACAGTAAAACTTGCAAATGAATCCGTTCAAACCTAATACACTCACCTTTCCTTAAGTTTCCATCCAAAAGCTGTTTATGGCGGAAAATAAGTGTATAGAACACCGCCTGACATGTAGAATAAAATGGCCCGTGGAGAGCTACATCACAGTAGGCATTAGCCCCTGTATCCTGATTATCAATGTATTTATGCATCCAGTTAACCAGAAGATCCAGGCATGCTTTTACTGTACTATAATGAAGGAAAAGAAACAAGTGTAAAAATAGCATCTGAAATGGCATAGAAAAGATATTAAACAAGTATTCAAGAATCTCAGTGGTTATAAAAACATCAGTAAGAAAATCTCACTGTAAAAAAGGAGATTGTTGTGAGCTTTCTCCTTTATCTCAGCATCAAATGAATCAATGTACCAGCACTGGAAACCCCAATCAGTGAAAGCACAAGATGCCAGAAGAGATTAATCTATGAATGTATGCTGTGTGCGAAACGCACAGTAAAAACAGTTAGAATCCTGGGCTACAGGTAGTACAGGGAGATGACTCCCATGTCCAACAAGTAATTCCAATATCAAATTAAGTTCAACATTCAAGCCACCGAGCCCAGCCAGAATGGCATAAAAATACAGAATGTGTACATATAAAAGAAGACATTTCCACCCATCTGTTTAAGTATTTTAATCCATCTGTATCAAAGTACTTGAACACTCAACTTCCCTGTCTCAGAGCCTATGCAGAATGCCTAACACAAGGCATCAAAATTTTCTGCTTGTGAACATCAGATATACTGGGCATCCATGACTCCACCTGAAGTCAACATAACCTACCCGTGCTCAGCACTTCTTGGTAAGTGAAGCCTGAAACAAGTCACGAATCCCAGCAACCGTTAGTCTGCATCCTATCAATGCAAAGCTTTCCTGGAAGCCTCAAGACAATACTGAAAGAGTACTGTGGAAAGGACCAACAAGACTATCGATAGAGGCTTACTGGCAAAGCAGCGGGAACAGAAGACCAACATTGTGCGTGCATTCTGTGAATTCTGTGCTTAACCCCAGCAATCCTCATGTATAAGCAGAACCAAACAATTTATCACAACAACTTACACAACTGGAATAAATTTAGCTCTTGCCAAGAAGCTGCCAATATAACTCCCAGCAGTCTGCCTGATCACAGAAGGATTGTTTGGATCATGTAGTTTTTTCCAAAGATGGTCTAAAAATGCCTCAGCCAACCCCTGGAAACAAGATACACAGAAATCATGAGCTGTTATGCTGACAACACTATAAGTAACAGATTCCTACTACTCAATTCCCACAATTTCCATAACCAGACCATTAAAAAAAAAAAATCTACTTGTAACTGTAGTAAATAGCTATTCCTACACATGATGGAAGAGCACTCTTTTCAGTTTCTTTTTCTATACTTAGCTGTAAAAAGTAAATGGTACCAGAAGTCTGGGAAAAGGTCAGGAACAGATGCACAAGAAGTGTTTAAAAACGAGCGGTAAGAAGGTCAACACGAAGTGACTGTTCACTGTCTCTTGCAGCAGAACAGGTCAACAACTTCCAAGGAAAATAGCAGGAAGTTGAACTTGAAGAAACAAAAGTGATTCTTCATCTTAAATGGTTATATTGTGGAACTTCTTGCCACAGAAGTTCATGATATCAAAAATTCACATCAGTACAAAAAGCACCGTATCACAAGGTATTTCCTCCTTGAATTTGTCCATCATGGGCTGTTACTACAAGAGAACATTTGGCTCAAGAAGTCACCAGACTGCTGCTGGAGGCTGAAAGGGTATTCTGGCAAAGCATCACAACAGGCTTGCCCCGTTTTGATGTTCTTTCCAACACATCCAGTACTCATCACTGTCAGAGACAGGGCATTAACTTAACTGGATCTTTAGGTACTCTAACACAAAAAGTATGGATGTTCTTATTTTTATATGGTACAAGAAAGAACAACAGTTGGCTTGAGAGAGATGGGAAAATGGTGGGGGAGGGGGGGGCGCAGGGAGGGAACAAACAGCAAACATGAAATTCAAATTGAAGAGCTAATGCAGACAGTATCTTGAAGACAGTTTTGGGATGCTGAAGAAACTTGCTGGAGCACTGTGTCTCCCGGCTCAAGAGTCTAAGTGAGCCTTGTCAAAGAGGTCCGCTAAACCAAGTTCCTTCACACTAGCTGAGACTCCATCTGTCTGCAGTTTATGAACAAAATGGGAAGAGCAACCACATAAAGAAAAACTTCAAAAAAGGAGTAACAGAGAAGGAAATAAAGCAAAGATAATGAATCCTGATGTACTATCTTCAGACTAGAATTACCACAGAAAACAACTATTTTTTGTAAAAAAAGCCAAAACAAGGATGTAGAAATGACAGAAGACACTGCATTTTAAAAACAGCTTCTACTCACCAATTTAAAGCTACAGATGTAAAACATGAAATACTGCACATGACATGAAGCATGAGTTGGTAAAATGAGCTTGTCAAAAACAGAAACCAGATCCCGATACAAATCCTTTGTGTTGTTGATATCAAGCTTGCCTACACAACAACAAAAGAAAACAGAACAAAATGAGCCGTTTCAGGTTTTTTTCCTGCCCTCATGCTGCAAAAGTGGCATTTATATCTTTCTAAACCAGTAAGAAATATGTAAAGAAACAGTGTCAAGCTGACTTCTACGCTTATCTGGCATCTAAAAAATATTTATAGTAAGACCTCCCAGGACTTCAGTTCTTCTGCTTTTTACATGGCGTATACGGAGAATACCTGTGTGCGCGCACGCACACGTGCGTAAAACTGGCAGACATGCAAACTTGGCAATAATGTGCGAATTCAGAAGAGTCAGAAAAAAACCACTAAGAAATAAATTACCCGATTTATGTGAAGAAGATACAGCAAAATGGTTTCTAAATATTGTTTTAAATATATAAATCTAAGAAATTCAAACCCTTAATAAACGCCAGCATAAGACATCTCCTTCAGGTTTTTCCTCTAACACAAAGCCTTGCTGTAGCACTTCCAATTGAGTGACCCAGCTGGTTGTTTTAATCTACTTCCAGTCCTTGTGATGTTTAAAGGATCCCTAGTTCTACTACTCAAAGCAATACAGTAGAGCAAACAATAAAGCACCGTGGTTAGTCAGAAAGTATTTCTAATCCCCTAAATTTTGCAGCACAACGGAAAAACAAAACTCTATCTACCTTTACACCCTGTAAGGTCACAGCTCACATACAGGGTCATATTTATATAAACAAAATGTCTCCAACTGAAGAGCAGACTTTTAAAGTCAGAAATGTACCTTGGCATCCTCTGCCAACACCACCGGGCAGAGGCAGGAACGCAGACTACAGCCTGCTGAGGGCAGAATTCTGCCACTAAAGGGAGAGGGCTCTATCCTGCAGCAGTGCAAAGCAAGAACTCCCCTTTGTTTTTTCTTACTTGTCAGCAAAACAACAGATTTGGTTATAGTTCAAGTGTTCTTACCATCCACATGGCAAACATCTTTAATATAGGAAAACAGGATGGTCATCAAAATATCAAGGCGCTCTGCAAGTGGATGGGCCATTCTCTCACTCCTGGAAGAGACAACTTTGCTTCCTTTTCTTTCTTCATCTTCCTCCTGGTAAGTAAAATGGCAGTCATGCAGCTGTTATATACACAACATCATGAACACAGCAATTACAGGAAAAGTGAAACTAAATTTCTCTTTCAGTGATGTGCTAAAGTTTTGTCTTTTTTTTTAAAAAAGCAGTATCTAATTACACAGCTTAGTTTACAAAAGTTTGCTTACACTAAGCCAACTACCATGGATTCTTCAATTAGCTTTATGTATAGCTGCTAGTGTTTTTACATAACGAAATTGATTCAGCACGTACGCTGGGTATTTGCATGAATAAAGTCAATGCCCGGAGAACACATTAATGATCTGTCTGCTGTTCAGGTTTCAAGAGCTGTGTGCAGTGAAGTAACGACAGAGCAAGAACGCATTGCTACACCGCCTCAGTCTGCAGCGCAGTTAACGACAGAGCAAGAAGGTACTCCTACACTGTCTTAATTCATAGCCACCTCAGAAGTGAAAGCTTTACTAAAAAACTTTTAGCAGAAGATAGCCAACCATGTCAAAAAGTCCCTCCTCTGTAGACTTTTCCTCGCTATCAGAGTTATTAGCAGTTTCTTCAGCGTCTTCAATATCTTGCTGTGGAGTACTGACCTACAGTTTCAAACAAGAAATTGATTTTTATAAGACCATGACAATATGAAACCTTTTTTTATTATTTACATAAGAAATGATGAGTAATTTCTAGACTAGATTTTGTCCTTGACTAAATAAACATTTTAAAAAGGAACAATACATATGTAATACACGAAACACACACTCCAAACTGCCTGAAACTTCATCACCAGAACAGAAACTCTCCCCAGACTGTTATATGCTGAGGTTTTCCAAAATAAAAGCCTTCATCACTTACAATGCTACGACTCCTGTCTTTTTTAAGAGATCCTTTTACTTCAAAGGGATGATAAAACAGATCAGCCATACAATGAGAAAACACATTCTCTGCACATCAGCACCAATCACACAGTTATTTTGATTCGGGTGTGGAGATTCCACGCAGGGTGTAACAGTACACATCACACAGTCACGCTCAGGTGGGGGAACATCTTAAGACTGGGAATGGAATGTAAATTTCGTTGGTTTTATACTCATGATCATGAGCACTACTGCGACATATTTTTTGTGGAGCTTAACACTGCAGCATATTTAATTTCCTACTCTGTGCATTTTAACACCAAGCTTCCTTAAAAGATGATACAGAACAAACTTACATCCAACTTTAACAGCTTTTCAATAATAAGCTCCAGAATTTGAAGCCTCAGAGTTGGAAGGTACACTGTAACTCGTAGCAGGTTATGAACATAACATTCCTGTAACACAAAATTAATTGATACCTATAATAATATTAACAGAAAGTCTAATTTCTGCCAAGGATTTTTAGAAAACAAGTTTCTTAATTTGTTATCTAAAGAGCCAGAAACAGGTTTAAACAGACTGTATTCAATCTAGAATAAGTTAACGTTTAAGCCAAACATCAACTTTCTATTGTTAAGCTGTGTTATCATTAACTTCTTAATCTACTATTTCCATGCAAATTTTCCCAATTATCTCTACACAGAGTAAGTATAAACATTCCATAAGAAAATTTATTCATTTCCATGTCTAAACTTTCTCCAGGAAAATTAAAACACAAAGTATATTCCTCACTACATCTACAACCAGCTCTAGTAGAACTGTTTCAAGTGAGACTGAATACATCTTTATTTCAGGTTATTATAATACACCAACAACAATTCTAAATTCCACAGGTAAGTCTCCTCAGAGTCATTCTGATTATAATTCAAAGAGGTTAACAGACAAGTTCTGTGAGTGCGTGTTTGCCCACCCATATATACATGCATCAGTACAAAAGACAACGCTGTAAATTTCATATAGCAAAACTGTCAAGTCAATACATAAAATTAGGCAAAGTACCCCATTTAAGTACGCCACAGTCTCTTTGTGAATATGCATTATAACACAACCTTTAATTACATGAGCACATACGATTTTTCCACAGGCCATCTGGCTCGCTCAGTACATAAAATGGATAAAGCTTGTTTAATGAAAATGTATAAATTGGAAATATTTAACAACAAGCATGGACCGTATTTTTATTAAGCTTCAGTAGAATCTTGCCCTGAAAACAGTGTCATGAATTTCTTTAAAGAAATAAAAATCGTTTTCCTAACACCACGTAAGAGCTATAATCACCCTTGTTTGACAGATAGAGAACTGATGCCAAAGTTATTTGGATTAAAAAAAAAAAATTTAAAAAAATTAAAAAAAACTAGCAAGGTATACAAAGAAATTTAGGGGTTTTCAGCACTTGATGAGTTCAGAACACAGCTCGAACTGAACGTGGCTGGTGGAGCGGGGCTCTGCCTTTCTGTAAAATGAAGTGCCAACATATCAGATTGGAACAAGTAAATATAAAGATCACACAAGAGCTGTAACCTGTCAAAAGTCTCCAGCTTGTTTTTCACCACACATGAGCACTGTACCAAAGATGTAATAAACCAACTTAACACCTTACGCTACTGGCAACTTGGATTTCACCTATAACGTCCATTGCTTTCTGTCTGCGTATCAAATCCCCCGTTTTTTTCTGATAAATACTTTCCAGTTTTGACAATAAATGAGACAGGTATCCTACCGTCTCCTTACTACACAACCCTGAGATTCATCGCCAAAGAGGTCCATCTTGTGCATTGATTAAGAAAGCAATCCTGTGGAAAAGATATGCAGTTATGTCATTAAAGACTAGCATAATGCTTATGCACAAGGAACTGAAGTATGCTTGGACAACCTTATACTAAACAGACATACCCATATATATACATATACATATCTGTATTAAAAAATAACAATAATCTTAAACAATACACTCAAAAATCTGCATTCAATGCCACCAAATCAGTTGTCATACTATAGAGTATATTTATACATTAAAAGAAGTGAAGAAATAAAAATATTCACAGCTCTTACCAAAGTTCTTTCTGATTTATTAATGAAAGGAAAGTTTTCCACAAGTATGGGCATGAGAAATTGTGGTGTCCTACAATTTAAAAACAAAAACAAAACCAAACCCAAAAGTTATAGGTTATTACCACGAGAGCAAGTGTTGAAGCTTCAGCACTCTAAACACAGACTGGAATAAGCTTAAGTCACAGTAGCTTTATTTTAAGGTAAGTAATTGTATAAAATCTTTTGCAAGGATCACCGGACAGATAATAAGTGGCAAACTTTGACTGTGGACTTGTTAGAAGCCACTTCAAAGACCCTGCTACAAACACAACTTCCCCTATTTCCTATTCCCATTAACAGGATTTTCAGCTGCAGATGCCTATGGAAATTTCACAATCATTGGATACGGCATTCCACCAATTAGTGAATATTAGGAAAAATCATGCAATGAAAATAAGTATTATACTTCCAATTAAGAGAAAAGAAAATAAATTCATCAGTTCACAAGCTTTAAATCCGCAAGGGAAGGGCATACAAAACCATGGGATCACATACTTACGAAGGAACATATCTTGCAACAGTTTGCAACGCTCTATGGCATGTATTAAAGTTTTCGGAAAGGTCTAGAGAAAGAAAAAAGTACTCATGCATTTGGTTACAGAAAACTAAATCAGGAACCAGAAAAAACAGTTCATATCAACTAAACATTTTGAAGATTCCCAAGGAAATTAATTTGCCAAAATGTGGGGATTTTTTTTTTGGAGCGTTGTGGTTTGTTTGGTTTTTTGTTTGTTTTTTTAAGTTGAACTGCCTTAGTACCAAAACAAGCATGAAAAATAATTCCAAATAAAGGTCACAGCATCACGACCAATAAACTCTGAATGTGCTGTCAGCCCCAAAGCCAGGTATTGTTGTTATACAATCTCATACTGAACACTAAACTGGAACATCCAAAGTTTATCCCACAATACACAAATATTTAGAAGATACATTAAATCCAAGTTTGTAACTAGATAAAATCTATTGAAGGATTAGGCCTCATTTTCACAAGAGTCAAACAAACAGCTAATTAGGCTTATATAGCAGGCTTTTTTTATCCAAACAGCATCACAAGCTAACAGCAGAAGAGTAGTTGGCTCATCACAAGCAGAACTGAAATTTATTCTAGCATTCAAGACAAAAAAATACGAAATTCTTGAAAAACATTTAGCTGTCTCTTTGCTTTATCAATAAACACGCTAATTATGCCGCTTTTTTGTTATAAAAATCAGTTGTATTTGAGCTTACCACAGGCAGACAACAAAAAACTCAAGAATCCCCCAAATTATCTAGTTTTAGTGAGGTAAATAAAATGGACAACAAACAACTCCTAACTTGTCTTTGGCTTTGAAACAATGTAGGAGTAGGAACATTTTCCTATGCATTCAGTCTTATGCCACCTACAGACACTGCACCAACAGGAATACTTCGAAAGTAACAAGGAGTGGGTCACCACACTGCTGGTTCCAGTACAATAAAGTCTTTGCCTTGGGAATTTAAGGATATACTGTTTCTTAATGTTTTACATTAACTCAGGTGAGTTACTTCTATAAAAAAGGAACAACATGCACTGTATACTTCTTTAGTAAAGGTATTACAGCAGCATATATAAGCCATGCTTCCTTTCTACTCACTTTCATCATCATCATCAGAGTCCGAAATATCCACATCATCTTCTCTGACGGTTATTCGAGCTAGCAAAAAGTGAGATTATTATATCAAAATTGTAAAAATTTTACAGGTAACAGTTTCAATGTCAAATCAAACACACTGGACAGTCTTCATCAGGACTAAAGCATCAAAATTATCCACAAGACTTTCTAAAACAAGGAGAAGCTCGTCAAAAAGACTGTTTCATTCACAGAACCAGGAGGTTCTTGAGAACATCTGACATGATCCTCACTGCAGCTTTTGGTTTTAGCAATAACATTATGCAGTTCATCCTGTTCCAAGACATCTTCATAAACGGGGTCTGTATTAGCCACTAGAATACGTCTTTTAAAATCTAGGTACAGAAAACTATCTGTATTACAATTCAGCTATTCAAGTGGAGAAAGTAATCAAGAGGAAAATAAACCCAACCCAATAATGAATTGTGTCACGCATTGATTTATACAGAATTTATCTAGGAAAAGCATTTTGATAGGCAAACAAAGAAGATTAATCTTAAAGTAACTTACGGGGGACAAACTGGGATACAATCATCCGGAGGCATGGCCTAAGATGGACAGTTTGTGCTGACACTAAGTTGCCAAGAAAACCCAGATATTCTTCCACTACCTCTCGGCTTCTTCTCAACCATGGCAGCTTCTGAAAGTACACAGAGACCAAGCTGTCGAAGATAAAGGCTTTGAGTCCTAAACTCTTTAATCTTCCCATGTAACAAGCGGATATTTACCAGCAAAATGCTGACCAGTTGTTCAAGCTCTTTGGTCAAATATGCAACAGAAGCTCGAAATTCATGCAGCCAATTAATGATCTGGGCATCCTTAAAATAAGCAGAAAAAACCAGATAACTATTCCAATAAACACTATTACCTATTACTAGAAAATAACAAAATCCTTAAAAGTCAAAGAGTAAGATTGTAAATAGATATTATTTTCGCATTTACATGCAAGTAATTTCTTTGTGTCCTCACCAACAACGCTTCTAAACGCAAGAACAAATGCATACCAGCTCCTAAACCAACAGCCTGCCTGGAAGCCTTAACTTACAGGCTGAGCAAGGCATGCAGACCTCACTCACACAGAACATACTTAAAAGAAACGGCATTCAGTCTTTATTTTCTTTTCTTTTTGCTCCAGTTTAAGCAGAAGAGACATTCAAGCCTTGAAATAAGAGATACTGAACAGTAGCAAATTGACACAGAAAATTTTACGCTGATTTTCCCTGTATGCTCTAAAAGGCCTGCTAAAACCAAAGTACTTTACCAAATGTCCTCTTTAAAGAGAAAAAAAAACTCCATACAGCATTATGCTTCCTGCAGCGTTCTTCTCACAGCTTTGTGGTTTAATTAAAAGGGAAGGAAGAAGAAAAAAAAAAAAAAAGGCCAGCAATTGTGAGTACTCACAGCTATACAGAAGAGCGGAGAAACAATCCTTCTGGGTATGACTACTAAATGCATATATATCTTACTGCCTATTTACACAAGTTTTTAGTAAGATGGTAAAATTCATGGAACTTAAAGGTTTGAAAGTCAGAAACCATGGTTTGATCTACAGCAGCATCTACAAACAAGCATCAGTGACCTAGAAAGATGGTATCTGGAACAAAGACAGATGCTGTCACACAGCAAAAGGTTTCTCACTCTAGAGCAAAGAGTCAGTCGGTGAGCACGAGACATCATTTATCAAGATACTGCGTATAAGACACGTACGTGTGTAAACAGAAAATTGTTGGGTTTTTTCTCTCATTTAGAATTTTAATTCTGGTGGTTTCCACACAGCAAAAAGCTGACAAATGCAGCTAGATGTTTAAAGCAATGGGTTGGGGTGAGCACCGGAATGACTCACGTGATGACTAGAGTCAGACAGCCGAACTTTAAATCCTCAGACCGCTTACCACCAGAACTCTCACCTTTATGTCCGGGTCTGACAGCTGATGCTTCAACAACTCAAAATCCGTAGTCTCACCCTAGCAGGGAAAGAAAAATAAGTAAATCACGCTCATCTTTTCCCAGCGAGACATACCAATTGCCTCAGCCTATGTGAAGAGCCTGGCATTGCTGAGCAGTACCGTGAGGACAGGGAAGCCAGGCGGCTCGGGAAGGCGGAGGCAGGCGCAGCCCCCGCGGGCAGTTCCGGGCTGCCCTCCCCGTGCCGTGAGCCGGGCCTGCCCGCGGCGGGGCCTCTCTCGGGCTGACTCACGGCAGCCTTTCCGCCGGCGCGGCCCGGGCCCTCCCGAGCCAAGGCAGGCCGCCTTGTGCCAGGCGGAACGGGCCCTCACGCTGCAGCTGCCCGCCAGGAACCGGGCGCACCGGCACGGCGGGCAGCCGGGCCCCGCAGGCACCACCCGAGGAGAGCCGCGACGGCCGGCGGGGCAGAGCCGCGGTCACCTTTTCGTACTTCAGCAAGATATCCGTCAGCGTCCCGCCGAACCGCACCGTCTTCCTGGGCGGGGAGCTGATGAACTCGTCCCCTCCCAGCATGGTCACGGCCCCGCGCCTCAGGGAAGGCTCGGTCGCGTGAGCGCCCTCAGGAGCCCGGCGGAGGGGCCGGAGCAGCCCCCGAAGCCCCGGTCACCGGGCGCGCCCCCCCCCCCGGTGTCCCGCCTTGCCTGGCGGTGGCGGGAGCGCGCGCCCCGCTAGCGGGACAAGGGGGGCGGCCCCTCGCGCGCTGCCTGCCCGCGCCGCCACATGCCGCGGCCGGGCGGAAAGGGCGCTCGTCCCGCCGGAAGCGGGCAGCGCTCCGCCCCTCGCACCATAGAGAGGCGCGGTTGGAAGGGCCGCAGCCGCTCTGGCCCTGCCGCCGGTGGTGCGGGCGGACCGAGAGGGACGCTTTCCTCCTCGTCAGGCGGGAAGCTCTGCCGGTACCACACTGACCCCCGGCGGGACCGAGGGCGCCTCCCCGGCACCGGCAGCCCGCGCTTCCAGGCGGCGGGTACCGAAGGGCTAGCGCTGGGGAAGCGGAGCTCGGGATCTAACCGCAACGTGCCGATGGAGCGCTCGGAGCTCCCCGCGCCGGGAGCAGGCGGCCCCGCGGGCAGCGACCGCAGCGCGGCCCACAGGCAGCAAACCCGGGGGTTTGGAGGGCAAACCGAGCGGTCCGAACCCTCAGCGGGGAGCGAGGAGGGCCAGCGCCCGGGCCGGCAGCGCGGAACCGGTAACTGCTGCTCCTCCCGAAACGCCGTGTGCGCACACGGCTCTAGCGAGAGCCATCACCTGCGTTTAATTCAAGGGCCACGGGGGGGTTGTTTTTGCTGGCTGCGTTAAGGATGTAGCAGCTTGGAGATCATCGAATTCAAAAGGAATTAAACGCATAAAAAGCCTTCAATAACTTTTAGAGCAACCTGGACAAGTACGAATGGAAACATGCATTTTCTACGTAGTGCTTCGGGAACGTTCAGTCTGCTCCCAACTTTTTGTTCTGTTTAAATTCAGTTAATAGGAAACGTTTACTTCTCGACTCCCGTGAGCCAGTTACAGCGGCGTAGGACGCTCCCTGGCCGCAGCCCTCTGCACCAGCTGTTTGCTCACTCCCTACACAAGCTGCCGCTGCAATAACTGTCTCCTTCCCAGCAACTTTCGCTCCCAGAAGTCACATCAAACAGGTTTTTGTAGAATTTGCTAATAATTTGATTTCTCCCTGGAGAAGGTGTTCCCATTTAAGGACAGTAAACCATATCAGCCACATTAAAACTTGCTTTAGATACAGTCCCCACCTAAAGAGCCTAACAACAAGCATTTCATCCTTCTGCTAGTTACAAGTTAGGGGGTTGGCTTTTTTCCTTTAGTGGAACATGGGAGGCCGGTTTGAGCTAGTTTTAAGGCTTAACCAGCTACAAACCACCCGTGTACAATCGCGCTCCTGCAACCGGGCTTTGGCTCTCTGCGATTTTGGCTGTTTTTACACAGAGCGCGTAGGGCTGTCCTGTGCACAGCTCTGTTCACGCAGCAGCAAGCAGTCCTACGCACGTACAGGTGCTTCTTTCCAATCGACAATATAATATTTGAACGGACTTTGTGCTGCGTTGAGCTACAACTGATAAGGATGCCGGGAGACTAAAATAGCGTTAAATGTTAATGTTTAACTGCTAATAATTCAGTTGCCAGTTTCTATTGAGCACTAGCCTTCCTTATTTACAAGGCAAACAGACGGCATGAAATGGTAGCTGGGTTACATTTTCACAAAAGAAAGGGTCAAGCTGACAATAGTTATCATAGCTCCGCAGCAAGTACTTTTATCTCGCTGTTTAGACAGACCACACTAGTAACATTCTACCTCTTCTCTATGATTAACATCTTCCTTCACCAGTGTGTCAGCTCCTACATTTCATTTTTAAAACCTACCTACTGTTCATAACTGTAAACGTTTGAATCCCATGCAATTTCTGACTGAAGTTGCAATAGCCAACAACATTCTAGCTCCCACCTTATGCAACAATCATTAAGTATTGATAATGGATTTAAAATCAATTACATTGTAATCTACAGTGAATGCAAAGCCCTGCTCAATTGACCCTGGTCATTACGATTGCAACAGTCGATCAGCAAAAAAAATGGTTCACCAGGCTAAGTATGAGAATGGCTGCCCACAAAAGTTTTGGCTTAATGTATAGCTGCTACTAATCATTCCACTTATTAAACACTACATCTCATAATTCAGTTTTTAAGTGAAACTATGGGGAGCCAGGAAAAGCAGTTATCTCTGTTCGGAAAAATGAAATGAAAGAAATTAATGCAAATGACACTGAAACAGGGATCTATAGGTTTTAAGGGAGGAGTTTGGCTTTTTTTTTTTTTAAATCAGACCATGGTAACAGGACAGTGGTCACATTGCAGTTCCTCTAAAAGGAGGAAACAATTGTACACACATCCTAAAAACTGCAGTTTGTAGAGAAGAAATCACATTACAGACCTTCAAGTTTAGTGTTCATATAACCTTGTTGAAAAACTGAGAGCATTTGGAAAACGTTTAAAAATTAGAATATGCATAGAAAAGTAAGAAGTTGCTCCAGTAATTTACAAGAGAACATTGAAAGACATTTCAAGAGTTCATGAGGAAGTACAGCCACAGTATTCTTTGTAAACATTTTCCTTAAATCCACCTCTAGCATTCAGTGAGGTGTGGCATAAAAACCATTGTACCGTGACATTTTAAGATCTACACATATTTGCTAATGGTGGGCTCAAACTCTCGGTGTTAGTTCAAAACCAGAGGAACTCAGGAGACATTTCTCCACACAGGAATTTTAGGTATCATTAACTTTAATATAAATCTTTTTGCAGGTGCTACTTCTCAGTTACATCTAAATGTGAATTTGTTAATATTTTATAAAGCATCAGAGTATTTGTTAATCAACAGGGGGGTTTGTTGGTGGCTCCCCTCCCCAAATGCTTCAGCATTAGGAAAATAATTCCAAACATCATTGGACTAAAAATGCTTCTTCTTAGAGTCATCACATTACATCATTTACAACTATGAAGAATGTACTGGTATGCCAACATCACTATTTTTACTTGTCTACTTACAAAATTCTCAAATTCCAAGTTATTCCAAAATAATGATGAAGCTTTACAAGAGTCACTGTAAATTGTGTATTTACACTATAAACAACTTCTACTACATTTGCAACTTTGCATCAATAGTTTAAAAGCATCGATATTTTAAAAGCACCCTTACAAACAAAAGTATTGCACTGGCATCATAAAAATTCACAGTAAGTTTAACTTCCAGACCTTGGTAAAACAGTGCAAGAGCTTTTCATTGTGCAAGAGCTTTTTATCCAAACATTCCCAAGTTATTAAAAATAATTAAAAAAATATATATTTCATGCTGCAGTGATATTTCTGTGAATTAGGTTTGTTTCGGTTTTAGTTCTCACTTCTTAAGAGATCTAATTTATGTTTTGAAATGGTGAAAAATACCCACAAAAACTATCCAGTCCAACACTGATAATAGGTGTGTTTGGCAGAGATATGGCTCTATGTGTCCATTTTATACAGAGTCCACAATGGTTGCAGAGATTATTCCACAATGAGAGAATCCTATTGCATTGAGTAGGGAATTCTCTTTCCATAATTTGCAGCACTTCCCCCACTTTTAGAGGCAGTAACTTCAATAGTCGTGTCTTCAACAGACCCTGAGGATAATACATTAAGAAAAGGTTACTCCAAAATAATCTTAGAACTTAGTAATTTAAAACTCTAAACTGTTATTTGAACTCAGTCTCAAAAGTATTTTTCCCTCATGTTTAACAGCCAATTGGGACCCAAATAAAAAACTCATCAAGCCAACAGCTCATCTCCAATGGTGACCAGGTATGGATGTCTCAAAGGCGTAAGAACACAACATGCAAGTAATCTCCCCTCAGGATATTATCTCAACTGCCACTTACTGCCCCAGGTCTTCCTGAGCCAAATATATTATCTTCCCCTCTCCTCTGTTTCTTCAAATCAGTACAGTTTTATCTGTCACATTCCCCCAAGCCAAATAATCCCAGACCTCAGTTACACAGCATGTGCAACTCACTGCTTTGTCTGGGGAGAGGCATTCCCTACATACCATTTCCATACTTCTTATGACTGTATAGACCTCTAGAACATTTTATACTCTGCATCTCTTTAGGCTGACGGATCCTAATCTACTTGTTATTCCTTTAATAGAATTCATTCCATATCTTGGGAATTCTCACCCTTCTCACTCACTTCTACTATGTAATTTTTAACATAGGAAATTGGAACAGCATGTAGGATTCCATTAATAACTTCAGAAAGTTTTTAATGCCAAGAACCAGAAAATTATCTAAGTGACAAAAACGCATAAATGGTTTCTGCAAAGACACTTCCTTATTAAGGCAACAGTTAATTTTCCAACCACTTGCAGGGTTTTTTGGTTTTGTTTTTTTTTTTTTAATATTAGGTGAAATCTGAAGTTAATGGCTCAGGAAGCTCTTCTAATGGCCAGTATGGTGGTGGGTTTTTTTGTTTGGTTGGTTTTGTGGGGTTTTTTGTGATGTTTTTTTCCCCTCCTCTCTGTTGACAATATCTGCCCAAACATGTTTAACCCGTTTGGTTAAGTTCATAAATATCTCCAGATGGGGAGAGGATATAGTCTATCAGTAAGGGATGATCTGATTCAGATAGTTGTTTATGAGAAGAAATAAAGTACTTGAGATGGCCTTACCTCAAAAGGGAACCTGAATTATCTTTGGAGGTGCACTAATTTGTTATCCCTTATTTTACCTTGAAAGTTAAAATCATAGCATTTATGTTACAATGTGAAACATAACTCTTACACACTCCCTCTGTCTTGGTTCCTTCTGAATTACAATTACTAATGCAATTGTACTGAAGTTTGTTTACTCTAGCATTAGAAGCTGCTGTTTACTTGGGAGAGCTTGTAATAAAGCGCTCCACGCATCTGCCTCTATAGTTAATAATAAACCATAGATTAGATTATTCCTAATTAAATTCAGTAACATGTAAGATTTGAAATATTTAAAAGTAATGGATAACTTTCACTACTAGAAGTTTATTACAGCAACACCCCCCCATGTGTGCATATTGAAAGCAGGACCATCTACGGAGACAGCATAATATCTCCTGAACTCAATACCTATAATTGCCGTAGTCTTTAGACAGAAAAGGTTAGGCATAGTCATTTAACAAATGTAATTTCTTCCCTGCAATTATGGATATCTGTCAGTTCTAAACCCATTTCAGAAAAAATAAAAAGTCTAAAACAAAAATTACTAATTTTCAACAGCCTGTTTTCTAATTGCAGATATAGTTAATAATAAACTAAACAGCAGTAACAAATCTTTTAAAGCTGTATTGCTGCTGTTCTTATTCCCCCTCCTACAAGTTTTCTATTAAGCAATAGTTATCTATATTCTATGTACCTACTGTAAGAACTTCCTCTCAGGAAAGTTCTGTGGCTTTCATGAAAGACTATTTCCACATGAACTTTTCTGTAATCCAACAGTAGCTTCAAGATTTAGTGTCAAGGAGCAGCAGAAAAAGCTGACCTTGTACGCAGTGAATCAGAACTGCAAGATGTTCAGAATCCTTTCATAGTTCAGACACTTAGTGCAAAACTGTTTATAGAGTTCCTTCAGAAAAGGATTTTACATAGTGAAGTGAAAGCTTTACTTCCCCCCCCCATTTTCAAGGCATTAGGCACGCTTTTCTTCCTAAATAAACATGGCGTATTAACGAACACACTAGGGATATTTTGAAAGGCTTGATAACCTTCAACACTGCTTCAAAGTTGGACCTAGACACTTTCTTTGTGCACTGGATAGTAGCGCATCTTTTTCAGATGACTGAGGGTCAAGGCAAGTAGTTTAACTATTGATTGCACTTATGAGTTCCAAACTATTAGCTACACACTCCGCCTCTAAGCTAAATACAAGCCAGCATTTAACTTTTTTGTGGTTGTTCTCCAAAAAGAAGCACATCATGTTGCAAAAGAGGGAGCTTCCCCTCAGAAGAGCTCGTGTGGGTAGTGGTTGATGGCCATGTCGTTACCCCACACGTACTTCTGGGGGACATGAGGAGTCCCTCCCAGGACCGCTTCAGGACCGCGCAGCGCGAGGGACCCTGCGGTAAGCACTTGGTCACACGCCAGCGGCCTTGTCCGTTCCTCGACGCCTGCAGGAAGTATCTTCGCTGCCTGACCACCTCGCTCACTCGATGCCTGCTGTCACCGCAGTTGAGAAAGACTCCCCACAACTTTATTTTAAAGGTGCGTCAGCGTGAGCGATGGGCAACCGAATCTCAGGGAAGATAGCTCTCAGGGTCGATAGCTCTCAGGGTCCAGCCGAAGTTCGGGGTCCCGCCCCCAGCTCCGCTCTCGCCGGAGGCCCGTCCCGGCAAGGGGGCACGCCCCCGGCCTGGCCTTCCCGCGGCCCCGGCCCCCCGGCCCTCACCTGCTGGAGTCGGCGGGGCGGCCCCGCGGGCCCCCGGTGCGCTGCAGCTCCAGGTCGGCGGCGGCAGCGCGGGAGCGCGGCGCGGGGGCGAAGGCGGAGGAGAGGCGGAGGCTGAGGCCGTGCACCAGCCCCCGCAGCACGCTGTCCCCGCGGCCCTTGGGCGGCGCCAGCCCCACGTCGTCGCGCAGCTCCTCCGGCGGCACCTCCAGGTTGCCCGCGTACCAGAACACCCACCAGATGAGGCTGAGGAAGATGCCGATGCCGCCCGCGTAGATGAGCAGGTCGGAGAAGAACACGTCGGCGAACACGCCGGCCAGCAGCACCGCCAGCCCCAGCGCGTCGAAGGCCAGCGCCAGCCAGAAAGCGGCCACGCAGCGGCCCAGCCCGCCGGGGGCCGCCATGGCGGGGGAGCGGCGGCAGCACCGCCGCCTCAGGCCGCCCGCACCTCAGGGGAAGGCGGGGCGCGGCGGGGGCGGTGCCGCACCTGAGGGGGACGTCCGGGCCACGCCCCCGCTTGCACCTGCGCGGGAACACGCCCCCTGGGAGGGGCTCTGGCCACGCCCCAGCGGCCGCCGAGGCGGGAGGGAGGGGGCGAGGGCGAGCTGCCGTCCCCAGGGCGGCCCCCGGGGCCCCGCTCCCACCTCCGGCCGAGGCCCGGCTCTTGCAGCTGGCCTCTCCCCGCCAGCGGGGTCGGCTGCCCCGGGCTCCCTGAGGCGGCTGGCGCGGCTGGCGCAGCTGGCTCTGCTTCCAGACGCCGCTCCGCTCGGTAAGAGAGCGGCAGGAGCGGCTGTCGGCGTTCTGGAGCTGAGGCGTCCCTCGCGCGGGGCGGTCGCTGCCATTTCCCTGTGCAGGTGGGTGTGAGAGGGGCGCAGCCGGGCCCCATCACCACTCCCCGCGGAGGCCGTGTCCCCTCAGGCGGGGCCGGGCCCCATCACCGCTCCCCGCCGAGGCCGTGTCCCCTCAGGCGGGGCCGGGCCCCATCACCGCTCCCCGCCGAGGCCGTGTCCCCTCAGGCGGGGCCGGGCCCCATCACCGCTCCCCGCCGAGGCCGTGTCCCCGCCCCCGGGCGCTGGACTCCGGAGGGGAGCGGGCACCGTGTAGGCCTCTGCCCTGCACAGAGGTGGCAGGTGGTAGGCAGGAGAGATTTCCAGCGCAGTTATAACGTGCACCTGTAAAGGCATAGAGACTACTTTAGCTGCGTACCTGAGGAGGTTGGCCTCAAAAGAGTGGCTAGAATGTAACTTCAGGTTAACAAGCAGGAAAGTAGTTGTGGATCTAAGATGAAAAATCCAGCAAGTAAAACAGTTATGTAAAAGGCAGGATACGTATTTCAGTTCACCCTGGTGTCAGTTAATGACCTGGTACGTGTCTCTTAATGATCCCGAGTCCCAGATGCAAGAGCTACATTTGGCTGTAGGCTCCCCTGTGTGTTCATTCTAAATAAATGACTAACTCATAGGAAGAATAAAATCCACATCAGTAGTGTTACATCTTATTTAACTGTCAGAATCCTGGATACCCTGCCACATAAAAGGAACAAATTCAACTATACAGAATATGTATTTCATATATTTTTTTTTTCCCCCAGTGGGTTAGTCTGTAGCTGTATCGGTCAGAGGCTTTACACGTCTTACCTAGCTGTATGAACTCCAGTGCTGCAACCAAAGAAAAGGCAAGACCAGCTGCTGCAGTCCCAACACAGGTTGGCTCAGGGTGCTGCAGAATTTCAAGGCAGCAGCTGTTAATATTTTCAGTGTGAAGGATGTTTTTCCACACCTACAGGCTAGCACAGTTCACTGTCAAACACTCATACAGAAGTTACAATCTTAATTTCATAATTTTCTGCACATTACAAATTAAGAAATATTTTAACATGAATGATCACCTAAAAAGACACATTTCCAGAAAGAAGGTGAGTTCTGTGTCACTCTCTTAATTCGCTGTTACCAAAGTGAAGTAATATTTTGTAGCCCAGACTAGAAAGTGATAGGATTATTTTTGGACAAGATTGGATCTTTTCATTAGCATGGATCTAACAGGGATCATTGATTCAGACTTGCTTTTTTGGCCAAGATTTGTTTCTTCAGGGTAGATGAGAACAAGAGGTTGTGGGTTACAGAAAGCTGACACTATGGACCAAGCAGAATCTT
Source organism: Grus americana (assembly GCF_028858705.1). Taxonomy (NCBI): domain Eukaryota; kingdom Metazoa; phylum Chordata; class Aves; order Gruiformes; family Gruidae; genus Grus; species Grus americana. Next base: position 17,964,046 of record NC_072866.1, read on the forward strand.
TTCATATTCTTTAGTGTTTCTTTTACCACTTATTTAGCATCCAATTACTTTCTGGGTAGCAAATCTATTGATATAGGATGTCCTAAATAGGAGATGGGATAGGGTTTTTTTGAATTCTGCAAATTAGGCTGGTTACATACTGTTGATTAACGTTCTTGTCTCTTTATGACATTTCTGTTTGGACTTGAGTAAAATAATTGTTAATAAAGACTTTTCATCACAAATCTGCCAAATCTCTCTGAGAAGGATGTGAAGTAATCATACAGAAAGGAACAATTTGGTTATTCTGTAAGATTTCAAATATATATACATATACACATATAACACCTTTCAGTTATGCAGTGTATGTTTTACATGCCTTTATGGGACTGGTTCACTTAGCTGGCACACCTGAATTCATACAGCCTTTGGTGTTTTTCAGATGGAAGAAACGAGTATTGCAACAAGCATGCAAGCATACCCTCAATTGTTCTGGTAGCAGAAATGAGGACCAAAAGTGAAGGTAATGAGATTCTGCTTCATGCTGTAAAGTATAAATGGTCAAAGCATACAACGATAGTAAAACTGTCCAATTGTCCATGTTTTTTGGGGTTTTTGTTTTTTTAAATACACAAATATCCTAAGTAAAAATAGCTTAAAAAAATACATTGGCTTGTTATCAGGCTGCCAACTTAAATATCTGGAATAAGATTGATAGATGTCATGCTGTTTTCCTTATATTGAACAACTTAAGAAAAAACAGTAGCAGCTATTTCACATGTTAAATCACATGTTAAATCACATGTTAAATCACATGTTAAATCACATGTTAAATCACATGTTAAATCACATGTTAAATCACATGTTAAATCACATGTTAAATCACATGTTAAATCACATGTTAAATCACATGTTAAATCACATGTTAAATCACATGTTAAATCACATGTTAAATAGATTATCGTGCTTGGTATGCATGCTTCCTGCTTCAGCCCTTGGCTGTTCCAATACAAAGATATGCTTCAGGAAGATGTCACTTCTGCAGTATTTCTCAGCGTTTTTCTGCAATAGTCCCCTCCCTGCCCGTTTGACACTTAAAGAATTTGAGTTCTTTTAGTTTGGGCCAGGAAAAGATAAAAGGTAAGAAATAAAGCCAATTAAGATCGTGAGTTTATTTGTTCCAGTTCGTCAGTTAGAAGGAAATGCAAATGAATCATTACAGGTCTCAGTGAAAAAAGCTCTTAGGATAAGATTTTCTTAAGCAGGTGTTTTACTTCATCGCTACATTTGTTTAATAAAAAGACACTACTGAATGACTATATAAAATGCGTTACAACAGACAGCGTTCATGCTGACTGTGGCCTGCGCCCTTTCTTGGGTGTTTGCTTTGGCGTTTTTGAAGACTTCTTGGCTGACTGTATTGATTTGCCAGCTTTGGGTGTTGCAAAAGACTTTGCTTCAGGCTTTTTGGGAGTCTTTTTCATCTCTTTTTCTTTTATTGCTTCCTTTGGCACACCGAGCTGCTTGGCTTTTTTCTGTTTTGCTGATGTCTGCAAGCCTGCATGCTCTTCTGTAACTCTGTGTTTTGGTTCTGGAGTCTCCAGAGCTAGAGGTTGCTTCTTTCTCTTACCAAGGGGTGTTTTAGTTTTCTCACCCAGCTTGTCACCTTTTTCTGGACTTGGTTCCGTTTTCTGTATTTAAGACACACACAAAAAATTACCTTTCCACCTAAGGAACATCTTTACTGTTTTTCAAGAAGTATCAATGGAAGCCATTATAAATGACACATGCTTTCTATCAATTGAACTGTGCCCTAGCCCAAAATTTCAGTCTGGAAACGGAGGATTAAACACAGAACTAAATCATAAAAAGATAACAAAATAGTAAGAAAGTAAATAGATTTAAGAGATGCAAGGATCCTCTTGGCTAAGCAAGTCACCAACCTGTGCTGGCAGAGCTTTAGACCACAGTCCTCTTCTCGCCACGTTGCCAGGCGTAACAGATCGAACAGAGATCAGCTCCATTTGAAGTCCAGCTGTACGCACACAACTGCACTCCTACCTGTGCGCTAGGCCAAGCATTCCCTAGAGCTCATCACGTGTTCCCAAGTGGCCCTCAAAAGAGAAGGCTGCTCTCAGCAGCAGAGTGCACAGAAAAGCAGCTTGAAGCAAGCTGTATGAATTTTTTTGGTGGGCCTGCACATAACCATAGTTTTAGTTTGGGCATCCCTGAAGAGGTACATCATTAGAGTTTAAGGGCATGCTCCAATCATGAATGCAGCGTAACAATAACACTTAAATTTATGACTTAGTTTTACTCATCCAAATATCTTTCCTAGATATTTGTTAAACAATGAGTATTATCAGTCTGGTTGTTTTGCAGACATGTTAACGACATGATCCGCATCATCTCCAATAGTGGCAACAAGAAGTCTGTACAGTGTTTCATGCAAGCTGCTAGCTCTCAATTTATATTACCTGACTGTTAATGCTGCATATTACTATCCTAGAGACTGTTATTTTGTTTTCCTCAGGTTTTGTACTCCAGACAGAAAGTGATACATTAAAATACATTAACATTTAATTTTACAAGGAATTTTGAATTAAAAAAAAATATGATTTACTTAAGTATTAAGCTGTTTCTCAATCATTTACCCTTTCTTCTGACTTCAGGCTTGTTATTCGACCTAGACAAAATTGCTGCTATTCAGAAAAATACACAGAAGGACAATAACCACTGGCTTCACAAAAAAACATCTGCCCAAGGCACCCCCCCCACACACTCAACTCTTGCTTTCATATTTGCAAAAAAATCCAGTTCACTTGAAGTGTGTAAACACACGCTGTTCCCTAACGAGCCATGAACAATTTAAACAGTTCAAAATCTTTAGTTTTAACTAAAATGTGAGTTTCTCAGTATTATTATACAATTACCTTCAGCTCCGCTAAGCTGGTTGTTTGCAGAGGCACCAGTTGTGGAATTTCTTCATCATCATCACCTGGTTCTTGGACTACTACTTTTTCTTTTATCGCAAGCTCCTTGGTAGCAGCACCAGCATTAGTTTCAGTTGTCAAGGTGACTTGACTCGAATTCAGTTTTTTAGCTGCCTTCTTCGGTTTTTTGTTCTTTCCCTTCTAGAATTAATTGGAAGTACAACTCAGACAAATCCCCATAACATTTCTAAATGTATAATAATTGTTTTAATATGGTTAAAAATAAGATGTTCTAGCAACATTAAATATTGTTGTTTAATGGACCTAGACTGGTCTACCATATGTAAAATATGAAAGAATGCATTACTTTCAGAAGTTTATTATCAATAGCTCATAAATAAACGATAATGTCATGATTACAGTCTGATTACAGTCTGTAAGTTGAATATATACTCTCCAAATTTATTCGAGACAGAACATAATAAGCAGAACTCAGTACAAAAGAATAACTATTTTCTTTTTTTTTTTAAAAAAAAAGTAGGTGAGCCCCCCCCCATACATACAAATGTATAAGCTTGTGAATTATTCAATGCCACTGACTAGCCAACAAGTAATGGATGCGTAGTCTGAATCCATGTTAACACGTTAGTGAGTATTTTCAGAAGGCAGACATGAATAAACAATACAAGCAGAAGTTCTAAGAATGAATCTCAGCTCCCTGCAGTTTATGGCTAAAAACATTTACCGTACTGATTTCCAGTTTGCTTTACAACCTATCAAGGAGTTTCCACGATTTCCTTAGGATTACTGAGTATTCGAAGCACTCAAGAGTCAGAAGCACCCAATAACCTATTTGTAGCCATCAACACCTGGCAGCGACTGCTAAAACATTTAAACCCAACAAACCAGACACCATACTGCATAAAAGGAAGCCAAAGAACTTGTTGCTCCTATTTGGTTTTATGGAAAGTTTGAAGAATTTTTTTTTACCTTTACTTCCTTTTTTTTGACAGATGGCTGTCTGTCAAGCTCATCCAAGTTGGAGATATTTGCAGTAAAAATTGGAAGTGCAACTGATTTCAGTGTTTTGAGGTGAAGAATTTTTACATTTTTCCAATTCTGCAACAACAGAACCAGTATATTATGTAAAAATAAGAAGGCTGAATTAGGAGCTGACTTGGCTTTGATGCAGTGAATCAGCAGTACCTTTGGTAACTTCTTAGCAATCACCTCAGCTGCTGCAATGATGTTATCTAGTATCTCATCAGCTTTCATTCCAGTGTGACCTATGCGTGCGGTACTGAAAGAAGCGAAGAGAAGTATTTGTAGGTGGGCAAATAAACATACTTCCAGTTACTTGTCCTTAGGCATACCCAGAAATTGAAATGCCCGCTCATCTTCAATTACCGTAACTTTCATAAAGGATGGCTGGCTACTGAAGAAGTCTTTTGTAGTAACGGTCAGAAGAGACTCACCCGTATTAACCTTTCTGTACAGGAACATGCAACCGCTGCCTTCTATTGCTAAGCACATTACTAATTTAGATCCTTTTAGACGCATCATGAAAAAAGTTGTACAAGAATAGAATATTTTGGAAGTAGTTTTTATCTAATTTAACAGTAATATTTTTCTAAGATTGTATATGCTGTTTGACAGCCACAGTTGCCTAGAAATTCCTTGCGTATGAGGAAAAAGAGACAAAAAGTAAAGCTTTACAGTAAAGCTTGTTAGTAAGTAGAACTACCGATTTATTTATACAGGTTTGAAATGGCCCCTAACTGGAATGGTGACCTTTAACCTCTTTTATTCACATATTAATGGAATAAAAATAACTCAAAATTGCAACAGTTAAGGTACAACCATCCTTCAAGTGAAGTATTAATCTACTCATACTTACTAACAGCACCCTTTGTTGGTAACTGGGAGGGTAGTCCCCTGGATATGTTTTTGTAGCTCCTTAGCAAGATTTTTGGCTTTCAGGTTTACAGATAAAGGCGCCCTAAAAAAGAAAGAGGGGAAATTAAAAAAAAAACAACCCAACCAAGCCCAACCCGACCTCCCAAAACTTTACTAAGGAGAATCTAATCTTAAAAAAAGATAATGCAATGGAAATACAGAATTTAAAGACTTACTTTTTCCTTTCATAAAAGTGTTTTCCTAGATGTGAGGGCAAGAGCCTTCTAATTCGGTCATCAGACAGAAAGAGATCAAATCTGTTCAGGAGGCGGCGCTTTGCTTCAAATAGTTTATACTCCTTTTTGAGAGTTTTGTATGAGATGATCTGCAGTGCAAGTAACAGTTTAGTCAGTGAAAACACAGCCTAGAATACTTCTTAGAACTGCACAGAATTAACTTGCATAACCGATAGTCTGTCACAGTGCGTTACTGCAGAATGCCAACGACAATCAATGGAAGAGACGACAGAAATTTTCCATTTAAGAATCAAACAATATGGATCTCTTGCACAGTAACTGCTAATCACCAAACGGAACTTGAGTACACAGTAACATCTGAATCAAGGTTAAATACAACGATAAAATTATTTTCTAGTTTTATTGCTAGTAGCGTAAACAATCCAATCCAGCTGCAAAGAACTCAAATATTCTTTTGCCTTGTGAGTTTTTCCAGTTGCTTACTCAAACTAAATATTGAGCATTCATCTAGCAATTACATCTGGTTGCTAAAGAGCCTGTTCAAATTGAAGAAATTACTCTGAGTAAATTTTGAAGTTTAGAAAAACTACAGTTTGAACAGTCAGAAAAACTAGAGATCATTAACTCAGAACCACTGAGATTAGACTATTAAACAGCAGAAAACAACAACTACTTTCCCTTTTCACTGGCACCAGAGGAAAGAAATGACAGTACCGTACTGTACCATCACATCTCTCTTACCTGGCTAACACTTCTGATCCCATTCTGCATTAGAAGTTTCCTGTACAGATTTTCCGTCTGTTCCGCTGATAAATTTGGTTCATCCTTTGTGAAGAGGCAAACCTCAGCCGTTTCTGGTCGGATGCCGTGGGGCAGTGGTCTGCAACGAGAAGATGAGATGGACAGCCTGAGAGAAGGAAGTTTCTTCCAGAACTAGGGCGACTCTGAGATCGCTACCCTGTAACGAGTACTCGGGGGAAGCTACGTATCTAGATTCTGCTCGTTCTTAACTACTAAGCGTCCTCAGTGGAACCTACGCTTCCTAAAGTGCACCGAACGGTAAAGGTTAAACAATCGTATGCCATGGCTCCGGTCAGAAACACGGCTGCATCCATCCGTCCTGCCAGGAGCCGTTACCGCACAGGTCCCGGGGGGAGCAGGAGGGGGCTCACCGCCACCATCCACGCTCCTCTCTTTACGCCATGGCCGCGTCCAGTCAACGGACACGTCTCTGTGGCACCGGGGCCCCGGTAAATAGATGTAAACTTCCTCAATATAGCACAGCCGCAGTTTAAAAGAAAACCTGCGGTCCACCTTCGGGGATCACGAGAACGAGGAAGGGGATCTTCCTAACGATCCGGCGGGGGGCCAGGACAAGAGGAGGTTCGTTCCTCGTCCTGAGCCCCAGGGCTGGAAGGCACACGCCTTGCGACCCCCGCACCCGCCGCGGGCGGAGCCGAGCCGCCGCTGACACGGGCCGCGGGGGAGAGCGGCGTTCCGACGGGCAGCTCCGGCTCCCGGCACGGGGGCTCTTCCGAGCCAAGGGACGCGAGCAGCCGGGGCCCGGTTCCTTACATCCTGACGACCTGCGCCGCCCGCGGGACCTTCCAGACCGTCACCAGCAGGTGGACGCTCTCGCTCTCGTTCAGGAGCAGCGCGTCGCCCTTGGCCTTGCTTCTGGCGAAAGCCTGGAGCGCCTCCACCGCCTTCTTCACCTGCAACGGCAGCGGCCGCAGTTAGAGCCCAGCCGAGCCCGGCCCGGCCCGGCCCCGCTCCCGCTCCCGCTCCCGCCCCGCGGTACCTGCGCGCGGTCCAGTCGCTGCGGCTCCATGGCTCCGCCGGCACCACGTGCAGCCGCCGCGCCTGCGCACACGCCGCCTTCCGGGGCACGGCGAGCACGTCCGCGAGCGGGTGCGCGCGGGGCGGTGCGCGGCCGAGAGGGGGGCGGGGCTTCCGGCCCTTCCGCCCCGCCCCTCGCGCTCCACCCCGGGGTGTGGCGTCCCGCGCGGCGCGCGGGGGGCGTGGCTCGGAGCGGGGCGGTGCGTGAGGCGGCCGTGCGCGCGGTGCTGCCCTCAGGGCCGGTGGGGGCGCGCGGGGCGCTGGTGTTCCCAGGGGAGTTGTTCCGTGATTTCCCGGGGGGCCGGGGAGCGTGACCGGTCGGTGGCTCCCGGACCCTTCTCTCGGCGTTTCCTGAAGGCGGGGGAACGTTTGGTTTTCCCCAGTCACGGGGGCCCTCCCTCAGGGATGACAGAGCCTTGCCCTGACTTCAGCCAGCTCTCAGCACCTTTCGGTCAGTCCGGCTGGACCCAAAATCGCTTGTCCCCCTCAGCAACCATCCCGCGTGTCCTCCTTTGGCCTTTTGCTACTACTGTGGCGGTAGAAGCTCTTCTCGTTGCCCTTGACATCCTGGCCCGTTTCAGCTGTAGGTGAGCTTTTATTCTCCCAAGGCAGTCCCTACATGCCCGAGCAGTTTGTAGGTTCCTGCTTTGCGGCCTGTCACGGATTTTACCTCCCGTATTGCTGTTGTTTTGCACTGGGGTGCTGTCATAGGTTCCCTGTTTAGCCAAGCCAGTCTCCTGATACTCATTTTCCCGGGTATCGGGCGGACTGTTTTTATGCCTGGAGGAGGTTGTCCTTAAAGACCGGCTGCCAGCTTTCCTGAGCTCCTTGGCCCTTCAGAGCTGCCTCCCACGGCATCCTGCCTACCGGTCCCCTGCCCAAACCAAAGCCTCTCTCCTGAAGGCCAGGGGCTGTGCTTCGCTACTCATCTTCCTCGCACGCCTCTCAGCACCCTGAACTCCACTATTTCTGGCTCACTGCAGTCGAGGCTACCACTGATCATCACGTGCCAGCCCATTTCTTCCTTCTGTGTGAACAGCAAAGGCAGAGCTGCTGCGTCTCCGTTTCAGTTTAGAACTGCATTGACCAACTCCGTGGAAGTAGCTCCAATGTGGGGTGCTTATTCCATCCAGTTCCCCGCTGGGTAAGTGCATTGTTTTGAGATCTAGTCCAGCCTGGAACTATTCTGGGCTCATTCTCACGGTGCTGTGTGTGCCCTGGCAGCTTTGGGCTGTCTGCATCCGTCGCCCAGGTGAGCTGCTACCTGAGTAACGTAGCTCTGCGTAACCAGGGGCTAAAGACACGTGAAAGGAGGAGTCTTGGTCGCTCGCTCTTCTCTAGATTTTTTTTCCCTGCTCTTTGGCTTTCTAGTCATGGCTTTATTCCTTCTCATCACATGTCTCCTGACAAAATTTGTTGCTCTGTCAGTGTGCCGGTACAAAGAGAAAGGAATTAGAATACCCTAGTCTGCTGACAAGCTGCTTTACGTAATGATTTATGTTTTCATTCTGCCGGTAGCGTTCATGGAGCAACAGTGGAATAGTTGATGGCTCGAGACTTCCCCAGACTTGGGGATTATTGACATGGTCATATACTGATATTAATGGGTGAAAAAAAATCCTGGAAAATGGAAGTTTAATTTTCTGTTGTGTGATTTGTACAAATGAACAAAATAAATGAAACTGAGAAAAAGAAAAGCTATCCTTTGTTGCCATGTAGCCGTATGAGCGTTGATTAGAGAAATTACTGAAAGGCTGGCAACGCGTGCCAAGTAGGGCAGACTCATTAAAATCTTTCCAGCACTGGTAGAACTTATGCATATGATACTAGCTGTGGTGCTTCATAATCTGATAATTGTATTAGCCTTGCTCCTGTCTCTGCATAGGCTTTTGCATATTTTAGAGCAGCCATGTTTTAATAAAGCATCAACATATCAGTGTGACGTATTAAAACATAAGTCAGACGACCGAGACATCTCTCTGAAAGTATGCCAGGCTAGTCTTGTACGATGGGATTGAGCAGTCTGTGTGAAGCCTGACTGTACTGGGTCAGCATAGCATTAATAGGATAAAACTGAAGGGATGATTATTAGCGACTCAAATTCACATTTTTCACATATCAGTCTCGTCCAAGTACATTTTTTTTCTGCACATTGTGAGTGTGACATGACTAAATTTTACTGGATGCAGTTTAGCTGACTTAGTGTGATCATTTTCTCTTGAAAAGAGAAATAGCCAATAGAGCCGTCTTGGAAAAATAAGTTAACCTCTGGATAAGAAATAATTCAGCTTAATATAGCATGCAATTAATATAAACTATAAAGAGTGTGCTTTTAATTTAGTGACTTCACAAATTAATGGTTACTCTTAGAAGGGAAATTAGGTTTGTTACTTTCATCGGTGTTATTGCTGTACTCTTTTAAACATTCTACTGTGGCCCTCAATTTAACTTTTCTGACAGGGAAGTACATCTTTTTTCCCTAAGCCATTTGTCACACTTATTTAAATGCTAAGATTTAAAATGACATAATTGCAAGCCATTCTACCTCATTACTTATTTAAGAGGATGTTTCTATATATCCTAATTTTATACTTTCTCCTAGCAGAAGGGATGTACAAGCAGCAATTGTTTCTGCTGTAAGCAGGACTTTGAGGTTTAAGATTACTCCCTTAGTGTGCATCCCGAAATTTCCAGCAGCAGGCTTTGTTCCCCCAGGTGATCGGCTGCCAGCTGTCCACGTAAGTGTCCTCCTTGCAACCAACTGAGCACAAAGAGCATGCAGAAGTTAACCAGGAGTCCCTTAACAAGGGAGATCTCAGCAGAGAATCTCCCTGCTAGATCTGGAGTTCAAGCACTAGTTTTCTTTGGACTGCGCTCCTTTGCCATCCTAGGGTAAGCCTGTAGCTGTAATCTAATGAACCACCAGACAGACGGATGCCCACAGTGCAAGTCACTCGCTCAGTGGACGCTACTTAGAACAGAGGTGTCTGTCTGGGACACAACGGCAAAGGTTCCTCTTCTAACCCTCTGCCCATCAGCAGTTCTACAGGCTTAATGGGCGAGAGGAACCCAGCCCCAGGGACCCGTTTTCATCCAACACTTTGTCTGTCTGGCTCGTATGACTCTTGTTCAGAACTACATGGACTTTTTTAGGTGTGCGTAACTGAGGGGAGATGTAGAAAAATCCAGTTGTGTTGGAAGTGGAGACTTTTTGGGAAGGAAAGCCAATGAAAAGATATGTATTATTACAAGTTACATATACACACACTAGATTTTGGGTTTGTTAGCATAAATTTCCATTTTATATTAAGACTAGACTCCTTTCCAGCATTTCTTCAGAGGAAAAGAAATATTTTGTCAGGTTTATAGTGCATCAAAATAAACACAAGGAAAGAAACAGGTTCACAATATAAAATCTTCGGTAGTAACTCCAGTTTTGTTGGTATATTTTTCTTTACTAAATCCTCTATAGGGTATACAAAACCAGCAGAATTAGTAAGAGCCTTTAAGTATCAGTTCAGGAAGAAAACAGTCTTGGCTGGAATACATTTCATCTACTTTAACATCATCATTTAAACAGGCTGCATTAAGAACTGAAAAGTCAGAGTAATACAGAATCAAATACCTGGGACATTGAAACAATCTTCTTTTTCTGAGGGAATCTTCAGTCATAAACAATTATAAAACCACATTTCTCATAATGAACATAGTTTTTAATGTGTGGACTGGTGCCATAAGTAGTCTGAACCAGAGGTTCTTCACTGAGCAATTTTCACTGTGCTTTTATGCCGCTGAAAAAAAAATCTGTAGGGGGCATAAAAGTCACGACAGCAAATATCCCCGCGGATAAACCTCCTTAGCGCAGCCACAGTTCTTACAACACTGTTACAGCCAGCTGTTCAGGAGCACAATTTACTGCCAGTAAGCCTCTCTGGAACCGGGGCCACCCCGCCAGTTGTCTGCAAAGGTGACGGAGGCAGCGGGGCCGGTCCCAGCAGGGACCAATGGTGACGGTGGGCAGCCGATCGGCGTGCCTGGTCCTCCTGTGCACGTGCCTCGCTTCTAACTCGCAGGAACAAGTCATTATTTTCCTGTTGCAAAGTAATTAGTACTGCTGCACATTCAGATTGGGTTTTTTACATTTAATTATCGTTTCATGTAGCAAGGCTTTCAGTTCAAAGACATACAAGGTCTTATAGAATTATAATGTATGTTTTTATAAGTTACGCCATGACTATACACTTAAGCCACATCTACACTACAAACTTTGGCCAGTGACGAGGGCGCACGGATGTGATCCTCATCGTACCACGCTGCACATACCATCAATACCGAGGGGACCCCCCAAATCCCACCTTTCCGCAGAAACATGCTGACAGTGACAGCCGCGCCAGGACCAGGATGACTCCGCCAGCATCGCACGCAAGTTATCCTGGTCACGCTAGCAGCGCTCCCACAGCTCCCAGAGCTTCAATCCAACTTTAGTTCCTTTTTTCCCCCCTTCAACTGTTGTAGTCACACAGTTCCTTTCTTTCTTTCATCTTCAAAGCAGCACACCACGTTTTCACAAAAGGAAGTATTCAAAATGGTCATTTTAAAAAGTTTATTACATCAGTGAATCAGCAAATAGTATTTATTTCAAACAAAGCCACGTTATCTTTTTTTCCTTCCTTCATCTAGATTTAGCTGTACTCAATAGCAGTAAAAATGGGACTATAAAATGTAGAACAGAGATGAAATGAAAGCACTGAGATGCAATCTGAGGACTATTCAAATAGAATGTACTTGCAGCTTTTCTACCCAAAGTGCAGCCATTTGGGTAGATTTATGCCTTACATTTTCCTATCAGCATGTTTGCTCCAGAATGCGAGGATTTTATACCCAAATAAAAACCTCTTACAGGTTAGCAATATCCTTAATTGTATCATGTAGATAATGAATTCAAAATGATTTAGCCTCCCTTTACAGGCAAGGCAACATTAACTGCATTTACAGAAATGGTAATCAAGTGAGTAACAGAAGTGCTAAGAGTCTCTCTCCTGGTACTTCCACCCATCAGATGAGGTTGCAGTTTAATATTAAATGCTCAGTCCAGCCTCAAAGTAATGAGGTTTTAGAATCCCTCATTAAGTTTGTTCAAAAGTGGAAAAGCGCTACTGGAGCATCAGGTAGTCTTGAGATGTGTCAACACTTTAAAAATAAAGTTTTAAAAGTTCTAACAATTTTGGAATCTAACTGTAAGTATCCCCCAGTTAACAGCCTTGGCAAATTTCAAAGCCATGAGCTTACTTCGAGAAAGCAGCCAGCTATGTGGAAATCTTAAGTCAATCCAGAATATGAACAAGACCGTAAGTTTCCTTGGCTTTTCATTTCATTAGTTTAAGATCCAAGGAACTGTCGGTTTTGTTCACTTGGCAGGGAAAAAAACGTTGCTTTTAAACTCTGATTTACCAAGAAAATAAAAGCCCAGAGATTTGCAGACATAATAAAATTTATTTAAATTCCATGCATTACGGTAGCTACAAGTGTAGTCATATGAAACTGAAGGACAATAACTTCTTCTGTCCATACAATGTAGCCGTAAGTGAAATGAACGGGAGTTCCACAGTTACAAAGAAACAAACAAACCCAAAAAAACCCAAAAAGGGAAATCTGTTTCAGTTTTGAGTTATCTGTGAACACAGACACAGTCACTAGACTGTAAACCCCTGGGGAGGAGATGGGCCTGCCACAACTGCACAGCTCAGTGTTTAGTTGGAGACGTCCTGAAGCAGCTCTGGAGATACCTTTCAACAGCTCTACCAGTGTTCTGGGAAATGAAAGAGATCCGTTCGCCTTCAGCCTAACTGTAAGAGTGAGGAGAGCGGTTGTAGAGAGTCCATTTTCAAAGTGCAGCTACATCAGGTTTCATTACGCAGCTCCTTCAGGCTGTACTGAGTAAGCTTTGGTCGGAACCAGCTTTGCTTTACTTTCTCACAAAAACCTCGCTGGTCCTCAGAAGCTTACATTGCTTTTTGATATGCAAAAATTTACAGACTGTGCTTGATTCTGACCCTCCCACATTTCAGTATGTGCAAACTTATAGGGACTCAAATAGTCTCTGTCTCTCAGTTCAGACTGGTCTTTAAACCAGCAAGGATTATCCAGCCCTCCAAATTAAAGACAGGGTGAACTGAGTAACTTACATAACTGGCACTTTTTAATTGGCCCAGTTCTCCCACAAAATGCAGCTCTTATAAATACTAACAGGCACTATTGCCACAAATTCTCTTGTTTTTGCAAGTTTCACTGATTTACTGGTCGTTAGCGTTTTCTGCAGTCAGGAATTTAATAACGCTGAATTTTTATAAAGACACAACAAGTAGTTCTAGCCTTCAAAATTGATGTACTGTGTCTAGTAATGATGTTAAGTCAACCTAAATTCGCTGACAATATTAACAAATGTAAAGCTAATGAAGGTGCCACATTTGCACAAATGTTTTTTAATTTTAAGAATGCATTCAACAAAAGGAAGGGGCAAACCTAATTCTTTTAATACAAACTTGGTTGAGTGCCCAATTGCCTCATTCAAAACTGTGTGTGTGGGGAGGCTGAGGAGTTTAGAAAAGTCCGAGTAACCACACATCCAGGTTACTGGAGAGTTAAAAAGCTAATGCAACTGTGTTACATCCGGATAAAAAACATTATTCAAAAGCAATTCAAATACCGAAAAAGATTTCAAATTGAATAGTTTATTAACATGGTAGTCGTCTTTGTAACATGTGCACACACACTCGCACACTCTGAATGATCTGCCTGGAAAAAAGATGTCTTAATATATATGCAGGGGGAAATTAAACATTAAAAATCCTTTAGATTTTCGTAATTATAGGCAATTATGTCCACATCACTTACAAAGCTATTGCCGAATCTTTCCAAGGAAGCAGAATTTGGGAGAAAGAAAAAATTCTTTTTGGGAAAATTCAACAGTGGCATAGCAGAGCTCTCAATATGAGAAAGCTGACATAATGTGGACCTTTGCTGTGAAATTTGTCTTTGCAAAATATGGGGAGAAGTTTATCAATGGGCAGAAAATAAGAAGGCGGTGTGAAGTAGGCTTTTGCAGAGTCGATTTTCCTCACAGTATTGTGCGGGGGTCATTGAGAAAAATGCTTAGTCCTTCTCTGGAACCAGTTTCAGAACTTTTCCAATTGCAATGGTCTTACCTAAACCAAGGAGACAAACAGGAGAGTTACAGATACCGTGAAAAGAACGTGCGGGTCTCGTCTCTAAGAGCATGAAAACTTCCCCCAAAAACACAGGCTCTCCAGAGTATTAGCCATAACACAGAGAATAAACTGCTGTATTGTAGAATGAAAGCACCAGTGTGTTTTAAAAGCACAATAATATCTTAAAAATAGTAAAACTGCTGTTCTCACAGCAAAGAATGCAACGTGGGTTCTGGAAAGCCTGCTCCACAGTTGTCTAAGGAGGAGGCAAGGCAGAATCGATCCACCAGAACTGTTTACTGCTTTTGAAGATGATTTATTTTAAACATATCCCACAAGTCTACGCGTTCCACCAAGGTGAACAGGAGCTAAAGCCCAACATACAACCCTCCTGATCTTTTCTAACTTTAGATGGAGACCCCACGGTGGTATGGCATCCATACCATAGGTGGACATTCCAGGATGCATTAAGAACACAGTGCTGGTAATTTTTTAAATTCAACCTTTTGTTTCACAGTGCACGTTCCTGTACGTTACTCCTCTAAAATAAACCACACTATTACTAGCAAGAACTCTGCACAGTGACTACTATTTGCTTAGATTTCCTTTTCTGTTATTACCCAGACAGCGATTTCCACTAGACACCAGCGTTTCAATAGCTCACTGCCACACACCATCTCCTATTCCAAATACCCTGTTTTGCAGCCGTCAGGAACTGTCGACCAAGCGGCCTTACCCTCATCTCTTAAGGTAAAGCGACCCATCTGAGGGAAATCTTTGAACGTCTCAAGGCAGATAGTTCCTGCTGTCCTTAAACGGGCAATGCATACTTGATCTTGTTTCACAAAGCGGGGCCGTGTCTTACTCTTCTCTCCTGTTTTTTTGTCTACCAAGCAGATTAAGGCCTGTGTAAGAAAACATTAATAGCTGTGAGTGCTAAAATAACGGTTATTTTTTCTTTACGAACAAAACTGAAGTGGTCTAAGAAATAAAATACTTCGAAATAAGAACTCCGCCTTCTAAGACTTGCTGCGTAGCCGTCAGTCACGACTTACCACACTGTCAGCAGGCCTATGCTAACCGTTACAGCCCGGACCAGAGGTCCCATGCCCGGCTGGAACTTTGTTGCATCAGTGGCTCTACAGATGTACGGCATGACAGAACTCAGGACTGTCTCTATTCACATCATGACTCAAAAGGACACTTACTGTTATCTCAACTTCTTCGATACAGGTGTGGATGTGCAGCACAGCATTATAACCTGGGCAGATAATGGATTTGTGCTCAATTATCACTATCTGTAAAACAATCAAAAAATCAGTGTGTTTTTCCTCGTTTCAATTATAAGAGAGCAGAGAATAACCAAATACAGAACTCTATGAAAATGGGTAGTTGAACAATGCACGCACGTTTTTGTGAAAGAAACAAAATTTAAGCTACTAAGTTGTTTATAATATGATGTATAAAACTGAAGAATTGGCCTGACAATCTTGTTTTCACGACTATTGGCGTCTAGAACTTCATGAGAAGTTAACACTCAAATATTTTTAAAATGCAAATTAATGATCTCAGAGTGTTAGGTATATGTGTTACTGTCAGTTTAGAGATATGATAGTGAATAAGCAATCTGAACTGAAACTTCAAACTACTGCAGTTAGATTTGGTGAAACACAAGCAAAATATTTGAATGCTTTTTACCCATCCGTACAGCAATTAAAAGCTAGTTACTCTACCTGGGCATCAAACGTGCGTCCAGAATGACACAGGTTGTTGGGATCACAGAGAATGAATCCTGGAAGGATCTCTTCCTCCTCAATTCCCTTCAGTCTGATCTTCAGATTTTCACCTGGGGCTACTGAATCAGTTTCTACATCGTCAGAAAGGATTCCAAGAACTTCCACGTTGTGCTTAAAGAAAGCAAAAAGGCAGTTTTCTATTGTGACTATTTTAGTCTGGTACAAAATCATTTTAATACAACAGGATTTCAACAAACAGTTACAGTGTAAATTAATTATATCCTGTTCTGAATGCTGAGGAAGTAAGCTACACGCAACCTCCAGAACCATCAACCATGTAAAACATGAAAGCTTAGTTGTCTTCAGCTGAGCCATAGAAAATTGTCTGATTTCAAGTAATGAGTATCTGAGAGAACCATGTAGGTTCTTTTTTAGGGTAGTAACATGTTTTTAATATCTAAGCCTTACCATACCTTGTTTGGCATCATCACGAGCTGTTGTCCTTTGCAAATAGAGCCTGACTCCAGCTTCCCCAGGACCACAGTGCCCATATCCTTCACAAAAAGAAACCGTTACATGACAACTGAAAACAGTTTTCTAAAAAGCCTGCTCTATTTATGATTTAACTCCAAGTACGATTACTTAACTCAATGAAGTTATTTAGCACTGCTATACTTAATGTTTTGGAAACTGTTCTCATGAAAGATTACAGATTTTAAGTCTCATATAATGCCAAAATTATTTACTTCCCCTCCCCACCTCTATTCTGCAGCTAGAAATGTAGACGTAGCCAAGAAAAAAAAATATACCCTCTAAACCCACAGTAAATAGCCCACTTACTGCTTTCTGAAAACAGCCCATTTATACTTTCAATCCTATTATTTTAATTTGTACCTTATATTTATCCACAATTGGCAGCCTGATTGGTCCGTCAACTGAACGGTTGAAGTTTGGCAAATTATCCAGGTATGGAATAAATGGTAATCCACTAAAAGAGCAGAAAGCATTTGTTTCAATTTCGTGAGCACCCTTCTATTTAAAAATCATTCCGAATGGATAACTGCAGCCCAACAAAAGGAATGACTTCCACTCTGTCCTCATTAAGAGCAGAGACCTCCAAGACAGTTAAATCTATCCTAACGTCCCATCATTAGTGTCCACTTCACCCCAGCTAACAGGTGAACACCCAGGAAGCGCATGTAGTTTTTAAGTTACATTACAGGCATATTTTAAACAAATTAATTATTCCTTTGCAAGTCTTGCTAGACATGTAATGTGTTTTGGAAATACAAACCCATAAGCTAGGTCGAAACATGATTTTCATTAACACGTTCTAACTGCCTCGAACAAAGCTGGAAGACGACATGCAGGGAGAGGCACGGCTTGTCACTAATTATACACAGCTTCAAGCACACTGTTCACATCAGTTACTCGTTCTATTTGTCAACTGCAGCATTGCTGGAAAATTCAAGGGCTAGTATGGCACTCAAACTCAAAGCCAAAGCATACTGCTAATACCATTACAGAGTCTGCTAACTTTAAATCTTCTGCAGTTAGCAAATGCTTTTATTTGGCTCAGTGCGTTGCTGTGCTCTTGTGCCCCGACCGTACTTCCTCAAGCACTTTAGACCGCAGCTACAATGTACCGTGCTGTCCTCCTTCCTGGCTTCACCCTAGCATTTACTTCATTGAAACACAGCAAACATCCATGTTGTTCAATTTAAGATACGTACATATACCAAGGACAGAATTCCGACTGTTCTTTAAGGTTTGCTCCAGTCAGTCCTGAGCAGGGCATGAAATGAATATCCTTTTTGGGATTGAAGCCAACTTTCTTCAAAAATGGCACCAGTTTCTCTTTACATTCCTCATACCTATTAGAATGAGAAAGAGATTGAGATAAGTTTCAATTACTCCAGCACGACATAATACTGTGCTTTAAATGTCCATGGAGTTTGGTGTTTTTAAATTTCCATCAGTTAAACTATTCTGTGAGCCGCAAACCTAGTAAAGCTTAGCAGCCTATGTGCATCTTCTCCCATCCTGCAGCACATCTTGGTATTGTCTATTCCCCACAAAGCACACGAGTTTTCCCCATAATCCTCAATCCCGGGCTGGGTAGGCAGCAGCATATGCTCTATCTGCTTTTAAGCGAAAGATCTGGGCCTAGACTGCAAGACAGAGCGAGCGGACAGCTACTGAGGTCCCGCTGCAGGCTTTCCCTTAGTGCTGGCTTGCTCTCCTCCAGTCTCCTCCATAGTTTCCTAAGACCTGATGCTATTTGTTTCTGTTACACCTCTGCCCCTCAGTTTCAGCTGAATTCAGCAGTGTCAGAAGGTTGGGGCACGCCCAATTCTCTTAGCAAACCAGGCTGATGTGCTAAGGTCGCACAGTCCCTCATAGCTTTCCACAAAGACTTTCACGATTCTTGACAGCACAGCAAGTTCGCTGACAACTCTTCTTATTATGCTGTAGGAGAAAACTGCATCCCATGATCACCCAAGTATCTCCAGGGAAGGAATAAGTTACACTTTTTAGCATCCAGCTTAAAGGGGTGAGAAGACAGATGTCACAGAAGCCGTATAAGACCTAAGTTTTTTTACACTCGGGAAAATTAAAACCCTTTAGTAATGTTTCAGCCTTGAGGCAGAAAAGAATAACTTAATATTAAATAACTAACAAAAAGGATTATGTATTGACTTTCTAGTTGTTTTTACCTGGCCTGTATCATTGCAAGATTCCTTCCCTCCCCCCTTCTCAGACTGTAATCACGAACCACTTAATGTATTATTTGCTTATTCAATTCAGCTTATAAAAGAACAACTCCAAATGATACGGGTGGACACGTAAGGTGAACAGACAACGCTGTTCTCACCAAATCCAAGCCAGGAGTTTAGCAGGAACGTGGCCAAGCAATCAAGAATCTGGCAAACTGAACTACTGAAGACAGAGTCCCTTCCCTTTGGGTTCAGTATAAAGATTCCAAGTTCACAATCAAACAACGTTAGAAAGCATGGATTTGTGAGGTACGGCTGCATGGACCCAAACGGCCAAAAGTGGAGGTTTTAAAGTAGCGTAGGACTTCAGGCTTAGCTGAGAGGCACTGTCCTGGCACTGTGCTTCTGATTCTCCTGAAATTTTGATAACCTCTGGGTTTAGTCTACCGGTCTACCATTCTTTCAGCAAAAATGGGATGGAAAAAATATTTTCCTTAGGAACTATTTTATTGCAGTATCTCTTAATGAAGATTAATTTTTTTAAAGTATTAAACTCACCTTTCATTACTCCAGTTTACAGTTGGATCATCCATTTTATTAATAAGAACTATTAAATGTTTTACACCTGCTGTTTTTGCTAACATGGCATGTTCTCTTGTTTGTCCACCTTTCTCAAATCCAGTTTCAAACTCTCCTTTTCGTGCAGAAATAACCTAATTAAAAACACACATTTGAATAAAAGTGCTACAATTCTGTCAACAGAAGAATCGACAATGGGTAACACTGCCTTATTCAAAAATAACTTTGGCTAGTCAAAACTGGTAAAAGCTTTCAAAAACACACTGGTATAGCCTCAATATTACTCCTCAGTTTCTGCACTGACATATATAAAAACCACATGACACCTGAGGATAATTTTCTGAAGCCATTAACTCACTCCAAAACCCACTCAACTTGGTAGACCTAAGATTTGAAAAATTTGCCCACTATAACTAAGCAAAAGAGTCAACAAGCAAACAAAACATAAAAATCAGAAGCTTAATTCCACAATATACCCGAAGTGAAATAGTCTGGTTTGTCCTTACCAGCACAGCCAGATCAGCCTGAGAAGCCCCACCGATCATATTTGGAACAAAGCTCTTGTGTCCAGGAGCATCTAGAATAGTGAAGTGTTTCTTCTCAGTTTCAAAATAGGCACGACCCACTTCTACTGTTTTACCTTTGTCTCGTTCTTCTTGGTTTGTGTCTAAGGCCCATGAAAGGTACCTAAAAAACCAAACAAAAACCAACCTGAATATTCTAGTTTTGCATTCATTTTTATTAAACTTATATATGATGATTTGCTCATCGTGTCTTTTTTCTGCTCAAATATTCTAACCACCTACTGAGCTTAAGCACTTCCAAGACCAACAGCGACTTTTTATTGGATGTTTTGTGTATATGCACCTAGTGAGCTGGAGTGCCCAGTGCTAGCTCTCCCTCATGTACCTAGAAGGATGCAATTCTAAACCATGGTTTTCAATTACTAAGTTCTGCAGGTATGATCTAACCTCAAACACTTCAAGCTTTGCCTCAGTTTGGAAAAACACCTCTGGATCAAATACAAAACAATTCTCTTTCTCAGCACAATTAACTAAAAAATTAGTTCTGATTTGCACATATTCGTATTATGGGAACTATCATTATTCGTTCTCATTTATTTGCACATATTAAACAGAAGTTGGCTATGAAATAGCACCACCTTTATTCACCCTATCTTTGATCCTCTGATCATATCAACTGTTGTCCCCTCCTAATTATGTTTTATCCCACTGGCCATTGACAAGCTAATCAGATTTAAGTTAGACAGAAATTTCAAGAGGAGATTATTTAGCTCCTTCAGGTTTTGTGAAAATTGGTGAATAGAAAGGAGAGAAAAAAATTAATACTCTTGCTGAGGAGAAAAGTAGTAATAACTCCACTGAACTGGCTTAACATACCAGTATTTTTCACCATTACAGCAGCTTATAAAGACCTTTAGCTTATCTTTTGTCTGGACTGGATAACGCCTGAAGAGACACTGCTAACTCAGCCGCCCAGCGATCAGGGAGGGAGGGACCGTCAGGGGCTGTGGAACACAAAGATGTCCTTTCCAGCTCCAGAGGTTCCCCAGTCAGAGAAAGCACTCAACGTTGGGAGTTCGGGCTATATAATCACGCTCTTCCCGAGGCAGGAGCTATTTGTCACTGATCGAGGTCAAGACAGCATGCTAGAAGGCTTTTGGTGTGTACCAGCATGGTGCTCCTGTGTGTTAACCTTCGCCACGGCCTGCATTTCTGAAGGTTTCAGCCAAAGGCCAGGTTTTACTCAGCTAGCGAGAGTCAAGCAGGAATCTCTGTGTGGTACCTGGATGGGAAGTCTGCTTTGCATATAGGGTTTTTTGGGGAGAGATGCATTTCGGACTGATATGTCAGCTCTGCGATACAGTACAGAATTTTCTGAATCGCAAGTAAAACTGCTCAAATTTGAAGGCTCTCAACGTATGAGGTGAGCTAACAAGACCTTTGAGAATGATACAGAGGTACATCATACTTTCTGTTGTCTATCACGATGTATTTTAAAGAATAAAAACAATGTTCAAGGAGGCGCTTCCTGCAACTCACTAAAAGAGGAAAACTGTTTTTCAAGCTTGAGGAAGGTCCCAAAAAATTTATTACCATGGTGAAGGGAGATGATGCTTACTTGATAAAAAGAACGTATGTTGCCCTTTCTACCCGCCTCTTGCACACACAACACAATTAGTTCAGGTCAACGCCCATCCCTTAGCACTCCATCGCTGCTCTACCCCTTAAGGAAGTGTTTAGCTGCTTCTTTTCCAGAGCCCTTTGAACCCCTATTTTCCTCCACCACAGCTTCCAAAAGGAAAATCAATTTTCTAGGAGTTGTTTGAAGGAGAAAGCAGGCTGCTATATGTGCTGTATATACACACACACAAATCCAAAACCCAACCAAAAGACAACAAAACCCAAAACTAACAGGAGACCTCCAAAAAATCCACACAACAGCAGCATGGTTTTGCCTGGAGGAAACTTTAGAGCTGCAGACCCTATCTTTATGCATATAAAAATGAGAGATAAGGCGACAGCCAAAACTATTCACTCGCTCTCTCCTCATGTCTGCCCGACTGACAGCTGTGATCTCCGTCCCTGAGACATCTCTGCTGGTTACAGATGAAAGCCAGACAGCCGGAATGACCCCAAGAGCTGCCCCAGAAAACGTCTGCCCGGCATTCCTTTTTCCCAGAAAAGAGGTGTACCAAAGCATCGGGATGTGAAGCACTGATCTAAAACTCAAAACCAACCCCCCCCCCCCAAACCTCACGCATGTGCTAGTATGAATTGCACTGTTTTGTATAGTTTTAGTTACAGAAGCGCTGGAGGAAAACAAGATACTCCTCCCCCCCTCAAAACCCCTTCCAGCAGGCAGCCAGTGCTACAGGGACAGAGACTCAGAAAGTTTCCCTTTTTCATCACTGAGCAAAGAAAAGCACAGTTATCTTCAGCAAATTCATACCATGTTTCTCTGTTTTTTTCTTTAGCTTCTCTTTCATATTTTTCAAGTGTTCTTTTGTCAACCATTCCTGTCAAATACCTAAGAAGGGAAAAAGTGCAATTTTACGTAAGCAGAAACATAGTTCCACATCATTAAATACTTACACAATCCCTACAGATTATTTTGAAAAACTTGAACAGCCTGATATGAGCAGCAGTGGAATTTTTTCGCCACAAAAAGCCACGCCATTATCTGATATGTAAAGGTACACCAGTACCGCTTTAGCAGAAGTATGAGGAATGTCTTTTTTTAAGCCTAATTGTAAAACGTTCTGCAGAGGCAAACTTTGAAAAGGAACTATATCTGTTAAGTCCATCTCTGAGACTAATCCAATGTTTCAAAAGTAAGTAAAAATTGTGACGGGAGAATTTTTCACACACACCTTCCCCCCCACCCCAATTTCTGAACTGTAAAGAAAAATATTTTTGGTTTCATTCTTTTTAGATAGACCAAGGAAACTGATATTTTGAGAGATCTTCAGTTATGAAGAGGTGAGTAGTGTACAGTTTTATTATATGAAAATTTTCATATTTTCCCCTGCAGCTATTTCTAGCTGATCTTCTAATAACAGTAATCTACTTAGTTTATAAGGAAAATTAATGCTAACAGCAAATAAAGACTTGATGACAAAGGTGGTACCAGCACCCATTTTTTTTCCTCCCTTACAACAAAGGGATATTCTGCAAAAATGAGAGACCGCTACAAGCTTCGGGAACACACCACACTGGCAAGGTATTAAGAGTAGGTATCTCCTTGTACGAGGAGAATACACAAGCACATCAGATAATAAAATGCTAATTTGCTCTAGTATGAACTACAAGGTTAAATGTAGCATGACAATTCCAACATTCCAGTTTGGTCAAAACAAAACAAGATGAAAATGCCAAGACAAAGACCTCCCACTTTTGCTGAGAATATGATTTTAAAATCATAAAAATACTCTGCATCAGCAGGACAGCATTTATTTCTTCATGCACTACCGTCCATTTCTGGATTTTTTACAAACCATAAGATCTAGCTGCATTTATTTACTTTTGTCTCACGCAAATATTGCGGTCTCTAGAAACTGTTTGTAAAATAGACTTCTAAGATTAAGTATTATAATTTCACGTTTGGAAATCAAATTATGCCTGACAATGTTAGCACCAGGAAATAAGGATATTCATTTTTTTTTTTTTAAAATCTCATGAAAAGGACAAATTTTAACAAGGGGTATAAAGCAGTTTCAAATAGCATTTTAAAACTATAAAGAACAACAGTCATGTTCTAAGAAAGGGATTCAGGGTTTTTTTAATATAATAATGTATGCTTTTGCATAGTTGTTTCCATTAAGGAAGTGAAACTCCTATAGCCATAAGATTAGATCAACTGAAATTAAGAAATTCCAAAGACAGTAAGTAACTACATTGACAGGAAGAGTAACATTTTATTATAAAAATATTAATTTATGCTGACTAAAGCCATAAAAAAAATATTCATTTTACTTCATGTATTTTGAATTCACAAGAACAGCAAATCTAAAAATTTTATTTAAGAGTTTCCTTACATTATTTGTCCTCCAATAGTTGACTTGCCAGCATCTAAAATAAAAAAAAATTAAGTAATTAATAATTTAAAAGAAAATCCTAGAAAAAGAAGAAAACAATTAAGAACGAGGTCATCTAATTTATTTCCAAAGATATATTTTTTTAATTGTAACCTAAGTTTTTGAAGCATCTCTCAGCTTCCCTTGTTTCCATAGTAATTCATCATCAATTCAATTAAACCAAATTTGGAAAATTCTGGTTTCATACATACAAACTTGGCATTATCCGTTACAAAACCCCCAACAACAGCAATCCAGCAGAAGCGTGGGTTAAGAGCATGGGAAGCCCTTGCAGAATCCCTTTCCCCCTTGTCCCTCTCCAATACTGGGACCTACCCCTGCCCACCACCTCTTTAACGTGTGTGACTCCATTCTGAATTTACCCGAGGAATAAGTTACAGCAGTTCTAAGGTGATAAGAGACTATACAAATGACAGAGTTCACTGTAAAACTCACGATTCAGTAATTCTTGTTGTTTTGACACCACTTAAGATTTTTCTGAAGCTTGTTGAAACTAATCAATTGGACATTTTGCTGTAAGTGCTTCTTTTAACCCTGAATTACATTCATCTATCGTTTATAGCTCTACAGTTTTTAATATTTTGAATAATTATTTTTTAATTTGGTAACAATTAATAAGAATCCTCCAAAAATATTTAAAACTGCTTTCCAGTTTTGCTCTTTGGATCACACAGATACATCTGTGCTCACTAGAGCGGGTACTTGAGAAGTCACCAACACAGAGGCTGTTGCACCCAAGAGATGGCAGGCACTCTGTCCTTGGCACTCTGCCCTGCCAGACCTGCTTTAACTTTTGTAATTTTTCCAGAGCCGCTTCATTAGAATAAATGCTCCTCTTAACCTCAAGACGTGGTGAATACACACATCCCTACAAAGAGCAGGATTAATTTCTAATCCTCTAAATTCTAGATAATACACAAGATCCAATTACTTCACATTCACTTACAACTTACCTACGTGCCCAATGAATACTACATTTACATGCTCTTTTTTAGGGGCACCTGGCGGCGCTACAACAGATTTCGGTTTTGGTATTTCCTCCTCCTCTTCCATCATTTCCTGAGCGCTTTCTTCGGAAGGCCCCACATCCCCTGCGGGACCCCCTCCTGGCTCTGCTTCGCTTGTTTCTTCTTTGTGGTCCCATGACTCTTCCGGGGACATTTCTGTCTCTCCATTTTCCACTAAAAATTAACCAGTTAGATATATTCAAATAGGTAATGAAATTAAAAGCAGTGACTACTAGAAAAGGCTCTTCCCCAGGATACAGTCAAAAGACTTCAACTACCCAGTCTGGTAACATCCTCCTTTATAAAAATGGGGATCTGCTGCTTGTTTCCAAAATGATTATTACTGTGAACTTTCAAACTAGCTTGTGTGCCGACATCAGAAAACTGTGATTCACAGGGATTAAGAGACTTCTGTTTTAACAAGGCAACAGTTTTATAAGGAAAAAACAAATCTGAAGATCCACTCAGACCATCGTGCTGGTCTGAACCCAGACAGACAGACACTACCATACGTTTAGAAAGGAAAGGGGAGGGCTAGTGGTTTAAGTTCTCTAAAAGCCATACAAATACAAGGAGAAAGATACAATTTCCATGTTCTGATTGCTCATATTACTGATCACTTTAACGTTTTTTGTTAATCAACATTTCACACATTAATGGGACTACTTTGTAATATGAAATTATTTTTTAATAAAGCACCGATGCTTTTTCAGCATCCAAGTAATCCAATTGCACCTGTCAATGCATACTAGTGTTCGATTACCTCTTTCCTCATCTAAGTATAAAGACACAACAAAAATTAGAAGGGACCAAAAATGCAAAGGCTCAGTAAGGTATTCTTCAATTTTGTTTGCAATGATTCAGCGCTATAGTAGTATTTTATAGTACTATTGTAGTGAAATGGAACAATTCTCATCTTACCAACAGATTCTGAAATTTCCATGTTAACAGCAGCATTTGAACCTGGGGAAAAAACCCAAGCAAACAAAAAGGAATCATTAAGGACACATATTTATCATGACAGTACCTAGAACAAAGAAAAACAGAGTGACTAAATTAATAAAAGGATAGTTCAGATGTTCAGGCACTTGCCAATGCTATTTAATATACAGATTCAATTTTAAAAATCCTGCTTCATGCAAGCTCTATGACCTTCAATAAAGCACTTAGTCTTTATGTGCTTTGCTCGACTGGCTATAAAATTGTAAATAACCACAGACAACCACACTGCCTTACAACAGTAGTATGAGGATAAAGAGAATGAAGATTGGAAAAGGTTCACAGATTTTTAGAAAGGAGATTCTTTGCAATAATTTTTTAAAAATAATTTTTAATGGAGTTGCATTGTGTACCATCGGAAGACGAAAACAATTAGCAAGTTACCTTCACAAGAGGCTGTCTGCTCCTCTGGAGAAGTCTCTACAGGTGCACCTGCAGAGAAAAAAAGTTTCACTTTTAAAATATACTGATGTAACCAATTTCCACACTTTAGCATAAAAGACCACCTCCCAACTTTATTGCGAGAAGCATATTTAAGAAGAAACATCTCCCCCCTCCATGGAACTAGTACTAAATATAGCCTCCAAGCACAAATACTTCTAAAGAACTCTACCTAAGAGTTGTGAAAACAATACACCAGTCCTAAAACCTGTTCATTCCCCCCCCCCCCCCGCCATGGAAAGATACACTTACAGCAAGTTTTAAAGGAAGCAATTTTTGTATACATCCCTTTTATGCAAGCTAGCTATTTTAAGTGTTTATTAGTATCTAACTGGTGTTTAAAAACGTCAAACCAGTTTCACTGTATGCCAAGAAATAATGTGTGCGTGGTGTCACAACTGTACGGAAAGGTTCTGCCAGCTTCAGCTTATAGGCATACCTACAACACTATTGCACCTCAATTTACATAAGCATTGAGTAGAAAATTGAAACAAGCCATTAAGAATAAATTCTTAAGATCTTCTGTAGTTATTAGGGTCAATAGATGATAAACTCATTCACACGCCTGGTAAGTTTGCCAGCCCTCTTAAACACCATAATATAGCCCCATTACTCAGAGGGCAATCTCACCAGTCATGTGCACATCAAAGCCACAAGCATGCTTTTGGACAGATCACTCAACCTTCTCATGCACTAAACCATGCCACTAAACTCTTATGCTGAGATATAACTAATAATCAAACCTGCTAAGAGTGATATGTTCCAATTAACAATTACACCACTTGATGTTTCAAGACGTTATTCCATGTGATCAAGAAGCCTTCTGTAATTATCCCTAAAACCTTAACCTATTTAGTTTTCTCTTGGTATAAATTCAACCTCGTAATTCTTTGAAACAAGTTCATAATCTTATTTTTTTCAGCCACATACCAAATTCATACCCTCTATTTAGCCATACTCCAGGTCTCCTTCAATCCCCTTACAAAAACACCGATCATCTAGCACTGCTTGCTCTATACGCGTGATGGGACCTAAAGATGGAACAAATCCCCCAGAACAAAAACGTGCAGAGAAGAACCTGCTTCTAAGCCTCTTGGCTTTGGCGCTGTAGACTGCCACAAACTAGAGCAGTGCTGCAGAAGCTGGAAGAGGGCTAGAGGGCCAAGCCGGCAGGTCACGGCACACGCACCCGGCACACAGCGGAGGGGCGCAGCAAGTCAGCCCTTTTATGAGCATGGTAAGCAGGTGGCACAGAACCTAGATCTGAACCTAAAGCCTCCGGTTTGTAACACATCAGAAGATTGTTGGCTATTTTACACATCTATGACTGGGAATCATAAATATTTTCATTACAAGATCACTTCAACAAGCTTTTGATTTCACCCCAGAAGTTTGTCCATAATGAAAAATGTATTAAATGACGGTATTTATGCACTTGTCTTGAAACAGAAGCCCTACAAGTGGTTGAAGAGTTATTTAAGTCCTTAGAAATACATTGTCAATCAACAGCATCCATTGTAAACAGTTTTTACTCTCTGGTCTGTAATACAGCAGGCATACGGTCAGGAAAAAAAGTTTCTTCAGAAATAGCAGAGAGGAGGTAGGAAATTGTTAACCTAAAAAGGTCCATTGGTTAAGTTTAGTAGGGGTCTAGGAGACAAGAGAATCAACAAGACAAGTTTGTGTACGTATCCAAAACGGTACTAATGCCTCACAATCAAGGGGCAACAGATACTCCGCTATGACCACAACCACTTCTTCAATTCTGGTCGCTTCAGTACACAAGTGGCAGACATGCTTTGGAAGAGGACACCGAATTACACGAAGCATACGCTGCTCCTTCAAAGCAGAAAAGGAATACAAACTGCTCTCTAAAAACGTTCATTGTAAAGAAACCAAGTAAAAAATAAAAATCTTAATTTAAAAAAAAAATAGGCTTTAAGTGATAAACAACTCCTCAGTAATTGTTTACTTCTGATAAACAATTTCATGCACTGGTGCATCACAAACAAATATACAAGAGAAAAGTCTGACCTTACAGGGTCCAATTTATCATTTGCTCTGCGTGGAAACGAGCAGATTCCCTGAAGTATGCCTTCAAGGCAATCACCCAAAAAGAAGGATGCAGTCGTACTGCTTCTCAGAGCCTTGGGACACCGCATTTTGCTCTTCGTCACCTCTCCTCCTGTGCCAGCCCTAGTGCACCTGTAGCTACTGAAGCTCCACAAAGGCAGCTGCCCCGACCAAAGACTGAAGCAGCCAGGAACCCAGCAGGTTTTGGGTGGATCAGCACCCTCAAGCAAGGTATCAGCTGGGTGGAAGAGCAGCACTGCTGGTGCCATGGGAGAGGATAGAAAGGCAATCTCAATATTCAAGGAAAACCACTTCACCTTTCAGTGTCAGTTCTGGAACAGCAAGGAATCTTTGGAGCACACGAAAAGGAGATACAATTCTGAATCCAGCTGAGACAGGCTTACCACCTAGGACTCGATACTGGATTAGGACATGAGAATAAGTCCAAAATCCACACTGTCCCTGTGGCAAAATATTTGGACAGATCCAGTGACCCGAAGCAACCTTGCTTATTTTACCCATGAGATAAAGACTGTCATCCTAACAAAATACCTTTAAAGATGAGGGAATCTGAGAAAGGTTCTAAGTAGTGCTTGTAATTTATTCTGATCTCTCCAAAACACTGAAGTAGATACGCAGTGTTTTCTGGAAGTCAGGAAAGTAATTAACAACATTCAGTTAACATAGTTTACTATTATTGTAAAAATATCACATACAGCAAATTAAACACAAATTAGAAAAATCTGTAAGTTCAAGTTCAACTTGAAAATTCTAGATCCTCATCTGTGAAAGTCGTTCAGATAGGAATCTTGTCATGAGAGGGACTCAAAATGTAGTTTGTATGAAATCTGGTTTTAAGGTCAGAACATGTCTTAGATGATGCCAAATCTTTAAGTAACACTTCAAGTTCTTGGATTTACACGCAATAAAAAACAATTAGATTTTACATAGCATTCTCCATGCTCCATCTCTCCTCAAACCATAAGTCAAGAACTGCTGCTGCAACCTTATTCACTGCATTACATGAGGTGAGGGGTTTACCTTTACAGCCCTACGACTTTTTTGGAATATCTTTGTTGTCAACACCAAAGGCAAAAACGGACACACAAGCTGCATTTATCTACTGGCAGACCATTAGACAGGACATTATGTAATTCAGAGTCTTGTCTGAATAAGGTAAAAGTTACTTTTTTTTTTAAAATATAAAATTCACTGGAGAACTATGCGCGCTCCCAAGAGAGTCCAAAATTGCGCAACTTTTAAAACATGGTGATTGGTCGCTAAAATACAGGTAATGTCCTAAAGAATTACAGCAAGAATCCTCTCTGCCATGTGAATGAAGTCAGCATTCTACTGCAGCTGGTGAGTTGCATATTACATCAAGTTTTGTACTTGCACTTATTTTTGCTGTACAATAACCAAAACTGCACAGGTAGAACGAATTAAAAGTTACCACTCAACCTCTGAAAAGATTATTTTAAAACAGTATAAGCTAGGAACTTCACAGCGTTAACAGTTTAGAATGCTTGTACAGAAACAATAGAAAATAGCTTTACAATTAAATTTATATTAGAATGAAACAAGATTTTCACATGTAGAACAGGAGCAGCTGGTAAACTGGGAATCAATAGAAGAACTGCAGTTAAAGTCAAACTCGAGTGCTAAGCAGTAACGACAACTTCCACCTTCACATGAACTGCAGTATCCCCAGATGCACAGAACAAGCGGAGGGATGTCCCCACACAAGCAGACCTGCTCGGTGCTGAACCGGTAGCTCCTCGGCGGCAGGTGCTCGAGCCAACGCAAACGCCTGCGCAGGCTGGAGGAGAGGCCGTCAGGTGTTGCCACGCGTGGCAGCACTCCCAGCCTGCTCCGCTGCTGCTGTGGTAAGAACCCAGGCAGGGCTGGGACCTGGCACCTGAGGGCTAAGGACACGGTTTGCACAAGACGGGAGGCAGATTCAGTGTCTTACCTACAAGCTACAACACTCAGATGGGCTGTACAGCCAGTTTGCTGCTGCTCCACCAATACAGGCATCAAGTTCCTTCACAGGAATTCCTAGAAGGCTGAAGAGCGAAGAGATGCATGGCACCCACCTTAGGAGTCCCATCGCGTTCTCGTACGTGGGATGCGAATACTCGAGTTCAGTACATATTTACACAACGGTCTACAGACTCAACAGTTTTCATGAATTGCATAACAGATGTTTGCTCCCCCCTTTTATTTTTCTGAAATGAAAGCATAAAGGGAATTATGCCAGAGTAAAAAAATAAAGGTCCGAGTCAAACTCTGAGCATGAGAATCAGAATAAAAAAAAGACGAATCTTAGCTAATGAAAAACCCCACAAAAAATTACTTTAAGCACAAATAAGTGCTACAGCTAAACAAAGTATTTCATATTCAGTATTTTAAAATATACAGAAAGAAAAGGTTTTCAGGAGTTCACTGTAATTAGGGCAGTTGTTTTCAAAGTTAACCTACACCCAAAACGATTTTCTTCTTGTCTCTGCCCGGCTTCACAGCCTATGCCCTAGCTTCACCAGCGGGCAGAAGGAGATGTATGCTCAGTTTTTCAAATGCACCAATGTAAGAGCAGCTTTAATAGTTTTAACATGACTTTGTAAACCTCAAAAACACCAGCGCTTGCTTTGTATTCATAGGATTTTACTACATGTGAACTTAGTAAAAGACCCACCTTTTTCCTTTCCCAGTGAGGACACACCTTAAGTTTATCTTATCTAAAAGCAACATGCTTCTTCACAACTGAGTGTAAGAAAGCTTATGGGGATTTTCAAGGAATATAATGAAAACCCCTTTTCTTTAAGGCCAAATATTTGTGCTCAGTTGATTTCGTGACTGTCTCAAAAATCAAGTTATCAAGCTCTGTATTAGAACAGTTAAGGATTCCACTCTCTAACAAAGATATCTCATAACCCAGCAGGAATAGAAACTAACACCAAAAAAACCCCCAAAACCCCAAACTTAAGCACCCCATGGATTTTTGAGCAGGTTAAGCTCAAGATCTTAACATTTACACATAAAAGAGTAAAATTTACACAAAAATTCTTAGTCTGTTCTGGAGAATATATTTTTAATGCTGTATCACCTGTCCTAAACTAACCTTTGTACTGAAATTTAATCAATGTCATTTTCATATAGACCTCTTCAAAACAGTCACAAATTTTACTGATTAAATTTTGACTGCTTTATTCCTTCAAAATAAAAAAACAAAATAAAACCATCTTTCTATCTTAGCTTCACACAATCAGCTGCTGCTCTTGCTTGCGTGTCTCATAGCAAAACAGGAGAGAAATCCCAAAATTCTGAAAGTGGAATTGTAAAACCACATCGCTAATAGAACTCAAGAATTATCCCAAATTATTTTTGTGTTCATTTTAATAGAGCAATCAACTTTTCAGAAAACCTCATGCTTTCAAACACGTTAAATCCATAGTCCAACCCAGGGTGCTAACGCATGGCCAGCAGCCTGCAGGCAGACCCCAGGACAGTTCATCTAGTCCCAGCAGCTCTGTCTTTTATTGGAGTCACGCAGAGGCCACAAGCATGATGAATTATTCTAACAGGAGCAACACAATCCTGGCTGCCTTCCTGGGGACAGTTCAGATGTAGACAAAGGACATCTGTGTAATACATTGACACCTTGACTGCATCACACAGGTATATTATATCTGATCATCTGGCAAGTCAGTGCCAAGACATACAGCCTTTCTTGGCACTGACCGTTTTAAAAGAGGTTGTGCAGCTCATCTGTCTAGAGAAGCTGATACAGAACAACACTGCTCTAGATAGTCAAGTGATGACTCAAATCAAGATTCCTTTGATAACAAGCATTTATACCATATAGTGGCACTCATAATAGAACACAGATCTGCTGTCATGTCAGCAGTTCAAGTTTGCACTTATGGAGTATTAACAGTAGCATTACCAACACCCTACTTGTAACGAAGTCATCAGCATACGGCTAGTCCAATGTTGATACGAGTAAACCATGCAATCCTTTAATATGATAGCTTCGTGAATGGTGGACTATTAGTTTTAGACAAACGAGACTTCATTAGCAAGTTCATATGCAAAGTGAAGTCTCTTGAGGACTGAATTGAAGAGTCTTAAAATATAGTCTACAGAGAATTGTGTAAAACAAGAGATGACCAGTTTTGGGGAACACGATGATACAGATAACTCCTCATCCTACTCTGGAAATTATAGGCTTCAGAACTGAAGCAGAAGATATTGAAACTCCTTCTTTTGTTTATGATTTGGGGGGGGTGGGGGTGGGACACAGGACACGGATGGAATATATGGATGTCCCAGCTAGCTACAAGATCAAGAAAAATAAGGGCAAGGAAAACCAGACAGACAGATGCTATATTCATTTATTTACAGCATTTGAAGGCTGAGGATGTCCAGCTGCTTGAACGTAACTATTTCAAGAGCGACTACTGCAGGTGAGTGAGGATATTCAGGGAGTGAAGCAATCTGAAGGGCACTGAATCTTAAGTCAGATGCATTTACAAATATGTTCAGAAATTTACCTGAAGTGGTGAAGAGAGCTAGTAAATGAAGTAGTAGCACTAACACCACCAAAAGGATAAATCCTCTCTTGGCTTACACTAGCTGCTATGTGTCACACACTACTTCTTCTTCTTACTTTTGTATTAATGACACTTTTTTCTTACTACAACTACTGCATACTTTTCAAATCATCGAACAATTCAGGTTGGAAGGGACCCCAGGAAGTTATCTAGTTCAGTCTCCTGCTCCAAGCAAAGTCAACAGTGAACACTTAAAAATTACTTCTAAAGAGAAGAAAAACTAACATAAAATATAGCAAAGCCCATACAAAGAAGCTGTGATCAATTTTACCAAGAATCCTGTGAATATTCAAGAACTATGACAAAAATTTAACCCCAAGAACTCAGGTTGATGCTGCATTTTCAGGAATTGTTCACTTCTCTCATACCTGAGATCCAACCAAAACTTAGATAATAGAAATCTTATTAATCTCGAGGCAGGGGGTGGCTGGATGTAGTGTTAACTATTCCCTTACACCTCCAAACCATGCCTTGATATAGAAACAAACAAAAAAGCCACCCAAATGCAATTACATCTTATATACGCTTACAAAATTAATAAACCATAGTACAAAAATAAGTCATATATACTACAGAACAGTGAAGCTGCAAGGTGCAGTTGTGATTAAGAATGTTAAGAGGCCCTGACACAATCTACTGTCATTTTATTGACTATCACATCTTGCCTTAATTTAGTTGAGTTTGCTACTCCAGCAACTGCTATCTACAGTAAGTTTCCCTAGAAGAGCAACTAATTCATGACATACTTGACACGCTCACTGGAAGGAACTGCGCTACAGTGATGTCTGTTGCAGACAGAAATCCAAGAAGTCCCTATTTCACCTTTCTGATAGAATCCAACAAAGAGAGATTTCACACAAATAAGTTTGGCTTGCATACAATTTGATAAATGCAAGACCTTGCAGCTGCAATATTTGGAACATATTAGTTTTAATCTAATCCTTAGGTTCAAAAATTTAAATAAGATGCTTTTTGCGTATAATAAAATGATAATTTAATTCCAAACTAATTCTGAAACTATCTGCGAGCAAAAATTATATTAATGATAAGCAATGGGCAGATATCGTCCCTAATATACAATTTGCATCCAAAAGAAAGCACGCATAAATCAGAAACTACTTTAAAGTAAACTACTTGGAATGCAGGTCTCTGGAGTTTCCCCAATTTCAGAAAGTTAACATCTTGTTCCCTAAATGGCTTCTGTGAGCAGTATTTCAGTGCTCTAAATATAAGTGAATTTTATACAATATATATAAGGAATTTTATACAAATTACTAGAAACATGAAGATAGTGTGCATAAAAGGAAACACTATTACACACTACAGCCACACAATGGAGAGCAGTTCTGTGGAATTTTTCTATATGTCGTGCTGCTACTACACATTCATCTTGACCTACAACATCCTTTGAATTACTAAGGAATTATGACTTGAACAAAACCTCACCAAGAGCAAGTTCCAAGAAAAGCATTACTAGAACTTAACTTTAGGCCCTTGAGTTCTCAAACTGATACCTGGCTTTTTTGATTCTTAGGAAGAATCAAGATTCACGTAGATTCTTCCCTCTACAAACCAGCATTTGCACAGACCTCAATACAGATGATAAATAGAAATATTTTTTCCCTCACAAGGTAATGTAGAATGAGTGCCACGAACACCTAATTCCCTATGGGAGCAGAAGCAAACTGGGCTGCTGAGAAGTAAGCTATTCAGCACCATTGTCTAATCACATGTTGTTCTGACTTATTTCCAGAGCAGCTCCACCTAGTTCTTCTAGCCAGGAAAGTAGTTGTCACCTTAACAAACATCTGCAAGGACAAGACTGTCAATTACTTCCTGTAACCGAGTACATCAGACCTGGAAAAGTATGTAACAAGTATAGTATTCCAGTTAAGAAAGAAACTTTTTTTTTTAATTGCAGATTTTTGTCTGCTTAATCTTAGGGATATACCAGGTAATTATAGAAACTTAAAATTCTAAACCATCAAGAAGATATAGAAGCAAGGGAAGCTCAAACTAGATTACAGCACTATGTAGCAGTGAGGAAATAGGAAATGTAGTTTAAATCCTACAAAAAAAAGAAAAAAAAAAAGGAAGCCTTAGGAGAAACCTTACAAAAGTAGCCAGAGAGAAAAAACAAAGTAATTTCATAATATTCTAAACCCCAAGAAAGTTTTCAGTCACGATATTGATTACATAGTTAAAAAAAAAAAAAAGACTTAAAGTCAGGTTGCAATGGCTGAAAAACACACTAGAATGAATTCTGATGATTATTCAAAGATGCATCACATGTTCAGCACAGCCTCAAGCTATCTACTCTATCTTTACACCTCTAAACCTTAACATATACATTTATTCTAAATGGAATCCAAGATTCTGCCCAGGACTTCTTGCAAGTATATTTTAATGCATTTACATATTGCCTGCCCGCATAGCGCATAAGCTATAACTTCTGATAAAAATCAAGAGTGCTGAATAGCTGTGGAGAACACATAATCTAACATTTGCTCTAAAAAAAAAAGGGTTAATATCCTGTTATGAAAATTTTAAAGCTTCATATATGAAAGTTACAGATTTTAGCTGTTAACATCTGATAACTTTAGATACTAGGGACAGTAAGATTAATTAATATATAAAACAGAACGCCATAAACAGTAAGCCACAATCAACAGGAAATCATGACAAACAATGTAACAAGTAGTTGGTTTAGTGAAATTAAATTACTAGAATCAATATCTGAAATAGTAGCTCGTTTCATATTGTAACAATAGGGATACAGAGAACGATAGAAAAAAATAGGAAAGTGTTAAACTATCACGCTTGATCAGGTCTCAAACTCCTTAGCTGCAGGAGTGACATTAAAACACTACCACAAAGTTAACTAGCACGTCTGATGTTTGGAAGGACCTTCAGTTTGGAGCTGAATATTAAGAAGTAGCTCTCCTTTAATTTCCCCTACGCAAAGCAAATCTCCTATAAACACTGGTTGCGTACACAAAGTTCCTTTGAAATTAAAAGCAGGGTAAATTCCAAGTTATTCCATTGACTGAGGCCAGCTGGACAAGGTTCCCTTCCCTACTAATCACTACCAGCGCTACAGGAGAAAAAAGTAACTACTTGATACAATCTTCCAGAAGACACCGACGATACACCTGAACGGCGGGAGGCTGACGCAGAGGTGTCCTCCCCCGCCACACGAAATTTACTGCCACCAGACAACTTCTCCGGCGCTTCAGGAAGCGGCACCGCGCGGTTTCCCGTGGCCCGGGTACCGCGGGGCCGCGCACGGCCGGACCCCGCCGCCTACACTGCTGCGGCCGGAGCCCCGCCGCGGCCTGCGGACCCCCTCCCCGGCCCCCCGAACTCTGCACCAGACGCCACAGCCGGCTCCTCCGCACTGCCCGCGGCTCCGCTGCCTTACGCCCCTTCCCCCCGAAGCCCTCTCCTGCGCAAGGCTCCCCCCTCGGCCGTACCCCCGCCCGCGCTGCCCTCGCCCCTCGCTGACGAGACCCTCCTGTCGTGAGGGCCCAGGGCCCCAACGCCCAGGCCGGCTCGCTCTCCCACCGCCGGGCCCTCCGCGCCCCCCCTCCAGCGCTGCCGCCCTGGCGCCCCGCCCGCACCCCGCCAGCCTGACCCACCCGGCCCCCAGGCTGCCGGCCGCCTCCCAGCCCGGCCCGGCCCGGCCCCCCCTCGCCCTCCCGAGGCCCTCCGCGCCGCGCTCCAGCCCCGCGTGGCCCTTCCCCGCCTCCCCGCGGGGGCCCGACACCCCTCGCCCCGGGCCCCTCCACCGCGCGGCCCCGCGCCCTTCCAACATGGCCCCCATCCCTCCGCCCTCGGCGCCCACCCGCCGGCGCAGCCTCGTCCCGGCGCGGCAGTTACCGTGGGGCGGCGGCGGCGGCAGGCCGGGCGGGGGCGAGGGTGGCGGCAGGCCGGGCGCCGGGCCCCCCCGCAGGAAGGACGGCACGAACTCGGCGGCGTGGACGTTGGGCACGAAGGGCTTGGCGTTGACGTTCAGCTGCCGGCTGAAGGCCGCCCCGAGCAGCTCCTGCTGGGCCTCGGCCTCCGCGGCCGGCGGGGCGGACCCCGGGCCAGCTCCGCTGCCCGGCTCAATGTCCGCCTGATCCCAGCAGTCGGGAGCCGAGTCGCTGCTGCTCCCGCTGCCGCTCCCGTTCGCCTCCATTTTGTGGCTGCCCCACAAGCCTCTGCGGCCCCGAAGCGTCTCCCAGCGTCCGGGGTAAGGGGGAAGCCGGCGGCGGCACCGACTCAGCACTCGCTCCGGCGATTCCGCGTGTACTCCGCCGCCCCGACGCGAGCGCAGTGTGGCCTCCCGCAGCCCCCGTACCCCCTCCCCGCGGCGCCGCCGCCGCCATTTTAGTAGTTTTCGGCTCCCCGGGGCCGCCTCCTACAGCAGGGCCGCGGCAAGGCGCCGGAACTACGGTGCCCGTCAGGCCTCGCGTCAGCCCCTTGGCCCGCCTCCGCGGCGGAGACGGGAAACGGAGTCGCCTGCGAGTCCTGCGCCCTGAGAAACTACCGTTCCTGTCAGCCTCTGCGCTCGCCTGTCGCTTCCCCCGTCCCCGCCTCCGCCTTCGGGGCGGGGAGGGGGGGGGGGGGGGAAGAGACGGGACACGGAGTTGGCGCCAACGCCGCCGGCGGGACCCGGACTACCCGTCCTAGCGGGCCGGGCGCCAGCGTCCCTCAGCGTCCGGAGCGAGGGCCGGACCTGCTGCTTTTGGCCTTCATCTGTGGAAAGCTGCGGCTACCCGCTCCTCGCGGGCGTAGGTGCAGAGCGAGGACGCAGCGAGGGCAGCCGTGTTGGTCAGCAGCGCTCCCGAGCGAAGATCTGCGAGCACGCGCTCTCCTGTGAGGCGAGAGCCCGCGCGTCTGTACGCGTCCAGCCGTAAGTGGACGGCATGCGTCAAACTTCCAATTTTGGCAGTTCTACGGCACGCTTTGACTTGGTTATCATCACTAGAAAAATCCAGTTGAGCCAAATTCAGTAGGACTTGTCAAGGACTGAGGCCCTTGACTGGTAAGACTATTAGAACTTAGTAAGTTATAAAAAAACCCCAATCCCAAAAAACATCCCCTAAAGTTAAGCTTTGGAGGAGACGAGGAGGAACAGAGGGGAAGCAGGTAGACGTTGGTTAGCAGGCTGGCACGGCTGTGGCAGCGTTTCACCTTGGAAGGTTCAGCATCAGGGAGTTAACTGGGCACAGCGAGTGCTCAGGAGCAGGGAGGTTCTCGGCGCGCTCACGTGTGAGGACCGAGTCATCTGCAGCGTTGCTTACATTGGAACGCTATAGGGCAGGTTACGGGGATGTTTTGAAAGCAGATGGGCTTGGAACTAGAATGTGAAGATCTCCATCCAGTACTAAATCCAGCGCGGTTTTGGTTGGAGAACTCCACAAACCCTCCTGAAGCGGCATTTGCGTAACAGATGGTTTCTGGCTGCACACCAGCAGCAACATGTACGCCCTTGACAAGCAAAAAATTCTACATGGCAGGTAAGGCACATGTGTTAGTGGAAAAATGTGCTTCCAACCGATCATATTCAGGGAAAACACTTGTAAAAAAAAAAAGATCCCAACCAACACCACAGATAATTAATTTTGAAAGAAAAAAATGCAATTCACAATGAAAGACTATATGCTCTGCTAAGTGGAAGTCTTTCCTTCAAGCACCAAGACCTGACCCTCACCAGAGCCTGAAGAATGAGGGTTAAAGATCTCGTGAAAGCCACTCTGGTTACTCTGTGGTGCAGAGTTCCATCCCACTTTTGAGAGAGACATCGCCAGGGCCTCTCTTGTTCAAAGTTGAGTGTAATTAAGGAAGATTCTCACCCGTGTTACTGTTTTAACATTCAGAATGTTGTTTAACTACAAGTATGTTTCTCAGCAGCATGTGGCAATCGTGTTTCTGTTTAAAACCCCCAACAGGTTGCGTGCAGTCCCACTGAGGCTGGGGTGGAGGCAGGAACAAGATGTGATCCTTTCTTGTCAGGAGAATGCAGAAAGCAGAAGTAAAGCTACATGAGTAAGAAATAAGTTTCCTAAGCAGCTAGTATCATAAGGACACCTCAATATAGCACTCTCCACTTACTAAAGGTTTGTTTGGGTTTTATTGTTTTGTTTTTTAATGATAACTTTTGCTCGTTAGGTGACATTTATTAACCAGCAGGTATCTGATACATTTCATTTAGTATGGAAACGAGGTAACACTGGAACAGAGGAGCTCATAGGTGACTACTGTTGAATAATAAAAACCCAGTGGAAACCAAGCTTCATGAATTCTGCTGACAGAGTAGCTTGTTATTGTACACTTTTTACTGTCATTATGAGCATTTAATAGCTCAGTTTTATAATGACTGCAATGCTGTATTGCAAGCTTGGGTTTTTGTTTGAGCCTTGACACAGCCTACAAGTCAGGAAAGGCTTGACTGGAGGCAGGTGCTATATTTTCAGAGCAATTAAGACTTACGTTGAGATTACCAGCACACAGGACATGTAGACAGCAATTCTTAGGTACACTTTGGCATTCCTTAGAAAGGCTTCTGGAAGGTTGTTGAAATGGAGTTTCATTCTGCCAGCTCCTAAAGTACCGAGTTGTGATTTTATTTACTTTTTTTTTTATTTTTGGGGGGAGGTGGTGCAGGGAGTGGGGCCACGTATGTGTTTGATCAGAGGAATGGAAGTATGTATTACTGCTGATTTCAGGGGAAAAAAAATTACTTGTGTTATCCGACATTCCTTCCTTCCTTGACAGGCACTTCTTCCTTAGGTACTTGCTAGGATATAAACAATTGGCCCACAGAATTTCAGAAGATGCCAGATGTCCTTCACAGTGTACAAACCTGTTTTGCAGGCTGTGTTGCACACAGGAATTGTGTAAACTCAAACGCTAAATTTTTAACAGGGCTAGTAGTTTGTTTTTCCACTTACAAACAGCTGGTACTCAAAACAAAACCTAAGTGGAATCATGATAATTTTACTGGCAAAATATCTACTGGAATGTAAATGGTCATGCTCTCTTGAGGTTTTAAAGCATTGTAAGAGCTTTACTTGTTTAAATCTCTTTTGCAGAATAAATATACTACCTCTTCATTTAATAAATACTAAAAAGCTTTTCTTACTGAGAACCACTCATATAAATCCATCACCACATCATAACTGACTTAAATTATCAAAGCAGTGCTTAGAAAAGAAGAGGCTGGAGCACCTCAGGGTTAACATGTGAGGACTGAGGTGCGGGGAAACTGTCTCCCCCACAGTTGCAGTTCTACCCATCCTTGCGCTGCCTTCTAGCTCTCGTTAGACCCTTTGCTGAGTCAGTCCATCTCATTAAATTTAGCTACAGAACAATCCACTTTCTTTTTCCTCCTGGGTCACTGAGATGAATCAGCTCTTAAGAGGTGTTTGACAAATGCCAGAGCTGGTATAAAGTAAGAATGGGGAACAGGGCCTCTTTCTTAGTGAGAGCAAGCTACGCACTATTAAACCACCTCAAGGTAGCTTCACCACCGCTGTGCGGCCTGTGATAAGTCAATGTTGTAGCAGTGAAACGGAGTCCTCATTCATACGATATTAGGAACAGCGTGCTGTACTTCAGTAGTAACTTTCATCCAAGGTTCTCACAAGCACTTTACACCCTAGCAGATATACCTACGAAATACCAATGTTTTACTTATGTGAACTGAAGCAGAAAAGAAAGATATATGTGACTAGAAGGCTTCAAACAGGTTAACAGCTCACCACCAATAGGTAAGCGTATTAAACTCCATGAAATCACAGCAGCCTAAGGGAGAAGGAGAGTGGCTTTAGGGTCCTGGGTTATGAGTGAATTGAGTCAGTTTACCTTGAGATTAGATAAGTTCCTGAGCTGCTGCAAAATGGGAAAGAAAGAGTTTGGCTGAGACTGGGAGGAGCAGGAAAGGCATAAGACTTCCCTTTCTGGTGTGGCAGCAAGCTGAAATTAAACTGACACACTCTGAGCCATGCCCTGAAATTTAAAGGTATTCAAATATGTACATTAGTTATGCACTTAAATGAGTAGCCTGATATTTAGA
The DNA here is from genome assembly GCF_028858705.1 of Grus americana. Lineage (NCBI taxonomy): Eukaryota > Metazoa > Chordata > Aves > Gruiformes > Gruidae > Grus > Grus americana. The sequence goes on from NC_072866.1 coordinate 18,005,003, forward strand.
ATTGCTTTGAAGTCAGAATGAGCCTTTAAAAACAAAGCCAAGAGAACAAGTTATTTACCTAGGAGGAAGAAAAGACAAGAGCTACAAGGTAAATTATTAAAAGAAAAATATAGGAAACTGTGCTCAGCTATGAAGGTGCCATTCTAGAAGCATAGCTCTTTATCTGAGGCTTAGGTGAAGGAACAAGCTCAGATGACATTCTAGAAATTAGGATTAGCATTACTTAGAAGAAGCAGGTGGAGTTAAATGAGTCCAGAACATTTTTGTGGAAAACATGAATTAAGGCTGTACCTAAGTGATATACCTCTCTTGCAGGAAGGCCGCATAAGAGTTTAATCTAAATATCTTTCATAATATTAATGAGGCTTGACACAGAACTGAAAATACTGAACTAGCTTAAGTTTGATTCGGTGCCAGGAGATTATGAATTAAGGTTCTTAAACTCTGGCAAATTCTCTTCCCAGGTAGTCTGTGGAGACGTAGCTGAGAACTAGAGAACAAAAAACACAGTATGTTTCAGCATAATGGCTTTTTCAAGAGCCAGGTCTGTCTGAACCTTTGCTAGTGTTCCTGGAAGCGTGAGTAATAAAGAGGCTTTTATATTTGCACAAGACCGTGTATAATCCAAACTAAGATATCTTGACCTGAAAACATCTTTTCACTGATGTTTGCTCTAACCCTGCTATTTAACAAGTGCTGTTTCTGACCCATTACTCTCCCTCTGCTGGACACTCACATAATTGCTGTATTTGTGCTGTCTTAACACTCATGCATTTTAAGCTATTTGATCAGAAGAGATTCAAATAAAATCTTCTTTAGTTTTCCACATGTAGCACCATAGCTCTCTTCCACAGTTCAGTTGTAGAATTACACCAAGCTTGCAAAGGGGCATCCTCAAAGGAGTTTAGCAACTTCACTCTTACACATTTCATTGTGGGTTGGTGATGAGTACTTCTGAGCTAGGTTCTTCTTTTTGAGGTCTCCAATCTAGAGTTACAGCCTTTCTTTTGGAGCAGTTAAAGCACATACTGCAGGCTTCAAAAAGGGCATAAAATTAATTGGTTTTACTTTAGATAGCAAAAGAAATACATGGATCCATACACCAAAATGCCAGTTTATAATTTTCTCATGTCCTTACCTCTCTAACACTTCATACATAGGATCAGCTCATTATTTTCCAAGGTAGTCACGCATCTCTCACTTCTGTATGCATACACAACCTTTCTTTCTCTTGCTTGTGTATCTCTAGAAATAAAGACTGAAAGGTCTTCTTTTTTTACAAGTGCCATCCCTTTTCTTAGGTGACTTTAGTTGGAGGCTCAGGGTTCTCAGCTGTGTGATCTATTGCTTCGTTAGCCTGTTGTTCAGATTTGAAGAACCTGTAAGCTGGGTGCTAGCTAGTTCTTTCTTCAAGGTGCCTCTCCTTAAATTCACAGTCATTGCAGTTTATTCCTTAGACAGAATTTCTTCTGTGGTTTTGATACTGCAAGCCTCCAGACTGATAAATAGCATGGGGGAGAGTGGTTTATGTAAGTAGTTTTGCTATCAAAACTGTTTGTTGTGTGTGGGGTCTCTTGCTATCAAAGCTCAAAATAAACAAAGATGAGGGTTTAGGTGTGCACACTGGGAATTATCTAGACATAGTTTATAAAACTTATGACAGTTGGAAATGTTGCAAATAGCAGAAGGATTGCTTAACGTGGAAGGAATGTGCTGAGCAAAGAACGCACATCCAAGGAAGGGAGATCACTTCAAGGATGTGTATAGTGACTGAGTTAGGATTGGAAAGGTTAGAGACAGGAGGGAATCTATTTTGAAGAAAGGCAGAGACCGTGTGGTTTTGCTGGTTTTGGCTGGGATGGAGTTAATTTACTCCACAGTAGCTAGTGCAGGGCTATGTTTTGGATTTGTGAATTCCTTGGTTTGCTTTACCTGTTAAATTGTCTTTCTCTCAACCCATGAGTTTTCTCACTTTTACCCTTCCCATTCTCTCCTCCATCCCGCCAGGGAGGAATGAGCGAGCGGCTGTGTGGGGCTGAGCTGCCGGCTGGGGTAAAACCACGACAGCAGTTTTAGAGATCTGAAAGCCAGGTGTAGGATTAGTGGGAGGAGGCATCATGTCAGTTAAGATACTGAAGCAGCTGAAAATAAATCCTGTTAAGTACCATCCAGACCTCTGTCCAACTGTTCTTATGCTTTCATCTTGATTAGCAACATTTCGGTTAGAAATTTTTCTGCTTCGTTGGAGTAAATTTGTTTTCACCTATAAAACTGTTGGATGTGGAAAGTAAATATTACAAGCCTAAAATACATAGATTCTCTGGAAGTGATAAATGGAAACAGAGGATATTTTTGCTCCCTGTGACCTGAGATAAATTTGAGAATTCCAGGGGCTGGGATGCTGAGTTGACTGAGCAACAATGATGACTTTTAAGTGCCTGATCCTCAGGAGATGTCCTTCCGCTGGCTGTAAGCTAGTATTGCTCTAGCAGGAGAGAAGTAACAGAGAGGATTTGCAGTTCTGGATACCATCATATTGTCAGTCTTGTAGCTTGATATAGAGGTAAAAAAAATGCAGAAAAGGTGGCTAGCATTTCAAGTGGGGCTTACAGTCCAACACAGACACACAAGGTGAGTCCCCACTATCAAACAAAATTCAGCTGTACCTCGTATAATTTTTCTAGACTGTCTTAATAACAGATGTTTTTGTGAGATAATAAAAACGTTGAACTTAGCACTGAAAACATCAATACAGGGTGTTAATGCAGGGTATGTGACATGCTGTTTATTCACACCCTTTCAGTGACTCCCTGACATGGAGAAGCTTGGAGTTGCCATGTCCACTGTGGTTCCATAACACCTCTAGGCCAGATCTCCTGCCTTATACACATGGTAAGAGTTTTATGACACTGATGTTTCACATGGAAAGTTTTACATGCTGGCTGGCTGTCTCCAGGGAGCTGGGGATAGAACACTAGTTCCATGTGGGATTTTCATGTGCTTTCTTTTCCCCTTCTTAATTCTCCAGAATTCCAGTTGAGGGAGCATTTTGTCCATTAGAGATCCCTTAAGATTTTAGTTTTGGTAACGACGAAAGCAAAATGGCGTTATTGTTACGAAGAAAGAATAACAGTGTCATGGGATTTTTAAAGCTGTTCTTCTATAGCTAGTTAACACGTTAACATTGTTGCAGAAAATAATTACTTCAGTATGAAATTGTGAGAATGAAATATTGAGCTTGTTTCTAAATAGGACCAATTACGCCAGAATTATTCTGTGCCAGTATTTTTATTCCAGAGAAGGCAATTTGCATGGGGAATTATGCTGGAATAGGGATGGCTAAATCAATTACAATTTCCCTCCTGTCTTGGGAGAGAGCACATATTGGCACTGTGGTGCTGTACTTGGGAATCTGAAATAAAGTAATTCTGGGTTACCTAAACTTGTCCACAAACACTGAATGGCTAGAGAATTTGGTTAAAATTACCAGAAGAAAAATTTTTGTTAGATTTGAGTGTATGCCAAGCACTTCACGCCATTAAAGGTGTTCATGCACATTTATTCTTCTTGTAACTCTCTTACTCTTGTTGGCATTATACCACTGATTAGTTTTAGTTTGTTTTCGCCACCTGCAAAGTCACTAAAATAGTAGTATGTGGGAGATTATTTTTCCAGTGCAAAATGTAAGTGCTGACATTAAGAAAGGAAGAAAAAATTAAGTTTGCATTCTGTAAAAACTATTGCACCAACATAAAAATGTCACTGGCATTCTAACAAGCATTAGCTTAATCCAAACTTGCTCGCACAATTATTGTTTTATGCATTGTCCTTAGTAGTTACACAACAATGTTGGCACATGTAGAACACCAGACAAATGAGAAGGTGTCTTCTTTCCCCAAAGGGTTTATAGACTATAAACACTGCTTTTCTGTGCTATGCACTTAATCTTTTCCATAACTTGGCTCCTAGCTAAGTAGACTTTGAACATAGTAAGGGATATAGAAGTTGTCTGAGATTTAGTTGACAATGTTTATACTATTGTTATTTTAATTACTATTTTTAAGGAACATTTTTCTCTTCAGTTGTTTTGTTCTTTAATCTTTTTTGGAAATACCAGATGTAGCAAAGCAACATCACTCTTTTCAAAGCAGTGGTCTAATTAAAATGTGCAGAACCAAACGGGCAAAATCCACGTTGTTCTTGATTTAGCACTGTGCCCAAATGATATTAAACAATATTGTGTCTAAAAAAAGCATTGTTCTGCGCAGCTTGTAAAAGTTAATGAACACAATGAATCCTTTAATAACCACTTGCTTTTGTTTATTAGTAGTGTGTACCCTACAACAGCTTATCTCCTCCCAGCCATACAGTTAAAGCGTGCACTTAACAAAATATGGATTTCTGAAAATAACCGCTTCAGAACAGTTTAATGCTTTTTGAGGCGATAACTGTCTGTAAGACTGCTGTTCCTTGAAGTGCAGCAACTTTTGGGAAGAAAAAGTGGTTGTTTTTTTGTATGCACATTGATCTCTCAGATTTTTAGGATTGTTGTGATGAGGTGATTTATAAGGGACTCTTTTCTTTGGATTTTTTCTGTAAATGGCTTTAGAGAGCTGGAGAGGACTCAGACCAAGCCTGTACTGTAAGACTTGACAGTGTAGGCCAGTTGTCTTAGTGCATGGAAAAAAAAATTACGTGTGCTACCCAGAAGAGCTGTGCCAGCACAAAATGACCAATGTAGAGGCAGTGATACAGCCTGAAGAATTCCTTTGTCAGCCCAGCTAGTGCTGTTTGTGAAGGGAATGTAACAGTCCTAGCAGAAAACCCTCTTTCTCTTGGTAAGTGCTATGTAACTATGCCAGCAGAATTTCTGAAGTACAGTCAGGCAAAAAAGCTGGCACACGCGTGGACAGAGAAACCCCAAAGCAGCGTCAGAACAAAGATTTGTTGTTGAAGTTACGTGTGGTAAATAGACCTTAAGCTACTGTTCTGGGAGAGGTGAATTTCAATCTTTATGTTTAATTATTGACATAATAGTATTACTTTCTTCAGTTTTCCATTCAGAGTTTTCATTTTATTATTTCAGTGTTGAAACTCACAATAGCTTTTTTCAAATTAAGTAGTAGAAGCTCAAATTCTCCTTACCTTTTTCAGGTGACTAATCTTTGCCACATAAGTATTACCAGTTTAACACATGTTAAAAATGGGCACTGAGAAGGATTTCTGGAAGTCTTAGGCTTCTCCAGATGTTTAAGGAAACCAACAGTCAAATTTGGGTTCAGGAAATGCTCTGGCTGGATGCTCAGTGCTTGGTATTCCGCCAAAGTGGCATGTAACTCTAGGTCTCCCGCTCACATGACAGAGGGTTCTAAATCTCGAGAGAGTGCGTGTGTGTGTGTACAGCTCCAAAACACTCCCTCCTGGTCTGTGCTGTGCTGGTACCTACCTGTACTCTGTTTGCCAGTAAACATTACTTGATTTCCTGAAACCTGTTCAGTAGTTTGATACTCTAGTAGAACTGACAGTATGCTAAAACAACAGATAGATGTTTTACTGCTTCCAGATGTAGATTTGAAGTCCAGAGGAGAGTTGCCAGTGGTTGATAATCACATTATGAGAGCAGAGAAGTATATTTCATCCTGGTCTTTATAAATTGTCCCTGGGTGTCACTCTTGAGTCAGACTGAAACATTTTAGAAGCAAATCTGAGAATTGTTTTTCCTTTTCTTTTTTCTGTTGTTTCCACAGTTGACACTTTTTTTTTCTCAATTTTATTTCCCATTACTCTCCGTAGTGATGCCAACTCTAGCAGGCCAGCTTGTCTGAATGACATTCTTCTCAGAGGATATCTTGGGGAGTTTTTTAACTTAAGTTACAGTAATGTAACTGCAGAAATACCTCCCTGGCAACGCTTTGTGGATTTACAGTTAAATGACCGATTATTATATTTGATAAATCCTTTCTTATTTTGCACAACTCTACTAATTTCTGTCATCCTTTTGGAACAAAATCAAGTGACAAGGAGAAAGTATTTATTAATATAAATATGTAACTCTATGTGGAAAGCCAATGCAAGCCCTCTAAATCCCATAACTGAAAAAAAGCTGAACTGTAACTTCACTAGTAAATAAGCCATATATTTGTTGTTCCCTAAAGGTAAATATCACTGTAGGAGAACCATCAGTACCCAGCCATCTCAGACACTTTCTGGGGTGTGTGTGTGCACACGGTTTACATATAACAAAACAGTGTGCTGCTTAGAGGATTTAATGTGTATTGTACAAGGCAGTGGATAAACTATTAACATAGCATAACTACAGTTTCTATTTACAATATCCTTATCTTAATGTCACTTAATGAATTTATTCTTAATGCTTCTGGGTTTTGTTTCATTGGCTGGCTGAATCCAATATTCTACTTTACAAACAGCTTCTGAGTTCAGGTACTACATCTCTCATATTAAAGCCAGTTGGTATAGTAAACTTTTCCCAACAAAGTGCTGAAAGATGTTTTTATTTTTAATATTAACTTCTTCCTATCAAAATTACTCAAAAATGTAGGTTGCACAAGAATCTTGTTAAGAGAAAATGTCTTCCTTCTGTAGCGAGTCATTTCCCCAAACATGTTTTATTGCAAGTGCCATCACCCATCTACATAATAACTATCAAATACATTTTCTGTGCACTGCAGCAAGTAATCCTCTGTTGAATGAGTTAGCTTTTTCTGGCACAGTTTGACACTTGTTTTTGAGAGCAAACACCACAGTGTTTTACTGAATTGAGAAAAAGTTATGTTGGATTAATTTCTGCTTTGAGAATAAATATTTGTAGCATGCTTTTTAGAGGCATGGGCAGATAAGAAATGGTCCCCCAAAATGTCATTTCAAAACTGCTCTATCGATACTTGTCTTCAGAAGTTCTGGGGGAACTCATGTAGTCAGTGAAAGCAGCAGGTAAACCACAGCACATAGATTTTGAAATAATGTGTGTTTTAGCTGTGTAGCAAGGTCTGTCACTGGGAATTATTGTTTATCAAGATCTTATGATTATGTGCTTGTTTTCGGACCCCTGAGAAGTAGGACTTTTGAATGTTAGGATGTGCAGAAAACAAAGTCAACAGGCCGTGACAACTGTAATTCCTCATAGTTTTTCCTACCGTTTGTTGCCTCTGTTTTGTCATTACATACATCAATAAAACTATATATAGCTAAGGAGAAAAGACTGTGACTTGTATGGTGGTGGTTTATATGAATGACACATTAGAGACCCTTTACTGTCATTGCTCCCCAGTTTCCTGTGTGTGAAAAATGTATTGCTTAATAATCAAGGATTTGTGTTTTGGGGCACATCTATCAAAAAAAAAATTCATTTATCTCTAAAGGCTGTAAGCTTTGGGAAATAGTAGTCAAACCGTAGGAGGAAAATTATCGCTATAAGAGACAGCAGTATTCTCTGGAGCTCTGATGATGAAATGAGCTGTATTTAGCCTTTTACTTGAGGGGAGGTTTCCTAAAATTTCATTGAAAAGATGAGACTTCTTTGTATTTACTTCTGTGTCTTATGATAAATGCGTTTGAACTCTAGTCACGGAAAAACGTTTCTGGCCAACTGGTTATAGAGAGTGTAAGCATATCTGCCACAATATCTTATGATCCCATATACACCATATCAAATAATTAGACACAAATTAATTTCTACAGTACTTAGAGTTTGATAGGACCTTTGAAATAAAGGCATTGGTGCATTGCCAAATTTGTACTTCTGTGGCGGACTTAGTTTCACATCCCCACTAGGTAATCAGCTGTTTATCTCTCTATTCTGTTTCTGGCCTTTTTTTCCAGGCCCCAGGGAGTAAAACTCTATGAACTGACTGGATTAACAAATTAAAGCTGCTTGCCATGTGGTTAGGTAAGCCCTAGAGCCCTTCTTGTGCTTCAGAATACTGCAGAGTGAAGAGCAGGACTGTCCCTTTCACTAGACCCATGACATTTAATCAGCTTAGCTGTATATAATCTAACACCATCTTTGGCGGCCTACAGACCAGTCGTGCTAATTAGACATGGATCGTCTTTGTGCCAGAATAGTGTGATTTAGAATGTAGCTCATTACATTTGAGTGACACAATATTTCAGGAATCACAATATTAACACTTCTGCGTATTATACAGCAGATGTATTAGAGCACAAAGACAGCCTGCTGTTTGGGAGAGAGAGGTATTCTGCGTACACAAGAAAAGCCATTGCCAATAAGTAAACACAGATGCACTTCTTCTAGACTAGGAAAACAGAGGAAAGAATTTCATAGCAAAAAGTAAAGTAGTTGTGAAGACTAATAATACTGCTTATGGTAGGAGTTATATCCTGTATTGCATTGTTAATTGTCTTACAAAGTAATGTCATGTCTTACGCTCCTCTCTTTAATATTTTTCCCAGAAGTCCTATATTTGGGTTACATCTACTGGGAAGCATTTCTGCCTCAAGGTGAAGCTAGTTGTGTAGCATCAATAGATCATCTTAAAAATGTTCCATGTGACAGCACTGAATTTACAGTATGCCTTGATGATCTCCATTTATTTTTTTTTTAAATATTATTATCTGCTCTATGCAATTTCTTCCAAACTACTGTCAGTGTTGCTCTGTTAAAACATGTGCAGAGGGTTATGGAAAGAGGAAGAATGTGCATTGCCTGCAGGACATAAAACTGTACAAAGTTACCACCATCTACTTGCTTCCACTACTCCTCTGAACTGCGTTGTCTGACCAGTGACACCCTCAGTAAGAGCACAGCTATGGGTTCTTTTTACCAAACACATCAAGACTTCAGTTATTTTTCCACATATGTTAGCTTCCTAATCTGCTTGAGAAAAACAATGTTGATTTAATCACATCAGTTTCCAACTTAGAAAAAGAATGTGTATCTTATGCCTCACTGAAATGGTATTCCTTCTTTTTTTTTAAGATCATCCAGAAAGATACTGTGATCTTGAAAGGAACACATAGCTCCACATCATGAACTTACAGCTCTTTGTTTCATCACGCCATCCTAAACAGATTCAGACCAGTCCAGGCTACCTTGAGACTTATGTGAGTTATTTAAGACAGTTTTTGAAAAAAGTTTGAGCTGTGTTTTAAGAGCCATCTGGTTTTCTAGAAAAGATTCGTCACATCTGTTGCATAATAGTATGTTTTGGAATGTATCTTACCTGTCAGTTATCAATGGTGTATTTTTCTTTGCTTTAGTAGAGCACAGAAGCCAGAAGTTTGATTTCAGACTTCTTTTTGAACCTCAGACGAATCTGAGCTATAAAACTGGTTACCTTTCCAGAAGATTCTTTAAGGGTGTCACTTTACACTTCAGAAGTGAAATCTGTAAGTTTCGGGGCTGAAATCATGCCTGCATCAACTGCACCAGAGAAAGTATTCTTACTGTTGAGTGCTAATTTAAATGGCGGTTGTGTTGATGCCTTCAGTACATTTTCCCTGGAATTTAGAAATCGTATTTGGGTATAGCAATGGTGGGCATAGAGAAGCAATGTTATAAGCAGTGTGTATACCCATTCTAGACATATCTTATTCTTTTGTTGCTTTTAGATCAACATTTCTCTCTTTAAGCCCATTCTTCACAATTTTTAGGAATCATACCATATCATATCAAACATGTATCAGTTGCAGGATACACTGCAGTAATAAGTAGAGCAGTAGTGCTTAACAAAGTTCAACAAGGACAAGTGTAAGGTCTTGCGCCTGGGAAAACACAATCCAGGAGTGCAGCACAGGCTGGGATCCACCTGGCTGGGGAGCAGCTCTGTGGAAAGGGACCTGGAGTCCTGGTGGACAACAAGCTCGATGAGTGACCAGTGTGCTGCAGCAAAGAAAGCCAGCAGGGTGCTGGGCTGCATCAACAAGGGCATCACCAGCAGAGATAAAGAAGTCATCCCACTCTACCCAGTGCTGGTCAGGCCACACCTGGAATACGGTGTTCAGTTCTGGTCCCCACCATACAAAAAAGATGTGGACAGGCTGGAGAGGGTCCAGAGAAGGGCCACCAGGATGGTCCAAGGACTGGGAAGCCTGCCATGTGAGGAAGGGCTGAGAGAACTGGGTTTGTTCAGCCTTGAGAAAAGCAGGCTGAGGGGAGACCCCATCACCGTGTTCCAGCACTTAAAGGGTAGCTACAAAGAGACTCCCTTTTTACAAGGGGTCACATGGAAAAGATGAGGGATAATGGGCGCAAGTGATTCCTGGGGAGATTCCGACTGGACACAAGAGGAAAACCTTTCACAGTGAGAACAATGAGCCATTGGAATAATCTCCCCAGGGCAGTGCTGGCTTCCCCGACATTGGACACCTTTAAGATTGGGCTGGACGGCTGCTGGGCCATCTTGTCTAGACAGAGCTTTTGCCAAGAAAGGTTGGACCAGCTGATCCTTGAGGTCCCTTCCAACTTGATATTCTGTGAGTCTCTGAACTCATACTTTGTATGGGTTTAATAATTTTCATTGAAAGCACTTAGCAAATTTTAATAAAATGACTTTGTACTGTTCCTGTGAAGTAGATAAATATTACTCATGCAGGTATGCAGGAAAGTTAGACTAACATTTTCCAGAGAAAGCTACCTCCTTCAGCCAAAACATTTTGAAGATACCTTGTAAGTATCTGTGTGCATTTTTGGTTTAGGCCTGGTTTGGTTTTTTTTTTGGGGGGGGGGGGGTGGGGGGTGGGGGGTATTTTTTTTGTTTTTTTTTAAACAGTAAGGGAACTACATGCATTGACTTCTGGAGTGTTGAGCATTGTTTTTTACTCTTTGGTCAGTGATACAGAATGTGGGTGCATATGGGAGAGATCACAGACACATCTCAGTAGAATCCCTCTTCCATTAAAAAAAATTCTGAAGGCGACCTGCAGTGGCACATAAAGGTGTTCTGTTTAACAGAACCTATGGCTAGCGAGCATTTCAAGGTTTCTTTCTTCATGGGAACAACATGGAACTTTCAGGAGTTTATCAATGATTGTTTTTCAAGCTTAGTATTATCTGTGTTGCCTACTTGGGATTTCTACGTGCTATTTAATAACAGCATTTTGCTATCTCCCAGCAAAAATACTCACCGCTGTCAATCTGAACTTCTTTCTCTTCTTTGTGAACCTGTGAATTAATACCAAAATATTATAAACCTACCTATTTAGCAAAACAACTTTGTGGAAGAAAGCTATTGTTTGAAATAAATATACCTACACAATTCAGTCAAAAAAAACCAACCAAACACCTGTGTCATTATCATACATAAAAAAACATGGCAAGAAAGCTGTAATAAAAGTGGCTGAAGCAAAGACAGTCCTCCCCCACACCCCTAGTACAACTGGAAAAAAGTGTGAAGCTGATTAAAGAACAGATTCATTCATCTGTTATAGCGCACACGTGATTTCCCCAGATTACTGAAATAAGCTGAGAAGCATTCAGCAGCTGTGATATAGTTTGAAAGTTTTAGAATGTGGGAGCTGTGGATTTCATAAAGAATCTTACTGCAGTAAAGACCTGTCCTGCCCATGTGTAGTGTTGGAACCAGCTGCACAAAAGTCATAGAATTAGTCAGCTGGTTCCTTTCTAAAACAATAAGGGGTCTTAGTGCAAATTATAGATATGAATATAAAAAGGTAAAGGCAAGGGGAAGTTGTGGCACAGGGAAATATTCTATTTAAGTGAAATTAAAGAGTATTTCACCAAAGTCAATGTAATTATATTGATAAAAGATTAAAAGCATTGGACCCAGCTTGTCTGTCCTGAAATTCACTTATCGTACCTGTGGATACCATGAAGATACCTTCATGACTATCTGCTGCCTTCAGATCCCAGTTGAGAATGTGATTCTCCTCTCCATGACTGAAAAGATTAAACAGCATCTTAAAAGCAAAAACTCAAATCACCCTATGCATAAGCTACCAGCTGGTGCTTCATCAGAAATAGGAAGGATATTCTGGGGATAACTTGGGCTACTTCCCCTGGAATGTGAATGCACAAAGCAAGTCAGAACCACTTTTATGACTTCAGCTTAAGTCAATGGTGATATTGACTTCCTCATGACATTTTTGGCATTGCCCACGGTCTATATCCATATTTTCTTTCATCACGCCTAAATCAGATTTTGTCAATTCCTGTTTATCCTCTAATCTTGAACAGGGAGAAACACCCGTAGAGCTGTGCACCCAGCATACAGAAACAAGTGCAGAAGCCACAATAAGCGGCTCCATCTGCTAGAGAGTAGCATGCAGATGGCTCTGTTAGACTGTTCCACTAAAACCAGTTTGTGTGTTCCCACATGGCGCATTTCATGGGAAAATAAGTCTTGTACATAGTAATGTGGTATGAAATTACAATTCCTTATGCAATATTTTTCTTTAGTCAAAGAGGCAATTAATTATGTCAAGGAGAAATTTAACTACTGTACACTCTACCACAAGAATGAAATCTATTGCCCACCTGTTTTTCCCTGCTGGGTACCACAGTTTTGGTACAGTCACAGTTCTGCATTATAGAAAAATAAGATGAAAAATGCAGATAAAGTTTTGAATCAAAATTGTAAAGTATTCATATAGCTCTTCTTTCATTATTAGAATGTGATCTTATTAAATTTCTCATATAACTATGATTATAAGCAAAAACCCAGGTAAAACCCCAAAAATGAATCAAGCAAAACAGTTGACCAAAACCTAATAGACTAGATAAATGAAGCAAATTTGGAACTGAGGAGCCATATCCCAGTGACTGAATGTCTAGATTTTGTCTTTTGGTTATAACTGAAGGTCTTAGATGTATTTTGTACAACACAATTATGAAGTAATTGTTGAACTTGTCCTTTAACAGTATCTCATTTAAAATCCGAAAAGCATTAATTTACAAAAAGTAATTCTTTCATCATCTATGTGTGCTAAATATTATTGTCCATCCAGGGAAGTAGGTACGAAGGAAGTTGTCTGAAGTTGCAGAATGAGTCATGGCGAACCTAGAAACTGAATGGTCCTATCTGCTCACTGCTAGGCCTCCTGCCTCGATTTTTGTCATCTTACGCTCCTTGGACTGAGACAAAAAGAACAAAAAGTAAGCATTGCATAGTTTGCATATTACAGGAAAATATGATTACTGCGGCCCATCACTATGAAAAAACCCACAAAATTCTAAAGACAAGAACAATTATTCTGAACTCCTGTTTGGAGATCTTCTTGCTCTTCTACAGTTTGTAATGTTTAGCACCTGTTCAAGAAATGCTTCTATAAATAACCATTTTCTGTTTCAGGCAAAATTTACATTGAAAATTATCTTGGTGCAGCTGTTCTGTTTTTCTACAATTGTGAATTGCCAAAAAAAGGAACAGTAATTCCTTGGGGGCCCCGGAGTTAAATCCTTTTTATTTAACATGATACTATGTAGTGGAGCAGTGATCGAAGCCTAACTATTATTGCTAGCTGTTCTTAGATTTGCTAAAACTGAAAACCGGAAAGCTCTTTGTAGATGATCCTCACTCTTTTACAATTTCTGTGGCTTTCCAGTTCCATAATTACTGACCCTGATGGCACACTGCCCGAAAAATGAATACTTTGATAATTTGCTGCTCTCTTGTAAGCCTTGTCATCTTCGATGTTCTAGTACACCACCGCCTTCATGTGAAAACTACTGTGATAAGAGTAAGTGATGTTTCTGCAATACTTTGTGGCTATGCTGGGCATTTTCATGTTGCATTTTACATAGACTTGTAAACATAAACACTTAAAGAAATCTAAACCCTGGGAAGTTTTTATCAGAATAATATGTGGGCTCAAAGATATTAAAGACATAGGCAGTATGTCCTGTATGAGTATGTGCGTTAATAAATTTGTAAAGCTCTCGAGCTTTACTTGAGCTGTCACTCTAGAAATTGCTCCTTTGATACAGAAGAAGTTTTATGTGTTGGACATGTTTACTGTTTGTTGGTTATTGTTTACAATTAATTTAATGCACTTCTTTTATTTCATAAGGTACTGATTCAAGTGGAGTTCTTTGGATTTGCCTGGGCTTAGGAGTAATTTTAATGCTCACTCTGTTCACCTTAATGGTCTTGTTTAAATGGAAGCACCTGAAGCCACTAAAAGAAAAACTGAAAAACACAGGTGAATAAATACGATTTTTCATAAAATAATTTTACATCATTGTACATTTTAGCTACTCTTACCACGTATAAATTTTGCATGTTGTTTATATTCCAGATTCTGATAACTGTCTTTGTTGATTGTTTTGTAGTCCTCAAATAGTTATTGGGGAATAAAATACCCAGAGGATAACTTGTCAAAGCAGCAATCTCTCTTTGTGGGTTCTGGATCGTGTCAGGATTGTTTTGTTGCTTATTCATACCTGGCTTATTTGCTGGTGTTTGAGAAATCATTTATGAACCAACCCTCAATAGCATAAGATCTTTATGAGTTTCATCCTCTTCTCAGTGAATGCAAAAGGAATTCTACCCCAGCAGAGAATACCCATTCAATGTTTTCCATCTTATAAGACAGTAAATATTTTACTTAGTATTCTAGCCTGTGAGAAGTATATGTGGTATATTTTGGGAAGCTGAAAAAAATTAAAGTATTTTTACATTTTACAAATACTAATATTTGTGGAGTGTTCAGCCAATGAATAATAACTGATTAGAAAGTATATATTGGATTACTTAAATGCTTATCCTGAAGTACAGGGGGTATATTGTCATAGAACAAAAGATTATCATATATAACTACATCTTAAAACTTTCACTAGGGTTAGGAACATAGTTGGAACATAATGAAATTTGGATCTTTAATAACTGTATGCCTGGTGTAGCATGATGTATGTACTAAATTAATTTCTGTATATTTACAGACTCTTCTGTGGAGCTGAATAATATTCTCAAGGCTCATACTGAAAGCAGTGTAAATACAGAAGGAATTAGGCACTCACTTCAAAGTGAGACATTAATGTATTCAGTGGAAGAATGCACTTGCAGTGACTGTGGCTTCGTAAAACCTCAGACTGGCTGTGAAACTTCATTTCCATTACCAGCTACAGAAGAAGGAGCTACTGTTCTAGTTACCACGAAATCTTTTGATTATTGCAACTATATTCTGGGCGCTGGGTGACTATGAGAGAAGTATATTTTTACTGCATAATAATAGTTATTCCAGTATAGCTATTAATCTTAATACTTGCAGTCAGTGGAGAAGACTAGTACATCATCCTTATAGATCTTCCATTGAGCTTTCATTAATATTGTCATATTATTTCTAATTCTAGTATCTCTTTGGTCAAATATTTCTACATTATTCTCAGGTACTAAAGTAGTTATTGGAATTTTTAATTTTTGAATGTCCCCATGTAGGCTGGCTTTTCCTGCCTTTAGTGATTGTATCTACTTACGCCGGATGTATACAAGCCCATCAATAAACAAGTTTGCAAATATGTATTTTATGTTAAACTCAGATCTTGTACCAAAAATCGCTTGATGGTACACAAGGAATGTTCCAAGGGGCAGAAATGAAGACCCGCATTACATCCCCGGCCTTGGAAAGAGTAATTTCAAATAAGCATCAAATCTGATGCTTGAAAGGGGAATGCTCTAATGACGAATACCTTTGTGGAGGATGGAGTCCCTCCAGCTCCGAGTACCTCTGGGTCACTGGGGGAGGTTGTGGTGCTGCGGAGCACCGTCCATACCTGCCATCCCAATGCACAGACTTCTCTTGAAGGGCCAAGCGTTTTCAGAGTGTATTCTATGAAGATTTCTTTCTATTTTACTATTTTTTTTTTTACTTACCCTAGTTAAATGTACAAGTAATGCTGATTAGATATAGTCATGCTAGGTTACTGTGTGGCCTAAAATTAGGAATACACTTTTGTCACCTTGCCTCCCAAATATTATTTTCCTAATATTAGGCCAGTTTTATTCCTGGAAAACTGCGACAATAACAGAAGCAACAACGTTTTTATTTGTAGATAACTTTCTATTTCAGGTTCTTGCACAAATGATGAATTAAAGTGTTTCAAGACTAGTAAATTATCGGACAAAATCTACGAACGATCGGTATTACAGCATCTTTAGGAGGCTGACCACAGCATTTGGTCCAGGTATGAGTTAGCTGTGTAGGTCTGGCCACACATAGCCCAAACCTCTGAACAGGCCTACCGAGCTGTTAGATGTATTACTGTTGGGTATCGGGGAGCCGTGCCATCGCTCCGCAGAGCCTGGGGCAGCGCGGGGCAGGCGCACGGCACCGTACCCAGTGCGCACAGAGGGACCACCGACGGGACGCCTTACACCAGGTCCACAACATTTAAGACAAAGACTTCATTACTTTGCCTTTTTGTATTAGAGGGTTCCTAATTTACCGTTTTTTTGAAACGTGACCAGGGCTTTTAGCTCACACAGCACACGTGAGAGCACTGAACGTTTTGTCTTGGTTTCTCTCATCTTTCATTTGCCCGGCATTTCTCGCCTCCCCGCAGAAGCACCGCACGGGGGGACCGTTATGTGGCGGCACTACCAGAGGAGGCCGGGCCGGGCCGGGCCGGGCCGGAGGGCGGGGCGGGGCAGGGCAGGGCAGGGCAGGGCAGGGCAGCAGCAGCCCCTCAGGAGGGCGAACAGCTTCGCGCCTCTTTCCCGGGCGCGGCGCTGTGAGGGAGGCGGCACCACGTCGTGAGGGCTCCTCAGGACGGGGACGGAGCTCCCTGCCCCGAGCCGAGCGGAGCCGCGTTTACCTTCCGGGGCGTCGGGGTGGGGTTCCGGGGCGGAGTGTGTGCGTTGGCCGGCCCGGCTTTGGGCTGCGCGGGAGGAGAGACCGGGTCCGGCGAACGGAAGGTGCGAGCCCCGCGGCCGCCATGAGTGGTGAGTGGAGGGCTGGAGCGGGGCCCTCTCCCCTGCCGGGCCGCGCTCGGTGGGGCCGCCGGGTCTCCGGGGGGCTGGCGCGGGCAGAGCTTGCCCGGGGCGTCCCCGCCGCTCCGCTGCCAGCCCGGTCAGGCGTGGCCCGGTCCCCCGCGGCCGAGGCCCCTTTCCCCCCCTTGCTTCTCCCCGGAGGGGCCGGGGTCTGCGGGCTGGTGTGGCACAGGAGGCGTTGGCCTCCCTGGCCCCGCGGTGCGGGGTAGCGCTCAGCCCGGGTCTGCCTCCCCGCACCCTGCTCCCCGTTTCGGCTCCCCGAGCCCCCCAGAAGCGGTGTTTTACCTGGGCTCAGACCCCAGAGCCGCCCCTGAGCCTGGCACTGGCCCGCAGCACAAGCCATGCTGGTCCCGGGAGCTCCCTTGCCTCAACTGTGCAGAACCAATGGAAATATTCCCGAGAAAGTAAATCACCAAGAGAAAATAATAACAATAATGATATGCAGACTTACTTATGTGCGGTTGGTGAGAGGGGTGAGAAGCATGACTAGTGAAAAAGTGGTCCCTTGCAGTGCTGAGGGTGTATCGTTGCTGTTTCTGCCCCTCAGCCCCCGGGAGGATGTGCCAGCTGTGGATGTCTTCCTTTCTGGGCTCCGCATTACAGGGAAGCGGTGTGTGGGCGTGCTAAATCCTGGGGGTTCTGTGGGGGGAAATCCTTGAAAGCTTTGCATGAGAATTGGGGCCTGTAAACTCCAGGGCTGGAGGAGGCATAGCCACTTGAATGGGCCAGTGTGGAGAGTTATTTGGTGGGATGGAGGAGAAAATTGTAATAGATTTTTCCTGTAAATATGCACTTGGTATGTCTTAAAACACATTGGCAAGAGTTTGTTTTTTTAAGATGGGAGGTGCTTTAGGAAATGCTTTCATGGTTGTGCTTATACAACCTCAGTGGTGGAAGTTGCAGACAGCACTGTGCACCTGAAGATTAGATCATATGTTTTCTCCCACCCTGACTTAACGCGTGGTGAAATCTGTTGCCAAAGATAGTGAGAAAAAATTTGAAGAGTTGACCGGAGTAACTAAATGGTATGTGTTTTATGGATAGCAGTAATTTCTGAAAATGAAACCGAAAATGAAAACACTTCAGTTGTGTTTTTCTCTGTTTTGTTCTCACCTTTGTGGTAAGAAGAAAGCAAAACATTTTTATGGAAGAAGACATGAAGAAAAAAAAAAGATTATTGTGGGGAAAACTGTTAATTAGCATTGTGAAAAATGCAAGTAACAGTCAAATCTTTCAAACCATGGGAGAAGAAAGTTTCTCAAGTGTTTCAGATCTTGACACAACATAGACTAAATCCTAATTCTGAACTTTTTAAGAGTCAGCATTTTCATATGGAAAACCATAGCCCGTCAGTGATGAATTCAGGCTGGGACTAGCCTTGTGCAGATTTGTACAAATCAGAGCCTGACTCTTCCTAGGAGGCTTATCTTGGGGAGCTCTGCTTGAATTCTGTGACTCAAAAGGCAAGGTGGCACCTCTCATGGCATAGAGCCTTGTCACGTAGGTATTTTTAATAGCTTTAATATTTTTCTTTTTTTTATTATAAACAATGAAGAGATAGAGGTTTATGAGGAGAGGAAACATTTAATTACTTACAATGGAATAATGCCTAAGGTGAGGTTAAGGGTAGTAGTTGAATTGCATGGCTAACCTACCCGTGTGTAGCCCTTGCCAAAACCTACACGACAGCAAGATAAGGCAAAGAACACTAATTATGCACTTTGCCAAACATGACTGTTATACAATGCTATACAGAATATTTCCAGAATAATGTAAGTGGAGCAGATCAGGCCAGAGAAATGTGTATCATTGTCTTGCTTGTCTCAGATAAAGCAGATGGCTGATGTTAACATCATCGAATTTAACCATCTCCTTTCTTTAGCGGGTGTAACAGCACTGTCTACACTTGTTTCCCTACCCAGTTTTGGCCCTTAAAAGGGCTGTTGCTAAAATATGGATAGAAGAACCTCTTTCCCTAATGGCATTAATTATTTTTAACGTATATTTTTTTAGCTACTGTGTATTTCTAGTGGATGTGAAGGTAACTTCCTGATGATTTGGGCATTACTTTGTGATCAGTAAGCAGCATTAGTAATATCATACTCATATTTTATTGGACAGTGTTGAATAGGCTAAACTTTCAAAGGAAGTAACACAAGGATGCTAGATTTATGTACTTGTCAAGAATTAGGGGTGTTGTCGCTTGTTTAATGACAGTTTCAAAAAACATATAAAGATGTGACTAATTCAGGATGAGGCAGTAGAAGCCTAATAATGTAGTATAAAGTAGTATTTAAATTAGGTCTGTTTGGTTTATCTTAAACTTGCACCCTCAGAACCTGTACTAGAGCAAGCAAAAGGAATTGCAGTCTGAAATTTTGCATACAAGACTTCAAGAAGTATGGAAGAGCAATCTGAGATTTTTTTTTTTAACCTATATGCTACATGTGGTACTGAAGAGAGCTGTACCTGTAAAGACTTGGGTGAAAATCCTGTTTTCCTTTACTTGGACAGTCAGTTTTCGTCTGCTGCGTAGGTGTGGATATTTCTGTCAGGGTCTGGAGAGAAGTTTGTTATAAAAACAGGAAGGCATGACCATGAACAGCAAAAGATGACAGGGGCCACAGAGGCAGGTGCAGTACCTAAGCCTATTTTTAACCCTTTTTGACTGAGTAGATGTCGATGGAAGGAGTCTCTTAAAGTTTCTTAGGTTTTGTAACCTTATGCTTATGTTTTCACAATTATTTTTAGACTCATGTATGAACTTCCTTTTTTATTGCAATAGTCTAAATATAGCCTTTTTCTGAGTAATGCTGTTTTTATGCATTCTATGGTTTGTATTTGTATGGGAGTTACTACAGTTTTTACCACTATTTTGAATCAGTAGAAGGGTATTTTGGTCAGTTTGTAATACATTGTTAGTCCTTAAATCAACTAGAGTTGATCACACTTAATTGATGCTCTGGTCTGAAAAAATACCTTTTTTATTTTTTAAAGACTTAGTTTAGAAAATGAAGACTGTAAAAGAGCAAAATCTTAAATAGAGTTGGTAGAGATTTATTATGTTCCATCTACTTGAAACAAAAACACTGCTAAATAGTATTACGTTTTCTAGGCTTATTACGAAGGAAGATATATCCTCTACTTGAAAAAACACACAACTTAATTTTACAATTTTAAAAAAATAGACTTTGTGAATATTCTTTTTCTTCTACCTGTAACATTTCTGTCAGGCAGAGCAATAGAAGAATTCTGAAGGCATGCATTGAGCAGAAACCTCAGCCAGCCCTCAGCGTAGACGCTACATGGCCTTGTAGCCCTGTTAACAGTGAAGGTGATCTGAAGTGCTTATGGAAATCATTGATTGTAATCACGTGCAGTCCTAATTGTTATTAGCACAAATTTACAAGTAAAATAAAGACAAAATACACATTACACTGCACTCAGTCTGTGTATATTTAAGGCTGTCTGATATCACGTGCTTTAGTCTTTTAGCATATCAGTTAGCGTAGTGATCATCTGTAGGTTTCCTGTATTTATGCGTTTTTTTGTATTATTCACAGTCCGGTGTCTAGTTGCAAACCATTTCTGTGTTACCGAATAGATACAAAGGTGCCAAACAGATGTGCATTTAAAAACTAACATGTATTGCATTTGGAAGTCAAACTTAACCGGTGTACTTAGTATTTTCATTTGATAGATGTTTTTCAGGTCACAAAATTATGAATTACATGGATTTGTTCTGTAGTAGTCTCAAACTGTTTAATATAAAGAGAAATGTTGCATTGTGCCTGTTCTCGCAGGTATGTGGATAGCATAAGACTGTAGAAGTGATGAGCTTTGAAACAGGAGAGAAAATCTGCAGGTTTGTGTATATTCAGTGTTACTGTGCATGCAGGGTTGTCCTAAAGGTTGGGATTTAATTATTTTCCATATTTTACAGTTATGCGATTTATTATAAGGCATTTGGATGCGTAGGCACGTGTCTTATTTTCGCAGTGCATGCATGGTAACACTGAATATAATTTAATAAAATTGTAATCTCTGAAGGAGCACAAAGTGGAGTAGTAGGGATTATATGAATTTAACCTTATCTTCACAGTGCCGTAACTGGCATAGTTGTTTGGAAGTTAGAACCTACTTGGCATGGGGTTTGTTTCTGGAGGCCTTTACAAGCATTGAACATTGTTTGCATCTTCACCAGAGTTTGCACGCATCGGAGTGTTTGACTAACCTCATACCAGAACCAAACCTCATACATCGCATGTCTGCACAGTTTGAGTCAGGGTTCAAAATCGGAAGTATAACTTCTTGAAAATCCACTGTAACCAGCTAAATACGCATTGGGAAGCTTAGTTAGCCAGCAGCTACATTTGCACGTTTTTCCTGTTGTTTTCTTTACTCTAGCATTGTGTATTATAGACTTACAGTGGGGTTTTTCTTCTTATTTAAGATGAAACAAAGGCAGAATAATTTCAATAGGACAAATTTTATTCCCTCCTGCTGGTTTGAACTACTTTGAATGGGATTACGAAGGTGGGAAGTTCTGGGACTGGGACCTCACAGTGTTGAGTTCCTCGGAAGAGGAAGAGACATGTATCTTTGATGTCTTCTCTATTTACTAGAGGGCTTATTGTGTGGTGGTTGATTTTCAGTATCTGGAGTAACTTGCTCATGCAGAGTTTTGGTAATTGCCTTTCAATCTGTGCATATATTGGTTGTATGTTCTTTCAGAGGAAGAGAAGAATAGACTGACTTTAATTCCAGAGAGGTCGCAGAGGTTTTTGAAGGATATTCTGAACTTAAGTTCAGAATAAAGAAATGATAGAGGTGATGTAGGTTAATTATACGATAAGTTTTACACATATTCATGGGAGTTCATAAAGCATTTTCTGAAAAGCTAAGTATTATGCTATTGGTTGTTGAAACGATTGAGAAGTTGGAGACTGTCTTGTGTTGTAACAAACTAGATTTCATAGGTGTTAATCAGGAAGAACTCTGTTGTTAGTTACATTTTAAGGGATTTATGGTAACAATTGCTCTCTGTTCACCTGACTTAAAACCCTTACTGCAGTAAGGTTGTTTGATAGCAAGTAGATATTCCTGCTGTCTCTTTCTCACTTTCCATTAATGTCTTGTGCTGGGAAGATATACTACACTGGTGGTTGTCCCACTACGAATGTTTATGGGGTTGCTGTGCGACCCTCATCATACACCTAATCCAACCCACCGAAAAAGCAGTTTAAAAAAAATTTAAAAATCTTAAGCTAGGTCAGTTCCAGAGTTGCAATATGGCCCCACAGGTGGTTGTGCCAAGCAGCTAGGGGCAAGCTGTGCTGGTTGTGCAGTTATACCATAGTATTGCTGCAATATACCTTATATCGTGAAACCAAAGTCTTGCTAAAATAAGGCTGTAGATGATACTTTAAACAGTATTCCTGCATATTAGAGAAAGGCTACTTGAAACCTCGAAACACAAACTTATACTGCATCATTTTACTTAGAGAAAATACATGAATAAATTTAATGGCATGATTGGCATGGGAAGAAAATTTTCAGGGCCCTGGTGTTGGCCCAAATGTATTTTTCTTAAAAAAATATTTATTTTAAAATGATACCATTTTGTTGAATTTCAGGTTCACAGAACAATGACACTAAAAGACAGTTTCTTCTAGAACGGCTACTGGATGCAGTTAAACAGGTGAGAAATCCAATACGTATTTCTACAGTATACTTACGCTGCGTTGTCAGTACTAGCAGGAACTGTCTTGGCCCTTTTTTTCCTCTTTACCAGACAAAGAAGAAATCTTGTCTTTCACACAGTACTACTGAGTTTTTGTGTCTGCTAGCAAACAACTGTTATGCAGTATTTGTTTAAAATTCTTGTTCTTGACAGATTATATTTGCAATATATATAATAAATATAAATAATAATATAGAATATATATTAAAAATATATATGTAATACTTATATGATTGAACTAAATTGTAGTGTACTGCAGAGGCTAAATTGGTTAACATTTTAGAGGAGCAACTTTTTGTTTTTACACCAGGATTGTAGTGAATGGCTAAAATACAGGTAAAGATGAGATTTATGTATGTATGTATCTTGCATCAACATGAAGTCTAGCAAGTAGGGTTTCGTAGGCTGGATTCAATTTAGGAGAGCTCGGGAGGCAAAGGAATGCCTCAAAAGTAAGCCGATGATATGTTTTTATAAAAAAAATTCTTCTGTAATTGTAGCACTCAGCTGAATAGGAGCAGTGTTTGTTTTTGTGGGTGTACGTTTAAAACTCAAAAGTAGTAATTTTTACTCAATTTTAAATTTATTGAAGGACCTGCAGGTGTGTCGTTCTGGTGAGCAAGAACTGCAAGAGTAGCCTGTTAATGGAACATGATGCTGTAAAGCACTTTTTGATTGCAGGCTGTATTTGCCAGTGCTTTATTTTGTACTGCTTCCTTTTTTATTATGACTTTGTTTCTTATATGGAAATATTTCAGAATCTTGAGTTTGTTAGTGTATCAAAAATTTCTTAAAATCTCTTTATTGCAGTGTCAGATACGGTTTGGAGGAAGGAAAGAAATTGCTTCAGACTCTGATAGCAGGTAAAATAGTCTAAGAAACTATTAACATGCTTAGATTATGTATCATAATGGCATAAAACATGGCACAAAATACTCGACATGCTCAAAAAACCTCCAGTTCCTTTTGTTTACACAAACACTGACATGGGACTCTGAATTTTTCATTTTGTTACTGATTTGACAGCTTAACAAATAGTGTTCTTCTGTCTGAAGTTACAAGTGTTTAAGAGGCTGCAGAGTTCATGACAAAGCATTGAATTCTGAGGTCTGAATGTGAGATTGGGAGAGCTTGTCTTCCCTAAAACCTCTTTTAAAAATGCATGTGTATCTATTACCAATACACCTGTGTTTCATGAAGTTTGATGCTTAAGTGTCAAGTGTGTTTAACACACAGTCATTAAGAAAATTTTCACTCTTATTTTTTCTTATTCCTGACATGTTTTAGACATGTTTTTTTTTTTCCTGTATGAGAAGTTGTTCATTTTTATTAACATTGGAAAGCCAACGTAACAATTCATTGCTGCTGATAGGGGTGCGAGAGTTCATGCATGTCCTCACTGTCCCTGACTTCCATTCTCTTCCACCACCTTTTTAAGCGGTGCCTGGTGATCATCCAAGCCCCTTTGAATTAGTTTAATAAAAGAAGAAATAATGCAAAAGGATAAGTTTCTGCTTTTATTAGAGCCTAAATTTTCCTGTAAAATGCTGCACAGTTTTCTTGGTTTGATTCTCAGTGCACATGGATTTTTAATAATATGAGGTCTTTCACAGAACCTAGTTTCTGTTCTGCTTTTTCTGAATTGAAAAAGTCAAGTGGAGGTTTTTTTCTTCCCCCTAGGGGGTCATGTATCTGCTGGAATTTCTGTTTTTAACAGCAGCAGTCTTGTTGGCAAAAATTAATCACAACTGCTCCACAATCATATTGAGTATTGTTTTAATTATATTCTGCTTTATTAGTAAAGTTTTCCTAACATAGATGTACTGGAAAGTGTTACATGTTAAAAGCTCTTCTGTCCAGGGCGGTTATGATAAATATACCTCTTTTTCTGTCAGTGCTCCTCCCGAGATCTTGTGCTTTTTTGTGACCCTGAGTAGGACTCTGTACTTCTGGAATGTCGGGGCAGAGTTATGAGCCACTTTGTAAACGGTTTTGGGTTTTTTTTTATTTATTTGAACTTAGTTAAATCAGCTTTGGCAGCCAGGTGACAACTTTCTCAAAGCTTAAGTTTTAAGTATTGTTTATTTAATGGCAAAAATAAAACTTAGAGAAAATAAGATTTCAAACAAACAGATTGCATTCATGTCTGTTACACCTTAAGCCTTATTATTCCCTGTCAGTTACAATAATATTCATTTCTTTGGCAGACTGAATTTTAAAACTTTGCTGGTTTTGCAATGGTTCTACCTGTGTGAAAATTGTATTAACTGGGTTATGTTTAAAACCCAGGAAATTTATAAATAGTATTGTAGAGAACAACATCAAAACCTGAAGATTCAGTGCACCTCCAGAAAAATCTTTCTTATTTTCCTATGCCTAGGATATCTGAAGGACATTAAAATGTATGTTTAATTGTTTTCCTAGGCTTGAATTACAGTGTACTAATGCAAATTAACAAAATTGTCTATTAATTGTATAGGAAGTTATAGCACATTTTCAGAAAATCATTAATTGCACGTGTAGTACAAGGTATATTACGGAAATGTAATTGCATTACATGAAAAGTAAGTAATGTGAAGCTGACATAACAAGACTGACAACCGCTGTAGCAGGTGAGGATGATTTCTCAAATCAATTGCCAGTTCTTCTGAATGTAATTTGTGCCCCAGCTTTGGGTAGTCATGATGAGGCTGTGCACAAGTAGGTGATACTATTTGCAAATGATAAGATCAGTGCATACAAGGGGTCTGTCACTACATGTAAGATAATGGTTCACCTTTACAATCTCTGTTCAGAGATGTGGAATAAATCTGCTCTATAGAAACGTAGTTGATTGTTCTTTTCACATGATTTCTTTAAAAATTCTGTTGCAGAGTCACTTGTTTGTGTGCTCAGTTTGAAGCTGTGTTACAGCATGGTCTGAGGAGGAGCCGAGGGTTAGCGCTAACAGCAGCAGCGATCAAACAGGCAGCAGGTTTCTCCAGTAAAACCGAAACAGGTAATTCATTAATCGTATCTGTTCTGTTTTAAACAGTTGGTAAGTGCAAGTAATACAATTTCTAATGGAAGTTTTAAGCAGTGCACCAAACTGCAGACGGTTCGTACCGTACTTAATACTTAGACTGTCATTAAGCAGTGAAAATGGTTATTGCTTTCTCAATCTAGTTTAACTTTCATCCCAAGTTTCTCTAGAAATTTTGGTGTTTGGAAATCTGCACTTCCTACAGTTCCATCGTGAATAGTATCATTGGCAAATTTCTTTTGACTTTTGGTAGGGATAAACATTGCTGTTAAGTTTTTACTACAACATTTTCATTCTTAACCTTATCTTACTCTGTTCTTTAACTGCCATATTCTATAGCATCATATATGTTTAACTTCTAAGTATTGATGTCATTTTAAACACAAAACTTACATTACTTATATTTATTGGGTTGGGTTTTATTACTTTCTCCACATTTAAAGAAACAATTCCTTTATTTTTGTTGCCTTCTCATCACCTTGACGTTTCCCTTGTGTTTTTATCAAAAGTATTTGAAGGTGTTAATCTTCCTCAGTTTTCTTGTGAAGTTTGACATACAGTATCTTTTTCCTTGAACAGGGTACACATAATATAAAGGAGTTTCTTTTTTGGCTTTTGAAACTCCATCAGGTGTAACATGTAACACACATAGCAGGATTTTGTTTTTTTCTTAATATAGTCAGTGGTACTAGAATTGTTAATACCTTTTGATCTCCAGCCATAACTACCAGCTACACCAAACAACTGCATATAGTGGATATTACATAAACACAAAATGTGTAGTTTGATATAATGGTGTTTTTAAATGGCTGTAACAATGGACTTGTTTCCTGTGGATGATAGGGTGAAATATTTGGTCTTGTGTGCTGACTTGCCTGCTTCTGGGTTAGAGCCCCCCAGACTTAGCTTTTTTGGGGAGCTAAAATAGCTATGCTTTTAGAGACAGTGGTGAGTTTCCCATGTTTGCCTCTCTTACTTAGCAATGGGCAAGACTCGACACTGCAGACTCTAAATGATCCCCCCGGCTTGCAACTGAGAGTCTTATGCTTTGGTGCAGAGAATGCTCTCCCTTGTTACACGCTGATTTATGCAAATAGTGTATCTTTAAATTTTGAAGACATTACATATAATTCTTATGATTTCTCTCTTGTCTGTTAGTAATGTCAAGGTTGTATGAAATTTTTGGTCCTGTCTTTTAGTGGTCAGATGTACAAAGGTGCATCTCATGATTGGGAATTTAGTAACAGCTTAGCTATATGTTCGTATCTATGGGTGTCTCATTTGGGGGCTTGTCAGGGAGATGATGTGGAGGAAGAGGAGAAAGTTGGGAAAGTTATCTCTGGTTGGGGAATGGAAGAAGGAAGGAAAAATCATTTTTTACTCTTTAAGAAGCTTAAGCAGTGTATGGAGGTTCAAGAACAAAACCATGGCTGCTTTGCAGCACATTGAATGCTGCACAATGACTAAGAGGAGAAGCTTTTTTTTTTTGATGGAAATTACTGGGTTCCACTGCATTTATCTTTGTGAATTACAGTGTTGGGGTTTTTTTTCTGAAAGCAGTTGCAAAGTACTTCTATATTTTTATCCCTTTCAGGCAAATGAGTCTAGTATGATTTTTATTCCATTCTGTCTAACATAATCACAGGTGTCATCTTTGTCTTTGACATAGTGGAATACTGCTGTTTAGGCTGTACATTTGGGCTTTGACAATTGAAGAATAAAGCTGTTCAGCAGTGGTTTTTATTTGAAATTTACAGATACTTCATGACAAACTGTACTTTCAAATAGCTGTAAACAATATAGCATCATTTTGCATGTAAGAGCTTCAGTTTTTTACTTTGTTTTTCTTAAATGTAAATAAAAGTTTTAAATAAAAGCTCCAGTAGTAGTTCTTTGGAACTACAACTTAAAAATTCTATTTAAAATATTTAAATTTTTTAATATATATTCAAGTAAACAAATTCTTAATACCAGTGTGATTTGGTATCAATTCATGGCATGGTCATTACAGGCATAGGCAGCTCCTTTAATCTTGTATTAAGCAATCTAAACAAAACCAGCAAACAATAGAACTGTATTATGTCTTTAGTTTGTGACAATACGAGGGTCTCTTCATTTAACTCCAGTTAAGGTTATGTGAGAATATGGTAGCTGATGCGGTATTCACTAAAAATTCTTAGGACAATGTTGTTGAAAGTTCATAAATAGATCAGTCTTCCATGGCCTCTGGCTGGTGTCTCTCCAGTTTTACTAGAGGTTCCAGACTTGCTGAAACCTATCTGTCAGTAAGAGCTGGAATAGTTCATAGCAGTGGTTCTTGTGCACTCCATCAGAGGCTCATAGGCTAATTCAAGTTGGAAGGCTCCTCAGGAGGTCTGCCGTCCTGCAGAGTTCATCTAGGGGTGCCAGGGTTTAACCCTGGCTGGGAGCTGAGCACTGGGCTGCCCCTCGCTCACCCCTTACCCCAGCGGGGTAGGCAGGGGAATGGAAAAAAACCTCGTGGGTGGAGATAAAGATGGTTCAATAGGATAACAAAGGAAGATAATAATAACAATAATAATAGTAAAAACAATATTTAAAACAAGCGATGCACAATGCAATTGCTCGCCACCTGCAAAAGGAAGAAAACCAAACCAATGCCCAGTCTGTTTCCGAGCAGTGATCCCACCTCCCGGCTGGCTTCCCCAGCTCTATGCGGAGCATGACGTGACATGGCAGGGAACATCCCTTGGGCCAGCCTGGGTCAGCTCTCCTGGCTCTGCTCTCCCGGCTGCTTCTGCGCCTGGCAGGGCCTGGGAAGCTGAAAAGGCCTTGGCTTTGAGGAAACTTTTACCTGTCTTGAAACATCTGCTTTATGCTGCCTACATTGAGATTATGATCAAAAGTCAGCATAATATTTGGGGTGATAGCGCACCATTCACTTATACAATAGAATTATTTTTCCTTTTTTTGTTAAGTTAAAAAAAAATGTTGAGCAAAGACATTCATTAAACTGTCAAAAGGAGTACCTGCGTGTCTTCCTTGAGAGACTGATGTGTTTTAAATTTGTGTGTAACGCTTGAGTTTCTCAGATTTTTTTTTTCCCTAAAAATATCCTATCTGCCTTTGAATTCAATCTCTTGATATATTGCTAATTGTATAGATTAACAGCTTTCAAACTGTTCTAGTTATTCAAGCAATTCTATTTATAACACATCAAACCCACGCGAACATTATTGTTATATTTTAAGATACTTTCAAGCAGTATGTATTTGATGCAACATTAATGACTAATGATTGCCAATCTATACCATATAGTAATGATTTAAGTCTTACAGATGAATTCTCTGATGTTTGGTTGTTCTTTTCCCCTGAGAAAATGGTAAGAGGTGAATTGTAATAAATATGTCCTTCAAATATGTTCTTATTCGGTTAAGAAACAGGAATATGTAAAATACTAGGTGGTTTAGTGTACATTTGCAATTACTGATGAAGATTTTTGTTACCTCCAATTGAGAAATTTCAGGCAACTGCAAAAAAAGTTTTATCAATATTTGGGGACAGAGCCATTTTAAATGTAACGCCTTTGTTTTTTAAAGTAACATGAATTTGTCATTTGCATGTCTGCATTCCTTTGGACCTAGCTTCTAACATTTCACAATCAGCAGTAAGGTAGAGTTCTAAAGAACTTTTTTCCTTCACATAATATATTCCCAGCCGAACATGTAAACTTGTTCTATGGATGAAATACTAGCTTAAATGTGCTTTTAAATGTGAATTCTATATAAAAATGTAAGATCGAATTCTTTAATATGTGTGTTTGGCTTTTTCAATGAAGTGAAAAGTTCTCAGTGCTTAAATAGCCCAAGTTCTGTAGAAATAAATAACCTATTTAACTGGAGAGTTACACCAAGATGGTAAATGATTCACCTTTGTTCAAAGTTACTTACCATTACCTCCGTGTTTTATAAAGTTGCACATAAACGCATTCAGATATGAGCTTAGTGTTTTTGGTGGGTTGTTTGTTTTTTGGTTTTTTTTTATTCCAGAGCCAGTGTTTTGGTACTATGTGAAAGAAGTTCTGAATAAACATGAATTGCAACGCTTTTACTCTCTGAAGACAATTACTACAGATATTGGTAGAGGCCGGGCTTGGTTGCGCTGTGCATTAAATGAGCATTCCTTGGAAAGATACGTTCATATGCTGCTTGCAGATAAGAACCGACTCAGGTACATATTTGCTATCTTTGTAATGCAGGAAATGTATTGACGAATTAAGTACTGCGATTAAAAAAACAACCAACCACCAAACAGCATCACTGTAGTAATACACCATATTAATTGCTAGGCTGGTGAAGCCACTTAACCTCATACTTTTGGTTTGTTGTGTTTGAAATTTTGGCAGCCATTGAGATAGTGGCTTGTGCCTATATCAACATGCGCCCTGAAACTGGCTTAATTCTGGCATGTGTGAATATATGCTTCTATCCTCACCTTCATTTCCATCCTCTTTCCTAACTCCCTTCCCTATTCTTTCAACAGTTTTCCCCACTGAGACCTTGACACGAGGTGCCCCTCTCATTCCATTACAATAGTACAGGATTGCAGCCTTGATCTTATCAATTCAGCAGTGGTAATTTCCTGTTGCCTTTTGGAGATGCTCATCCTGTAATTGAAAAGCTCCAGCAGTCAAGCAATAGGTAGCTACATCTGCAGATCACTTGGGAGTGGTTTTGTACCAGTTTGTGAACCTTCTTGTTACAGAGTTACTGAGAATAACTTATAGCATATATTAATAATATACATCGAGAAATCCTAAGGTACTTTGGATGCAAAATGCACTTAAGTTCATACTTAACTGAGTCCTTCCTTTTTCCTCATACATCTTCAGCTCCTTGTCTCTCTGATAATTTGGGATATTTTCCTTTTTTATCAATAACTGTTGAACCTGATCAAATTGTTTAATATAGGTTGAGGGTTTTCTTGCTGTCTGTTTTTATGTTTAGTTAACTGAATGCTGATAGCAAAACCACAGCATCCTGCTACTAAAAAGAACCAAGTTTAGAACAACTAAATTCATGTGTTCACAGTGAAATTCATGTTAAATTTTTTTTTCCTTGCTTCCAAATTCCTAGTTGACTCTTAACTGTTTAGGGTAGTTGATTGGTGTTGGATATTGAAACAAGTCATTGGCTCATAGAATAATAGAATCATTTGGGCTAGAAGGGACTTTTAAAGATCGTCTAGTCCAATCCCCTGCCATAGGCAGGAACATCTTTCACTAGATCGGGTTGCTCAAGATGAATTGGATCTTTTGGTTTGTATTCATGCCTTGTAATGTTTTATAAAATGGCTTGGTAATTATGGTCAACTGTAGTTGTTTAAAAACATATATATTCAGTGCAGAAATAGGTGTAGAAAAATATTGTGCCTGCTAATGTAGTATGAACCTTCTTGCTCTGAGTGGCTTTTTTCCCATTAAAAAAATGCAGAGCTAAAACTGAAGATAAAATACTATTTAATGTGTCTTTGATAACTGTTCAGACAGTGCTATTTACTTCAGGGCTTCAGGGAGTTACTGTGACATATGATTTGATCCATTGGTGTACTCATACTTATTTTTCAGAGTTTTCATGTCTTAGAAGTTGAATATATGTTAGTAAAGGATTGCATATTCTTTTTTCTTTTTTTTTGCCTTTCAAATTATAGTGTCTTCTATGAAGACTGGTCTTTTATGATGGATGAAGAACGTTCTAGTATGATCCCTACAATGGCAGCTGGTAAGACTTTCTCTTAAATGCTACTGTTCTTGGAAAACGATTTCATTTTGGGATGTTATAACTGTTTCTGGTTGTGAGGAGCTTCTCTAACACTCTTTGCATGTGTGGAGAATGTGTCACCTGCACCTTGAGGGTGAATGCTCAAGGTATTATGCAAATTTATGCTATGAATTGATGAACTGTTAAAACACTGGGTCTGGCCTTCCTACACTTCAAAAGTCTTTCACATCAATTTTCTAACTCTTCATCAGTCAAGGCTAACTGTTTTTTAAAAACTAGCGCAATTTAGAGAAAACAAAATGAGTTATTCCTGACTGGAAAAAAGCAATAATAGACTTTTATAGTAAGACCCAAATTATAGGTAAATACATGGAAGGAGAGTAAGAGTAAGGAATGATAACAGACACTTTTCTAGAGTTTGACCGCAGAAATGATGCGTTATTACCTTTTACACCCCTTTTCTCAGAGACATGGTCACATGTTTCGTTCTGCGAGGTAGGGTTCACAGGAGTTTTTGTTAGTAGATTGTAGAATGGTTTGGGTTGGAAGGGACCTCAAAGATCATCTAGTTCCACTATAGGGATCATCAAATGTTAAAGTTGCAGTGAAATGGGTTTAAATACAGGGTTATAAATAAACGAGTTCACAGTACTTACTGCTTATTTAATGCACAGCTGAACAGCCATCAACATAAATTCAGAACTGATTGCATCGGCTTGAATATCATCTGAAAAGAATGAATGGTACATGAAAGAATAGGAATTCATGCATGGAGAACTGTGGGGAAATTTGGGGGGAAAAATGTTTTATATGTCATAGCTTTGTTAATCCTCAGGTTCTATGTTCGTAACTTCTGTATGAAGTATATAGTGGGTTTTGGTTTTCTTTTTCCCCTTTCTTTTACCTGAAGGTTTGAACTCCATTCTTTTTGCTATCAACATTGATAATAAGGATTTAAATGGGCAGAGCAAATGCACACCCACCATGTCTGATTTGTTAAAGGAATCGACGCAAAATGTAACCTCATTATTAAAAGAATCCACTCAGGGTGTTAGCAGCCTTCTTAGAGAGATAACCGCATCTTCTGCTGTCTCGATTCTCATAAAACCAGATCAAGACACTGACCCACTTCCCGTTCTCTCAAAGAATGTCAATGCTGGTAAGCACTTTTGCAATGTTAACGTCATTCAGAAACTTATAAAATATTCAAGTGTTTTAAAATAACTTTTTCAATTAAATTTAATGTACTGTTATGGAACAAAAACCTTAAAAATAAGCGCACTACACATACAAACTAGTTGAGTATGAAATAAAAAATATGAATTTTTTTAGAAATACTGGTGCGAATACTGGATGATAAATTTGTATTTTGGCTTTCTGGTATCACTGTGAGAAGGAAGCTAAACTATTTTATTGGTAAAGTGCTTTGTTTGTGACCTGAATTTCAATTTCTTATTCATACAAGTATGCCTTGCAGTTTCTGAAGTAATGATTTTTCATTTTTTATATATTTTCTTTTGGCACTTTATCAATCAGAAATAGACCACCATATATCTGTTGTTACAAGCAAAGATTTTTATCTGATCTATAATCTTCTTCAAGCAGCACCCATGTTTACAGTCTGCATTCCTATATGAAGTAGGTAATTACCACAAATGAAAATTTACTCATACATTCTTTTTACCTTTAAATGTGTTAGCGTTGCAACCAGTTTGTAGTATGTTAGTTACTAACAAAGACCCAAAGTCTTAATCTCTTATAATTTGAAATTAGTCAAGGAAAAGGTGATATTTGTTATACATTTTCAGGTCCAAAAATAGCAAAGGAGTATTTTACCATCCTTATTTCCAAAATTTGAGCTGAAAGAGTGTTTTGCTTTGCAAAGATACAAAGCTGCAGGAAGATTCTGGGATTTATATGTTTTTCAATTAAGAATCAAGGTTTGAGTTTAGACTTTAAATTGTTTTGGTTATGAGAAAAAGGGAAAAACCCCACATGTGAATGCTATGTGGTAGGAATAGAAGTTGAGATGAAATCTATTTTTTATTGGCATTTAAAATAGACTTTGTCTCAAAACATGGTTTTTCAAAACAAACTTGTGGTAAAGTTTTTAATCTCATTTAAAGTGCTAAACAACAAAATAGTAGGTGATACTTGACTTGGGATAACTTTGTATAGAATAGGCTTGCAAGATGAAATAACAGAGTGATGGACCATATGCTGCACGTGACTCTAGAGTATAACGTATGTTATGTGGACAGTACATGTAATGTACAACTTACAGTAAAATGTCACTTTAAAAAATTTGGGTTTGTTCAAATGCCATTACATGTTGAATGTTAGAGCAAGTCAGATGTTTTCATTAAAGCCTGTGTTTTTTGCTGGAATTCTGTTTGCATCTAGAATGGCTTTTAACATCCTCTTACTCTTAAAAGTATGTTAATGCATTTTGGGGGTATGTAACAGTTGGACTTGAATTAAACAAAACAGGTTAGTCCCAGTGTGAGTTGTCCCGGTGAGTAAATTTCTGATATTTCTTAGTGCTTCCACTTTGCAAGATCATTTAGCCTCATGTGCGCATCAAAATCAGTGAGAATAGGTAATAATTTAGAAATAAGTGCTGTTGCAGCATAGATGTGATGTAATCAAAGAGGATTTTCAGTATATTTCTAGACCAAGAACTGATTAGCCGTGGCAGGGAGCAAGTTGAATTTCTTTTTCTGAAAACTGACTGCTCAACTTCCAGAATATAGACAAAACTAACTTTATTTGATTGCAAGTTGTGGATTTTGTGTTGTGAGTTTGTTCCTTTTAAATTTTGTCTCCACAGAGGTGTTTCATGTTTTCTCTGTTGTGTAGACATACTCTGCAGTAAACACTAGCCATATTCCATGGGAGAAAGTGACAGGAAGGCTAACTTTCTATTTTAAATTTCATTTTATAAGTTTGTTGAACTTTTTTTTCCAGTTCCCATTGAATACTGTTACGAATGCACCTCCAAAATATCTTCTAAAATCTGATTTATGTAAGGCATATAAAATAAGGATGGTAGTTAAAGATTTAAAAGCTCAAGCGTATGGAAAGATAATGAAATGCCTTGTAGATCTAGGTGGTTTTTTTCTTTACTTAAGCTCATTTAGTACAGGAGTACTTTTAAGAAAAAAACAAGTGCATTATGTTGTTTTTCTTTTCTAAACTAACCTTTATGTTGCTTCTAGATTTGAAATATAAAAAAGATCGAAAAAAGAAGAAGAGAGTGACAAATATTATCTCATTTGATGAAGATGATGATGAGCAAAACTTGGGGGATGCCACGAAGCCTCTGATTACAGGAGAAAGTTCAGAGGAAAGTGTAGACAGATCCTCAGTTTTTGCATTACCCTCATCTGAAAGCACTCTTGGAAAAAATTTCAACGGTAATGAAAGTAACCATTCGTGGAGGAGCAATTCGGTGTTCATGAATGGGGAGTGTGAGTACCAGAAACTCGATGTGAAGAGCATTGATGATGAAGATGCAGATGAGGATGAGCTATATGGAAAAATGTTAGGAAATAAGGGTGCAGAAGGTGAACCTGAAGCTTCTGAAGAGTAAGTAATGTTGCAGGAGCCAGTGGTAATTTTTCCATGCTTCCCCTCCCTTTCTTTGATGGGTGCTGGCAAATTTATGTAACTAACTGAACTATAGGCCTTCTCTCCCCCCCCCCCCCTTTTTTTTTCTTTTTTTCTCTTTTTTCCCCTCTTTTTTCTTTTTTCTCCCTCTTTTTCCTCCCCTCTTTTTTTCCTCTATTTATTTTTTCTCTCTTTTCCCCTTCCCTTCCCCCTACCTTTTGTTTCCCCTTTTTTTTTTTTTTTTTTCTTTTCCATTGTCTATTTGGACCACTGAGGTGATGGCATTTTGCTTCTAAGTTCCACTGAAGACCAAACTTTTGAGATTTCAGACTTGTTCTCCTTGAAGTTCTCAGTTGTTGAAATTGTTGCATGATATAGCCAGGCTATAATTCTGGCCTATTTGAAGTTTCCTTATTCTTAGTATGACATCAACTCCATTTTGGCTTCACAGTAAAACTATCTATTTTAAACCGAGTAAGCCTCTTACCATCAGAGTAGATAGTTAAACAAGACAAGACAAAACAGAAAAAGAATAATTTTAGATACTCATATGCCCTCTTTACTTCTGACGTAGAAATCCCTTTAGATAAAAAGAGGTG
This sequence comes from Grus americana, assembly GCF_028858705.1. NCBI lineage: Eukaryota > Metazoa > Chordata > Aves > Gruiformes > Gruidae > Grus > Grus americana. The sequence continues at coordinate 18,040,657 of NC_072866.1, forward strand.
AGCACTGCTTGTCTCACCTCCTTTGGAATGGTCTCATCTTTAATGAATTTATGTATGTCTGAACCAAGAAATTGGCAGGCAGTTGAAATAAAGAGAAGTATAAGCATCGTGAACATGAATATTGACTGTATAAATAGGTTGTTTTGTTTATTTGTTTTAAATCTAGGCCTCATGGCATAGGCACATGCAATTCTCAGATATGCAGTTGGACTCCGCTGCAGGTCCTGAATGATGACTCGGAAGTTCTGTTTCCTGTCAGCGCTGTTGGTTCTTACACCCAAACAGGTAGGTATTTTAATTTACCAGATTCCAGCAAACTTTATAACTGAATTTCTAACATGGGACAAGAGTAAGAAATAATGGGATTTTAAGGACATAGGAGATATTGCACAACTGGGACAGGAGATTCAATTAAAATTTATTCTAGATCTGAATAAGAGCTTTCCATTTGAGTAGATATTTAGTTGAGGAGGATTTATCAATGTCAAAATAAACCGGAGTTTTGTTGGGATTAAGCTGTGGTCTTGCATGGTATTTTCTTAATGTTTAGGATGGTTGAATAGAAAGTATCCTTATTCGTTTTCTAGATATCACTAAGATGGAAGAAACTGAAAGTGTGTTTGAGAATTTGAATTCAAATTAATCTTGACAGATTGGAAAAAATATCAAATATTTGATGCAGTTCAATAGAAGCTGTTATCTGTTTATATACAGGATGAGGAATGATTGGCTGGGAAATACTACTTTGGGAAAGGATGTGGAAATCACAGAATCCCAGACTGGTTTGGGTGGGAAGGGACCTCACAGCCCATCTAGTTCCAACCCCCTGCCATGGGCAGGGACACCCTCCACCAGCCCAGGTTGCCCAAAGCCCCATCCAACCTGGCCTTGAACACTGCCAGGGAGCCAGGGGCAGCCACAGCTTCTCTGGGCACCCTGTGCCAGGGCCTCAGCACCCTCACAGGGAAGGATTTCTGCCTCACATCCCATCTCCATCTCCCCTCCTGCAGCTTCAGGCCATTCCCCTTGGCCTGTCACTCCCTGCCCTTGGCACCAGCCCCTCTCCAGCTTTCCTGGAGCCCCTGCAGGGACTGGAAGGGGCTCTAAGGTCTCCCCGCAGCCTTCTCTTCTCCAGGCTGAACAACCCCAACTCTCTCAGCCTGAGGTCTCCATAGCAGAGGTGCTCCAGCCCTCGGATCATCTCCGTGGCCTCCTCTGGACTCGCTCCAACAGCTCCATGTCCTCCTTGTCCTGGGGACCCCCGAGCTGGATGCAGCACTGCAGGGGGGTCTCACCAGAGCAGAGCAGAGGGGCAGAATCCCCTCCCTCGACCTGCTGGTCACGCTGCTGGGGATGCAGCCCAGGACACAGTTGGCTTTCTGGGCTGTGACCTCCAGTTGCTGGGTCTTATCTAATTTTTCATGTGACAGTATCCTCAAGTTGTTTTCTGGAGGAGAAAACAGTGGGTTTCTACAACGAGTCATAAGCTGATACTGAATTAGCAGTGTCGTGTTTCTGCAGTAAAAGCACACTTCATACGGACATGCATAAATGAAAGCGTCATTTGTAAATTCATGGTGAGTTGGCTCTGATGTGGCCTCAGCTGCAGTATTGTAGGCAGTTTGGGGTTCTGCACTTCCAGAATCTTGTGGACCAGTTACAGAAGATCTTGAAGCAAGCAATGAAGATGGCCAGAGGTACAGATAAGAAGACCTGGTACTTTTCCAGTATCTGCATTGGTACCAAAAACAAACAAAAAAAACCTTCCAGCACCCCTAGCCCCCCCGACCTGAGTTAACATTTTGCTAGCTGTTTATAAATCAGTACTTTTATAAAACTTTGGATATGCATTCTTATTTCAGTGACTACTTAAAAACTTCAGGGGCATTCAAATAATGTTTTAATTGTAAAATATTTCATGCTTTTTGCATATATGTTGTATGTGCCAAAAGTTTAAATGGTCTGTTAATTGAAGGCCTGTGAATAAGTGTAGTTTAGTTTTTAAGTTCGGTGATAAAAATAATGTGAGTCATAAAATAATGCTGTACTGCCCTCTGCTGTATTTTAAGACTTGTACCTCTTAAGGAATGCCTGTGGTTCAGAAGAAATAGAAAGTACATGTTGATTTTTTTTTTTTCCAATTTATGAAGGAATGGATTTAGGAAACATGTAGTTCATGGCATAGTGTTCTCTTAAGTTTTATACAGAGACTGTTAGAAAAAGTCCATAGATTGGTAAGTGTTTGACTGCACCAGATTGAAATCTGCAATAGAAGTAAACGTTCGGGTTTGGGGGGCTGGAGCGGGAGCTCAGGGTTGAGCTGCGGGTTAGTGACCAGTCAGGAGCTGGAGCTAGGCATTTTTAGCTGAAATCGAGTCAGGAGACTGAGCCAAGACTTAGGACTGGAGACGGATGACCAGAGAGGATGACAATAAGTGTAAGAGGGGCTTGCTTGAATTAAGGAGATACCAAAGGCCCTTGTTTTGTCTTGCTTCCTCTCAGAACTGTTTTGTAGACTGCTCTGACTGAGAGGTGATCAACAGCAGCCCCATTCAGACCCCTTCTGGCACAGTGTACAGATATTTTCGGTTCTCCTCCTGTCCCCCTTTGTGGCAAACCCTGTGGTGCAGCCTGCAAGCCAGACTGATATGGCATTGGGCTGGTGAAAGGAGTCTTCATCAGTTATGGGAAACAGCAACATGGGTTCTGCTGCTTGATTTCCGATGTCCACTTCCCGTGCTGTCCCTGGCCCTTCCGAGCAGTCCTGAGCTGGCGTGCAGGCAGCCTTCGCTGGCAGGACTGTCCTGCTGCCTGGGAGGGACACACGAGGGTATGGCCACCCTCTCCAGCCAGAGCAACGGTTTGGTGAGATTGAAAGCCGCCCTAGGCAGTGGTTGACTTGACTGTGGAGCTACGTGTCTGCCGGATGAATGATATCTGAGGGAATGGGGTTAGCTGTTTCTGAGGGCAGTTCAGCCTGGCCACTGGCATGCTCGTTATGACATTTCTTCTGAAACCTGTAATGAGCTCTTGTAAAATATATAGTTTAACCCAATATTTTGGTTTGTAGGTCTTAATACAGATAAAGAACAACACATATATATTTGAAATACAGCATAATCTATAGTGTTGTATGTTAATATCAGTGTTTTCAGTTTGTCCGTTGCAGTGCTTCAGGGATGTGTTGGGGCATATCATATCTCCATGTACCTGGAGATGAGAGAGCCTGAATCAAAATGCAGTTGCTTGGAACAAAAATGGAGCATGCATTTTAGGAACTGAGCTTCAGTAAACTCTGCAGCTTAAAAAATGAACTTTCTCCTACATAGTCCTTCTGAACAGGTTGCCCAGAGAGGTTGTGGAGGCCCCACCCCTGGAAGTGTTTAAGGCCAGGTTGGACGAGGCTTTGGGCAACATGGTCTAGTGGAGGGTGTCCCTGTCCGCAGCAGGGGGCTTGGAACTAGATGATCTTTGAGGTCACTTCCAACCCAAACCATTCTATGATTCTATGATATAACTAACTCCCATTAACTTTTTTCCTAGAATTCCTGCTTTTTAAATTCTGTGCTATTTTAGCTCAAGATTTTAGAATTGTTTTATGGTAACTTTATAACCCTTGTGTACTGAGATGCAGAAAAAAATCAATAAAACGTGTTTTTTGTTTCTTTCCACCTGAACTACCTTAATGACAGGCCCTGTGATGTGTATATTTTGATCCTGACAGTGGGAATCTGTGGACAGATGCATATTATCCATGCTTTTTAAAAAATCTCTCATCTGTCTGATTCCAGATGTTTGGTACGTAGGCATAAGGAGCCAGAGAAAAGCCATGATGCTCTGTGAGGAATACATAAAAATGCATCAAAAAAACATGTAGACGTGGCACTTCGTGACACAGTTTAATAGGCATAGTGGTGTTGGGTTGATGGTTGGACTTGATGATCTTAGAGGTCTTTTCCAACATTAATGATTCTATTCTATGATAAAGGATGGGTATCTTTGCCAGCTTTCACATACTGGGGACTAACCACAAATTCTGTTCTAGCAGTCACAAACAGATTTGTAATGAGTATCATGCCATGTGGTGGTTCAGCTCCAGGGGCCTGTAAAAACAACTTCAGTAAGAAGTCTCTTCATAGCTTTGCAACATTGTCATCAATGTAAAATGTCCCTCTAAGTTATAATTTAGGCATTGTGCAATATTAATTTTTTTCTAAACTGATGGCTGTGTTCCTAAGGGACTTTACAATCCTGCTGGCATTCAGGGTGAATGTGCAGAAGCCAACCTTGGAGAAAGAATTTAAATTATTTAAAAGCTTTAGTAAAGATGGGTATTTTTGGTTAAAAATGTAACTACCTTCCTTTCGGTTTTGTTTTTGTTTTATTTTGTAAGTACTATTAACTGAAGAAAGCTATGCTTGTGCATTCTGCTTTAGATAATTTGGAGAATGGAGAGGGGCACGAACATGTTGTTCATGCGGTAGAACTGGTTCCAAGGAGATCTGATCTTCCTTACAGGTACGTGTCAAATATGTTTTTCTTAAAAGAAAAAAAATCTTCACCCTGCATCTGCCAACTTCTTATTGTTACCTAATGCATGGCTACTCAGTAGTGGAAAACAAAGGGGACTTTTGCAAATGTTTGGAAGGACAAATACAAAAGCCTACACTTCCTTTTTTGCATAGTTTCACATATTGAACATTTCCTAATTATCTTGAAGTCACATAGTCAGACTTAGCCTCCTGGTTTTGAAAATAGGGTTTATGTTGTTTTCTGTGTTATTTTTTTACTGTATTCTCCATGGCCTGTTGGTTTGGCTCTTCTTGTGTGTATTCTTAAATCAGACTCAGATACATTAAAGAATAATTAAACGTAAGTTGATTGAATATGGGTGTACATGATGACAAGTCTAGTTTCTGGAATCCTTTTTGCTGAAGTTTTGAATTCAGGATTTTGTTTTCATTTATTGATGATACTGTACTTTTATGACTAGAGTGGAAGTCAGTCCTCCAGCTCAAGTGAACACTTTAAGCAATAAGTTGCCTTCAGCCACTGTGCCGGAATCCATGACAATTAGTAAGTACTTCCTTGATGTATCTAGATTGATGGAATTAACTTTGAAAGTCCTATAACTCTTAATTTCTACTTTTCTTTCAGTAAGATCTCTTTAGAGAGGCATACAGCACTTCATTTCTGATATGCTGGCCACGTTAGAAATGGCTGCTCTAAAATGATTGTGAATTGGCAGATCCCAGGTTATGGTTTGTTGCAGCTGGTGATTATACTGGCTGTGGCTTGAGTGGTTAAATGAACAATAATGATTCAATTTGATGAACATCTTTAAATCTCTGCAAGCTCTGAAAACGCTAACAGTTGGTTCTAGTGTGACCTTACTTATTTTATGTGCTTTCACTAGTGCCTAGTCTGAAAAAACCCCAAACAAGCCCAGAACTCTTTCTGCGTATACTCAGTCTGTGATTTTGATATGGAAATCTGCTCCAAACGTAAATACGGGCTTTCATAACAAAAAATTTAGTTAGGATTCAGGTGGAGGGCAATCACATTTTCACTGCTGTTGAGTTGTGCTAGACAGGATAACACAGCCTTTGCTGTAGAAAGAGATTAGTAGAAGTACAGGCAATTTTTTTACCCCATTTTTAATCTTTTTTCTTCACATAAAATTATAGAACAAACACTTAGTTCTTAAACTGACTAGCTGTGTAAACATGAAAGCCAGTATGGTTTTATTTTCCTCACTGTACAGGAAGTTTTGTGACTGAACTGGTGGACATGGCTTTGTTCCTGAAGGTCTGGGGGGTGTTTGTCTGTTGCTTTTTATAAAGGTAAATACGCACAAATTGCAGATGATGACATCTGGGATGTTAGAAGTGATGCAGCCAGGATTCTTTTCTGAAACCCATTTATGAAATCATCAAAATGAATGAACCCTTAAGATGTTCTAATGTCATGTTCAAACGAACTCTGTGTCGATGTATGTTAAAGGAGGCGGACCACGCATTTTCGTGGGGTGCTGTTTCAGGCTCTGGTGTGGGTCTGCTGATTGAGTTCTGCAAGCTGAAAAATCCTTTCTTCCAAAGCACTTCATAAAGTGGGCAGTTGGTTTGAGACTTTTAAGTGACATAATTGAAGGTGTAGATGGAGTTACAGTTGATAGGTACTGTGATGCTTTGGTCACTGGATAGTCTCTGCTCATGTTATTACTGCAATATCCTTTTGTTCTTACATTTTAATTTTATTTTTTCAGTAATAGAATTTTAATGGGAAACTTTCTGATTTTATTGCACTCAATTATTGATTTTATTGTTTCATAGGTGTATTAGGTACCAGCAGGGGCCGCAATTGGTCTCCTTCAGTTGCTCAGTTAGTTCTTATGTGTAGTTAAGGCAGCTATAAAATAGAAAGTACATCTTGAGATTTTCAATTCTTGATTCTTAGCAATTTGTAAATGAAATGAACTACAGGATCAACAGAAGCATACATGCTATCATTAGTTTCCCATTTCAGAGAAGGTTTTGGTGGAAGGAAAGGGGAAAGCATGTCAAAACAATCTGTAAAGCCAGTAGAATACTTAGTAAATAACCTAATTATCATTATAAAAAAAAAAAAAATCAGCTGACTATACAAATAAGTTAATACCTTTATAATAGCTGATCCCAGATACATTCAACAAAAATGCTTTTTTCAAGTTTGTTGTTACTGGTCGTGGATTCTCTGTGCAGGAAGATTCAGTGCTATGACAAAGCCAGACACTGAAGCTCTCTTTCTCTGTCGCAATTAGCAGAAGAATTATTAAATGGTGAGGCTTATAGCTTGGTTGCGTAGCAACTAATTCTAACACATCAGACGAGAAAAATGGAATGCAATAGTGCAGAGAGAAAAGCTGTGAGGTCTCCAGTGACTGGATTTTTGTGCTTTTTACTTCTCAAGACAAAGCCTGAAATGAATTTTTTTTTTAATCTATTCTTCTCCTGCTTCCTTTCCAATTTACTAGTATAGTACTAACCTTTTCTCAGTTCTTTTGATGCACAGGCTAGAGAATTATGTTATGAGAAGCTATAATTTAAAATTTCTGCCATTTTGAATGATTTTCCTGAATTTGTCCCGTGCATTTGTAAGGTATAGGCTAACTTAGCAGCAGATCCATCTCAAAAAAAATACTGGTACCACTCAAGACAAATCCTAATCCACAGAGTTAGAGTTTTGCTGTGTATGTTAGACAGCATTTGAAAACTTGCCCTACTTTACAGATTGCTGTGTCTTATAACCAATTTTATAAAGAACTATGTTGGTCAGAAGTTTTATATTTATGTGCCTATTTCATTATGTCATTTTCCAGTTTTTAAAAAATTATATTTATCTTGTCATATTTGAATCACAAACAACTTTGCTCCAGTTATTGCCATTGGAAGATCATATTTTCAGCATTGTTTTACACCAGAAAAATCTGTCCTACCAGCACAGGTCTCCCTGTTTTGTTTTTGCAGTGGGGAAAAAAAGGAAGTTCCGAAACTTTCATTTTAGAAGGATGCTACTTGTGTCCTTCTTGTCCTCCTTGTGTCTTCTTGTGTCCTTTTTTGCTATTTTTAGTAAATAATTGGGCATTTAGTTGTCCCACTATAATTTTCCTCAGTTTCTAAAGTTGCGCTTAACCACAAAGGTTAGCAAAGGCTGTAGCATTGTACGCTATTCCGTGTTTTTCCATATGTTCTTGAGAAAGCCCCCAGTTCTTTATGATCGCTGAAGAACTTTACTGAGTAATCAAACCGATGTATTCTATTTTTATCCTGGCAGTGTCAGTAAACCAGGTGTATGTTTTTGTACTTTCTCTGTCCTCCAAACAGCTTCTGACCTGACCTGCTCTGTAACTCGGTTGCCCCCGGTGCCTGACAGGCACTAAATTCTCGTGCCTTCTCTGAAAGCGCAGCAGTGGAAGGAGGGTGTATGCATTTCACCACTGAGAAAAAAGCTGCAGTTCATCTGACGGATGTTTTTTTGGCCAGAACCCTTCTATACGGTAGAAGGCCAACACTATATTGTCTGATTTGTTTCCTACTCAGATTTGCCCTATTAATATAGTGACATGACAGGATAATATTTACAAGATTTTGGAGCACTAAGTAAAGCCATAATAGCCAGTGTTCATGCAAGCAGCTTAGGGAGCATGTCTTTAAAGGTCAGACTTCAGATTTAAGATGTAACAGACTGCTGGCAGTTTTATTTGCCTCTGAAAATATCTGTGTAAATTTGCACTTGGGAAAATAAAAGACTCGTCGCTGTAGCCTGCTCCCAGCCCACCCTGGTATTCCATCTGCGGGATTGCAGAGGAGTGCTGCGTGACCTTGTGCACGCTGAGAGATGATTTCACTTCCAGCTCATTCTTCGTAACAGGTGATTGCGAGTCATACTGCTCCACTCTCTGGCTAAACAGCAGAAGAGTTGTGAAACTTAGGACTTTTCTGGAGGGTGCTGGGAAATTGGCAGGTGTTTCTGAAAGCAGCACCATTTTTTATGTGTTTCATGCTCTGAATGTGACCTTAGAAAAGCTTTATAGAAGCTTGATTTTGCAGTAGTATGCAAGTGAATTAAAAAATGGTTTTGAGCAAACATTTGCTTTATTAGTAAATAGGTACTACAGATTAATTTCAACAATAAAAGATAATTTTTGGTGTTTTAAGAAGTGAAGTTTAATATGAAAGCTTCAATTAGCACATTCCTTGATTTTTATGTTATGTTTTTTACTGATAAAGACCTGGTTTGGAATTACTGGTTTGCACGTGGGAATCCTTTTTTAAGAAGTCGTTGCAAAAATATCTCTTAAGATTACATAATTGGCAAGACTTCACTAGTTATCTTACTCTATCTGTCTTTATGACACTCTGGTTATCACTGGAATTTTAGATATGTTGGTGATGAATGCTGATCCTTAATAACAGCAGTGTATCTTTCCAGTAATGTTACTTTACAGAACATAAATGACATAGCAAGCACAAAGCAGTTCAGAAGTAGGACATTAACATCAGACAGTTTTCTGAAGTGGGTATACTTGGCCATCCTCCCACTGTTTTATTTAAAAAAAAAAAAAAAAAAAAGGAGGGGGAGAAAGATTGAGGTTGTGAAGTCCAGAAGTCAGAAAATGCCAAATTTATGCTTGCTGCTACAATCCTGATTTTTTTTTTTTTAATTTATTTATTCCTTTTTCTAACCCACACAATGAACGAGACATAAGTCTGCCGAACAAATTAGGTTATGGTCATACACTGATCTCTGAGGCAAGCATAACACACAGACAAAAGCTTACAAACTGTGGATGTTCTGGCAGATTTGAAGTGAACCTGCCGCAGTGTCTGATACTGGATTTACTTTGCATTGAGCTGACTGTTCTGACATGCTGCTAAAATTTTTCAAGAAGCATAAGTGAGAGTAAGAAACCATGATTTTTGAAAGTAATGAGTGTTATGCCTGAATTAAATAGGATGTTGTCCTTTTAGTTCTGTTTGGTTACTAACATCAAAAGATCATGAAATTAAAGTTTCTGATTTTTTTTTTCTCGGTAACTTTATTTAATTACACTAGTGAATGTTTGACTCCTTTATATTTCTTATGGATGGAGACGTTAAAGAAGTGTTGATGATAAACTATATAGTTCTTGTGTTTGTTTGAGTAACTGATAGAAAATACGACTCCTTAATACTCCTGACTTCGAGAAGAAGTAACGTAGGTGTGGCAGTGAAGCAGTTCTGCTGGTAGGGAAAGCACAGGCTGTACACGCCTCCTTGGAACCCTGGACTCTCAGCCATGGCTAGTTGTTTGCCTTGATGCTTCCTTCCACATCTCCACTGCTATCCATAGTTGAAGTAAATTAGTGAGAAATGCTGAGTATGAAGAGTATGAAGTGTGTTTGCTTTTGTGGTCCAAAATTAAGCATTCATTTTTGTCCTGTATGTGATAATGAAATTTGGAGTTTCTGCTTTGCTATGTCTCTGCAGTATTGTCAGTTCCATAACTCTCAGGAAAAAATGAGGCAAATGGAAATAAAAAGCATTTTAACATCTTTTATTTCTATATTATTTTATATCTATTTATTTCTGTATTTATTTGATATCTATGATATCAAGAGGCTTTTTTCTTCTCCTTTTATGCAAACCATAGTCTTTAACAGAATCTTGCTTTCAGAAGCTTGCTGTGCTTCCATGTGTGTGTGTGGGAGAGGGGAGTGAGAGAAGATGGGATTTTGACTCTACTCATGCAGAAGATTCTGGGTGGAACAAGGGAAAGAAGATTAAGTTATTAGGCGAGTTAAGGTTACAATTTGAATAGGCTGGTAAAATTGGAAAAATGGAGACAATTTATTATAGCTTCACTGTTTAATGTTAGTAAATCAGTACACATTTAAACAGGCTGAGTATGCATACAGGCAATTATTGTAGAGTAGTCACCCCAGCATAACTGCAGAGCCAGCGCTACAATAACTTGTCTGAGTAGCAACGGCTTTAATTTATTCAGAGTCAGAGAAATAATAGCAACTAACTTGGATTGCACATTATCATATTTTAATGACACTCTTGAAATATTTAAAATGCCATTGCCTTGATGCTTTCTTGAGGAGGACTCTGAGTTCAACTTTATAGTTACAGATCTTTATTTTGTATAGGGTGTTACTGCACTGAAAGCTTCCTATGCAGGGTTTTCGCTTGTGTTGTACACTTGTATAAGGCTTGAACACTTACTGGATTGCTCTATTTTCCTCATCCTGAGAACAATTTTTTATTTCACAGATAGGCTGATGGATTGTGGTCCATTTTCACAACACTACATATTTTTTTCAGGACTGTCATAACCCACCAATTCTCCACTGCCAAAAACCCCAGCAACGAACCACAAAATAACCCAAAGAACAAAATCTCAAACCCCCAAACCTTTCCAGTTTGCCCTCAAAGTGGCAGTGTCTCATTATGACCAAAAGAATACTAATAGTGTGTTGAGTTTCGCGATCACCAAGTTTGATATTTTATAGCTAAATATAATAATAGAACTAAATAAATCTCAGAACGTAGGGTTTGGTGTTTTGTGAGGTTTTTTTGGTTTTGTTTTTCCTTCAAAATAGATGTTGGTCAATAGAAGCTATTGTAGACCATCTTTTGAAAAATAGTCATGAAAATAATGGAGCACAGCATATTTTGTCATATATGATCTTTCCAGTCCAAGTTTTTCTACAATTGCTACATAAATTGCAGTGGTTACCTGGTCACTTCAATGCAATGTGAACTTGCCTCTTGCAAAAAAGGGTATTTCACCTTTTATTCCTCATCCTGACTAAAAAGACATTCTGTTCTGCCATGGCTGCGTTCTGCTGTGAGCCTTGTGCCAGCCGCAGCGGTAAACCCAGCAGACAGATCCCTTGGCAGCTGCCTGTCTGAAAAGTAGCCCAGCTCCAGTTTTGGGCTGGGTCAGTTCCTGCCAGGTCATGGTGAGTGTATGAACACCAGTCCCTGAACCTGGGAGGTGGTAGCGATGATGGGTGAGGCAAGCTGGAATGTCCTTTTTGCTGAACGCACAGCCTTAGGAAGACTCGTTAAAGTAGCTGTGTAATCGCTGCTTTGATGTTCAATGTGAGTAATATTATCGGGGGAGAAAGCAGAAGTCTCCAGACTTTTTTATTTTTTTATTTTTTTTAAATATGTGTTAGCATTTAATACCCACAAATTTCACTTTTGGCTTTTCTACAAGATCAGGATTTTTTTTTTTTTTTTTTGGGTGATAGCTGTATAGAGAACTCATATAAAGATGCTAAGTTACTCTAGAAAAATAATTATTCTTTCTGTGCTGAATTAATGGAGTGCAAAATCCCTCTAATGACCTACTGAAATGTTTCTTGCTAATGTCAGTTAGCTCTCAAGCTGTGATGTGGAATGGGTAGGAAAATAATCATGTACTTTCTCCATGGCCAAAGAAGCAGAACTGTTTTGGAAAAAATCTAGTGTGAAGAACTTGGATTGGCTGACTTGAAGTGATATGAGAGAGATCGCTGCCGAATCCTGCCAGGGATCGTGCCGGCAGATTACGCGTGCCGGGCTGGAGTCGTGGTGTCTGCACCAACTGACACATCTGACTGACATAGTAAAAACTTTCAACCTTTGTCCGCTACTAGAGTTTGGCAGACTTAATCTGGTCCACAGGACAATGTTAAGGCATTTTTGAACTGGCAAAAATTTCTGTAACTGTAGAAAATATTAAGAAAGACATGGGTAAATGAGTGAACTGAATGTAACAGGGGGGAAAAAAGTTGTCCAATGGCTTTGCTTACTTGAAGTTAAGTAATACCAGTTCTGTTTAGTAAGTTTTCAGTAAAAGCACAAAAAACTTGCTGACATCTGCTTCAAATACTTGCAGAACGGAATTGGCTGATTTATTATATATAAATACAGGAGCATTTAACTGTTGGGAGGCACGTTTTAATCGAATTGTGTCCCTGCAGAAGGTCTCTTAAAATTAGTGATTAACATGTGAAATTGTTAATGAAATTTTTTTTAAAAGTCTAGTTTAGGACATGTATCCACTCTGATGTTTGCTAGAAGCCATTCAAATCTTTGAAGATATGTTGTATTTCAGGTCTTCATGCAAGATCTGGAAGTCAGAATCTCTTTTAGATTAGATGATTAAGTCCTAATATTTTTCTGGAAATTTATTGTAAATAGTAATAGTACAGCTGTACAGTTATATGGTAAAACCTTTATAGGAGCAGAAGGACTCCAGGTGAGGCAGTGGTTTGAGCTGACACTTTTCTGTATGGTATTCGTCTACTCTGGTATCGCTGGTAAACCTAACCTATCCCTAACAAAGTCTTTAAAAATTCTAAAATTCTGGGGTTTTTTTATTATGTTTATTTTTTATTCTTGATATAATGACAGTATTTTTAAGGTATTTATAGGAAATAAAAAGGTTTTTATAGGAAATTACAAGATTCAGAAATCCCATTGTCTTTAAGACAGTCTGTAAGATTGAGTTTGAGAAGGAATGCCACAAAGAAGCAATGACATTGTCTCTACTCTGGTCTCACTGTCATGGTTACATTTCCTGTGTCAGAAATCATAGCAAGGAAAACAAGCAAGCTGAAGAAGTTAAAGAAGTAACAGCATATCTAATTAATATGCACGTAGTGAAAAGGTGCATTGTCCCATATGTCTGCGAGTTAAACAAAACAGCTGAGCCACAGGCAAACTTGTAAACATTTGTATTAAAGCCAGATGCAGACTAATTTGATTTGATCAATACTTCTGATAGTGTGTTAAATAACACCATTTTTGAAAGATTGCTCAAATTAATGATGAGATTAAGAGCATTTTTATGTGCTTTGCTGAATAGCAAATGATGTTGGCATCCTTTTAAGCATGTTGCTGAATTAGTGCCACTATGTACATGGCTTTTAGATCTGAAATGAGCAAAAATACACACAGAAATTCATCTTTTTTGTCCCTTCTCTTTAGATGAACTTCGTCAAGCTATTGTGGCCATGATGAATAGAAAGGATGAACTGGAAGAACAGAATAGGTAGTTTTCTTTTTTTTTTTTTTTTTTAGTCAAGAGGCACTATAATTTTTTAAAAAAATCTGTTCTCTAATACAAGCTGTCCTCTGTGTAAAGCTATGCCTAATCTTTGTGTAACCTTTTTCATGTATATATTGTTTGTCTGTGAAAGGTAAGCTTAATACTTCAATATTCAACTGTTGATACTGAAGACTAATGTTTGCAGGTCAACTTTTTCCTTTAAATTCGAATCACATATAACTCTTTGTATCTTGGACACTTTTGCCAGTTGTAGTTTCTTCAAAACCAAAACTTATAGCTAAAAGATTCTTAAAATCTCTTAAGATAGCTTTCCAAATGAGTAAAAGTTGGTCCTTATACAAATATTCAGAAGATTTCCTTTTTTCCCCTTCCGGTGCAGAAGCGATGCAGAACGACTAACAATATTACACTGAAATTGGCTGTCATTTGTGTCTTTATGTTCACTTGGGGCAAAATGATGATGTAAATGTAAGAATGATCAGTCGCTTATTTAAAATGCTGTCAAACCTACTTTGTATTCATTTAGTCTATTGGAACGCATCATTAGATGAATGAAAATACAAATGTATTCAAGACATACTGCTGTTATGCTGTAGTAGGGCTGTTTTGGTAATTTACGTTTTTCTATAGATTTTTTTTAAAATTTTTTTTTACTGTCAAGACCACCAGCTGATCCCATTTTCCTGCCTCTCATCCTCCCCACTCCCACAATTGCAAGTTACTGCCCCATTCAGCGCTCTGAGTTTTGGCAGAAGGACCAGGATGCTTTGGGTTTTACCATTATGCATCATGCTGACTCTTGCTGTCCCATTGAAGGTTTTACACAGAGGTCTATGGCAGTGCTCTCAGTAGAGGCAAGACCCCTACCTGTCTCCTGCTCTTGCTAGTAAATATATTGCTTATTGATTATTCCTGAGATGTATGGACTTGTACTGAAGCACTGAAAGCAGACTGTAAGCTGTTGTCTGTAATAAATTCTTTCTGCGTGGTGGTACTGTAAATGCCATAATAGGTTGCGCTTTGGGCATGTTGATGCAATTGTAATGCAAATTAATAGTAAGCACTTACAACTGTTTTGATTAGGTCCTTTTTCCTTGTAGTTTTTCATATCTTTTTGTATAATCAAATCAGGTGAATTTATTACATTGAATATTTAAATTTTAGGATGACATTAATGGTATAATTCAGGCAACCTACTCTGTGATTCGTAGAGTATCCTCTAATTACGAGGTAGTGTTTGCAGGGTTCTAACAGAGGCTGCTGCCACCTTCCAGATCTCTGAGAAATCTGCTTGATGGAGAGATGGAGCATTCTGCAGTGCTAAGGCAGGAAATGGACAACTGGAGAAGGAAGGTAGCAGAACAGGAAGAGCGACATGCCACAAAAGTCCAAGCCTTGGCACGGTAAGAAGCGCCGAAAGTGTCATAAAAAGTATGAGCAGCGGTACAAGGGAATAAAAAATTCTGCATACAAGAAAAAATAATTTTCAAGTAGTTTAGTTTTCAGAAGAACATAAGTGATTCAGGACTAAAAACCTCATGAACTTTAGTTGAATTTAAGCTGAAAAAAAAGCTTTGGAAGATTTTCTGACAAATTTAGTGGGTCTGTGGTTTTTGTTTTGTTAAGTTTTAACAGTAAGTGAGAGTTTAAAATATTAATAAACCTACCATTACAGCTCCAGAGGAAGGAATATTAGTAAGCTGAACTTAGGACAACATCAAGCTTAATTTTAAGAAGTCATTAGGCTAATATTAAGAAATATAAGCCATGAAAATAGTGACAATTAGATAATGAGCCTAGATACAAGGGAATGTGTGTATGTATAAGGTAAATGTAAGAAGACTTTTCTTTCTTTATATATCTATTTTGTCCAGTTCTAACTCCCCTCCTTTTTTTTTTTTTTTTTTTTAAATTATTTTTTTATTTTACTTGATATTTGGGAGATTCTTGGTGTAGCTGTCTGCCCAATCTGGAACAAATCACAATATCAAGGTCCTGTTTTTTTCCCTTCTATTTGATATATGATATTCTTAAATTTGTTAAAGTACCTAGCACTGTCTGCAAGCAGTATTTTCCAAACCTCAAATCTGATACAGCTTTTAAATATAAGGGGGCAGGGAGGGGAACAGAAACACCCTGTTAATGTTCATTGTGAACAGACTGATGTTGCTGTCCTGGAATAATGAAATGTTTGTTCTAGTAGTGGAAATGGCTGCTTTGGTGCATGTGTAAAAGTGGTGGGGTTTTTGTTGTTTTGTTTTTTCTTTTTCAAAAATACACTTTAGATTGTTGGCATTCTAGTCCTCAGATCTAGAGCCAGTTAGGACTTGTTTTGGAGACTATTTCATTTTAATATTACTCCACAGTATTTTCTCTGGTAGATGTCTTGTATAGTTCCACCCTGAGATTAGTATGGGGATCTCTCTCCTCCCAGCAAGTTCTTACTTTGGTCAGTAGGAATTGAGCCGAGTGGTCCTAGTGTCAGTTAAATTGAGTAGGAAGATTTACATCTTTATTTATTGCTTCCAGTTCTATAGAATATGTCAGATACCTTTCTGTATGTACCCTCACGTATGTAAGCAGTAAAGAATGGATTATCCATCCTCTTCAGTGACATTTCCATGCGATCTGTCTTCCTTCTATCTGATTATTTAAGCATGACTTTTTGTTTTCCTTGGGCTGATGTTTCTCTCTTGCCCTGCTGTCAGGTTTTCATGGCTGCCCACTTTATCATCCACTGTATCGTAAGCAGCGGTTGTGGCCAAACAGTATCAACAGTACTGATTTCTGAGGTGGTGCAGCTGCTTTCCCCTAGCTCAAGGAAGGTCAGCCAGGTATGGGTGCCTAGGGCTATCCCTCCCTGGTGCAGGACTTGACGCTTCCCCTTGTTGAACTTCAAGGGATTTGTCTGAGTCCAGTTCTCCAGCCTGCCCGGGTCCCTCCGAATGGCAGCACAACCCTCTGGTGTATCAGCTGCTCCCTGGTTTTGTATTGCCTGTGAACTTGCTGAGGGGCACTCTGTCCCAGCATCCAGGTCATTAGTGAAGGTGTTAATTGACATTGGCCCCAGTAGTGACTTGTCTCCAGCTTGACTTTGTGCCACAGCTATGCCCAAAGAAAAGAATTTTAACCCTCCCCTTGTCTAAATGTGATTTACCTTAAGACAGACTTTTGAAGGTAAATGCTGCTGTAATAGTGTGATTTTTCTTCTTAGGATTCTAAATAAGCTCTAGAGTAACCTGTGATGCCTCAGATCTTGGGATGATTCGCAGGTATAGTAAACAACAAACCTATCCCAAATGTTCGGTCGGATTAGCAATCTGGGCTTTATCATGGAGAGAAGTGTTTGTCTTCTGCACGCACAGGCAGAGTGCTTAGTGTCAGTCGTGAAGTGCCGCAGCTGAGATTCCTCTGAGCCTTTTATTGCATAGAAGAACTAGTATCTGAAAATGACAAATATAAAGCTTTCTTAAAAAGTATTTAGCACGTTACTAATTCTGCTTTTGATGACACATCAAACCAAACTACTCACTTTGAGGGAGGGAGAGATAGGCATAAGTGGGTTTGACATTCATGTGATGTAGGGCAATTGAGACAATGCAAATACTTTGTCATTTAATATTCACGTTTCAGGTTATGGGAATTGTATATTCATATTTCTTTGACTCACTTCCCCCACAGTTTCAGAATTTGCAGTGACATATGGGTGAATCAGATATTTGTCATGCACATACCTTTTTAGAGAATAGATAAGGAGCTTTTATAACAAGATCTAAAGAGATGCTCACTTAGACTAACTTCTTTTTAAACAAGCTTATTTAATTTCTCTTATTGCTACGGAGACTGGATATGTTGTGCTGATTGTTCTTCTGAAAGTCAGTTTACCATGTCACATGATAATGGGAGCTGCTTAGGTACAACAAATTCTTGTGTCACCGGTTATTTTGGACTTCGGATGCATTTCTTTAATGATTCATTGAAATTTTGCATATAGTTATTTTGGAATATAGGATTTTCTTCTAAATTCTTTTGTTGGTTCACTTTGTACACTGTAGGTGATGCTGCTGCAACAGTAAGAGTAGTAAAATTTTTTAATAAATGGTATTTTAAACCAGGAATTTGGGCAAGTTGAATAATTTGATATAACAAAAATGTTGGAAATGCTTTGTAAGTGCTGCATAATACACTAAGTGAGGGAGAGGAAAGTTTCAGATATTTTGTAATAGTGAAATCTCACTGTTTACCTTGAAAACAATTGATCACATGACTAGAGTAGAAAAATTTCCTCAGTTGTAATATTCTGAACATCTTAAGGCAAGGAAAATCATTCAGTAACAATCTGACTATTGTAATTTGATGAAAATTATGCTTCAAATTATGAGTGCTGATATTTATGAGTGTCCCCAAAGCTCTTGTGAGGAATTTGATGTACATATCTTCCTGAAGGCTTTGAGAACACAAATTTCAGTGACACATCAGTCAGTGGTGAAATGATTACTTCTGCATATGTGCAAAATGAGTTTATTCAGCTGGTCTCCTAGACTCTCCAAAGAGTCTCTGGTCTCCCAGACAAAATGCTAGCTTGCTTAGAGAAATTTTCCTGAGTTTCCTAAGTTCTCTTTGAAAAATGGAGAAATTCTTAGGTCATTTTAGTTTCAAGTAGTGGTAATCTCATTCTCCCATGTGAAGTATTTGAATAGCTTCTTCATAACAGTTACGATATTGTTTCAAAAGGAGCAGTCTCAGCATTCAACCTATTTCCTAGCCTTCTGATGGAATAGACTAGACTATCCAGTATAATTTTGTAAGCTGTTTTTTTGTTGTTGGGTTTTTTTTTTTACTTTTCCTTCTGTCAATGAGCCTTTCTCAAATTGCATGAATGTATTGTACCAGTGGCTTCTTGGCAATGCTGAAGTTTGTTAATTGCAGTTCTTTTTTCTGTATGGAATACTATTACATCCCTTTGCCAGGCAAAGAAATTTATTGAAGTTGACTGTGAAATTGGATAATCTCAGACTGCATATGCTTAGACTGTATTCAGAAATGTTGGAGGAAAGCATTTTACAAAGGACAGGCTTTGTAGCAAGAAAAGCAGATAGAAAGAGAAGATGATAATGCACTGTGCAGGGAAATGGGGGATGAGCATTTGACTAGGCTTTATCTTACACTTTTATGTACGTTCTGTTTACGTTCTGTAACCTAATCTGCCTCCTCTTATCTAGCGTCTGTATTATTTAAGCCACGTTGCTTTTGGATTTGGCATTTTATATTAATCTGTTTTACAACACTTCATTCAGAGCCATAGTGCTTCAGTGATGGGTGAAATGCATTGTGCATCTTGAAATGATTGTGTCACCTTAAGCAGATTCTTCAAGAGAGGGAAAAATACCTCTTGTCCCTGCTTGTGAAAACAATTTGAATATTTCTATATGAAATGATTTTTTTTTTCCTGCTTAGTTAGTTGGTGGCATGTCACAAGTTACAAAAACGTTTTATAAAAAGTGAGATACGTTATTTCTTAAGATAAACAAGTTCCTCATATTTCTTATCCACAAAGCCATTTTTTTGCTTTTTCAGATGTGGTATCACTGCTAAGATAGAGCCTTTCCATAATTCAGATTTGAACACAGTCTGTGTGTGAAGCTATCATGAGAAGAGTTTTCAGTTTATTGTGCATATGGTGTTTGTCTTTCATAATAAGCAGTTAAGTTTATCACATTATTCCTCATTACAGTTTTTTTCAGGGATTGGTTTTATACTATGATCTCATTATATTGTCTATAGTTCTACTTCTATGAGTAATAGTTTGCATTTTTCTTATTTCATTTAGGGTATATGATTACAGTCAATTGTAATCTTGCACCTCCTAATGGTAGGATCATAGGATAACTCAGGTTGGAAGGCAGCTCTGGAAGTCATCTAGCCCAACCTCTGTATATAGATTCTACATGTTCTTGCAGTATACTGTTTATTTCAATTCATTCTCAAGATTCATGGAATTTTTTTAGTATTTGGAGATTTGGTAACTTTTATAGTGTTTTCTAAAACACCGACATCTGTTGGATTTTTTTTTTAAGCCTGAATTTAGAAGTAAGAGAGGTTTTAGGAGTAAGCTCCACAGAAAGCACCTGTTAGGATCTGATGTTGGTTCCAGAAACATAATTACAGTATTCTTCAGGCCACTAAAGGTGAGATGCATGAGAAGCTACTCTTTTTGTCAAATTCTTTTCTTACCATGCTCATTTTACAGAAGCCCTAGAGGAATTTTTCTGTCTTTTTTAAGAAGCAGTTGTGCTGTTTTTTGTTTGTTTGGGGTTTTTTGGGGTGTTTTGTGTTTTGTGGGGGTTTTTTTCCTGTTAAGGTATAGGAAAATAAGTCCTGTAAGGCTGCTTCCTCTGTAACAAAGCTCCTAATTTAAAGGTGTATTGTTCTTTAATCTTTTAATAAAATTTTTGGAAGTCAGCTTTTATAAAACACTTTCATACTGGTATTCATTTGTATTAACAGCCAGAAAGCTTGTTTTGGTGACTCTGAGATGCATCTAATTTGACTTGGATAGCAGACCTTGCCTGTGCTTGAGGTCTGCATACATGCTTCAATATGCGTAACTATCTCATAGAAACTTTGTGGGCATTACTGGAAAATAACCAACCTCCCCCAACTCCCCTCGTGCCCCGGCAATGGTAGTTCTTAGAAGGGATGCTGTAGCACAAGGAAGGTGGGGGAGAGTTGGTCTGCGGGGGCCTTGGTCCCTCTCCAGGAAAAAGCTGGCATGCGAGCGCTGTGTTCCATGGGAGTAGCATCTCTCTGCCATGCTGGCCTCCTGCTGCTGCTTCTGATCCGTTACATCCCTCCTCTCCATACCAGAGTCCTCAGGGAGGAGTTGCTGCTTTCCTGGCAGGAGTTGACTTGTTGGCGAGCATATGCATTTATCAGTAATATTGCCTGTTATCGTTTCATTCGTTATACACATAAAAGTCAGGTATATGTTTCCCAAAATGTGAACTTGTTTGCTGCTGCTAAAAAAATTTATCATTCTTAGAGTAGTTTTCATTTTCTCTTAGGCAAGGTTTCCTTAAATGCTAATTTTTAAATAATAAAATTGAGAGGAAGTGTAATTTTTTTTTGCTTCAAAATTAGGCAGGGAATTGAAGGTATTTGACAACTTACATTTATTATATAATGGATCATTCCTTGTCATTCCAGATAGTTTTCCAAAAAAAGATAATAAATAAGCAATTTTATTGTTGCTAAGGTGTTATGTGGCTGTGTACCATTCGTGAATATTTAAAGACAATTTCTTTTCAGTACAACGATATTTTGTTTCTGTATTAGTATGATCAATGTCACTAAATATTACCATTGAGAAGTCAAAATGTGTTTTATTTCGTAGCTTTGGCGACAGGGATACATTACGCTAGTACTGCCAGTCAGGCGTTGCTGCATAAAGCAGCCCTGACCATATGCATACTCTTGAAAGATGTGTACTGAATATTTTTCCTTTTTCTGACTGGTTTTAGTACAGAAGTGTAGTAGGATTTTTCATATAATTTGTGAACACATACACTGGCTTCCGGTGAATTTTCAAGCATGTCTGACAATAGAAGCACTCACAATTTTAGGGATTTTACGAGCTGGTATCTTTCCATTTTAGAAAATTGATAAAAGTTACTTGTATCACCATTTAAGCTTTTGGTACTTATGTTCCTTTTCTCTTTACTTACAGTTGTTGTATTGTACTGTACTGATTCATTAACATAATTAGTATTGTATTTTTCATCTGGTTTTAAGCAAAGGCACTGTTAATGGCTGAGAGTGGATACACATAATTTTGTAATATTCTGATTTAACTTCAGGAAAAGTACTAAAGCAAAAAGCTAACTACAGAGTTTAATTGCGTCTTAAGTAATTTAACTGGATAAAATTGCTATATAATAAAATACACTCTGCTAAAAAAGGTCAATCCTTACTGCATTAGCTTATAAATAGTTTATGGGAACCTGGAAATACCTTTCTCTGGTGCTCTTTGGAGAATAGTCACAGAACCATGGAGAAACTCCTAGGGTTGCTTGCAAAAGCTTCAGGTGGAATAGATTTTACCCTGCTGTTATAGATATGTGGCATTTATAAGCTGCTGTATTTAAATGTGTTTGTGTTTCTCTAGTCATACTTTTAGAGAGATTTTGGAGATAAATCTGCTCTGTCAGAAACTAACTTTGTATTAAGGAAAAAAAAGTGGGGAAACGCATACGGTTTTTCTTTGTCTTGAAGATGTAAAGCTTCAAAGATGTTCTGCTAATCTTAAGGGTACCCAAATAATAATAAATTATAGAGAGACCTGGGGAGGAGTTAAATTCTGGTTTCCTGGGACGCTTTAAATCCCCCCCCCCCCTTTTTTTTTTTTTGGTGATTGGATTTCAAACCTTAGTATTTTTTTCAGTGTAGTTCTTAATGTGCAGTTTTCTATTTTTATAATCAAACAACCAAGGAAAAGCGTGTCTTGTATCATCGTTCTGCATGAGTAATCACCAATGAATGGCATAAAGCTTAATCAACAACACACACTGGACCTGTGCCATTTGAGCAAGAAGCATCATTTGTAGGAATACTGGTTTGTCATCCTCTATCATTGAGCTGATACAGGGTGAAATGACATATTATCACTCCGTCTTTCAGCCGCTTACTGACATGGGAGAAGTGATCAGGCAGGGAAATTTGTTATAATTGAGGTTTTGGAGATGGGCGTGCTTTTAGTGGCACAGTTCTCTGGCTTTGTTTCCCCATGTATTTCAGCCTGATTCTTTTTCTTTCTTTCTTTTTCTCTATCCCCTTCAACTTGTTCTTTCAGTCTTGTCACTTATTCTTCAGCACAGAATATGGAATCATGTGGAGCTCTTCAAAAGATGCTGAAAGCGTTGTGTTTATCATGAGCCTCATAACAGGCTAACAAGTTTGCTTCAGGTTAGATGGTGAAGTTTGGAAAAGTTGCAGAAGTAAAGCTGGGGCCTTCGCATAGAAGTATTTAACAGCCTTACACTAGGTAGTATTGTTGAGTCAGCTGGGCAAGAATTTCTGCAAATCTGACCCTCCTATACAGGAGTTTCTCCTCCTATAAAATACCTGCTATGAATAGCTGATAGAATGCCTCTTGAAGTCATTAAAGCCTTTTTAGTGAGTGGTTGCTAATTTTTTTTTTTTTAAACATACTCTGATAAGGGCTGTATAAAATCATATATATCAGGATGGGCCCTCTTTGGAATCTAGCTAAACAGTAGTGATGAGAAAGAGATGTCAAAGGACGAGAAAGAAGTAAGATGATAGAGGCATATTAGAAAATTGTGACTGGGCCATAGTATCCTGCTTTGAATTTCAGTCTTGCATCAAAAACCTTAAGTGAATTAAAGTCTTCCTGAAGTTCATCTGTACTGTATCAATTTTAAGTTGATAGGCACAGTAGTAAAAAATAGATTTTTATTTTTTTGATGCTGTCTCAGTACAGACAGAAGGCACTGGGTCTGTTCTCAAATATAGAAATGAGGTGGTGTATGATTATTTCATGAGAATCCTTAAAACTCAATGTATTCTAATTGTGTACAGTTATTTCCATGCAGACATATTTACACTTCTGGTCAGAAATCTTTTCATCTAGCTGTCATAATTTTTTTTGCATGAATGAATTATTTGAGCTTAGTTCAATATAATATATGGCATTAAACTGTGTTTCTGATTTTTTTTTTTTTCTCTTAATCTAAATATCAGTGTCCGTCACTGGTGGAAAAACGGACTTGTTCTTTGTAGTCTAGGAAATGAAAAATATCATAAAATTCTTAGAATCCCAGGCTGGTTTGGGTGGGCAGGGACCTCCCAGCCCACCCAGTGCCACCCCTGCCATGGGCAGGGACACCCTCCACCAGCCCAGGTTGCCCAAAGCCCCATCCAACCTGGCCTTGAACACTGCCAGGGAGCCAGGGGCAGCCACAGCTTCTCTGGGCACCCTGTGCCAGGGCCTCAGCACCCTCACAGGGAAGGATTTCTGCCTCACATCCCATCTCCATCTCCCCTCCTGCAGCTTCAGGCCATTCCCCTTGGCCTGTCACTCCCTGCCCTTGGCACCAGTCCCTCTCCAGCTTTCCTGGAGCCCCTGCAGGGACTGGAAGGGGCTCTAAGGTCTCCCCGCAGCCTTCTCTTCTCCAGGCTGAACCACCCCAACTCTCTCAGCCTGAGGTCTCCAGAGCAGAGGACTTTGTTAAAATTTGATAGTTGGGTAATCAATAGTTTCTTCTCAATTATTTAGCAACCTCCTATTAAAGGACTGAATAAAATTGAGGTTACATAGTTCAGAAAACTGATTTGAAATCCACAGAAATATGAGTATCATACCAGTCTGGGGTTTCTATATATAAACGTGGCATTGCTCGCAATAGCAGTTTATTTTTGTGTGTGTGTGTATATACAGTATAATGACCATCAAACATATTTGTTTGTGTTTCTGAATAATTCTCAGTCTTAAATAAATTCCCATAAATAGAATGCCTACCTTTTTGTGTATGATCTGTTTCCAGCTTTCTGTAACCAGTTACATGTCAAGGGTTTCAGTATTCCTGGAGCTTGTACCACTCCTCTGGCATGATTTTGACCTGCCCATGTTCTCACTTCTCTCTAACCAGCTGCAGGTTTCTTGTGTGTGATGTTATGTGCTGCACCTGTGGCACCTATGTATTTCTACCTTGCTGTTTCCTTAAAGAAGACTATAAGTTGTCTGAATTCCCTCTCTTGCAACACATTTTAGTTATTTTTCTTCTGTGTAAATGCTTCTGTCATACTTGGCTAACTGAATGGGCTTAGACAGATAATTGAATTTTCAGACATGCGATTTGTCAGCATTGTTTAAAATTCATTAGGTTGGAATCCTTGTTATTTCTCCCCAAATATAAATTAAGGTGCTTAATGTTGTTAGGTGGAGCTGTGGTAGTACCTGGTTTGAATATTTGTACTTTCCAAGAAACATGAGACAGGCACTGAAATACAAGTTGAAGGGATTAGCTGAATTTCTTCTCTTATGGTTTTCATTTAGGAGTGCTATGTGGAAAACTTTTACCTTGAATATTGTTGCTGAATTGCTGACATTTTCTTACAGTAATAAAATCTGTTTCTAAAGCTGAATTCTTGTTTGCTTGACATTAAATACTTGCACAACTAGTAAAACGATTATCTAATTTATATTGCCCATTCTGAATTTCCTTGTCTAGTATCCCATCCTTATTTTTTTTTAATCAACTGTTGATTTAGATAGACTGTATCTTTTTTCTGCCATCAATGTAAAATAGTGTAGAAAATCTGAATTAAACAATGAAAAGTTTTTGATTATGAGCTAATCTGTTTCACGGATGTGTTTATGTGGCCCTGGAGCACAAGTTTTCCTGGTACTCTGCTGTTGATGTATTACTGTGTAAGTCATTATTTCTTTTCATCTTGATGACACAACTTAGATAAAGGTTATTATTACAGCTGGTATGTTTGTTTCCATTGAAAGCTGTTTTCCTCTATTTTGAGAAAACAATACTATTTATTTATTCTGCTCTTTTTATCAACAGAGAGAATGAGGTGCTAAAAGTGCAACTGAAGAAGTATGTTGGAGCTGTCCAGATGCTCAGAAGAGAAGGCCAAACAGTGGAAGGTAAGGATGAAATGAAGAGGGAAAAAACCCGCTCCCACAGGCTGCCCCGTGTGCCAGCAGCCCTCCTCCTGTTGGGAACAGCGTCTGAAGAGATGACAGCTCTGTTTCTGTGAGAACTGTCCCCGATGCATCGCTGGCTGGGCTGTTTGCCATTACCTGAACTATCTGGTGATGCAGATTGCTATGTGATGGCATACTAGCAAATTACTGCTGAGTGGAAACAATCAAGAAGTCCTGCCTTTCTTGCTGACTCTTCACCAAAACCAAGGAAATCATTGACATGGAAGTGGGGTTAGCAAGAGATTATTAAAAGCCCTATTCATCTCTTCCAACCATGGTACAGTCATATCTCCCCATAGTGAAAATAACATATTGGTTATCTTTTCCTTTGAGAAAAATACCAATGCAGGTTTTTGTACTTATTTTTACAGAGTGTTTTCTGGTAGATGAGGTGGTCTTACTTTTTTCAATAAGAAACTTTCCAGAAAAAGTGCTTGGGTGAAAATTTAATTTAAAAAATAATCAGTGAATTAATGTGTTATGGGAACACAATAATTATTTTGAGGAGAGAAAATTTTGTATCTCTAGATTATATTGTTAGTGTTGGTTTGGAGATGAGTATTTGCAGGCTGTTTCAAATAGACTCTGTGTTAAGACCAGACATTTCACTTTCTTTGCTCAGTCGCCCTGACTCTACTGAGCAGATTTTATATCTGAGAGCTAATGAGTTACCAGTAGCGTTACCTGCTTTTCTTCAGTGGTCAGTGGTGACGGAAGTGTCCATGGCAGGACGAACTGGGGTCTTGAGTCTGAATCATCTTCTGGTGGGCCCTGTACTTCCACTGACCACAGAAGGTGTTTGAGAGATGAGGTGGCTTTTCAGAAGTTGGCACCATCTGTCTTTTTTTTTAAATTGTCAATATTGTGGTCATATAAATGGTTATATGAATGAATACTATATTAACTCTGCTCTGAAGGGCTAGGCACTATACTTATCTGTAGTTTAAAAATTTCATTCATCCTTAAAAGGATTTTTGTTAGTGAGAACACATGTTTTTACTTCCGACTTTGCTGGAGTGTAGTGATTCATATTAAGAATTATTCACGAAAACCATCGCTTAAGCTTCTTATAATAGCAGAAATTATCCTTCATTAGATACTGACAGTTTCCATGATGAGTGTAATTATAGGAAAAAGAAAAAAAAAATTCCTAGGCTAGCTATATTCTGCCATGTTAAAATTATGCAAATTAGTTAGTGATAAGAATAGAAACTGAGTAGGATGGTCAGATTTTATAGATGAAAAAGGGAGATGGAACAGTACCAACATTTCTAAAAATGAATACGTATATACTTTATGCTCAAAGGATATTTAATCAATCCACCGTAATTTTCTGTAATATTTATCATTAGTGACCGGAATAAATTTCAGCTTCGTGCACTATTTGTAATAACTTTTCTTGTATTCTAACTTCACACACTGTATTTTTTATAAACCTTTTTTTTCTTAGCTGCCATTGGAGATTTATGGAAATTTTTAGTAGTACTGGGGCCTCTGACTCAAAAAAGTACTTAAGCATGTAAATAGTCCCTGAGAACTAATATGTTTAGATACACTTCAAAAAAGGAGTGTGAAACAAAAAACGGTTTCTTCTTTTACCAAATTTGTAGAAACTATTGCACCCATGGTTTATATACATATGTTGCAGTATCTCATCGTAGGCATTCATATTTTTCAGATGTGAGTCTTCCTAGTGAAGAATATTAGCAATATTAGAAAGATGTATTTGTACTTTTCACTACAGGTATCATTGCGTAACTTAAGGCAAATTACTGAATTCCAATTGTGGTATAACTTAAAGTGTCTGTAACAATTTGTCTTAAGTCATTTTGTTCTTAATTAGCTTACATGCTTAAAAGGATTACAGAGTGTATTTACAAGAGCTGTTTTCTTACTGTGTTTTGAGATTGTGACAGTGTTGTGAAGAAAATAGGATGGAGAAACTACTGCTCTTTCTGCTTTTGTCATCTTAAGTTAAAATTCTTGTTTGTTTCTTATACATTAATTTACACACTGATAGGTTCAGGTTCTTGACTTCTGACTAGCCTTATACGTAGACAGGGACGTCGAGTTCTTATCTGTTTAAACTTGGAAAACTCCCAGCTGTCCTTTTGCTGGAATAGTAGGAAATTGTCTTCATCAGGGAGGCATAAACTGTTGTATACAACTAATTTCACTGCTGCCCTATGCTATCATAATGAGCAATTCCAACGATGATTTATCTTCTTCCAAATGGTAACAAAAGTCTTAAATGTATCATAGATTTTAGAACACTATGTGTTTAGACTTTCTGTGAAACTATTTTGAAAGTCAAAATAAGTTGAGCTCCTGCTCTGTAAATAGAGAAGAATCTACATGTTTGCTACCATAATCACATCAGATGCTATTGAGTATGGCTTTTTAAATAGTTTCCTAAAATAATAAATGAAACTCAGCTTAATGCTTTGCCTTGCGGTGACTTAAAAAGAACAGAAAAACCCCTCAGCAAGTATGATTATAAATAAATTGCCCAAGAGTCAGAACTGTGTCAAGATCAGAATATCATACCAGCTTTCAAAATGAGTGATCGCTGCCATGGACTGAGCAGTTCGATATTGGTATTTAAATATTTAGTAAATGAGCATCCTGATTTCTCAGCCATCAGCAGGAGTTGGATGTGTACCATTTTTCAAACCTACTTAGATACAATAATACTATGTATATGAAAGTGCTGATCTTAGAAGTTTCTGGCTGAAGAACTTCAACCAAGATTTACAAGAAGTAGCTCTTAAAATAGCTTTCAAAATTCACTTAAAATATAATAAATTTCTGAATGTATATATTTGTCCTCGAAGCAAAAATCAGTTCCCAGGCTCAAGAGTATTTAGTCAGATGAATTCTGGTCTTTTCTATCTACCTTATAGTGGCTGTATGTATAGATAGACTTTGAAAAACGGTGAAAACATTTGTTATTGTTAGGGCTTGTTTACTTTATATGTGCTAACTTGTTTGGGTTTTTTAGAAATTCATGACCTGTGAGGAAAAGTTGAATTTTTGTGTGACTTGGAGAGGAGCAGACTGACTTAGAATAGGCCTCACAGTGATCATCGAATATACCAATGATAGCTAGGAAGAGGAATAGAATAAACTGTAGTTTTCATTCACTGTGGGTAAGAAAAGATGTAATGGGCTTAAGTGGCAGGTGAAGGAAGTTTGATTAGCTATCAAGAAAACCTGTCTGAGAAGAATATTTAAATTTAAATAGATTGTACAAGGAAGCATGAAATCTCTATTATTGGAGATTTCTAGGAATAAATTAGACAACTGTCAGGAATGAAATAACTACAGCTGATTCTGCTTTATGCAAACCCATGAAATACTAGACGAAGTATGGAATGTCCGTTCTCAGCCCTATTTTCTGTAATTTCTATCGTATGTAAGTAGTCTGTGCAAGTAATAGTAAATGATATTTTGGAAGAGAATTAGAAAAAAAAGACTTGAAAGTGAAGCTTAGGCTTAGTTTTCAAAGGCTTTGAGTAGGAATTGCAGTTACTACCTACATATATTAGATAGCTGTGGTCACAGAACAGCAAAATGCTTTTAGTTGGCATTTTTTCTCTGTTGAGAGTACCTGTCCAAATATTGCTTGCAAGAAAGCTCCCTGCTGCATTTCTATTTTAGTACTTGTAATACTGTTTAATAGTACATCCTATTTTGATACTTCTAATAACTGTTTCTTTTAGAGCTGTTACTTCTAAACAGGATGTCCTAGAAGTTTATGTAATTTAACAGTTTAATTTGAGGTATCTCTTTGTTGTAGTTCTGCCAAACATTTGGAGCACTGATGGTGAATTTACTATACCAGAGCAAAAGCAAGTCGAAAACAATGAGGAACTAGCCAGCTCTTACGAAAGAAAATTGATTGAGGTAAAGTTTGTGCTGCACAAATTTTGTGGAATCATAGTTGTAACATTCGAAGCTGTAAATAGTTTCTTTGCTTAGTTGTTGTTTTTTTCCCCATTAGTGCAAAAGAAAAGTCTGATTTTTGCTTTAAAAAGAAAAAAATGAAAGATTTCATTTTCAGGCTTCTGTGGTTAAAATACAAATTTGTTCATTCAACTTCAAAGCATATTTAAAGCAATTCAGATAATTAAAAATACTTTTCCTTACAAGAGTACACATGTATACTTTGATATTAAAATGAAGGTTTTAATAAATAAGCAAGTTCCTTAAGGTTATAACTGATGGTGGTGAAGTTGAAAGCATCACAGACAATAGGTTTCAGGTATTGTATAAGTTACGTAATTACAAGCATCACTGTTTTGTCAATTGAGCTTTAAAATGAGGCCATAGTGAAATCTGTAGCTTTTTCCGTGCTGTCGTACTGTTTTCTGATTGCTAAACTGGTTTTCATTTTTGTGTTGCTTTACCATGTAGCTTATTGAATACTGCAGTATGGAAACGGATGATGGAAGCTACTAGTTCTGTTGAATGACCATGTTAGAAAAAGTTCTTAATGTAAGATTCACTTTTAAGACTAATGTAAAATTCATTAAAGAAAAGAAGAGAGATTAGGGTTTCATCCTGAATTTAAATACAAATGATTTTCCAGACAAAAGTAATGAAATTTAATATCTAATACCCATATCTCCTATTAAATATTAAATGAACATTTATATAAAAAGTAAAAAAAAGTCTCTATATCTTTCTCTTGCCCAAAAGAGAAGCTGGATACTCGCATTAACTGATTAACATGAAGATGACTAAAAATGCAGGTCGTGCATCAAAGAGATTAATACAGTTCTTCTAAAACATTCATACTTGGTTATCCTTTTCTCATAGCACCATGTGAAACTAATTCTCTCCCTTTGGTTGAGTTCTTCTGACTCCTTTTCTCTGTTCCGTACCTATCAACAGAGTATCTTAATTAAGAACGCAGGTAAAATCTCTTTCAGCTTTCAAAGCATCCTCCTTAGTTCTACAAAGTTTGTTCTGCACATTCAGGGAAGCGTTGCCAACTCTCCTGAGTTTGTGGAAGGCAGCGTTAGCAGTAGCACAGATGACACCGCGGTGAGCGTACTGCTGGAAAACCTTGCTGCAAATCACATCCCGAAGAGGAAGTCTGCATCTGAGTCTGACTTACTAGTCTGGAACTGTATCTTCACGTACTCAAAATAGGATGTAACCCCTGTAACGGTCCAGAGGTATTTACCAAAAGTCATGGCTCCTTTTTCTCTTCACAAATGAAAGATGTGAAGTCTTACTTTCAAAGGTTAGCCTGTGTTGTGTTCCAAATTGAGGACTAGGATAGGAACCACTCTTGAATGCTGTTCTGGCAGTTCCATTCAGCTAGAATTGGGCCTGAAAAATGTTCAGACTTAAGCAATTTTAGTAACTGTTATTTTGTGCCTAGCAGACTATTTCAACTGAGGACAAAGATTCTCTTGCATTTCCTTGTAGCTGATCAGGATATTGAAGTGTCCCTACAGAGAAATGACTAGCTGTCAATAAAAATAATGGTTCTGCTGAGTAATTGGAGATTTTTTTTGTCCTGTTTTTCCATTGGAAATTATTTTGTTCATAATAATATATTGCAGAAATTTTCCATTTTGTACCCTATTTGTAAAAAAGTTTGTATTTATCAAAGTTCTTTAATTATGATCTGTAAACTGGTTGATTTAACCAAGTGGATAAAGAAAAGTTGAAACTAAAAGTTCTGAAGGAGTAAAGAAACGTAAAGAAGCTTTTTACTGACTGTTATGCTTAAAATGGTGCTTGAGAAATTTTTGTAAAAAGTCCATGTAATTTTTTAAATGGTGTATTTCCTTAGAAATAGTAGCGAAACATCTATCTAGTTACTACAATTTCCTCTAACCCCCCAATTTGAAGATTGTTGGGATATTGATAGGTCTTTGGACACCTCTAGCAATTCCTGTATGTTTTCCAGTGTCTTATGCTTTGCGACTAGAATGCTATTTGGTTTGAGAAGAGAAAGTAGGGTGATTTAAGAAGCGTGACCAGCAGGTCGAGGGAGGGGATTCTGCCCCTCTACTCTGCTCTGGTGAGACCCCCCTGCAGTGCTGCGTCCAGCTCGGGGGTCCCCAGGACAAGAAGGACATGGACTTGTTGGAGCGAGTCCAGAGGAGGCCACGGAGATGATCCGAGGGCTGGAGCACCTCTGCTCTGGAGACCTCAGGCTGAGAGAGTTGGGGTTGTTCAGCCTGGAGAAGAGAAGGCTGCGGGGAGACCTTAGAGCCCCTTCCAGTCCCTGCAGGGGCTCCAGGAAAGCTGGAGAGGGGCTGGTGCCAAGGGCAGGGAGTGACAGGCCAAGGGGAATGGCCTGAAGCTGCAGGAGGGGAGATGGAGATGGGATGTGAGGCAGAAATCCTTCCCTGTGAGGGTGCTGAGGCCCTGGCACAGGGTGCCCAGAGAAGCTGTGGCTGCCCCTGGCTCCCTGGCAGGGTTCAAGGCCAGGTTGGATGGGGCTTTGGGCAACCTGGGCTGGTGGAGGGTGTCCCTGCCCGTGGCAGGGGTGGCACTGGGTGGGCTGGGAGGTCCCTGCCCACCCAAACCAGTCTGGGGTTCTGGGATTTACACAAGTCTCATGCCACAAATAAGAAAGCGTGTTTAAAATCATTACAAGATATGTTTTGGGCCATTGCTATGCATTGTTGGCATAAGTTTGCTGTACGTAAGGTAAAAATATGTTTCATTTGCTTTGTCCTGCTTATGTAAGGGAGCATCACCAGAAGTTGTCTTTCCCTCGTGTAACCAAGGAAAAACTCTTCATAGTTTGCATTGCAACTAAGCTCAAAATAAGCAGTTACTAAAGACTTGCTGATGTGCCAGACCTGACATTGCCAAGGATTTAAAATGAAGCAAAAGAAGCAAATAACCTAAAACAATTGGGGTGTTAGTACATCTTTGAAAGAGCTGTGATCAGATTGTTATCTGTGAGACATTATTTCCAGTTTGGTCTATTCTTTCTCTGTGTGGCTGTAGACCAGTAGTGAACTGGTAAATATACCTAATTAGAGAGAACATGACTTCAACTTCCTTTGCAGTTTCAGCCTTTGACAATTTTGTGCTCTATTTAAGAGTAATTTTAGTGGTGGACTCTAACCTGCATTTCATCAAAGTTAAATTGTAGGTTATGCTCGTGAGGTACTAAATTGTATTATGAGAGCACTCTGTTAAAGGCTCAAAAAATGACTGAATTTTCAGTTTCCTGGCAAAGACTATTCCTGTCAGACTAGGGAATGAGGAGACCAGCTCCTCTGCCTTTGATGTACTGAAACTCGTATCACAATGTACTAATCCCTCATTGTTCTGCAGAAACATTCATTCTTACAGGGATGTTGGAGACAAACCAGTTAAAAAAAATCCTTTCCAACTCTCTCAGGCTTTCCTTGTAGAAGCTTGTACAAGAAACCTTTCTAGGAGTCGGAACTTTTCTACATAACTTAACTAGGAATTGCTCAGCTTTTAAAGTAAAGTTCCAGAGAAACCTGCAGTTTGTGTTTTAATGAACTTAAATTCTCGTGTACCTTTTCCTAAAGCTCATAGACCTACCTTTTTCTGTGGTAGGTGTACTGTCGTATTTTACGCCTGACAAATTGATCTCTGAGCATTGGGTACGCGAGGCTGGGAAACTGTTTTTCTGACAAGGACGGTGCAGATGCCGATCACATGAACTCACGATGTGAATCACTTCGTTCAAATAAGTACACTCAGTAGATTAGAGTTGAGAGTTTATTTCTGAATATTAGGTATTTGTGAGATCTGACACCTGTCAAAAAAGTTAAGTTTAATGTTTTTTCAATTCCTGGCAAATTATGCAGCTCTTCTGAGAAGTTGAATTGTTTCAGACATTTGAAACGGTATCTGCAAAAGGTAATTTTGGATATTAAGCCAAGCTTTCACTAATCTGGAGAGTTTCACTTGGTGAATTTTCATGCCTTCGGTTCGTTCTTGTTGAGCAAGTAATTTGTCGGAGAGTTGCATCCTGAGGTGTCCAAAGCGTGCTGCTGATCATTTTTACCCAACCTGCCTTCTAGATTTTTAACTTTAATCTCCTCAATTGCATTTCAAAGTGCTCAGATGACTTTAAGCTGTATTGAGGGGTTTTTTTGAGCCAGCAATTACACAAAAATAAGAAATGATGGCATGTATCACTCTAGTTGGGTAGGTAGCTTTTTAAAACACTTTCAAACATTTCACCTTTTGATGATTTTTTTTTTTTTTTGGCAATAGAGTAAGGATATAATATAGTATCATGAAAAGCAGCTGTGTAGCTTTCTGTAAGGTTCCTTGTGCTGCTGTCATTGTTAGGAAGTGGAAGTTCAAAAGACAGCCTTTCAGTCTTAAAAACTCTGGAGATATATTCTAAGTTTATTTTGCTCAGATTTACTTTTTAAGAATTCTTCAGTAGTGTGCTCTCAGGTAATTAAAGAAAGCTTCCAAATATTGGAGGCTTTTCAAATGCGAGAATATGGCTTAGTTCATGACGCAGTACATGAGGTTTTTTTGGGTTTTTGTTACAAAATCCCTTCTCACATAGTAAGCTATCTGGTCAGGGAAGGGACCTTAAATCACTGAAAGCTTTGCCAAAAAGTCTCAGCATCTTTGTAGAATTGTCTCTCAGGTTAGCACACAGGTAATAATATACTGTAAGGAATTTCTTTACTATGTCCTGAATTGAGATCCTGGAGTGGGGAATTTTGATGATATAGCAATTTTGGTGATGTCTGCCGAAAGCGGTACTTACTCTTTAACGTGAGGTGATTGTGTGGAGAGGCTGTGACAGCCACAGAGCAGCTTAGTTACCTGCTTAAAAGACAGCAACTCTGACTACAAAGAATTGTTTGACTGCTTGTCAGCTATTTTCTCATGCTTCTAAAAAGCATTTTGATTTGGTCTTTTATTACTTTTGATCCCCAGGTCATTCTACAAACTATTGGGAAACCTAGAACCTTTCACTGTGTTAGCAGTATGCGCTCTTGCCGGTTAACGACATTCTAAGACAAGAATAAAAAGAAACCTTTCTTTAAGAAATAAGCTCTGGAATATTAAATAACCTAGTTGAAAACTCTGAGCACCATTTCATTGAACTACAGGACCCGTTTTATTGGAAATCAGTGAAGATAAGATTTGTGTTCTTTGACAGGATTCTGTAAAGACACGGATTTTTGTTTCTTCCCAATATTAAAATGCCTACAAATACAGCTATTAAATAATAGCACTTGGTTGCTTAGATTTAACATTTTCTCATAGGAGAGAATTGAAAAATAGCCTTTTGTGAAACAAACAAAAAATCTTTGGCTCTTGTCAGCATTGAATAAACAGTGCAAGTTTGATCTCTTCCCTTTGCCTCTGTCAGTCCTGTTATTTACTGACAGCTCCTCGATTAGCCCGCTCGCGTTCAGCGTGAGATTGCATTCAGCAGGCAAG
Source organism: Grus americana (assembly GCF_028858705.1). Lineage (NCBI taxonomy): Eukaryota > Metazoa > Chordata > Aves > Gruiformes > Gruidae > Grus > Grus americana. Next base: position 18,075,410 of record NC_072866.1, read on the forward strand.
GGAGGTCAGTGCATCAGGGGACCGTGGGACTCTGGGGAATTGGTATTTTATTTTCTTCTTTAAAGGCCTCAGCGTGGTATGCAGGCTTGCTATTAAATGTTAGTTGTGTTTGAAGACGGTCTGGAAGACACGTCTTAAATTAGTAAATTGGTCAGCACTTTTCTGCGGAATCACCAGCCCTTCTGTAACTTTTGTCAGTTAAACTGCAGTAATATGACTATTACTGTAAACTATTACAGTAAGATGTAATTTCATGTGGCCAGTGCACTTTGGCACAAGGGTAGACTTTTTTTGGGGTTCCTAAAAGACTTTGTCTTATTTCATAAGAATTGTGAATGATGTTTTTATGCAAGTGTATATTTATTTTCTCAGTAAGAATTTATGTCCAAATTAAAAAAAACCAAAAGAATTTGGATAAGCTGTTCATGCCCAAGGGTGTGCAATGCACAGTTTAAGTTACTAAGTGCAATAGTACTCCAAGTGAACTGGCAAGCACTATTTTTCGTGCACCTCTTGAAATACACTCTCTAGTTAGCTATGTCAGCACAGTAGATGAGGTGAAACCTTCCTCCAGGCGTGAAATGAGAAGCTAAGAGGATCTAGGGAAGGATAATGCGTTGTTTAGAGATTTGTTTAGATCTTTCGTCTTGGCCTTTGGCTTTTGCTGTGAGGACACACGGAGGGAAGGATGCAGCAGCAGAGACATGCTTATTTTTATCCCTCTTATTAACATTTATTTTATCCCTCTTGGTAACAGTTATTAAACTCGCTATCCTGTGTATCTGCTTTTGCTGGTTACTTTTGTTTTCCCTGGCCAGGCACAGGTCTTGCCAGAGTAGTGGTTTCCTGTTCAGCGTGTTAGTGGTCTCCTGCACGTCAGGATTAATCTCGGTGAGCACTGGTGGTACTGTACACAACTGACAAAGACTGTGCAATATTGCGAGCATTAGTACGTGCTTCGTGTAGCCTGCACAGTTCCCAGGGCGTTTGGAGCTTATTTTCTCTTGTTGGTTTGGATGAATTGTGACCTGCGCTTACCTGGTGTAGCTATAGTAAACAAACAAAAATCCACTAAACAACATCAAATAACCACACCAAAACAACCAAACCCCAACCCTATTCTTAAATGGATCTTTCTGTCTCCCTGGAACAGAATAACGTCCTTGCAGATGGAAATGTCAAGAATAAAAAATGGAAGCTCTGAAAAAGAAAGCAATGGCTAAGCTTTTTATGGCTATATCGATAGCTTTGTCTGAACTGTCTGCCATTTTCAGTTGTAATGTTTTTCAGTTGTAGAAGAACAAATTTACTAATATTTAATAGGATACCTGCTGTTTGTTGAAGACCTTTGGCTTTATTGCTGTTGGGGAAAAATGTAGACGAAAGTTGATTTTTGACAAAGGGCATCTTCTCATGGGGAAAAATACACCTGTGCTTCTGCTGAGAGCAAAAGGAAGCAACTTCCAGTTCGGTCTAGAGTTTCTTGGGAAATACGTTGTTTTGTGACAATTGGGGGGAAAAATGCCTGTACCTGACAAAAAGTCATTAATTCAGATGTGGCTCGTGCAAAAAACTTTTATGAATTTTAGCTGCGAATTGTGTTAAAAACCCCCCTGAATTCCACCAACACACCCTTTTAAAAAACCTTACTAATTTTTTCTTGTTACGAGTTCTTAAAAGTCTCTTCCTCTGCTCTAAAAGCATGGCCTTCTAAGACAGAGTGCATTATTCATACACTTAGTGGAACATTCCTAGCACGTTGTAACAGCTCAGGCCTTTGCAACAGAGCACGAAGTGACGTTTCCCTTTTATTTTCTGGAGACCACTCTTAGCCGTGGTCATGCCGCGCAGCACAGCGGCAGGGCTGTCGGGCAGCGGGGTTAGACCTGGGTTTTCTGTTGACAGCAGGTTTTTAGAGTTCTGTGAGTGTGGAGTCTGAGTATTTTATGTTAGCCTCAGTTCCCTGCGTGAGGAGGATTTGGGCTCTTTTGGCATGCTTTCTGATACGACCGGGGCCAAATCTCAATGATCATCTGGCCAAGGTAAACTTTGCTCATGTGTTCTTTAATTTTCTGCTTTAAACCTTTTGTCGTGGAGAAAAACAACTGTGAGATGATTGAAGTCCCAGTAGGGAAGATTATTGCTTAAGCTTCATTGTGGAATGAATAAAGGAAGATGTGATGACATAAAATGTAACTGAAAGGATGTAATTATAAGGAGACCTCTTTGTTGATTTTAGCAGACATTGATGCAGGAAAAATTAGAGGAACCTAAATTAATATTGTTCTTTAGAAGTATATCTCAATGCTCCTTTTGGTTTGCTGTGATGGTAATGCATTTTTCTTTGACAAGAAAAGGTACCGAAGTAACTTAATTACTAATAAAAGTGATTTTCACAAGTAACATACCTGCCAATTTGTCCTTTTGATAATATAGAACAAGTGATTTGCTGTTTTATTTGCTGTTCAATTTTCTTTTTATTATTTAACTTTGCTAGGGACACTTACAAATTTTTGTATTGCTTCCAGTGTTTTGAGAGAGCTGTTGAATTTACATATTAATCGAGTCTGCAAGTAGAAAGTTATTTCAAGGACATCCAAATTAGAGGGAGAGAAAACAGTCAGATACTACATTGGATTTTGTTCTTCTGGTAGAGACAGGCACTGAAAAATCAAACATGATTTCAAAGATGTAAATGACTGAGTTTTGTACCCAGTCATAAATTTGTATATTGCTTTTGATAACAGATCAACCAACTCCCACATTTTTTCTCTCTGCATTTGCAACCAGTAGCAGGCTGCATCTTTTTGTATGTGAAAGATGAAGAAGTTCTGACTCCCAGCCTGGGCTTTCTGGAGTTAACAATGACCAGGTAATATTAACCTCAATCAGAGAGGGGCTTACGATATTCTTAATTCCTACACCACTCACTTTGAATTGGAATGAGTGGTTAAGCTAGTATGGAAAATAATTTAGCCAGAGAAAGTTGGCAGTTCTGTTTGGTGCATCAGTGTTTGTAATTTCTGAAGCAAACCTGCTTGCTGAGTGGCATCTACTACGTCAGTTGTAACCCAGAAGTTCATTTGATTTAGATATCTTTTGTTTTTGCAAAATGGGCTTACTAATTACTAACAAGTGTTGGAAGCCAAAGAACCTTTTTTATCAAGACTGATGTTGAATGAACAATTGAGATATGAATACATAATGTCATTAATTGATAGCATGGAAGTCCTGATGTTCTGATTTTTATCAGGAGGAGCCAGAAAAGAGTCTAATTATGAGGCTGGGACGTTAGTTTTCTAATGGGATTAAGTGCAACAGAAATGCTTGACAAGAACAAAACCAAAAGCAGTAAATTAAAGCTGCTTTACTACACTATAAATAATAATAATAAAAAGCTTTGTTGAAATTATATTAATGTTACGTTAAACCTTTGCACTTCAGAAGGTGAGGAGTGGAACTAAGTGGTGACTGGGATGCGTTGCAAGCTTTTTGTGTTGTGATGTGTAAGATAAAGCATCAATATTAACCTAAAACTGCTTACGTAATCAGGCAAACAAATAAAAATGTTTGCCTGTTTGGCTTTAAATAATCACTCTGTGAAATCTTTAGCATTTATACTTCTGATAGTCCCACTACAAGGAAAGTTTGTTGTTAGTTCAGTTACGGTACCTGTCTTTAGCTCGTAATTTGCTGAGCATTTCAGAATAGTTTCTAAATTCAGAATTAATGAGAGAGATTGGTCTAGACAAATAATATCTGGGCTTAGTTTAGCTCTCTTTGTGTATAGGCCACACTGATGAATTACTGGATTTGAAGGACTCCCTCTAATATAAAAAGAAATTGGAAAAGAATACTCAAAGTTCAACTCAGATATAATTATTTTTATTTTTTATTTCTAATCAATGATGTCAAAGAAGGCACCAGGGAGATCTAATCGTGGCTTACCGGTACCTGAAGGGGCCTACAGGAAAGATGGTGAGGGACTGTTTATCAGGGAGTGTAGTGACAGGACAAGGGGTAATGGGTTTAAGCTGAAGGAGGGTCAATTTAGATTAGATGTTAGAAAGAAATTCTTTACTGTTAGAGTGGTGAGGCCCTGGCACAGGTCGCCCAGAGAGGTTGTGGAGGCCCCATCCCTGGAAGTGTTTAAGACCAGGTTGGATGGGGCCTTGGGCAACATGGTCTAGTGGAGGGTGTCCCTGTCCGCACAGGGGGGTTGGAACTAGATGGGCTTTAAGGTCCCTTCCAACTCTAACCATTCTATGATTCTATTCTATGATTCTGTGTCCACTCCTGGCTTGTCAAATTGGAGCTGTTTTTTCTGTTTGCCTTGATTATGTGAGGGCTACAGGTTTTCTGGAAGAAAGCACTACATTAAACAAATTGAATTAAACTGCTTTATCTTGGGGAACTTCCCTGGGGAAGTGGGAGAAGGCCGAGTGGTAGTTGAAGAAGGGGAAAGCATGGAACGCGTAGATCATGTGAACGGCCTCTGGCAGGGAACCGAACGCTGACGAGGCTCGGCAGTACCCATGTTGGTGTTCCTATCTTCAGCTGGGCTTTCACCGTGTTGCCCTGTTGCCTCGCTCCTCTCTGAGCTTTGGGTGCCGAAATGAGGAGGCATTTCCAGAGTTGCTGTAACCTGAAAAACATGTTTAACAACGCTGATGTTGTGGTAGGCTGCTCTTCCCACCGAGGGGCCAACCACTGCTGCTGCTTTCCTCTGACTGCCGTTGAAATTGTAGCTTTTCTTGCTCTGCCCTGGGACTGCTCATCTGGAGCTCCACCTCGGACATCAGTATTCCTTTGCGTTAATACAGGAGTCATATAGGGAGGAGGTACTTGGAAACCTCTAACAGAGGGGTGTTCTGAAGTCTTTCTTTTTCCTTGAAAATAATTCTACAAACTCTTTTTGGCTCAAATTTCTTTGCTCTAAGGCTACCAGTGACCTTATCACTTCAAGACAACTCCCTTGCCCCAGGTATATTGTATACTGATGGGCCATCCATCATAATTGAAACTTTCATTCCATTTTATAGCGTAATGGTTCTGATAGGAGTAGCTGAAAATCTTGCTGAACACAGACTTTAAGTTTCTTTTAGCCTTGCTCCCTGTTTCTGCTAGTTTCCCCATCACACTCTCCTGATGATAACACGTTACTGCTACTATTTAGACCTTTGCCATTTGGGAACCCTTGTCCTTTTGGAGTTCTTCCCCTTTAAGCTGCAGGCTTACACTTCACTTCTGCATAAGAAACATTCCAGAGCTCGATATCTTCTTTAACCTTGATTTGAGTTTTATTGTTTCTTGCTTCTCTTGGCAGGGAACCAACTTAAATATGGTTTGCTTTTGTAAATTGGTATACTTTTCATCCTTGTCATTCACCCAGCCCTGCTCGCTTTCATAATCACCCTGCATCAGTCGGTGCTTTCTTGACACTTTGACTCAAAAATGGCAAGTGCAGACGTAGCTCAACGTCGCTTGAGGCCACACTACCTACCTACGCACAACAACTTGTGGCACAGCGTAACTGCGGTGTTTATGCTCCTTTGACCCCTCACAGATTTGCCTGGGATGAGTGGACTTCTAGCTCCAGTCCTAATCAAGCTCCATGTAAGAGTGCAGAATATATTACTCATGAATTATCAACAAAGTTCAGTGCAGTTTGTGCATTTTGCATTATTCCCAGTTCGGAATACTGTGATTAGTTTGTAACTGTTGAGTGCTGTGTTCATTTAAGAATTAAACTGAGGACAAAAGTTAATAGGTGTTAGCGTCAGTTGCCATAGGGTCTCCTCTGACAGGAATAAAATTGGACATAGAGTTGTATCTTTTCCTACAGAATTCAGTATCAAAACCTACATTTCAAGGCATGAGTCAAAATTATTATAACAGTGTCTGTTCTTAACGATCAGTTCAAACTAATGCATTAGCAATGAGACACACTACTTGGAGAGTATGGTAAAATAAAAAAATATAAAGAAAACTTGATATACATGTAAGAGATTACATAGCGTGGGGTTTGTTCAGTTTAGAACACAATTAATTATCTCTTGGCTTTGTTTTTCAGGTAGCTGAAATGCATGGGGAACTGATTGAATTCAATGAGAGGCTGCACCGTGCTCTGATGGCTAAAGAAGCTCTTGTGTCCCAGATGAGACAAGAACTAATTGATTTGAGAGGGCCCGTAAGTGTGTGTTTATTACTGTGTAGAACACCACTCTGGAATAAGCTCAAAACCATTACTTGTGATGAAATAAAATATATATTAACTTATAAGTGAATAGCACATCTGTCAAGAACACCTTTTGTGGTGTTTTTGATAGTGTCTGATTCTCTTTAGCAGAATTGAATGTAAAACAGATATATTCATACGATAAAATTGTTTTCTACCCACTATTGCTTCACTTTAGCTTTTTGTGTTAAAAGATTTGGTTGAAATTGGAAAATGAACAGGAAGGAAACAGAAGGAGTCGGGAATGTTCCTAGTAGTTGTCCATCTTCTGAGGGAGGCACACTTTGGCGGTGGTTGTGGATATGATTACGTGGTACTGCTCCTTACTTTTTTGTTTGCACTGGAAGCATTCATGCCTGTTTTATCACAGCATTTATGTGAAGTGGCTGATGGCAGTTCCGTGTGTGTTAGAGAAGCAGGATTTCATCTATCATTTTCAGCCTTTTAGATGGAAACAATCACTTTATTGTGTGGAGATGACAAATGACAAATCACATGAGTATTACAGCTGTGCTTTCTTAGTCGGAGGTGTTGGGCTGTGTTTCCCTGTTCAGATAGGTTGTTTTTAGCCATGTATCTCCATATCCTACTCCAGTACTTAGGTTTTGATAATATGTTTTAATGTATCCGATACCGAGAGAAAACTAAGTCCTAGAACTTTTGAAGCAGTGGAAGTGGTACTGTATTTTTAAGGGCTAGCTAAATGCTAGTTGTTATTAGTTGCTGTTGTCCGAAGTGAATGTTAGAACTTTCAAAGTTGGTGAAGTGTGTAACTGCCAGAAATTGTGGGGTGTGAATATTCGATCTCCCTTTTACTTGTTTGAAAGTATCAGCCAAGCTCTGAACATTTTATTATTAAAATAGTACAAAACTTAGTTTGTTATAAAAATAGCTTCCATAATTGTTCAGTCTTCTCTTTTCCTTTTAATGCTGATAATCAGTTTTAATGGCTGTAACTTATAAATGATCTTTCCAAATTTCTAGTTATTGGGTTGCAGAACTTCTGCAACAAACAGAGGAATATTAAAACAAAAAGTATGTGCTTTCAAGGGTATAGGGAAGTACATTGATGTAATGTCTCCAGCACCGTGTGTGCGTTACAATGAGCAACACTTCAGTTACCGTCTCACAATCAGTAACCAGTCTGTTTCAACGCAGAAGTGCAAGCACTGGAACTCATTAATGCCATCCTTTTTCTTATTTCCAAAGTCTACACTCTGGTTGTGAGGTTTTTATGCAAAACTCTTACTGATGTTGATGAAAATAACTGTGTATATCTGGAGGCAGGATTTGCCCCTTCAGGTACAGGCAAAGAGAGGGTGTGGGTAGCAAGCAAGAGAGAAGATTGTGTTCTCTGGCGCAGCAGCCCGGGAAAGCCAGGCGTGTGCTGCCACTGAGGGTGGGCTCGTGGGGAACAGCTGATGGTGGTCCCCTTCCCTCCTCATCCCCCCAAAAAGGGCAGCAGAGGTGTTCTGGCACCATGTACATGCCCTGTGTGTGTGTCCTGGAGCTGTCTTGGCTCTGCACAGTCCTTTTCTTTTCCTTTCTCTGGCAGGAACGATTCGGTTTTTGCTGAGCCATACCCTGTTAATCCTGGCACGCAAAATTCACTTGGGGCTTGTGTATTGGGAGGTCTCAAGCTCGTCTGTCAAAATGCCTGGGAAGGAGATTTTATTTAGTCCCCTTTGCAATTTTATATTGCTTTGCAATAAATAAATATTGCTTTACAATAAGCAGTAATATATATTTAAGTTTCTTAGGCAGCAAATATTCTGAAAAATAGTAATATGCGTGCAACACACATGAGAGATACACTGAACCAATGTTTAACTAATGTAGAAGCTGTCTCTGAAGTTCACAACTTTTTGCTGTTTTTCTTCATCAAAACACATGAACTATTCTGGGGTACGCTTCACATTTTACAGTATTTAAAGGAGAGAAGATACCCTTTCATGTTTAACTAGCTTTAAAGTAAGGCAAAAAGCTATTGCAGTTTCAATCTTGTTTCCTCACAACTGCAACTTCTTTTGACTCTGCAGGCATTAGTCCATCGTTGCCATCTTTATGAACTTCCGTAGCTATATAATCTTTTGTAAGAGCACAGCTAAAATAAAATGATCGTGTGTCTTAGTGGAATGTTGGCTGTAAAAGCAAGTGATTGCGAGGTTTTATATGCTTCATCTCTTCCCATAAATTGTTTATACACACAATGTACTTTGTTTTGGCATACCTTACTTATAAAGGCCTAATAATGATGCTTTTTATCAGGGTTTTCTATACCTTTCAAAATTACATGCTTTTACAAATCCCAATCTTTTTCTTTACAAAACTATAGCAAATTCAAACATGAAGAACTCACAAGGGTGTTATGTGCATAATCCTGTTGCATGGTGATTTATTTTTGTGTTATTGTTTCTCAGTTTCTACTGGCATTTAAAAAAATTGAATATTGAATTGTACTTTCCTTATAATACTGTGCTCTCTTAATAGAAAGCATAATAACCAGTGTGTGGGAATTATTTCTGTTTTGTAAATATAGGTCCCTGGAGATTTGAGTCAAACATCTGAAGATCAGAGTTTGTCAGATTTTGAAATGTAAGTTTCATAACACACATAGTTTTCTCTTCTACTGTCTTTATGGGAAAGAAGAATAAGCAAACCGATTCAGTCCTTTGCTTTTCCTATATTGTTTCCAATAACTGAATTCTCAGCTGTGATGTTCCATTGTTAAAAAAGTACAGAGAGCTGCGCAGTCTGTGCTTAGCGTAGTTTTTAATAATGATGATGCAAGGAGTTTAGATTTATGAAGATTCTCTTGGAGCGCCCTTTCAGTGCACTAGGTCTCGGTATTCTAACAAAGCACCAAAAAGTTACTGTTTTCAGTGGCTTTGGGTTTGATAGATGCTAGGTACTATTCACAATGTGGTGGACTTTCTCACTGTTACAGAGTAGCTCCCCATCAATGCATACAAGTAGTACTACACCCCCACACAACCCAGCTGGTCATCCCAGAGCGTTCCAGAGTGGTGTGATTTGGAGGTTTGCCTTTATTAGTCAGACTGATGAATCTAGCTGTTAGTGGATGAGGGGGGCGAAAATGTAGCTGGTGTCTTTGAATCATAGAAATTTGGAGATGAATTACAAAGAGTGGATGGAAGCGGCTTCTTCATAATTGTGCAGTGTTCTTCTATTATTTAATGAACTTGGGTTTTTGCTGAGTTTTGTGGACCAAAACGTTGAGTTTGTGGAAATTAATAGTTTTTGTTTCATATGTATAATCAAATGTTGTCAAATGCACATTGTAAAAAACACCCAAGCAAACCCAAAATCCCGCAAAGGGAATTGTTTCAGTGCTCTTTTTTTGTTATATTAATTTTAGGGAACACTTTTAGATACAGCAGGTAGAAAAGATTCAGGCAGAACTACAATTTTTCTGATACTCCGTTTGAAATGTTAATTTGCTTTGTCGATCACTTTGATCATTATCTAAATCACTGGAGGTAGTTGCTTTGCAATTCTTCTACATAAATATGGTTCCCTATTTTAAGTTTTTCTCTCTTCTCCTCAGATCAAACCGTGCTCTTATTAATGTTTGGATTCCCTCAGTCTTTCTGCGTGGAAAAGCTGCTAATGCATTCCATGTTTATCAGGTAAGAGAGCCATCTTAACACAGGTGCTGTGTCAAAGGTTCTGACTGAAATGATGATGAAGCGTGCTGATAAGATGACTGCATTGGCCAGGGAGTGCAGTTCAATATTAATCAGTAATGCCTTCTTCAACATGCTGCGCATTTTCTGTTTCAGTTTGGGGGATATCAGTGACCAGACGTGTTGCTTGACAGACAGACAGATGTGGCTTACTGTCGTAGCTCGCTCAAACCCATTTTGAATGGTGCAACAAGCCTTCGCTGCGCGTCATTCCCGTGTTCATAGTGTGTTCTGAAGTTAGGGGTTGCGCTCCCTGCCTGCCTCGTAGGTGAAGCATTGAAACCCTGTGCTGTTCCTTGATTCCTGGATTCTCGGCTTCAGAACAATTACGCCCTCCATGGATAGAATGGCGGGGCAAACTTTAAAGACTCTTTAATATGCTGGCCCGGGCTGTTTGTATTTCTTCATTTGTGGATTATTAGCAGCTGCAAAAATCTTCCACTTTTGTTTCAGCCACATATTCTTAGCTCTGAACAAGATTTCTGAAGCTTTTTAACATTCCTCTCACTCCGAATGATGATTTTTGTAGAATCTTGAATCATTTATGAAGTGCTGGCAGATAGTTGAAAAGTACAGGAAAACAGCCACCTTTTGCCAGTAAAAGACAATGAAAAATAAGACGTTAGCTACTGGCAAGAAAAGCCAACAATACTGAACAGTTTGTAGTTTGTTCAAAAGCATTGAATAATCAATCAAATTCAGGTGCACAAGTGTTTGTGGAAACCTGTTGACAAGTGTGGTTATTTTTGTCTGTCTGGCTCTCACACGTCCCTCCACTCTGCTGTCACTGGTGACGCATTCTCAAACCCAGAGCCCGGGCTGCTAAGGCAGCATCGGTATCCCACCCCACCACATCTCTTACTCCAACGGTGTTGCGTTCTGTGACCACCAGAGGAGCTCTGGTTTCTCCCGCTGGTTTCCTAGGTTGCTCTGTTTTATTCTTTTCACCATACTTTGCCATTTCTGAGGTTTCTCTTCTTCCTATCACTGCGCACCACCTGCTCTCCACCCCATGCACCATTTCCTCACCGGCTTGGTCAGCCTGTGGGCAAAGATGATCTTGTCCCACTCCGTCGGGTGGATTTCATCTCTCCCAGCACTCCTTGATCCTTAGAGACAGTCCGTGATCTGCCAGCGCCCCTGCGATGCAGCCGGGTAGCGATCTGACGCACGCCTTTTCCCTCGCTGGAGGAGGTGGATGACCGGCTGGGCCCCTGTGCGCTTCGTCCTTGTCCCCAGCGCTGTTTGGTCGCTCTTCGCTTGGGAGGAGTCTTCTCTGCAAATAGCGCTGCTGCCTGTGTGGATGAGCAGCAAAGGGTAATAGTAAGGGGTACTATCATGTACTATTTAAAAAGCTTTGAGTTTTAAAAGTTCAGTCTTTCCTCAAGCATTTTTACGTCTGGAATGTGATGTACCCTAGAATTTTCTTCTTTGTGGGTTTTTTTTTCCTTTCCTGAAGTTGCATAGAAATTTTGAGTTTCTGGTAGATACCAAATATTTTTCTGGAATTGTCTTATTTTAGTTATCTGAACAATGAGGTCTCTTGTGTTTGCAACAATATGACACTGGAATTTCTGCATTCTCTGGCTTTTTTTTGAGTTATATCTGCAGTACAGATTGAAATGAAGGCACCCAGAATATCCCTTTAATTTTTAGGTGCATTTCTGACTGTTTGGCTTGGCACACTTGTTAATGATGGTGAGAAATGACATGTAACAGTACTGTCTGTACAGCATTAATTTTGTGTCTTTCTAATGTTACTGATATCTGCTATCCTGTGAACGACAGGAGAAGGGGAATATGGCCCAGTAGTTGGCCTCATCTTTTCCTGGTACACGGGAAGGCTCGTGTGGATGCAGTGAACACAGCTCCACGTTTCTTTCCTATTTATGTGAAAAGTTAACATAATTTCTAATTAACAAATTGTGAGCATGAATTGTTGCAGTGGGAGACTCATTGCAAAGAAGAGCACTCTCAGCTCTTTTCCGTGTAAGTTGTGAATAAGTAGTAAAACCTATGGCTTTCTCAGGCGTCTTTACTCATCTGTTGCTCACACAGGTTTTGCTCATTTGATTGGTGAGAAGTAGAAACAAAATAATTGTGGATGAGGAGAGAGTTTGGCTATAGGCAGCTCTTTAGCAAGAGGAGAGGCTGTGATAGATGAAGGAATGGGAGGAGAACGGTCTTCGTATGCTATTAAAGGTTCTCAAGTGCACTAGTAACGTTATTACTGCATAGGCAGGCCATTTTGTTTAAAAATAAATGCTGCCAGTTTGGAGGTCCTGAGTGGTTAAATGGCCAGAAAAAATGTAAGAAGAAATGAAAGAAAAGCACATAAGCACATACCTGTTTGAAAAAGGGCCGTGGCGAATTTGCGTGTCTTGCAAATAGTTGCATTTTTATCAACAATTTTAACTTTATTATTTGCTTTTTCAGTTGCATTCTCTTTGGTTGAATGGGAAGAAAGAATCCTTTTTTATTATGAAACTTGCCTTTGTATTTTGAGTTTTGTTAGTGTCATTACTACTAAGACATGAACCAGAAACTAGTTATAAGGTTGCTATCTAATATGTCAAATCTATTCTTTTTTTAAAGTAATAAAGTGCTTTTCATTAAGGTATATTAGATCTGGATTAAAAAACATGAATTCTTTGAAGAATTTCATTTATTTTTAATTTTACTTACTAAAGAGTTCAATATTTTTCATGCAGTTTGACTGTAGATGACTAGACAAATGGCATCATGAAACCCTGGAAAGTATGCAGAAGTCATACATACTATCGATGTACATTCTTTTTTAATAGGAAAAATACTGAGGTAAATGAGGCTTCTCTATTTATAAGAGGTTCAGGGTTTTATCCAAAATCTGCTGGAGTAGAGGGCTAGGTGTTGCTCTCAGTTTGCTTTGGTTAAGGGCCTAACTACAGTGACGTGAACAAAAGTTAGGGGATTTTATTGTGCTTTTGCACCTTATTTGTCATTGGCATGGCATTTTAGAAAATATGTCGTGCTGGTACAGAGTGGGTTTTAATAGACTTCATCCATTACTCATCGTCAACAGAAAACAAAGAACTTGTGATTGAAGGCTAAGCCTCTTGAGGGAAAAAAAGGAATCAAAGTATCATTGCAAGATTCTAAAAGTCTAGATTTACAAAAAGACAATTTTGAGAATCTTGTAAGTTCTTTATGTCTACAATATATATTCATAACGTTGGGCATCATTCACAGTGTGTAAAATTCAGTTTATTGGTGTATGCATTTGAAAAATGTACGAATTCTTCTGAATATGCTCTATCCATTATCTCTTCACGCTAGCAATTTACGGACATGTGCAATGTGGAAAGTTAGCAGCGGCTGTCCAGAACAGACCTAGAATGTCTGAGGTCGGACTAGTTTGTCTTTAATTACAGAATGACGCAGAATGTCATAGAATTCCTCTGGTGAACAGTTGCGTATTGGCTTAACTTTGTCTTTTACTATTTAGAAAAAGCTAGCAAGAATTACCTGTAGAGGTGACTAAAACTTCTTTAATTCTTATTAACCTTTGATCTTGGTACCTGCTGAGATCTTTCCTGATGGAAGAATACATTAATGGCATTCCTGCCAGTTTTTGATCTCGGTAACAGGAGTACGACTGGGAAGAGTATCTGTCTAGCCAATAACTTTGTTTTCGGCCACTGTACATGTGAAAAAAAGAAGTTTTCCTAAATAGACATACAGTCTGTAGCAGAGCACTATGGCGAAACACCTGAAGTGATTGCCACATCTCTGATCAAATAGGTAGTCATGTGCTTGCCGAATATATATTCTGCGTTTTATAGCTACCAGGAAAGTGTTAATTTATAAAACTTCAGAATAGCCTCAATAACGACACTATGCATTTATCTTGTTAAATCTCTGCCAAAACATGTGCTCCTGATTACAGGGAATTTGAGTCAATGTTGAAATTGTAGAAGATATATTTATTTACCAGACTACCAGTATGTAATGAACAGACAAGGACTGGGAGTGACAGGATAAATGATGGAGCTCTTTTCTGAGAGAGTCCTCTTATTCATAATAAACACCATTTTTGCTGCTTTATCATTTATTTCTCTAATGGCAGAAAATTAAAGTGCACGTATAATTCTTTGTATCAGCTACACGAGAAATTGCTTGTAGTATTTCAATGTAAAGGAAAGTAGCAATATTGCAGAATGTTGATAGCATCGAGATCATTACCAACATCTTCTGGAGTTCAGATTTCTCTGCAAGTACTTGACTAACCGTAACTTGAGATGAAAAACTGACTCTTGGTTGTGCTGGTTAGTTCTGAGAAAAAGATGTCTAACGAACGTTGGAGAAAGCTAACGTGTGCCAGCAGGAACTGGCAAAGTTTGAAACTTTGGGTTTGGGTAAGCATCATTTCAGATACGCTAAATGCTTTTGACTGTGCTTAAAGCTAATTGGAAATTAGCCTGAAGAGGCTCAGCCTGCCTGCCAGTTAGATCGTGTGTGCGGTACTGTTAAGGTAACGCTGCTGCTGCCAAATGCAGATGTTGCAGAAGGGCGTGGGCCTTGACCGTTGCTTTGCCAAATGCAGTTCATGTAAATGTATTTCTACTGCGGCTTGATTTCGTCTGCGCTTTCTGTTATTAGAAAGCTAGGGAGAGTGTCCTCCTGTCCCCTCCTGTTAGGAGCCAGCTTGTTCGCCCTGGCTGATTTGAAATGGTGTATCTCTGGAGCATTTCACTTGATGGAGGGAGGAGGGCAGTGTGCCAGCGGAGACTTGCTATGTCACACATCGTTGATGCACTTCAGAATTGGTGTGCCTCTTCTGTCTCTTTTTGCTCATAGATGCCTATTTTCTAGCAGAAAATAAACTACTGCATATGTGTCACGTGCCTTGGAAATGACCAAAAGTGGGTGAGAAGAGTTGCAGAGCACCTCAAATAGTTTGACCCTAACAGTTTGAAAAGTATGAACCTCACAGTTCCACAGTATCTGTCATCTTTTTTTCCTGGACTCACAAATGCTTCTTAAGAATATAAGAATTAGGAGAAATAAAGCTGGGTAGCTGTGCCTCTTCAAAATCAATGCCAGTTTTGCATTTGTGCTTCTTAAACCAGGAGGGGAAACGAATGAATGTTAATTTGCATATCAGGAGGGCCTGACCTGGACAGGAGAAGAATAGACTCCAGCAGGAGTTTTGTTCTAGTGCTTGCTTTTTAATTTTTTTTTTAATAAATTTAATGCAGATTTGTAATGCTGTTTTGAAGGGCATTTCAAAGCATTTCTTTTTGTGTCATTTTAATATTTCGGTATGTTTCAGATGTCCTGCCCAAAATCAGTACATCTTCTGTCCTTAAAAAAACCCAGATGTTATTCTTCAGTGAATATAGAAGGAAAAGCTCTCAGTTCCAGCATACTTGTCATGTAGTTTCAACCATCAAATAGTTTCTTTAATTTCTGTTAAGGATTAAGGATTCTGGACAAGCTCAGAAATATGGTTGTGGACTCTGAAAGCAAGCAACATTTTATAATGAATCCTATTAGACATGGAAATTTTAATCAGACTGCTGTATTTGTAGAGTTACCCTGCACTCTTGCAGTAATGTTTAACTGGCAGCGTTTACTGGTTATGAATCTTACAAATAAAAAAAGTTATTAGAAGTAAATAAATACATTTAAAAAAAAAAAAAAGAATTAAAGTCATCTCCAAAGCAAAATAGAGGAACGTACACGTTCTGGAGGACAAAAGCAGAAATACAGTGCTACAAGCCTCTTGCAGGTTCCAAAAGCATAAAATCTCACGGTCTCTTTTGTACGTGTCAGGAAGAGGCCCCTAGCTAGCGTCAGGGGGACAACTGCTCAAGCTGAAGAGGGTGGCCTCAGAACGTAAAATGGTAACAGAAAAATGTGTCTTTTCAAATCTCTGTTCACCATGGAGCTGTTACGGGGTGTTCCCATTCTGGATAATTCCTTGTGGAGAATTAGCAGATTGTCTGTTTCAAATGAAATACCGGTAGAAGATCTTATTGAACAAATAAACAATAAATCTCCACACGCAGTTCACCAGGAATCCAAGGGTGAAATAGCTGAAAACTGACTGATCAATAGCTTCTGGTTTGGGTGCCCGAAGATTTTAAAGTAGCTAATCTGACACAATTTCTAAAAGGGTTTAAGGAGGTCTAAAAACCAACTTGTCGGAAATTATTAGGAAAGGGATAGAAAACCAGAAAACTCTATTATGCCATGTATAATCTCTGGCTTATCTGTGTGCAGTTCTAGTCCTTCCAAAGAACTATATCAAAACTGGAAAGAATACGAGTGAAGAATGAAGCTTTTTCATTTGAGGAGCATATTAGAAATTCTGAGCCTGCAAGACAGACAGCTGAGAGGGGAATAAGAGCAGTCTTTCAAGTCATGAAAGACATGGAGAGATCTTTAACTGTTTCAAAATGCAAATTGGAGCATCCATTGAAACTACTAGCCTGCAGTTTCAAAACAAGTGCGTGACAGTGCTTTTTTTCCACAACATGTAATTGGGTGTGCAAGACATCTTGCCATAGAGCTTGTGAGTACTGGAAGTTTACATGGGTGTAGAAAATAATTGAGCTAATTAAACTGAAGAAAAATCAGTCCAAACACAAGGACATGACATCTTAGGAAATATCTGGATAGCAATGTTTTGGAAGATGGGCAACTTTTCTGGATAAATATCACTATACCTTTTGTTCATATTTAAGTGCACTGAATAAAATACATTTCATAATTCACCAAATATTCTCCTGAACTGTTGAAATCATATGCCTTGCAGTAACAGTACAGTGGAAGAAACTTGGAGGTCGTGGTGTAGGATTAACTAAACATGAGTGGCCCTTGTAACGCTGTGCTGAGAATGACTAATGTACTCCTAAAATGCACAGAATAGGTATGATTAGGAAATCTCTTTCCTTCCACGAGTGTTTCTCTTCTATGCATGGCAAGCTCATTCTACTGTTTTCAGAAGCACGTCTTCTCTCTTTCTATTTGCTCAGCTTTGTTTTGCTCCAGGTTGATATCTTGACTACTCTCTTCCCAGTCATTAGTGCTGATGGATTACTAGTATAATTAATTTTGCACCTGAGTAGAAAGATTAATGAGATGACTAGTTAATGCCCTTATTGTGAATCAACAAATCATAAGGATTATATAGATGTTACTGGATGAAATTATCTGGGCTGTGACAGGAGCTCAGACTAGATTGTCGTAACAATAACTTCTACGAGGACATTGGAACAATTACAGTTGTCCACTGGGAGGCCAAAGGAAGCTTCAGAGGTTTATTCTCTTACAAACTTTGTGATGGCTGTTAGTAAGTGGTCAACTCATTAGTTATAAGCATTAAAGGACCTAGCCACATATGAAGAAACCAATATAGTTTGTACAAAGTAACAGTTAAAAAACCGTAGTCCTTTAAACAGGTGATTTAGATATTAGGCAGCTTTGTAAAATCAGGGTCATACTGGCAAAAGTCTACTCTTCCCTTACAAACATCCTGTCTTCTCTAGTTAACTAGTTGCTCTCTGATGATGGCTGTTTGTCATCTGTGCAGTTTGATGCCTGTCTTTTTTGGGAATCTTCTGTGAGAAAATAATTAGAAAATAAAGTCTCATCCAGTATATGCACAGGGATAAAGACAGAATCCATATCAGAATAAAACCAAAAATTTTGCATTTACATTTTACCTCTAGATGGTGATAGTTAGTTGCAGTTTCTTTAGTGCCTGTGAAGCAAGATGATTATTGCAATAATACTATTTTGTCATATTTCTCAACTGTAGAGTATCCTGTTATTTTCCGCATACATATGGATTGCGCTTTCCTGTGAAGTGTACAGCAAATGCCATTAGTCATGCCTTTTGTTGCTGTAATTACCAATGGCTGACACTTAAGATAATGAAACTGAGATTTTGTGATTCTTAAAGTGATATCAATATTTAAATGGCTACTTGCAAATCTGCCTTGTTTGCAGAGCAGTAAACATTTTAGATTATACGAAGTAAGATTAAAGATGAACATGCTAATCAGACAAGACTTTTGCTATTTGCATGTGAATAGGACCCCCCCCAAGATTATCATCAATAAACATTCTTCCAACTTTTTTATTCCTTTGACTCTCTTCAGTCTTACTGTTTAATATTGACTGATATCTCTTCTCATAATATTTCTTTTTATGTTACTTTAAACGATGTTCTGTTTTCCCTCTCCACTGCCCTTCTGAAGGAAGAGCAGTACGCCTTCAGATGAAGGGGCTGTTCACGGTACCTGCATGCTTCTGCCTGCACACTGGTGAGACACCCTCCTTTCCCTGGCCAGAGCACCCACAGTACTCTGTTTGGGGAAAAAGCCAGCAGTTCTGTCATTTTACTGTATTCTCTTCTGCAGAAACTTACAGTGTAGAACCCCAGACTGGTTTGGGTGGGCAGGGACCTCCCAGCCCATCCAGTGCCACCCCTGCCATGGGCAGGGACACCCTCCACCAGCCCAGGTTGCCCAAAGCCCCATCCAACCTGGCCTTGAACACTGCCAGGGAGCCAGGGGCAGCCACAGCTTCTCTGGGCACCCTGTGCCAGGGCCTCAGCACCCTCACAGGGAAGGATTTCTGCCTCACATCCCATCTCCATCTCCCCTCCTGCAGCTTCAGGCCATTCCCCCCTTCCTTCACTGCAGGGGTTGTCAGTCATTGCAGTGACTATCAGGTCAAAGTGCATGTTTGTGAAATGCTGTTAATTATTTTGGGATATTATAAGTAATGTTTCACTGTCAAAAGGAGCTAACCCTGTTATTGAGCGAAATCTTCTGCGCTGATTTGATTTGTATTAAAAACAAAAAAAGGTATTGATTCCATCCAGCAGAAGTTGTAGGCATGCTGCTTTTGCTCTTCAGCGTCCAGGCACTGCAGTGCTGTTTTGGTAACAGGAGCAGAACTGTCAGTGCAGAAACACGGAACGTCAGTCTGCGTGCATGTAATGGAGTGGAGAGGCCTAAAACCCACGACGTTTTTCCGTTTAGTCGAACAATATTGACTGGTTTTAAGGCTCACGCTTTGAAGTGCGTTCTCTCATATATTTGATGCTGTATTGTTCATTTTTATGAAGTAAATATCAAAAAGTTGAAGATTTAACATAACAAAATATATGACGGTATTTGCAGTCTTTGTGCAAGTAGATAAAATGGTCTCATGAGATAAAAGCTTGTTCACTTTAATTCCCGTTATGTCTCTGTACGTAGAAAGGCACACAAAAAGCTGCTCGTCTCACAGCTGAAAAGTTTCATTGTTCTGTTTGTTTTTCATTATGCAGAAATTCTTAAATTGGATCATTTTCAAAGAAAGAACTTGAACGTAAATGCAGTCCTGCAACTGTGTCAAAATATAACTTGCATTTGTATTCTTTTCTCACACTTCAAAGGTAACTTTGGAGAATTCAGCTTGAATTTGTATTCTAAAGAGAATCCCGTTGTCCTGAAGCAAAGCCAAGAAATGTAACTGGTTCTTCCTTTTTTCTATATACTTCCCCTTTGGATTCATACTTTTTACTTCTTCTATGTGTTTTGAGTACAGAAATAATTTTGATAAAAGCTTCCTAAATAGATTGAAATGCATCACTCCTCTCAGAAGAGCACACTATCAAATAGGAACAAAAGGTAGTTCCAATCCCCTGAAACAATATTATTTCTTAAATTGTAAATTTTGAGCAAAATCTTTTTAATTTAGTGTTCCTGAATAATTAAGATGTACCTTAAAGTTGAGTTAGTTTTAAGAATTTTTAAAGCTTTATTATCGTCATAAACCAGTATTGGAGAAACAGAACAAGTAGCAGTTACAGAAGCTCATCCCAGAACATGCTGCACCTCTGGTCGAAATGAATTTTCTTCTTTCCACAGAAAGACTGCTCCGTCATTTTTCTTAGATTACATTAGCAACACTCTACAAAAGTACTGGCAGTTTTCTTTGGAAATATTGTGGGTTGTAAGATTTGTTTAACCAAATGTTAAGTTGTTAATTACTTGGAATTGTTGCAACGAGTACTCCAGGCTTCTATGATGTCTATACACCCAACTCACCAAGCGCAGAGAATGAGTAGATATTTTGCTGATATTAACAAGTTTTGCTTTGTAGTTCAGAGGACTGAAATTGTTTCTCTTCTGTTTCTTCCCCCCTTTTTGTCACAGACATTCTTAAACAGGAGGGGGTTGGGTTTGGTTTTTTGGATGGGAAACTTAGAGCGGAGGCAGTGAAAATGATGAACTGGGTTAGGTAGTTGAGGAGAACTTTTAATGCAGGTGAGATCTTGTCTCCTCTTAGTGCTTCCAGCTCTCCATCAGTCGTTCTGAACTGGGCTTGCACAAGTCCCTGTCTTGTGCTTGATCTTCCCTCTCTGTCGTTGGTATATTATATAGCACAATATCTAATTATTTAAATTGACTATTTCAAAGGCAAGAGTTAAGGGAGATGTGAGATTTTGTTGGTAGATTCTGCCTATAAGAAGGGGAGAAGCTGAAATGCTTGCAGTTTGAACTTCATCCATATCATCCCTTGCAGGGGTCTTGTTGGCTTTTCCAACCCAACAGAGAGTTACAAGAGGTGTATCAGCACAGGTAGTCGGAGGAGCAGGCTGTTCTGAGTAACTTCTTACTTGTTCCAAGCTTACTTTGTCCTGTCCGGGGGGAAAAGAGGCAAAGTTAAGCACGTAACGTCTGCTTCCCTGAACAATCTCTTCTCCACCCCCGTCTCCTCCCCCCATGTTAATTGCCACTCTCAGAAGACACATAAAATCCGTTTCAGGGCTGTGCTTTCTTCATCGGCCTGTCCTGCTGAGTCCTAGCAAAATGCTTCTTAAGGTATGTATGTTCTGTTAGCACGGGCAGGTTTGATTATTAACCTTCTCAGCCTTTTTTATCTTGATCTGTTCTGAGCCGATATTCCTGTATCTGAAGCAAGTATTCTCACCTTACAGAAACATTTTGTAGCTTCTTTACCAAGAACAAAACTCTAGCAAAAAATTAAAGTATCTCTATGAGTTCACGTCTACTTCCCTTTTTCTTGCTGTACCAAGTACTGAAGTGTAAAGGGAAAACTATGGACCAACGGTACTGAAAAATTATTTAAAGTGTTATTTAAAAGCAAATGTAAAGAAAGCTTTCACCAGTCAAGCTTAGCAGAGTTAACATTTAAAAAATAATGGTGCCAATTTGCATGTTATGTTTTTGTATTCCTGCTGATTGGGTTGTCTCCACCGAAGCAGTTGGTAATTTTTCTTTTTGTTGTCACATGCTTGGACGTTGATTTGAAAGGCATATGTAACAAGCAAGAGGGATCTCCAGAAAAGCCTTTTTTATTAGTGAGGGAAAGGAAGTTAGAAATAGAGTAATACGGTAGAAATACAGTAATGCAGAAAAAAGTTTTTCTCTCACCCCTTCCCCCCCCAATAATGCTTAGCTAGGTGGAAATGCCACAGCAGCTTCCTTAGTGTAGATGAGTCTCTTTGTTACTTTCCTTGTACTGCCCATCTTTTATTTTTTTTTTCATGCTTGTAAGAAAAACTATGACCTTGTCCAGCATGGGACTGATTCTTTACAAACTTTCTCAGTATTCATTATATCCTTTGACGTGTTCTGCTGCTGAAATGATCTGAGTTCTCTGGCATCTTGTGCCATTGAATTTTAGATGTGGTTCAGTAGAGTTTCACCGCTCACCTTCCATTAGCATTATTCACTCCCCTTCTGACATTTTTCTTGCCTCTGGAACGGGACATGGACTTAGAGGGACTTTAACTTCAGCAGCTTTGTACACATGGAGCTTCCATCCACAGAGTTCTCTGGCTAGAATTTGTTTTTCATTATGTGTTCAGATCCTGCTGCCAGGAAATGTGAGCCATATTTGGTTTAGGGAAGGTCTTTCCTGAGGCTTAATCTGGTATTTCTAGAACCATGAACGTCATTGCATCAGACGATTCTCTGATATCCCATTCAGTGTCTCTTTCTACCTGCAGTGCTTGAGAGAGCGCCAAAAAGTGAACCCTAAATACACCGATCCAGATTTAGCATCCAAAAGGAAAAGCACTCACTTTAGAGTTCTGCAGACCTGAAGAACGAGTGTTGATCATAGGCATTTAGCCGGTGAAGGTGCACTGGAACGGGAGCAAGTTGGAATTTTGGCCTTTGTCCTTTCTTCTCCTCAGGCTTTTACGCCCAAGTGGTGATGAACTGTGTCAGTAGTTACTGGTCTGTTACCAGGATTCGTTACCAGCATTTTGGACTCAGAACTGCTGAAAGATTCCTTAACCTGTTAAAGAAACTTTTGACTCAAAAACCAGTTCCATGGGAGTAGACTTTATTCATTTCAGTATACAATCGTTAAACTAGTGCTTTTAAATTGGTTCTCAGTAGTTTTCTGGCATTTCAGTAATATTAAGTTAGCAGGTAGTTGGCTGAAAAACAAAATCTTAAATTATTACTGGTTTTGCCATTTCTCTTCTAATGTTTGACTTCCAACATGTTTGTGATGAGAAAATAACAGACTAATTAATTATATATACTTATTAACTGAAATTTTTCTTTCAGCTGCTGTAAATCATAGCTACAAAAAGGTTACCAATCAATCCTCACATGGGAGACCCAATTAGAAAGTGCTCCTAAATTACAAAAAAAAAAAAGCTACTTAATTCATTTTCTGATATACAAGAGAATATTAAAGTAAAATCTTTTGTCTACAATGAAATAAGCATTCTAGCGTTGATTTTGATTTGATCTGTAAATTTTCATTACCTTGAAAATTACTTAATTAGGTTAAGAAGTGGATGATTTCAGGAAAACCTGGACATTTGAAAGGAAATGTAGCGATTTGGAATTGATTTTTAAATTGACCAGAGACTGAGCCTAAGAGTAGTCCTTTCAGCTTTCTATAACATGATCTTAAAATACTGTTCTGTAATTATAGGTCATGTATTTAAGGTCCCTTGCAACCCAAACCATTCTATGATTCTATGTTAAGGTATTTTCAGTAGTAGAAAGTAGTGTTGCCGTAGGGCGCAGCGTGATCATTTGGGGCAAACGTACACAAAAGTGTATTTGGCAGCTACAGATGTCATTGATTGCCTATTAAAAGACCACAAATGAAATTGTGGATACATTGAAGATGACAGGAATAGTCCTGATGACTTTTAAGACAATTTCAAACCATGCATCCCAAGTTGCTTGATCTGATATTGTTTCAAAATTTTGTGTACGCAGATAATTGTTCCCTGTTGCTCCTGTGCTTAAGTTGTATGATCTGTATGTAATTTAAATGAGGATGACTATATGCCTTATATGACTAGGCTAGAATAACGTTATCCAAGCAGTTTTATATTTAGGATGTACTTGGTTTGATTTCCCAACTGAATTTGCATTAAGTGTCTTGAAATACCTGGGCTTGTGAATAATATTCCCTGTTGAGGTAATAAAGCTTTAAATGTGTACTATTTCATGAACTTTCATACGCCTTTCATACTCTATTATATGATTGTCAATAAATTCAGCGTGGCACAGGGCTCCACATGTTGCATTTTCATGTCTTACTGTTTAAAAGAAATCAATATCTATCTACATAGAGGAACAGGAAGACATTCTTTAACAGTTTTATCTAAGAAATTAGTCTATGTTTTTGCAGTCCTTAAAAATTTCAATTACAGTGTACTGGGTTCCTTAATTAGTTAACTATGAGTTACAGCCTAGCAGGTAATATTGAACTGCGTGATTCACCAAATCACATGTGCAAAGATAACGGCTTAGTTAAATTAGGATTTCCATATTAAATAACTTGATTAAAAATAATTTAAGCTTTTTTGCTGTCCCTGCCCCCCCGTAGAGAAGCTGAAACATGACTCTTGGAAATGTATACAAAATTTCCAACAATATGCTGGTTGAAGGGAAAAACAGGTAGGGAGAGAGGTTAGAGCTGGGTGAATAAAGAGTATTTAATATAGTTTGTACTACGTTACATGAATTTTATTGAAATTATGCAAAATACTTGCATTTCATATTTCCCATCATTTTCCTTCAGAGGTGTACTGAATTGTTAAAACAGATGGTCCTGTAGGTGTTTAATTATCTTTATCCTGGCTTTATTTTCAAAATGAAAAAGAAACCTGAATACTTCTTGCAGGCTTATTGTAGTGGTTCCATCATTACACTATCTGAATTCTCGTTACCAAAACTAGTTGAATTTTTGTTTACGTATGCATTTGTAATTCACACAATACTCTGAATCTTTTGTATTCTTAGATGTGCTAATTTTGGAATTAGAGTATTCATTTTTTGTCATCGTCACGAAACAGGAAGTACAATAGTAACAAAAAATATGCTTGTTATTCAATAGAATCCAATATTATGAATATATGAATAATTTCTACAGTGAAATAGTATAGTTTGACAGAAGTTGCATGGTATATTACTTTGTTGTGAGACAGAAGCCTCCTATAAATGTGAGAAACTGGGTGTCTGTAGAGACAAGAGGATGACTTAAAGACCCAACCAGAGGAAGACTGCTTAAGCTGCTTTTGTGGGAGAAGACATTTGCTTGACGTCACTGGATCTCTGAAATACCATGAGTTCTTAGTAAAATTTTGATTTTTTTTCTAAGGACTTGGCAACTCTAGAGGAGAAGGGCCATGTTAATGTTTCAGTCATCAGGAAAAACTACAATTCAGTGTTGGAGTCGGCCACATCAAAATCCAAATTTCATTTTTTCCTAATATTCCCAAAAAACCTGTTGTTACTGCCCACTCTTTGCGTGATGGCTGTTGGTGTTGCTTTTTTTATGTAAGCGTTCTCCTGATACTTGCCTTCCAACTTACTAAATGACTGGGTTTTGTTGGAGAAGGAAGGCAGTGCAGTGTCATCAGTACTATTCCAGCTTAATTTGTGATGCAAAACACTGAGATTATTAACAGACACGTGAGGGTGGACGAGCTCCAGATTCTAGAGAAGCAGCTAAGGAAAGGGTCACGCTGGACCTTGGGTGTTGATGCTTGGGGTGCTGTTTCTGACTTGTGCTATTTCAGCATCCTTTTAAACTGTGGGCTCATTTTGCTGGAGGAAAGGTTATTCCCTAGTAATGAGAGAAATCTCAGCTCTCCGTAAGTATATTTCACTTCTGCATGAAGTTTTCCTAGAGAACGTGAATATTTAGCATGTAATTGGTAATATGCTCATGAAATAATTGAGTGGCAAACAAAAACAGAATCACAAAAACTACAGCTGTGTTAAATTATACTTAATGTCCTATACAAGCAGAAAGAATGAACTGTGTTTATTTTCCAAACAATAAAATTTCTAGTTTAGTTTTCAATGTAATTTTTTTTTTAGAAAGTAAATTAAGTTTCATACTTCGGATAAAATTATGTTTTGCAATTCTGATGCTACAAAGCTAATTTACAAAGTTGAAAAACTGTGTTGAGTACGTAGAAATCAATATTATAGTGGTATTAAATGATTTTTTCCTTTGGTCACTGGTTAGTAGAATATGCTGGAAACCATGGTAACAAAAAGTGCTGCCATGGTTGCCCCGGAGTCATGTTAAAATGAGCAAGCTGTGTTTGTCTTGATTAATATAATAAAAAGAGAGAAAAGGAGAGGGGAGAAGGGAAGAATAAGATTAATGGCCTGTACAACAGAAACAGCAAATGTACAGTCAGAGATGTATCTCTGGATAAGCAATCCTGGAAATTCTGGTACCGTTGCATCATGAATGCAAAGGTGTTAAGCCGTGAAGCTTTAAAAAGAAGATATATCTGTTCAATGGTTTGTTTTTAAATTATTTCCTCCCATGTCTGTATTTTGCAGGTTTATATTAGGATAAAGGATGATGAATGGAATGTTTATCGAAGATATGCGGAGTTCAGAAGCTTGCATCATAAATTACAGAATAAATACCAGCAAGTGAGGACTTTTAACTTTCCACCAAAAAAGGCCATTGGAAACAAGGTACTGAAAAGAACTCATAATATCAGTAACAGTTGGGGAAAAAACCTTTCCTAGCCACACATTTAAAAAAAAAAAAAAAAAAGCTGACTATCATAAATATTTTTTACACCTGCTAGACAGTACCTGCTATTTTTATGCAGACTTTGCCCTCATCAGCTGCAGATTCACAGATAATGTAGTTAATGCATTGATTTTTCCACTCACTGAAAAGAAAACTGTTTTTATTAAGTGAAATATTGATGTCACACACAGTAGACAAATGCACAAAACCCAAAAAAACGGGCTGGACAGCTGTAGATGTAAAACGTAAACTCTATGCCATTCTTTACAATAAATGCCAGCAATTATCACTGGTCAGTAATTCATTAAATATTTCTGTAAGGTTTAAAAAGTATCAGTCTAAACTTCTTAAACTTCCTGGGCTGTTCACCAATTGTTGTAAGTTCCTTGAACCAGCTTTTTTTAAGGACATGTGAGCGCTTAATTCCCATAATCTGCATCTTTGTGGTTTAGCTCTCCCATTTTAAAATGGGAATTTCTGTGTTTTCGTATCATACAGGGATTTTGCAACAAACACAGTATATATTGTAGTATGTATGTAGTAAATATGTAGTATTTGTGCAGTTTAATCCTTAATCACCAAAATTTTAAAATGTTCAAGAGCTTAAATACACATCACCATATACATCACAAATCCAGTAAGGATTGAGAAGTAATCAAAGCAATTTTTTTATTTTCTGGCTTCACGTGGGAAATCATTTGTGCTGTAAAAATGGGTTAGGTAAGCTTGGCACATGTGATATGAAATGAGTAGTAATGCACACAACCTGGAATAAGTGGTGGTGATTAAATATATATGGAATTTATCGATAAAATCTGTAGGTCTGTTTGCTTTGTATAAAGTGCGGAGTTGATGTAGTTGCTCGTTGTCTGCTAACCTGGCAAACGAAAGTACTTAGGAGAGCTTTTCTGGGGTTTTTTATATATTAGAAGATCACTTTTCATTTCATTTCTAGTGGATAGTTTTGTAATAGAAACAATGTATTTTCTTCTTTGTTATATAACGAATTCTCCTTTTTTGAAGTGATGGAGTATCAGCCACTTCAATAAATTACAAAAGCCTTCTTTTAAGCTTTTTTTGATAGTCTCTCATCTTTAATTACTTTAAATACTAATTGAATTACAACTTGAGTTCCACAATTGATGCATACAAAATTATCAGTCGAGCAACTCATTAAAAAATTTGCATCGCTTATTCTTTTAGTGCTTTAGCTTTTGGCCAAAATTCTACCTTAATCATGCATAACCCACAATTACTTTGTCGTATCAGATCTCAGCAGAAGCGTCTTTTCTTTCCAGTCAGAAACGGGTGCCACCCGTTGCGCTCCTGAAAGACTCCTATGACGAGACGTAAGCTGGTTGTGTGATGGGAATTGACTAGTGGCTATACTTCTGGCTACCAGCTTAAACAGCTTGCAGGTCGCAGAGTGGCGCTTTCCCGTCGGCTTTGCGAGAGCTTATTCTTCCCACAGCACACGGTGTAGGCAAATCTCGTCCTTTGCTGTTTTCTGTGCCATGTCACAGTATGCGTTGATTTAGGAATATTGCCTGGTTTTGTGCAGCGTGGTGGATCACGCTTCCGGAACATTTACCCTATAGATGCAGCAGAAATTGTAGCCCCTCGGAACACCTTGCACTGCGAGACTGACGGATGGGCTAATGGTCGGGAGATGGCCCTCCCTTCCTTGACAGGGCAAGCTGAAGTAACTGGAAGGTTTAAAAACTCAGTGTAAAATTAAGTAATTCGTGTGTCTGAGAATGTCTGTCTTGGAATTCTGTAGAACTTTTGTATAGGATGAGGGATTTGCGCAGGATGTTACACACGTTGGGAAATAAGCATTAGAAGAGAGATTGTCAATACTACTCTTTCCGATACTGCTTTTTTAACTTCAGTGGCTACCGAAGCGTGTTCCCTTCTAGATATGATGTTAGATTCCAATAGAAATTTTTTCTCTCTGCTGTTATTTATACTGTTTTTGATAGAATTGCAGCTGTCTTCCCATTTCTAGATTAATCAATACAATCTGAAATCAGTGCCTAAAGAGCAGGTTCAGTAGCTAAATTCTGCTAACAGAAGTATGTGTTCCGTTCATGTCAATCTATGGTTTTCATATCCTGCACAAATCCTCCGTGCTATTAGATGTCCAGATAACAGACTGGTAGAACACAGTCCTCCATGTGCAAAGGGCTAAAAAAGACTATTTTACAGCTTTTGGAGGACGGTGGTGCGTGCTTTATACCCTTGAGGTCCGTACCCAAATGCTGGTACTCATTGGGTGTCTTCAGTGCTCGGTACTGGCAGGCTGGCGAAGGGGATACGCTCAGTCTAAGTGTTAGCGGCGTCGAAGGAGGGCTTTGCTGCACCTGATACCTGCCTTGATGCCAGCACTAAATTCGGTGTTCAGTTCTGTGTCTCTGATTGAGGGAACCTCCCAGGCCACAGGAGGACACCATGTTCTACAGAATGACCTGGAACCACTGCTGCCGAGACACAAAATGCTCTCTGCTCTTTTGCTGTGCACAGCGTTGGAGCTCGGAGCGGGGGAACTTGACTAGAACACAGTAACGTAGCAAAAACTCCAGAGAACTATTCATCTTCCTGCATAATTTTCCTGCTTACTGCAATAGAAATTGGGGAGATGAGATTCAAATGCAAAGTTGCAGAGTTTGACACAAGGAAAATGAAAAAAAAAAAAAAAAGCAGAATTTCAACTGTATGAGGATTTTAAAAAGTGAGAAAATCAAGTATTTTTTATTGCATATATATTGTCATCAAGTAGCAGTGCAATCTGAAAATATTTAGCAATCTGAAAATAGATTAAGAATCCAATATTTGTATTAATTCTTATTATGTTTTTAATGTATTTTTGCCTTCCACTTTGCTTTAAGTTGGGACAATTTATCTTAACAGTTCATGTTAATGATCTTTAAACAAATGATGTATGTAGGATTAGAAACTAGCTTTAATGCTTGAGGAAACATAAATTTAATATACAGAAAGCAAATTAGTAGAAAATGAACAGAGAGGAAGAAGGAATATTGCTTTGGACAAGTAACCTTTTTTCAATTACAAAGAAGGATGTGTGTTTGCTTTTCAGGTTGGTACCATTATTTTCAATTAATCAATTATAACATTTGAATATAGTAAGTTAGAACTAACGTAAAGCAACGAAAAGAATAATTTGATTTATAAATGTTGCTTTGAACGAAGTCAGAACAGATAATTACTGCAGGAAAATATAACAGTAATGCTTGCCAGGCTCCATGTATTAAGTTCCATCTATACTAGTCCCCACGCTGTATGTTTTCTACTAATGATCTTTCAGTGCTGGTAGCAAACAGTTGTCAAAATCCTTATAGGTAGTGCTTGAAAGAGTAAGTGTTCTCCCTTCAGTGTATCTGTGTCTTGTTGGAGTGAAAACAAGAAACGTATTTCTTCTCTTCTGTTGCGTGTGTAAGAGAATGTCATATACTCGTTGGATGTTTTTGTACTTCTTTTTTAAACTACATATAATTCTATTTAAAACTTACGAATTTGAGCTGTGTTTTTAACACTTGAACTGTTTGGTTTTGTAATTTTAAACCATGCTCCCCATGTATCAGCCTGGTTTGTGGTTTGCTAAGTACTTTATATGTAGGTGTACGTACCAAGACATGTAATTTCAAATTGTGGTTTTCTTGCATGAAATAGATGTTTGCCTTTTAGCTAGCCTTCAGGTACTTCGGGTCTTTTGAATTCGTGCTTCCATTACCGCAGTTTAAGTCTTTGTGACTTCTGCCTTCCTGTTGGGTTCCTAACATCCACAGGACTGGTTTGGTTCCGTGAGGTCTAGAGTGTGCCGAGTTACGGGAAGCTCATGAAGAGAAGCCTCATGCGACCGTAGCACTCGATTGCAAAGGGATCCCTGTATGCTTTTGCACAGAAATGCAGCTTAACTTTTTTCATTGAAGATGAGCCCTTCCATTAGCTTCTGAACCTTTGTTGGTGCTATGTTGGTGTCTCACTTCTTGAAATGCTGCCTTCAGACTAATGGTTAAGTAATAATACGTGAGTATTTACTGGACCTATTGTTCTAATTTTGTGAATATTGCAACGTCCGTGAAGTCTCAGTTGCTACTTCTGCACTGGGCAGATTATAACACTTAAAGAATGGATGTTAGTAACTGAGTAAACATCTAATTAAAGTGTCCTCTTGCAAGGGTATTGTCCCAGTAGAGGACATATCAAAATAGAAATGGTTCTTTGCTTCCACTGAAGATGTGAATTCCGTGATTGTCTAAGTGTGTAGAAATTGAATAAGGGAGCTTTCCACTGAGTGCTGACTTGGCTGCACGATATCCTTCGCTTTCCTTTAAAACATCGGAAACCCAATATGGAAAGAATACGCAGGACTTTTCTGGGATGAGAAGAGAGTGACTTTGCCATGACTCCTAAGCTGCATAGGAGGAACAATACAGAAATCTAAAATAAGTTTTCTGTCTAGGACAAAAAGTTGACAGCAACATCATTCATCATTTTTAGCCCATACAACTGAAGTCTGTGAGCCATTCCTCTAGCCATAGCTTGTTTCATGCCCAAATGGTAGTTCAATGAAGTAAAAGTGTCCCCCTCACCTATCAGTGACTAAGCTAAATGGAAGATTATTTTGTGTATGTAATTATTTTAAAAGTTTGTAAATAATGATGTGTATGTATCATAAAAGATATCTATTTGTATATATGTACATACACATGTGTACGCATATGACATCACCAAAGACAGTGTTTAGGATATATATGAGGTTGGCTTCTGGAATGTGTCTTGTAATTCTGCAAGTTCTGTTCACCAGGGATGTTCCTGCCAGTGGACATCCTGCCTTTGCACTAACAGTGCAGCTGGCTTCCATTTATTTTTTTCCCTGCCAGCACAGCTGCTTTTTTTATCAGTGTCTGGTCAGTTTGCCTGTTGCTGAAGATAGTGAAGAGTTTAAGAGAGTCTGCAGGACAACTATTTTAGGATTAAAAGGTATAGAAGGTAAAGATTGTATTGCAAATAAAAAAAAAACAGAATATAGCTTGCGTCTTATGCTTATAATGTTTATTGTTTTTTAAAAGTTTGTCAAGTAGAGTGTTGTCTGGCTGTGGGTGTGTATAGGTATATATGTGAGGTAATTTGAAGCCATTCAAATCAGAGTTTGAATTTTAATATTTTTGCTCCTAAGGGTTTCACATTATGCTGTTGACCTGGCATAACGTTATTTATTTCCTTACTGTAAAAAGGTGATCTGCAGTTTTGGGTCTATTAAAAGGGTACTTGTCTCTCAAAGGTGCTTTTTAAACCAGGTGATGGAGGTACTAAACTGCCCTTGGAAAGGGGTAAGAGGAGGAGGAGCATGAGAGGAGCAAGGGTTTTTACGGAAGCCCCCCGGCCGAGTTTGGCAGGAAGCAGCAAGGGAAAAGGCTGCAAGGCTTTCCGTGGTGCTCCGGGCAAGGAAGCGGTGCTGTCCTGTGTTACGGCTCAGAGTTCGGGGCTGGGTGGTAAGCTGGCCTTGAGGTTGGCTCCCCTGGGAGAACCTTGCTGGGTTAGGGACAGGTCGCCAGACCAATGCATTTCCATGAAGGTTCCAGTGCTGGATCCTCTGCTTCCTCTTAGTCACTTCTTTTCCCTGTCTCCGTGCAGGAAGTGTCCGTATATCTGCAGGTATCTAAGATACAGTTCTGATGTTTGATGTTTCTTGGTAGCTTTTGTGGGAAAGGGGGGGGTAGCTGCTGCTGGGTTGGGCTGAGGGAAGAGATGAATGATTTGATGAGATAGCTGGTTTGGAAGAAAACTCACTTGTTTTGCCAGTGTTTTTCAGAGAGCATGATGCTACGTAATTTTCTTTCAAGGCTGTTGACATATTCAGTGGAGCTATTTCTGCCTCCTCAAGAAAAGACCTGTGTGTTTGCCACTGTCACGTTTACAACGCAGAACAGGAGTTCACAATTCAGCGTTGATTGTCCTATGCTCGCTGCGTTACACAGTACATGACATAGTTTGCACACATACATTAACATGCTACAGACCTTGCTATTGTGATCCAGTGAAACTCTGAGATCCTGCCGGCTCACAGATGAACACGATGATCTTTGATGTCCTTTCCAACCCAAACCATTCTGTGACTGACCGAAACAAGGAATGAAACTTCCCGCGTGTTTCAGATCTGGAGAAGGGCCTGTGTTCGTACTTTTTCCAGCTACTGTTCCAGACCATCGCATTAATAAAAGCACTGCCGGTAATTCTAGGCTGACATGGAAAACCACGTTCATGGTTTAAGGGAATTAATTCACAAGTTGCACACATGCGTCCAGTGTACATTTTATTGCGTGATAGCAAATGTAATAGGTAATGTACTGGCAGTATTTGAAATACCTATTTTAAAATAGGAAGCTCAACTAGTACATAGAATATAACAGAAGAAATATGGAATGCTTGAAAGAGGATGATTCAGAAAGACTCTTAGGGAAGGAAGCAGTTTCATTTTAGGCTTGCGTGGTTTTGTGTCCTGATTCAGCAAAGCGCTTCAGGACGTCCTGCAGTTTAAGTCTGTGTTTGACTTGCACTGGAATCTCAGAAGTACAGATAGATGTGCTTTTGTACTTTATGGGGTTTAGTAGCTCATAGAAACTGTCCTGCCTCAGATAGTTTGTCCAAGTCATGCTGTCATAGGGAGCTGCGACACAGAAAGCAGAGGAGAGGGCAAAACTTCTAGCTAATGCCTCTGGGGCAGTGGGCTAAATAATATTTCTTAGGACTAAGCTGTGATATCCCATGTCTTCAAGTAGAATTAGTAGAAAATGATGACACTCTGATGTTGCAGAATTGGAATACATTTATTATAGGAGAAAAGCTTTGGAAATGTAAATCCTGAAGCTATATATTAAAAAATTGAAGTTAAGGATTGCTTTCATTAATGCTTACTTAATTTGATTTTTGGGTGATGTAATACAGATGCTTAAATTCTATATTATTCTTGATTTTCAAAGTGAGTAGATTTTAATTTTCAACCCTCTTAGTGGACTTAACTGTATATTGAGTTATTTTCATATACTTTTTTGCCTTGTGGGTTTTAGGAAAAACTGTAGCTAATATAAATTTGACAGACATGCTTGTGCTGTAGCATGGTTAAAAAGAAAAGAAATGATCTTTTTGTATTGTGTTCAAATTGGGGAAGGAACTCAACTCAATCTTATAAGTACAGCCATGTGTGTTAATTCTATAGCGCTGGGTTTTATGGCATTCTACAGCCATAAAAGAAACTTTGTTCTCTAAGTTCTCCGTGTTACTTCGTAGCTGGGAAGTTCAATTCTCAAAGAAGTAGGAGCTTTAAATAGCCTTTGAGAGTGAATTAATTCAACCTAGTTTTCAAATAGGTAGTTTCATTAGAGCGCCATACAGATAGAAATAAAAAATCTTTTCACACTTGGTATAATTATTAGGATTTCTAGTCACAGCACGCCTCATTTCTGGCACTGCCACCTGCACATTAAGGGGGACTACAGAGTATTTCAGATTTTGAGTCCAGATCCTCTGGGTTTTCTACTGGAAGCGACTGCAGTTGATGTTTTATGTATACGGCGCTGAGAGAAGAGCATTCGGTTCTTCATTTCCATCTTTTGGTCACATCGCTATCTAAGAGAAGAGAAATAAGTCAGTAGGAAATGCTTGGCTTTTACACGGCAAATGTTTATAGCGCACGCCTCAGGCTCTGTGGTATGCGCTGTCCGGCTCACCTGAAACGCAGCCTGCAGGTCAGAGCCCACCTGGTGCAGAGGGCTGGATTTCCTTTCCTGTGCTTGCGTTCGAAAGGTGAGCAGAGGGCCAACTCGTACGTCTCCGTCTTGCAGAATGTCTCGCTGAATTCATGTGTTTATTTGGAGCTCAAGTGCAACGTTTCACGAGAATAGTGAGCTTTGTCTTTTTTCAAGCTACAAGCATTTGCTATTAATGGCTGTGGAAGTTTAGGAAGAAGGAACGCAGAGTATTTAGGGTCTACAAACCAAAATTTTGCCTGTCAAGAGGTGGTTATATTTTTGCTGTCTTGTAATCCTGTAGTTGAGAGAAGCAATTCGTTCTAACAAATTATTGAAGACAGAGCCCACAGAAACAGTTCAGATGGTGTTGCTTTACATCATGACATTATGGGAGGAAAAAAAGAAAGCACTGTGATTTACGTGCTGCTTAGACAACTGCTAGATAAAAATATTGCAGTTTTATTACAACTCATGCGTCATTTTGGTATAATAGTAGCCTCCTGGTATAAAATGAAAATAGAAAAATAATTTTCTACATTTATTTCTTATTGTGATGGTGATGCTAAATTACCTAGTTACTTGGATTAATGAATTTCCTTTCAGAGAGACCTCAGCAGGGACACCTGATTACAGAAATAAAACTAAAACCTTCTTTCTCTGCATCTGAAATGTTACCCGCATTTTTCTGTCTTTCTGTACCTATCAAATGCTTGATTTTTGTTTTTTCCCCCTGAAATGTATTGTTTTATAAATATTGGCAAATTCTAATCTTACTTGCTCGACAGCTTTTGGAGTGATTGCTTGTACTAAACATAGTGTTAATTTTTTAAAAAGTGGAAAAAATGAAATATTGATCACTTCAGATCAAGTGAAATGCTGGAGACTCCTCCTGCATGAAAGATCTGGTTTTCCTCATTGTACCATGTGAAATATCTTTACGTGATGGCACTCTAAATAGCGGGCACTTGATATCGATATTCCTCACTCGTTCAGTTTTTAGTTTAGAAAACAGAATTGTCCTATCAGAGTACATCTAAATACAATTTCTATTAAAGGAGCATCTAGTCTTTTGAGCGGGAGTGAAGTTCAAAGACCATCTTGTACCCCGCTACTGTTTGGCAGTTGGGATGGTCAACTGCTGTATTGATGAATTTTTCTGGGGTTTGGGTTGGGTTGTTTTTTTTTCTCTCCTCCAAATCATACTTTTACTTGCTGGAGTTAAAACATGTCAGGTAAATGCGTTTGGATGCTGTTGGCCAGAGGTATAGACAGTAGCCAGGAGCTCGCAGCCCTCGTGGAGATCTCCTTCGGGTGCCCGGGGTGGTGCTGGCTGTCAGCAGGCGAAGGATGACCTCGGCCGGGTCTGTCAGGGTGGGTTCTGGAACCTTCCTCGGTCAGCGGCTCCCCGTCCCTCTGCACCCGTGGGTGCTGCCTGGGGTGCCCCCCCCGACCTGCGCAGCCCCGCGGCAGACGTGGCCCCCGTCCTGCCGGAAGGGTCTTCTGGGAGGGACAACGTGTGCTGAAGTGGGGGAGAGAGGCAAGCGCTACGGAACTTTGGGGGAGTTTTGAGAGCAATTTCTTTCACTTGCCGAGAGGGCAGGAGAGACTCTGTCGTTTCTTCCTTAACCTGTTGTGGGTTTGGCTCTCTGCTGTGGGGTTTTTTTAAATTATTAATTTATTACTTTATTTTTAAGGGAAGGCATCACTGTAAGCTTGCATATATAAGCTCGTACGCCGTAAGCACTGTACGTACCATGTTTCTAGAGGGTTTTGGGGTTGGTTTTTTTGTTGTTGTTTTAAATTTAGAGTCTGTCTTTATTGGTCTTCAGGGCGTTTTCAAACCTGATAGAAGAAAGAAATTAAGAAAGAAAACTGCAGTGTTGGGAGGAAGCACTGAACCGAGACACATTTTAACTAATACTGTTGATAGTTATTACTGTAATATAGGCCAGTGAAAAAATGGATCTCCGTTTCATGAACTGCTGTCGTAGTTTCCAGAATCTCCAGAATAAAAATAAAGAGTAGACTGATAATACTTGGTCTGAGGAGAAAACAGAAATAGAATTTCCCTGTTCAATAGCCGAGGAAAATATGAGCCTAGGGGTCTTGCTATAGGCTGCAGTCTTCTATTGATGCTTTTTAATGAGCAGTTGATTCCTGACCAGTTGACAAAATGACACTTGGTTGGTATTTATGTCTTTAACAAAATATTTAGATGACACTGGATTTTGTTAGCATAACATTACTGATTGAGTTCTAACAGTGGCATTAAACACCACACCAAAATGAGATCAGTTTTAGTTTTCTCCTCAAACTTTCTTTTTTTCTGTCTATATATTTATTAATTTTTAACACTTTTTCTCAAAGAGGGTTTTGAGAAAGTTTTAGCCTTTTGGATGGATGATACTGCTAGCTTGAAAATGCCAGGTGTCTTAAACATACTTGGTGCCAGGATTCTGTAAATGCCTGAGCCAGTTTAGAGAGGTACAAGACATAGTTTGAGATTTATTACACGGGGGGGAAGAATTTATCAAAA
Organism: Grus americana; assembly: GCF_028858705.1. Lineage (NCBI taxonomy): Eukaryota > Metazoa > Chordata > Aves > Gruiformes > Gruidae > Grus > Grus americana. Next base: position 18,111,713 of record NC_072866.1, read on the forward strand.
TGGGATTGTCCCCAGGTAGGGCCTGGGGACATCTGCCAGCATCCCTAGACTTGCTTAGAGGATGCTCTACAGCCACGTTGCATTCTAAGAAAGCACGGACCAAACCTTAGTAGATACGATGTTCTGAAATATAAACTACCCTCTTACTCAAAATAAAAGGTAAGACTTTTTTCAAAATTAGCATTTGAATAAAAACTGTATTTGTGAGCATAGACTGAGCACGCAGCTTTTCTGGTGAGCGGAGCAGGCTGGCAGAGCCGTGCCCTCGCTGAGCGGGCAGGCTGTGCTGCGCGGCTCTGCAGAGCGCTGCAGGAGGTGCCTCACATCTCAAAAACTGAGAAATGCGAATGAAGATGTTGCAGTCGCCCACGTAAATTGGCGCTAGGCGAGGGCATTGACAGGACCGTAGCTCACCCTTAGCAGCTCTGCCGCTGGATGGTTTTGCAGCAATGCCTTTTTCAAATGACTTTATCTCAAAGCTCGCTTGCTGTCTGGTATCATTGGAATGAACCCCTAGCTGAAGGTGGAAATGCATCAACTATTTTAGTAGAGAAACACAGAGTAATAATCACAATTATGTAGTAAATCTCTGTTTAAAGAAAGGTAGATTTCTGTTCAAAACTGACAGTTCCTTGATTTCTTCTTTGTGTTGCATCCTCTTAAATTCCTATTTGTTCCGCTGAACAGTAAATGTACAAAAAAACCTCACAGTGGGATCAGAAAAATGGCAATTTTGTGTATTGTATAGCCTTGTTTTGTTGTATAACGCTTGCCTGATTCTGCCATACAGAAATGGGCAATACAGGTAGGATGGAAATTTGAAGCTCATGTAGTCTCAATAATTTTGAGATGATTTTTGTATAATATGGTAGTATTTAGCATCTTTAGTATTGGAAACTGTACCTCTAAAACTGTCTCACGAGGCAGTAGTTACTGAAGGACAGGTGTATTCAAGTCGTGTTTTATTGTGACCTTTGCAAAGGTGCCAATTAGCCTGGAAAAATTAGAACTTGCTACCTAACTATTTTCTAATCACAAAACAGTGAGAATGACTCAGCAATTGAATGTTTACTTAGCTCCCATTTCAGCTTCTGATTTCCAGCTTCATTTGGAGGTTAACGACTTGGAGTCTTGTAGATAGGCAAAACTCGATACGACAATTTTGCTAAGACCGGTTGACCAAGATGGTGAAAACCATCAGGCTACACTAGAATAACCTGCGTTTATTTCTGCATTTGCAGGTTCGTCTTTGAATAGCACTGCTGTCAGCTTCCTTTCGGACGGGATGCACTGCGTGGTATCGGAGGCTGACGCAGCTCTCGTTGAAGTCCTAGAGCTGTATTGCCTTTTATTTTATCTGAGTTGGATTGAGCCCTGAGCTGTTTTGTTGTTTGGTTTTGGCTCTTTTTTCCCCAGAGCTAACAATAGGAGGTTAGTTAAATGATAAGTAATGGTTAGAACATCTGAAGCAGCGCATTTTATGTTGATTGCAGCAGCACCAAACCCAGAATATAAAAGTGTTTGATCCGTCCCTAAATCATGGCAGGTAACCATGGCAATCATACCATTTCCAACAGCTCATGGGAGATATTTGAAACATCTTAAGTGAGCTGTCCCATTAATAATGAAGAATATCAATGTTTTGCCATCTGTTACGTGCCGACAGTGAATACGAAAGACCAGCAGTTGTGTGAAACAGTTTAAACTGCAAGTTGGAATGAACTTGGCTTGTAATGAAAAACTGCAAAACAATGCAACATAAAATATGGTACGTCAGACTCTGCTTTTTAGTTTTACAGCTTAACGTCACCTTCTAGTATCTGTTGAGAGTCTGTAAGATTTCCATTATGTAGTCTCGTTTTTAGAGATTTGTAATTTGATATGAGCATTTTGCTGTGGGCAGAAACTTGGCAAATTCTCAGTCAAAAGGAATTTCATAAAATATTTTGGGAGACATTCATTTCAGATTAAAGATATTTTCCCAGATGTGTTTTGATGCTTCTGCAATCTGAAGCAGTTTTGCTTGTTAACTGAAATTTTGTGGACTCTTAATCAAAAGTATATGCTCTTGAACTGTGGGCTAGGAAATAACTTTGACAGTAGTTTGTGCAGGAACAGTAGTAGCTTTATTTTTCAGAAAATATGCCTACAAGTTGGAGGTGACCGCTGGTATGTTAAGTCTCAGTTAACAGTTTGTGTACGATGTAAGCGTACTCTGCGTAAACTGGTGGTAAGCGTGGCCGAGATGCCCTACAGGTGTATATCAGAACCTGTCCGTGCGTTTTAGGTGACAGAGTCCCTCTGTGTGTCGTACCCTTTCTTTTAACAGGGAAGGAGAGATCCTGAATCAGTTGGGAAGGGCTCTGGATTGCGGTTCAGGCAAGGTATGTTCCTTCCCTGTGCCAGGGTGCTGTCACGCTTGTTCATCGGGTGGTGCTCAGCACGCGAGGCTTTCTCCTCGGTCAGGTTGGAGCTGCTCTTCCAGTACAGTGAGGTCATGTCGGCATCGTTACAAAGCGCGGCGGTAGCCGTCCTTAACTAATCCCTCTGCGTGGCTCCAAAGAGGTTCTCTTCTGAATTGAGAAGAAATCTGAAATGTTGAAAGCGGAGCTCTTGCCGTCTTTGAATGCTCCTTTGACCCCGTAGTGCCACGGCATCAGGGATGAGGCTGATCGTGGGAACGGGAGATGCGTTACGGGTAAGAGTTCTGAGTTAAATTTCTTCAGGTTTGGTGGGATCAGTCTGCCACTGGACCCCGTTCGAAGCACTGAAAGGGCGAGTTAGCCTTGCCTCTTGGTTTTAAAGTTAGTAAGCTTGTAGCCAAATACCTTCATGGAAAGATTTGTAGAAACAGCATCGAGGGCCTGACTCAGGAAAATGCTTAAAAAGACGTGCTCCCAAACTGGTTATGGAAGGATCTAGTATGTTCTATATAAAAATGGAGAAAAGCTTAATATAGCACTGTCTGTTTTTTCTGTAATAATTCCAAATTATATATAATTAGTGTCCTATAAACAGTTACAGCTCTTGAAAGCATAGGAACCAAATATGTATAATGCTGCTTTTAGTGCCATTTTTGGGATGTGCTTCTGGGAAAAAAAAAATCACTGCCACAATTATTCAAAATTTATTTTTATACCCAGCTTTGAAAGAACTTACTGGTTTTTGTCCAGAGCTCGTGCTAGTGCTGTTTTTTTAAAAAAAGCACTATACGTAATAAAACCAGGTAAAATTCATAAAGCATTCCTGCAAATAAAAAAAGCCATTTACGAGGCAAAGAAAAGATCTTCGCTGTGATTCAGATCCCAACTGGTCGAATGACTGCCTTGATGATTCAAGACGCAAGTTCTTTTTCCTTGTTAGAGACAAGTCCTGCTATCAATTCATCTTGCCCGTTCCATTTCTTCTATACGCTTTTCTTACCTGAATGTCAGAAAATACCTTTGATCTTTGTAATAATACCTATCCATATTTTGGAGGGCAGGTCTCCTTTTTCTGCCACGTGAGCAGGGTCTCTCTTCAGTGAGATCTTGGAAGTGTGCGTTTATTTACTGTTACTTTATCTTCCCATACATGCATTTATTTTCCTAAAAATGAAATTATATAATCTAACCTGTGAAAATGTAAGGGGTTTTTGGCAAGAGTATATGTAGTTGTAATTTTAACAAAATTACGTTGTCCCCAAAGCACATTGGTATCAAGCATACATAAATCTGTATGTTGAATCTTAGGGGAAGATCTTTGCTGTTCCCTGTGTGAACAGATATGCAAGTGCAGGTTGGTATTGACCGATACAATCTCATACATGTGCTAAGAGTATGTTGGGTTTTTTTTTTTCCCCCTGATACAAATCCAAATCAAAATCTTTCCATTTGCTTTTTGCTTGTAAATAAAAATATCATTTAGGAGTTGGAATCCAAAATACTAACTAGATTTCAGTTGTAGACAATTGGGTCCAATGAAGAGAGGGCAACAGTTAGCCTTTTATAATTTGAGACTGAAAAAATTGGCCAGGCTTTGAACCAATTGTGTTTTTCTGTTACCAATTATTCTATTTACTGTTTTGCGACAAAAACTCTTTATTACTGCAACTACTTGGCAGTACCAACTGTGCGGTACAATAATTCCTCTGAGTGGCCGACCGGCTGTTGCAAAACGCACGTTTAATGCTCAGGCAGAGCGCCGGATCACCGACCTGGGATTACGCTGCTGCTGGGGAGGACAGCGAGCCTTTCTGCCTGGGACAGGGTTCCACGGTAGAGTGCTCGGCCTTGGAGAGCAAATTCATATCAGGCTAAAAGAGCGTGTTTAACTGTTGTCGGGACGAGTTTAATTTCTGAGATTTTCTGTATTTTGCTTGAATAAATGGCAGAAAAATAGCTATTTTATAAGACTGACTTGAGCAGCTGTAAACAGCAAAAATGCCTTCCCTACGCATGTTCTGGCAGTCTTACTCAGAAAACTCCTTTGGGCCGTTATCATCTGCAGTTAATGAGATTCCTAACAATAAGATAAGGGACAGAAAGTCCCTACGTTCAGCGTTTTGCTCCTGCGTTTGTAACAGCGCGGTCCAGCCTGTGAAAGATGTATCTGTGTGAACACATGCGCCGTACAGAAGTCGTACTAAAAGAATGCAGCTTCTGCTTCAGAGCACATTTTAACATAATTGAAGTGATTTCACTGAAAATACTGTTCCTGAGGATTTGTGACCAAAAGAACTTAAGAACTGAAAAAATGCTAATGAAAGCCGTACTTTAAAAAACGGAGATTTTCTCGGGGGCTTGAGCAGGCGGTGGGCAGAAGCGATGGAAGCAGAAGCGTGGAGGGCGAGGCCGGTTCTTTGGGGCCGTGTCTGCGCTGGCAGCGGGCTTCAGAGCCGAGCGCGCTCCTCCGTCCTGCCCTATGCACGGTCAGGTGAGCGCGGGCAGAGGACGACTCCGTCCTTGAAACGGTCTCCCGTGCCAGACGGCACCGCTGCTCCTGTGCTTAAAGCTTTCGGAACCTAAGCTGTTCCGCAAACTTTTTCTCCTTCTCCGAGATCCCCCGCGTGCCGCGCTTTCTCGTCGCGTGCCGCGCGCAGCCGGCGGCAGCACGCTGGTGTCCCTCCCGACGGGACGGTGCGACGCGTTAAATCCTTTGAGTGAAAAGCTGGGAAGGCAAGGCTGTTCCTTGAGCTAGGCAAAGAGCCCAGCAGGAACAAAAATCCTAGTGAAAAGAGGAAAAATAATGACATTTGTGTGAGTCAGTTAATTAGCATTGCACTACACTTGTATTTATGATGAGCGTTCCATTTTATTCTAATACCGTGTGTTGCCAGGTATTAAAATTTTCGCCGTAACTTTTCCCTGCAGCTCACATAAGCTTCTGTTCCACGCGTTTGTCCAGACGTCGGTGCCGCAGGGCACGGAGCAAGCTGTTGCTCTGTTCCGTTTGAGCGGTAACGTACTCGGTTGCGGAGCGCTGGGCGAGTGGCTCGGCAGAGTGGGTTGCAGGAAGTGTCGACAGTGCAGCTTTGGTTTTTAATAAAGTACCGGTTTCCAAGAGTTTTCGGACTTTATTTCTTCGTTTATCAGTAAAGCAGTTAACGCTAGAATCGCTTGCGACACTGTTCGTGTGTGTAGTGTGTGTGTATGTTGCTGAAAAACGTGACTGATAAAAAAGAAATCTCAAACCGTATAATACATGTTCTTTTTATTTTCACACTGATCTTGATTATTACATGTATGACTATAGAACTGGGATGTGAAACAGGGCTGGACATCTGTAAGTTCATATCTAGAAAACAACAACGACAAAAAGAATCTGTGTATATTTTGGAATTCCGTGAACTTAAGTACAAACCACAAGCACTGCCTAAGTTTTTGAAGCCTGTAAGTATGAATGTCTTCAGCAATTATAAATGTTACAGTAATTACAATTACATGTTATTTAAGTAATCACATGCAAATAAAAGACAAGAGCGGAAAAGACTTCCTCAAATTATAACAAATGAGGCTATTTTTAGTATACAGGATTAGTTGCCAATATTTGCAAATGTACCTCACTTGACATTGGTTGGGTTTTGTTTTTTTAAATTCTATGAATTTAAATTACTACTTTGAGAAATGTCATTCAGAATCTTTTCTCATTTTCTTACGTCTTCCAAAAATATTGCTGTTCCTGGTAACCTCTAATGAGAGACAAGAACAGAACAAAATGTCAGCGAAGGCTCTAGGAACTCGGCAGCAGTCCTCCTGAATTCCAAGGAGCATCCCTGCCTTGAGGAGGAGTTAGTCGGTTTTACCTCGGGAAGGAATAATCTTCAGATTTGCATCCCACGCGCGGCAGCGCAGCTTGAACCTTTTCACTACAATGAATTTATTCAGCGTTGTCAAATGCGTTTATGGTGTTTCATTGGTGGGTTGTCTCCCCCCCGCCGCCCAAGAACCGAGAATTTGGTTCAGTGTTTTTTCTGACACAGATAAATAATACAGGTGGGATAGACACATCTTAGAGGTAACAGCCTTCCTGCGAGAGCTGTAACTGTCTAATAATGGTTCTGGCTTCACGCCTAGAGACCGCACTCGGGCACTTCGGCAGGCGATCAGGATGCCTGCCTTGCTGAGACAGAGCTGGCCGCCTGCACCACAGACCAGCCGGCGCCTGATTTCATTGTGCAGCCGTTACGGCCTTGCGTTAGCGTGAAACGTGTGGACTTACGTTACGGTTCGCTGTAATTGCGATCCCTCACAGGAAGGAGTTTAAGCTAGGTGTAAGGTACAGGATGCGTGGCGTTGTGCTCGTCGTTAGACTTTTAATTTGTAAGTCCCTCAGCAGAATGTGGAGTTTATAGAATTGTTTCATTTCTTGGGGCCAATACAGTGTAAAACCCTGAGACCTAAAATACCGTAGGAGCTGCAGTAAAACACTTTTTATGAGAGTTGTGATAAAATCTCTAAAAAAAGCAATCTACGATACGAAAACTCCATCACAAAACAACAATTTCTTAACATTATTAATAAAAAAAGCTGAAGAAATGTTAATCCATTCTGGAGTTTGTGTACCCAACATCTGAAAAGTAGAAATTCTGAAGAGATCGTGGGAAAAAGTCGGTATTTCCTTCTGCAGAGACTGGTAATTCTGGGTCTCAAAAAGAATCGCGTAAATTGTTATGCCTCGGCCTCTGTGTCGCTGTTAAGCGCTGCCTTTCTAAAATTGTAGTATTTCCTGGACATCTACTATGAGGAAAAGGCTTCTGGTCCATAGAAGAGACATTCTGCCAAGGGGAGAATTCGCCATCCTGTCCGGGGATGTTGTGGTGAAGCGGGTTTTCACCAGGTTGCGTGATTTTCCTTTCCCTCCAAGGAGGACGGGATCACGGGTTTCTTGCGTAGTGCCAGCATATTTCTATAGACATAATAAACATAGATCATCAAAAGATCAAATTTTATGCTTATTAGGACTGTTTACTTACATTATAGAATTGAAAAACGTATTCTTTATGCCATTTATATTTTTTCTTTTCTATTTTTAGGATGCAAAGTTTGTAGAAGAGCGACGCAAGCAGCTACAAAATTACCTAAGGAACGTAATGAACAAAATCATTCAAACTGTGCCAGAATTCACAGCCAATCCCAAAAAAGAGACTCTTATTCAGCTGATGCCCTTTTTTGTGTAAGTATCTGTCAAGTAGTCAAGAAAATGTTAAGCTTTTTTTATCACAATTTAATTTAAAATATAGTGCTAGCATCTGAAAAATCTTTAAAACAGATTTTTTTTTTAAATAGGCTCCTGTTCAAATTACGAGTGCTTTTGATATATTTAAAGGAATATGTGACACATATAGTAATTTTTGTTTATTTAAATGGTGACTTTGAACAAAAATCACTGTGTAGAGCTTTCAAAAATATCTCAGTGACCTCATAATCTGCATCCATACGTACTCTTCAAACACAAGGTGCTTTCCATTTCTTTTCTTTGATCTTTTTTGGTTGTGTTTTGCTTTTGTTTGTCTGGGGGTTATATTTTTGTTTTTAAATTTATTTTGGGGGATGAGAGTAGAGCACTATTAGTGTAGGTACTAACCAAATTAAAAAGTCAAGCTGTCGAACTCTTTCTAGCTGAATTTTGCAGTCTGGCGCATGTTCTGATTTCATTAATGTTAATGTTGAGTATGTCCAGAAATAGTTTAACACAGTCATCTGTGAAGCATCTCACAACAAACCCTTTGATAACCAATCAGACAAGGGATCTCATCTGTTAAAACCTTTCCATTTTGCTGTAAACATTGTTCTTTACAGTATTTGTAAATGATATTTAGAACTATTTAAGAAATAATTATAATAATAATAAGGAAAACTTGTATTTGAAAGTGGTGTTAACTTATTTCTTTCACTAATAGTTTTTCAGTATAATGGTTTTTCAGTACTACACCTGTACAAATTATGTATGGATTGAACACACGCTCGTAGTAAGCCACAGCACTAAATTTGCTGTCCGCAAGCCTCTGCACAGGAACTGTGCACCCATGCCTGGGAATCCTCGGAGGGATCCGTTTGCAGAATCAAGACCAATATAAAATGCATACGTTTCAGTAGAAGCGTACTTACTTAGCTGTACTGTTGGCATGGTCTTGTGCAGAGTTTCAAGTTAAAACTTCACTTTGAGAAAGCTATATTTATTAGAAAATGGAATAGAGAAATGGAAGAACGCCAAGATGTATTTTGTGGTGTTCATGGTTTTTTTAATTTTTCCTGGATTTGAAAAAGCCAAAATCAATTTGCTGAGGCATCTTGATGATGATGTTGTAAATGGCAAAATGATGCTTGTAGGGACAAACATCTCAAGAGACTTAACCTTTTTCTCCCTAAGAACCTATTTTGTAGAATTTGACTAAGAGCCGTAAAATTGAAATGGTTTCATGCACTTCCAGTTGAGGAGCCTGTATGTGGCTTTTTGTGAAGTAATTTTAAAGAAGTTGTCCTTCATGCTGTACTCCATTTTTTTAAAAAAGAAGGGCAAATATAAAATACATCTGCAATTGAATTTTCAAATAATTTTTGCTCTTCCTGTCCAATTATATTTTATTTTAAGATGGTTAAGTATAGCTGTATGAAGTCGTGAACTGATAATTTCTTGTCAACCTAATTTCATAACTCGCTGCTTTAAGCGTAGAGCAGGAAAATGAATTCCAAACAGTGTGCTGTTCAAGGCCCCATCTCTTCATTGGCTTGTTGTAACTGATGATCCTGAGTTCCACACAGACAAGCGACAATGCAGAATAACATCTGTAAGTCAAGGCTAGCTGCTTTTTCCGCCTCAACCAGTTTGCCTATGAAAAAGATTCCATTCCAAGCTTTGTGGGGTATAAGATATGTGAATAAACGATGATTATGGTTTCAGGTGTACACTGAGTTGCTCTGGTAATTATCGTTACCTGAACAGTACAAGCGGTCATAAAGGTAGCAACAGAACTAATATTCAAATATGACAAAAGTGGACCACGGTTTCAACCAGAAACTAATAGATTAGGAAATACCTTGGGTACTCTAGTTAGAAATATTAATTTGAAGCTTTGGCTTTAATCGATGGAAAACATATTCATAGTAGCAGTTCGTTACTCGAACTGTGATGCATTATTTACATGCTTTAACCAAAATTGTGATGTTCTCGGGTTTTATTTAATTTCAGTTACTAGAATTGCACATATTTTTTAAAAACTCTGTCATTGATTGTACAATTCAACAGTGGTCATACTGTGAGATTATAACTATGAGGTAATACAGTACTGCTGTAAAAGCAATGATACTGTTCAGGTAGTTTTTTCATCTTAATACACTGTTGTTACAGAAATACTGTATTACAGTATATTTTTCTTGTACTTTGAGAAATGTCATTTCAAGAATAGCTTATTTATAATCTCTTAGCCACTTATGTTAAAAACAGGAAGGGAAAACAAATTTCCTCTTATTCCTCAGGCCTAAACAGTTAGCTTGCTTTCTGATAGTTAATCTCATCTCTCTTGTAAGTGTGTAAATAGAATTTAGATCTCGTGGTTTTTGCTTATTAAAAAAAAGTGCCAGGCATGAGGACGTGCACAGGAAAAGATTCAAAATCACAGTCCCAGGTAATGGGTTCTACCAGTGATGCACAAGTCAGAATAAGCACCGTTACCCTATTCTGCTGATGTAAAAAACCAAACCAACCCAAAACCCAACCCTGTCTCTTCTCATAAATGTAATGAGCTGAATGAGATAGCTACAATGAATTTCACAGAGAGCGCAAAGTTTTATTGAGAAGGCAGCATATTTAAGTAACCTGTTTTCTCAGTGTGGGTACAGTTTAGTATGTGAAACATTGTGATACAAAATAAAGCGATTATCTCTAAGGAAAGAAATTTGTTCAAGGAGATTTGCTCAAGAAAATTTGCCAACACCATTTATCAACAATTTGTCAACACCAACCTGATGCACTGCATCGATGCTAACCCTCTTTGGGTATAGCTTACAATAGGTCGCCAAAAGACTACGTTTATTTTTAGAGGGGTTTTCGCATTTGGCAATTTTATAATTCTCAACGCATCGCATGAAGCAGAGGACTACTGTGGATTCAAGAATATGCTTTGCTATCTGGACATTATGGCAGAAAGGTTCTGTTCATCTGTGTGTCTGTGAATTATTTCCTGGGAGCTTGTTCCCAACTAATAGATACATCAGCATTCTCCCTTAGCTCAAGGAGAAATTTCTCCATGGGAATGTTAGTGGGATTCTGGAAGAGCTTAGCTGTTGAGCAAAATACCGATATACCTCATCTGCAGCAGACAAAGTGGGGGTTTAATGCATTTTTCTACCGAGATAGCAGACTCTTCCTCTGCAGCTAGAGCACCAGTATTAAATTAATATAAAGATCTTTCAGAAATGATAGAAGGAGCACATTTTAGAAAGTATCATCGTTGCTAGGCTATCATTTGAATTCTCAATGTCCTTCATTTTCTGAGAGTCATGACCTGGCACTGCTGGTGAGTAAGAAAAAGCATCTAAAAGAAAATGCATTTCAGTTCCACTTCATATTGCCAGCTTCTCCAGTATTGTCCTTCCTTAATGGATTTTGAGCTTCGTCAACAGGAGATCTTGAATATGCTGGACTCTGCAGAATATTTATTACATTATTCAATCGTAACCTTTGTACCATACCTGCAATTCTTCTCTTCCATTAGGTTTAATAATATTTTAGTATAAAACATGGTAAATACATATAATAATTCTGATATATTTAATTTGTGCTTTATAGCACAAATGTGTGTATGGTTGCTGATTACATCTTTATTAATGAAAGAGTTAGCAGTAACAAAACATTGAGGTATTACTCATAGGACTGTGCTGTAGAGAGTAGTGATACCTCAGTCTAGGAGAAAAAAATTACAGTCTTAATACACATAAAAAGCGTCGAGGGCATCAGATCTGTCTACTAGGAAGCAAGGAAATATAAAAAAAAATAAAAGAGTTTCTTCTCACTGCAAAATTAAATGACCACACTTAAGCGTGAAAATGAAAAATCTCATAAAGGTTGTGTCTGATTAGGTATCCTATAGATAGAAATTACAGGGTCAGTTCTAATTAATCAGTTTTAAGATCTGATTTAGGTCCTAGAATATGATTGTGGTGATCAGCAAATAAGATTAACGTCTCTAAGCCTGGATCCACTGATTATTAAATGTTGGAAGGCATATTGCCTAAAATTGTTGTTGTGAGGTTGTTCCTTTGGGGATTTCTCCCTTCCAAGTGCAGTGATTTCATACAGTCAGGCACAGATCTGAGGAGGCAAAACATTTTAATTGATCTGTATGGAATAGCCTGCCACTGTTCTAAAGAAGGAAATTAATTTTATTTTGAAACTCAGATACAGTTAACAGTTTGCAGTAAAATAATGTGAATCAGTTTGCTACCATTTCTCTTCATTATTGTATCAAATGCTAGTGGTTAATGATGGAAATTAATTTGATTTGATTCCTTATGCTGTGAACTGTCATTAATGTATTCTTTCTGTTGTCAATCTCTATCACTTGTAATCTCAGTTTGTATATTTTTCAGTTTTAATGCTGCATTAGCTCAGTTACAGGTTTAGTCAAATAGTTTCCTTTCTAGTCCACTTTCATGTCTTAATGTAAAAAGGAGATTCTGGCTCTGCTAATTTGTCTGCTTACGCGCTGAGTAACAAATTTTTTGTAATAATAGAATTGACATCACAAGTTAAATTTTCCCGTCCATGCAGAGCAAAACGTAAATCAAGAATTGGCACCGCTAAATTAGATTGCTACATCTGCTAGCTGGTGAAGGCCTGTCTGTTACTACTTACTTAAATTAACATTTATTTGCCCTCGTGATTGGTACATTACAGATAAATAAAACTTGTTAGAACAAGTACACTTGTGTTATCATCACATTTTTATCAATCTGTCCGAAAAATATCACACACATTAGCTCTTTGTAAATACATATATAAGAACAGGAGGGATCTTTGGCAAGAAGCATCACAATTCTTTGGACCATATAATTGAGTCTTTCAACATAAATCATCGTAATAGGTTATATGATTTCAAGTATGTAAAAATCTAAAAGCTGTAGAATTAGAAAAATGGAACATCATAACATTTTCGTGCTTCTTTTCACATCTCTCTGGTTTCTGTATCCAATGTCCTCATTTTTTAGAAGATAAAGATTTTTGTCCCATGATCCTCATAACAGCCACAAACTGAAATACAAGGAAAATAAGAAAAAACATTTTTACTGTAAGACCGGAGGAGCAGGTTGTTGCCAGTCCATCCTTGGAGGTATTCACGACTTGACAGGACGGAGTCCCCTTGAGCGGAGGATTGCCTAGGCCATCCCAGAGGTGCCTTCCCACTCACACAGCCATAAATCTGTGATCCCCCAAAGCCTCCCCCTGCAGTTTTAACTTGGGGCCGGTTTTACCTAAGCCCCGCACAAAGGAGTGTTAGCTGAAGGTACAGCTGGTCAAGCAGATGTTAGACGTGAACAAAAAAAAAAGCCTGAACAGTGGGAACCCACTGAAACGTGCTCTGCTTTGTAGCTACGCAGTGCTATTCAGATAAGAATACTGCCACTTTAGTGACTGGTTTGCTTCAGCAATGCAAATGTTTGGATTAAAATATATGCAAGAATGGTATAAACGGAATTTTGAGAATATTTTTTTATCTCGTTTTCTAGGCCGCGGCTACACGTTACAACAGTTTCTAGATAACCGTTAATTACGTGTTCTGCTGAGCCGCAGAGCTGGACGTTTGTTCTCTTGTGGTAGCTGCTCAAACGTACCCTTTAACGAAAGCAGAGAATCTGCTCAGTAAATCACCAGAAAAGAGACTAGAGCAGGTTCTGAGAAACTGTTGTCTGCGGGCCGTGTTTGAACGCCAGAGGAGTCATCAGTTCTCCGTGATGATTAGAGGACTGTAACGTTCAAAGAGTCTGTTGTCTTCGTTTCACTGGATGACATTACTGGCAACGTATCTGATAGCAAAAGTTGTGTTCTTAGGTGTTTGTGTCAGTTGTCTTTGAGTCACCAAGTTAAATTGCAGTAAAAAATTCTCTATTTCTACCTCTCTCTCGTTTTGCAAACGCTTCCTCCCTCCTGGAAGGTAAAGTTAATGAGAAGCATGGTAGGGAGATAGAGGCAAATTTCAGAACCAACCAATCGGCCACTCAGAAAAAAAATGTTGCCCTGAAAATATTCCTCTGAGATTTATTTAGCACTAAACAGCGTGTAAAGCCAAGTATCTGCTGTTGGCCTTGCAGACCACAGATTAAAATCATGGGGAAGAATAGATGTTTGTTCTTAGTGGGCTGAAGAATTTTTATTTGGTTTGGATTTTGGAGTTTTTCTTACGTATTTCAGTTGCAATTGTCAGTGTGTCACTGCGAACATTTCAATGTGTATATTAAAGGCATGGAAGGTAAAAAGAACGTTAACTTCTATACAATACCATTGCTAGTGTTAAAATGCTGCTTTCGAGCATAAATGAAATAAATCTCTCAAGAAAATTACTGTGAGGTTCCTATGGATGTTGCATCTCTGAGTTCATTTTAAAGAAATTGAAAATTAACCCTTTCACAGTTACTTTCAAAATATTTTAGAGGGATAAAAACATTTGCTCAGACTTACCCCTACCAGTTGTATTTCATTCAATAGCCTCACTGCATTCAGAAGTACAAGGGGTACTTTACTCTACAGCAGATACGGGCACTCTTAGTGTAAAGAATGAACTAAAACCTCCTCGCAGGAACATTTGCAGAATATTATTTTAAATAAGATCTTTGAATTCACAGACACTGCTATATTGACGTATAAAGGTAAAGGAGACAAACTTTTTAAAACAGTGCTTTCACTGTGTTTTTGGCCAGTGACAGTATTGGGATGACGTTTTCATGAACTAATAAAAATTTTAAAGGAATTTTAGGTTTATAAATTTCTCCATTTGCAGGACTTTAAATCTCAATCTCAAATAAGGTGAAAAATGTTTTTGTAATCTTATTCTGTTCATGTCATGTTCTAATGTTCTCTGCCTCATTTTATGATTTATAAGTAATCAGTTTTATAGCTACAGATTGGTTTCTAAAATATTCTAATTATTTCCTCCCTTTAGGACTTGCTTCGCTAGACTGATAGTACTGTACTTAGAGCAGCAGTGTAGCTCTTAGTTAACTAGTCTTTCTGGATGAAACGCTGCAAAAGATGATTCTATGAAAAAGCAAAATCATTCTAAAGTATGTTTCTCTAGCATGTAAACACAACAGCAAAAATGCTCGTTAGTACAGAATTATGTGTGGAAGGAGTGGGAATCCCTCCTCTTACTTGAATTCCATACTGTCTACGTATAACATAAATAAGCAAAAGCCTACCCAGGTGCATACCTCTCTATCAGCCCAGCAGTTAATGCTTTTGGTTTATAATTTTATTCTGCAGAAAAAGTTAACTTGGAACCTTTTCAGGTATTGATGTGACTGTTTATACGGGAGCGCTGGGCTCATCGAGATGGTTCTGTTGAGATCCGTGGAGTTAGGGCACGGTTATACAGTTAGTTAGGCAGGGCATCAGTTACATGTGTAGGCAGGATACGCGGTGTTTAGTTACATATGTGTTTTGGGAAATACTGGTAATGTGGGTTTTATACTGAATCTTTGTTTTGTGCATTCCGTGAGACGCTGGGTCTGCAGTTGCAGCCCCGAGCTCTTGGGGCAGTGGGAAGCAGCAAAGTCGTCGTGCCCGTTCAGCTGGCAGCGCTGGTGCCGGTGCTCTGCCGTTGGTGCCTTGTCAGATAAACAAGAAGATTAGAAGCAAACAGGCAATCCCTGAAATACTGCGAACCAATGGCGATGCGAAATAGGGACCTTGTAAATGCAGTTTTGAATAGGTTAATTTCTCAAAAAATGAGTTGGTGATGGCATGACACTCCTTAAAGCTATTAGCGTGCGTATCTTGCCTTCTAACCGAGTAAGTGAGAGCGTTCGGCCAACGCGTCCCGAAGTATTGTGGCTAGTGGCCAGATCGTTACCCGATTGCGTCCTTTGAAGTGGCAGCTTCTGTTACCACTTGGCACTGAAGAACTTCAGTACCTCTAGCAGATCTGAGTTATGTTCTGTAACAGGATGTAAGCACTCTGATAAAGAGGAATATAATTTACATGAACTGGGAATAGCGTTTGCTTAAATGTGTGACTTGTAATTAGTAAAGCACCTCCTAATGCCTGAAACATGCTAATGAAACTAATTTATTGCTATGTTAATTGATTTGATCTACTTATAAAACTTTGTAGAGACATTACACAATATTTATCTTTCAATAGAACTGTGTTGCCAAGCACGGATGATTGTTGAAGTAAAAATATCTTAGATATCTAAAATTTGATTAGCATGTTCAGATAATGCAGGAAGTTCCATTGCAAAAATGTACTGTTCTTCTGTGGAAGTTTTGCTGGCGACAGAATTAAAACATTTGGAGTGGATTGTTCTTAACAAAGATACAGTCGTCTCGCTGTTATTCCTGGTCTCTGCGTTCCTCACCGTGTAAGTGACAGTTCTGGTTTTAGTCTCTCACAACCTGTGAGGCTTGACATCAAACCTAAAAAAAGCATCGTGCCTGTTTTCATCGAACTGAAATGTGAAGAAGTAGGGCAAAAATTGTTTGGTCAAAGTATATGAAAATTCACACTTTCATCTCTTTTCCTTCTGCAAGAGTCATATTATGATGTTACTTTTGTCGTTTATTTTGTGTTTTGGCACATGTCGACGTTGAAGGCGTGTATTACACGACATCCTACAAATGTATTAAATTTTCTTTTCCCTGCTCTGAGTAGTTGAGAGGGTTTATGAATGTTGGAGGAAAACGAGGAAGGAAAAAAGTTATATCTGGAGGAGTCGAAACAGGGATAAAGAGGGCAAGAATAAGCAGGAGAGAGACACAGGATGCTTCATGTCAAAAGGAAGATGGGTTGAATATACTAAGGAAGAGCGGAGAAATGCTGCTACTTGGGGCTTACTAGAAGCATTTGGCTTCATAAAGCTAGTTTTATCCAAACAAATGAAGATGATGTTACGGTTGTAGTTTTTGATTTTACAAGTGATCTGTCTGGGATTTGACAGGTTATTTGTGAAATAATTAAAACGTTGGTCCTGGCTTTGAAGTACAGGACACTAAAAACTTGAATGGAAAAGCGTGTGAAGGCTGTCGGGTGGCACTTGTGGCGATTCTGCTGCTCCCTTCCACGTGGTACAGAACTGTCCTGCATCCTCCTCCTTTGTTCAGACCCAAGGTTTGCACAATTTCTTCTTGCTTTATCGCCAGTGGTTAGTCTTTTTACATAGTCTGAAGAAATGCTAAAATCTGTAAATTGAGCTAGGAGAAGATGATTTCTGTGGGAGAGGACTGCCTCCCGAATGCAAGCTATGGCATAGTTTTATCCTATTGTGTGTGAAAGACGTTGCAGGAGAGCTAAGGAAGCTCTGTTTTAACTTGATTGACCAAATCTTAGTTTATCTTTGAGGATTTTTCCAGCAGCTAAGAGTGTGTGTATGGAAAAACACTCCCTTGAAATATGTATGGAAGATGCCACCCATGCTGGGAACAGAAATGTTATTTGCTCTTCTCTCCCTTGATCCCAAGGGGCAGTCTGCAGGACAGCGATGCCACTAGAAATATGGTAGAGAGAAACGCTCCTTCATCTGATTTGTGACCAGAGCAACGATAAATCCAGATCCGTGTTCGTGTTCCCGCTGTGTTGCAGATTGACAGTAACGGTCAGAAAGCACTTTCTGTGTTGCTGTGGTAGCTACTTGGTATATATCGGTTTCCTTTATAAACACACAACTTAGCTCTGCGACAAAAGGAGATTATGTTGAACAAAACCTTCAGTGCTGCACAAAATGAGCTTTCAACTGTCGTGCGTCTTCTGATGGGTCCGTTTCCATCTGCCTTTGCAGATGATAAAAGTGGCTCCAAGAGTTAGTGAAGATGCCAAGTTGTCTCCCATGAAAATATGAAATCATCAGTTTACCTAATATTTTTTCATTTAACACCTTTATAGCACGCAGCAGGTTAATGTCACTTCGAGTCCCTTTTATTACTCTTGCTTACACCTGGTTCCCAGTTTGTACAAGGCAATTATTTTGCATAACCGTTTTTCTTCGTCTAGGCAGCTTGGGTGGAGGTGGGATGCTGGCCAGTTCATCTAGGGAACGGGTTGGACCAAGGTGCTTTTGGATGGTTTTTTGATAGGGCCCCAGGAATTGCATCATCACTCTCTGGCACTGCAGTTAACAGCAGGCTTAGTAATGAAAGATCACTCTGCAAGAGGAGTTGTTGTTCTCAGCAGCATTTACTTCTTCCGTATCACCTTGCTCTTTTACTGCTTCCTAATAAACTCCGCAAGTTGTTAGCAAGAGACGGCTTTTATCAACTCGGCAGTTTCTGTCCCCGACAGGCCACCTTGCAGCGGTGCGTGAAGAGGTTAAGATTTTCCTTAAGAGAACACAGAGGCAGTTAAAGTTTTGTGTCATTACAGCAGTGATCCTGTTCCCTTGGCAACCAGCAAGTCACATGCACGCCCTTGTAAAAAAGTGAACTCTTGGTATTTTCAGGCATTTCTGTACTGCAGCAGGTGCTTCTGAAACTGGTAGCAAGGAATGGACTCTAGAGCCAGTAAAGAAAGTTTCCATTTTGAGGCTGGGCAAAATAGGGAGAATACATTTGTAATTCTCTACTTTGCAAGCAACGTAAAATTAAACCAGAGAAGAGACTTGCAAAAATAGAACTTTAATCTCTGCCATGTCTGTTTTTCTGTCTTACCGTTCTCAGCTCGTTTTAAATTCACATTTCTGTCAATGAGATGGTAATATAGCAACAAATTGTAATGCTGAGTACTCAAAAGTACAGGCTAACTTACACTAATAAAGTCAAGTCTTTAATATGTTTCAGAATTAAACCAAAACAGCTGAGATTGTAAATTATCTTGAATAAAAACTGGTGAGTTGGCAGACCCATGCATTTGAGCACCAGTTCTTGACATCCAGCAGTGTGTAGTCACAGGTAGGAAAAATGTTGTGGAATGGGAGAGGAGTTGTTTGTCTCTCACTTCTGGAAGTGACTGTGACGCCTCAGACTCTCCACCACATTCCCCGTGTCTGGAAATTCTTACTTCTGTGGCTTGTGTCTTCTTTTTGAGAAAGGGGTTTCTTTCTGCTTCCCGTGGTTGGAAAGTTTAGTCCCTCCTTGAAGGTCAGGTTGGTTTTTTCCTCACTTCTGGTGCAGCAGTGACAAAGGAGCCCCAGCCCTTTGAAGTGCAGTTGTAAAAACCTCCATTACCTGTCCATTTTCTCTGCCGGGGTTGTACAGCAAACATTAGCACGGTAACTGAGCATAATGCTGCTTAAGGCTACAGATTGTAAAATGTAAGATATAACTACCACCCATGCTCAAATAATCTTACACAGATATGAAGTCAATTTGTAGAGTAAGACAGGGCTTTACAATAAATGTGGAAGTGACTCGTTATTTTAGTAGGAGGAGGTAACTAGTACATTTTTAGACATCCAGCCATTGCACTGAGAGAATATATAAAACGCTTTGCAGAGTTCTGTAGCTTAGGGTCTAAATGGGAATCAACTCGTTCTCTGTTGCCCCATCGTTCCTATCAGCACACTCACTGCGTGTTCCCCTAACTGCAAGTATTTGCCAAGGTGGATTTGGTTAGCTAAATTATAAACTGTTTCTAATTATAAACACACAAAAAATCCTACTTCTATTTTGTCCAGACCTAATTCATAATCAATAGATCCAATATTCTTTAAAGCTCCTTATGCCAGTTTTGAATCTGGAACAAATTTTTGCATCCTGGCTATGTAAAGTGGAATACTAGAAATGCTAATATAATTAAGCGTGCAGTACTTCAAAGTACCGTCCTCATTCCTGATAGCATGAAAGCGTTTTACTATGGAATAAGGTACCGAACCTTTTTGTGCTTTCAGCAACGTTGACAGCCATCTTGAAACCTTTTCTTTGTAACGTGGCATCATTTTCCTAAGTGAGTAACAGAAAAAAGTTGTTCTTGTCAGGCTAGCCATATGATAGCTTCACCTGCCATTCGAATACAGAATGACCGTGTTTCTTGTAAGCATTGTGCTATGTACCAATATGCTCACTCTACCCTCTTTTTACTGTCTGTCAGCACTGGTTAATATAGTTAATTAATGGCATATAGGAACAAAATTTAACCCAAGGTGTCATTATCATAATATATTAGGGTGCACAGCACAGTGTATAGGTGCCAGTTTAAATTAATTTAACAATAGTACCTAAACCCAGAAAAGTCCAGACTGCGACAGCAGGCGGTTGTTCACCAGAGTTGTTCTTTTAACTGGAGCGACATGTCCAGTAAGAACTTTCAAGTGAGGTTTTCAGCCTGGAGAAGTGTACAAAAAATGCCTTAAACTGGTAGTTTTCACAAAACATATTCTGGACAGTAAAGCGGTAGAATAAAAACGTGTCAAAGACTCAGCAGGATTTCCTCCCAAGGCTCGGGCAGTCCAGTGTTGCGCTCTGACTGAGGTCTGGGTGGCTGAACACCCCAGAGAGCCAACAGGGAGTCGCATCCTCACAAAATGAAATCTAGGGGGCAATTTTAACACTATTTAAAATACAAACACTTGTGATACCATCTGTATGAGGCTGCTGAGCTCATTCTCTAGGCCTAAGGTGTGAACTCTATGGAAAAATATAGGAAAGACTTGCCTCGGCAAGCTGACCAGCAACTCTTCCAGATGCAAAATTACGGTTGATTCTGACCGTATTTGTGTATCTGATTTGTTGTGGCACTCTGCTAGACTTCAGTTGTGCGCGCCGCTCGGTCCGGGCACGTCGCGTGGCTCAGCCAGGCTTGCCCAGCGCCTCAGTCTGCCTGGCAGCTCCATGTCCCAGTCTCTCTCCGTTGAATTAAGCCTCCCCGAGAGCTTGAGATAGGTGTGTTCTCCGTTCAGCAGGCTCTGCCCTGGGTTGGTACGCTCTTCTATGGTGTCTGTCTCCAGACAGAATGCCATAGCGTTATACCTGAACCTTGGATAAAACAAATGCATGTTTTAGTTCTCATACAAAATGATAATCAAGAGTTGCAAAGTATGGCCATGAAAATAGTAAAATACAAACCAATGTGCATAGGACTGCTTTCCATTAACCTTCTAGTCTGCATCTGATTACTATCAGTTGTAAAATAATGACATTTGATGTTTTTACATTTGAAAGGGATTGACATCTCTACAGGATTGATAAAAACTTTTCTTGTAAGCACGTAGAACGTATTTCTACTTCAATAGCTAACAAATCTTACAGGGCGTTTCCTTCCTTCCTTCCATTCAAATAATAGTAATTATAAAAGTTTCAGATTTTTTTGCTTCATTAACAATAATACTCTTGTTTGCAATTGTCTAGTTATTTCTTTTGACACTGTAAACCCGTTTCTGGCATGATTACCAGAGTAGAATTCTTTTTAAAAATTGCTCCAATAATATACCAAATTTAATGAAAAAGGGGTTTATTTTCTATGTACTTTCCTAAATTCTCTACTAAATGAGACTAGACACGGCTGGGCACTTTATTTCCTAGTTATCCTCCGTAACAATGTGCCCCATCATTGCGCTGGAGCCGACTTCTCCAGAGGAGAGCACAGAGGAGTTTCGACGGTCACTCAGTTGCTGAGAATGTGCTGAACCGGGATGGTACGCAAGGGCAGGTGCCAGAACGTGTGTGCTCCCCTGCTCTGTGATGGTGTCTTCCTTCCAACACGTGGGAGCTCTCCTGCTTTAAACTACCAAAGCTGTCTCTTTCTGTCCCTTTTCAATCACAGTCCAGAACATTAATATAATGTTTTAAAGTGGGCACAGAATTTTCAATAGAAAAGATCCACAAACATATAGAATATTGTGTTACATCCTAATACCTATTTTTATGTAGCATCCCAGTCATCAAAGAGCACCAGACTGGCCAAAAAAATCAGAGTGAATGTTTTTATTTGATATGAAGATAATTTTTTTCTCGGTATAATTTTTTAAACTGTTCAGCAGGTGAGACCGCACTGAATTGTCTCTCTAGTGACAGTTACCAGAATGAGTACGTAATGTTAACGTGGCTGGTAAGCGCAACGTATTGCACGGCTGTTGAGGACTGTTTCAGGTACCTCACTGCTTCCTGTGTCACCTGCCCACCCCGCAGACACCTCTGTCAGATCTGAATAATGTTCTTTTCACAAAGTTCGCCCTTCCTGAGCCGGTTTCCTGCCCACTAACTTACATTACCTCCTGGTTAGTAGAATCTGGTATCAGACTTCATGACAATTACAAACCTAAAGCATCAATAGCCACTTAATTACCCTTGTTTGCCAGGGCAGTAATATTGTCAAAGAATACAAGTTAAACAAGAGCACCCTTGCCCATATCTACATGAATTCCCTGAAATTAAATTTTGGCTTTCAAAGCTTACTTTTTGGCCTACTAAATCCTGTGAAACAGTTTGTAATATTTATTCTACAGCTGCACGTAAACTAGCTGATCTATAATTGCTTGTTAAGTTTCTCTTTATGGAGATTATTTTAAGAAAATTGCCAGCTTTAGACATTCACAGTCAAATATCAGCATATGTGGCTGAAGATTGTGTAACAGCTAGTCCAGGAGACCTATTTTGGAGAACTCATAGGTAGGGGAAGGGACGCACAGAAAGTAAGTGTACCAGCAGCAAGTGTTTTGGGAACTATTCCTATAAACGCGTTTTGTAAGCAGCCATCTGGTCAGTCAGAGCAATCTCTGTGCAAGCACCAATGGATACGAGAGCTCTGGGATCCATCACCCCCAGTTACCGTTCCTGCTCTTCAAAGCAATGCCTTGGAGGAGCCCCCTTTTCACGATGGGTTCTTCCTCTGTGCACAGCGGTAGTGCCAACGCTCCAAAAGCTGCTTTCTCTTTTGGAATGGCAGAGTACTGGGAAGGCCCGTGAAATTTCCAACTTACGTTCTCCGTACAGCGGAAGGCAGATTTCAGGTAGGTAGTGTAGCGTTAGGGCTTTGAGTAGCTGGGATTGTGTACTTTTTATTGACAAGTTCTCATAGCCCAAATCGCTTTTAGTGGGGTTTTTTTGGTGGGTTTTTTTTAAATTAGAATTTGAAATGTACAACTGAAGAGGGAAGTATTTAAATAAATGTATGTTCACAATGAATAGAAACTGATTAATGGAACTGAAAAACCAAATAATCTCTTATTTATAATATATTTATATTATATTTATAATATATTTGGAAGTTGCATACCATGCAACTGTGGCACTTTAGGAGGTTTTTGAAGCTGCGCTATTCTGACAAAGGGTGAGGTTATTTCTACTCCAGACTCTCTGATGTGTTCAGAGGAACTTAAGGGCTTCTGGCTTACTTTAACCATTCTGCATGGCAAAACATACCACGTAAAACTAGACTAGCCTGGCCTGGGTGACATGGCCTGGACAAAACTCAGTCTGGAGATTCATGAGAAGTTAAAATCTCTGCTTAGAAAAATAGAGAGTCATGAAACTGAGAGGCACAGTTTGTAACCAATAACTCCAGGTACAAACAACAGTGGCTTAAGTTTAGGGTGTGTGTTCAAGAGGTCTTTGACTTGCCATTTTCAGCTTCAATTCTATTAAAAGGGAAGCTTGATTAAGATATTTGCCAACAGTGCAGACTATCTAAAAAATCACTTCTATTCCAAGACTTCCTTAAACGTGGTAGAATGGAGGAAATCACAGACCAGTAAGTGTGTGCTGGGCACACAGTGAGAGCTCGATCGAGTGGATTTGGCGTTCAGGAGCCCGGGTCTGAGTCACACGACCTAACGGGTTCCCTGTGTCTCCTAGTCAGGGCCACAGACCCGTCTTCTCTCTTCAGCTCCCAAACACCTGCGAATGGTGGGTTTTTTCCAAGTATCTGATGCAGAAAAGCACCGAACGATTCCCGTAAGCCACTGCACGCCTCCGTGTCCTGCCGATGGGCGTCACAGCGGGGCACAGCCGGCGTCCCAGGCACGGTCAGTCCCTGTATCCCGTAGACTGGCCTTTGTGCAGAAGTAATCTCTCTAGATTAAGGGAAGGGCCTGTTTTGTATCAAGTGCTTCTCTCTGACATTTGCAAACAGTTTTGGCGTAGTGTATTTATGTAATCCATTGTCAGCAATATCGCAAGCTAAGCTCTCAAACATGAGTTTATGATGTTTGCCACAGATCACCTGAAATGTCAGTGTCTCAGTTCAGTTGCCCTTGAGGAATCTGTTAGGGAGGGAAAGAAAAAGGGGAGGGGAATAAGTACTGAAAATACACTGTTCTTTAAATCAGAACACATGTAAATATACTCCCATACGTAAATTTTACATAATTACTAAAGTGGCAGGTTTTTAAAAAATTAATTTGCTAATGAAACAACATGACTTTAAAATTTTTCTCTTCATATAATTGCTAGATTTGGAGTATTGCAAGAAAACCTATTCTGTAATGTTTATTTCACTGGGAATAATACCAAAGATTAAGTTTAATTACTTTTCCACAGTGGAGAAGATTGTGAGGAGTGAAAGAGGCTTTGCTGGGAGGTGGCTATATAAGCTTTATTCCTTTCTCTTTGCATATGAAACAGTAAGGAATACTCGTGAAAACGGGGTTTAGAAAAATCTGTTTATGCATCTTGTATTGCAGTCTCCCAGTACTTATTCGTGCTCCTTTCCGTGCAGCGCTGACAGTAATGGATAAATAGATGCATCCATTCAAATACATGAAGCAAATAATCTTCATAAGGGAGGTATCTTTGCACTTCGCATGTACTTGGCTTTAATCCAGCCCATAACAAGTTTGTTTATGCCTAACTGCACAGTTTTTCAAAAGGAGGTGGGTTATTTTTTTTCCTCATTTGAACTTGCATTGAAAAATATTTCAGCAGCCATCAGTTTCTCATGTGAAAACAGCATGAATTAGCTACAGGCCATCACCGAAAATCAAAACATCCTACAGAAGCTTTGTTCTGTGGTTTTGTTCATCTGCCAGCTATAAACATAGTCCATTCAATTCTGTTGTATTTCATATGCTATTTTTGTGGTGTATTTCTAATGTGTTTGGCGCTTCTGTGGCGATAGCAGAATCCATGAACAGTTAGCTGAAGGATACTGGAATAACTCCGTGTAATTATAGGCACTCATCTATTAATAACAAAAATTAATGGTATGCATGTGTACTTCCCTGCTGTATCACTTCCCATCATGAACAAATGAGTAAAGAAAGTGACTGTTGCTAGTTTTTTAGGAATATTCTCTAGACTGCTTCAGAGGTCTCAATGCATTCTCTGTAGGTACGGTTAGGCCAAACGTCAGCTCAGAAATGCAAAATGACCTGAACTGTTGAGATCTAGGCAGAAAGAACAGAGGCAGCTTCGTCGCACAGTCCTGGTTCGTCTGCAGCACACAGCGATTGCACTGGTACACCCTCCGCGCGTCTCCCACCTGCTGTCTTGGTGTGGCCGTAACCCAAGGACAACGTGATAGGAGTGCTCTGTGTATTTACAGCATCGCTCTAACATCGGGCTATTCTTGTCTACGATGATGCAGTCGGAATAGCTGCAGATTTCCTAATGCAGATCTGCTTTATAGTGAAACAGCCTTCTGCAGTTTACTCTTGCTAAAACAATCCAATTTTAGACAGAAATTACGGGAAAGATTTGTACTGGGATGGCTGATGTCACTGTCTCCAAGAGCAGACCAGAGTAATTTTTCTTCAGATCTTCACATATTAATTACACGGTCCCCCAGAGTTTGATTATACCAACAGCAGCATGAAGGTTTAGTTCCAGATTAAGATTTTAAACGTGTAACACAATTACATTTTGTATTAAGAGTTTAGTAAAACGCGTGATATGTAGTAAAAAGGAGAACCACTAATATGTGGGTCTGCAGGGATTGCTGTTCACTGTAGAAAGTGGTAGAAATCGGTGCCTTGTAAACAGCTGGCATAAAATTGCTTAATTTTGCAACTGCAAAATGAGCCAAAGAGCCTGTTGCATACTATTCCGTGTCTATTTTAACTCTGAAATCTTGTTTCTGATATGTTATTCTAACCTTTAAGAACTCATAAATTAATTCTTTATGAGAGATTTAATTTATTAGTCTTAATACAGTTTCTGGGTAAATGATAAATATACCAAACAGCTCTGAATGTCTGGCTCCTTTAAAAATCCTCCAGACTCCTACATATTAAACGAGAGAAATCCCAAAGCACTAGCTATTGAGAATAGCCAGGTATGACCAAAGGGAAGTAAAATGGGGCTGGTTTGTATTGTCAGGCAGACTGAATATTTTATCATATTTTTACTGTTAGTGCTACAGCTGAGTCAAATGCATCTACAACCTGAAGGCTCAAACCACGTCCAGTGCCCAGCTTTTTCTAAGCACAGGGCAGCTGTATGGGTAAGATTCAAAATGCTTCATGTCCAGCTGTAGAGCTGTGACGTGGCAGTTGGTATCTGTTCCCTGCGCACCTCCGTAGGGTGTAAACGGTCTTCATATTGCATCAGCGTGGCCCTTTGCTGGTCAGGCCTGTGCCGTAATAGAGCAGGGAGGCACTGGAGGCATGTGCTGTACACGGTGTCTTCTCAGACTTTTCTCCTGCTGCTTGCGAAGATAAAGTTCTGCATCACCTTACTGCCCTCTGGTACTGTACACGTTCCTGTGTAGCATTGATCTCTACATATAGATGCTTCACTGACATATTTCTAAACCAGGGAAAGTGACACCTCAGCAGCTTTTTCAGTTACCATTTAGTTCACGATTTATTCAGAGCCATCAAATATCCCACATCAAGGTTGGCTAGGCCTCGTAACACCGAAATCTTCACATGGCCGAAAGCCACAAAACTCAAAGCGACGAGGAGGAACTTCCTGGGGAGCTCATGGGTAAAAGATGAAAGTGCCTTTCTTGTGACCCCGAAACTTCCCTGTGGGATAAAACTGATAGGGGCTGCAGGAGCAGATACTTTGGGTAGCAGCTGCCATTTACAGGCTTCTCTCTGTAGCTGAGAACCGTGACTGTTCAGCAGCTCCCAGGCTGCCACCGCCCTGCTGCCAGGCTTGCGGCTCCAGTGGCTGCCAGCAGCTGGAGTCACAGCTGATCACTGTGGTCCTGAACGGAATTGTCTTTCAGGTTCTGGCAAGGAGCGAGCTTATTGCATATTGTATCTATTTATTTGTATTTTGAACTCATTGGCAAAGTTGCATCTGCATTCAAGAGGGACCAAGATGATACGCTTTTTAAAGATTCTGCATCTGACGATACCTGGAGAACTCACCCCCAATTTCAGGAGCTTGTGGCCAGCAATGTATGGTGCGTTGAACTCCCACTGGAGCTGGTAGCAAATTTTGCTTCCTGTTGGCCTAATTTGGAGTCGTAATGAAGAAAAGGGTGAGCCTATATTTATCATTGCCATTTTCCTTCTTACAGAGAAAAATAATTGAAATCTGATGAAACATAAAATGCGATTTTGGTTGCCGATTACTGTAGTCATCTTTTTGCTGGCCAGCCTGATGCTCGTTGAGTTTCTGTCAGTCCGTTGAGAACGTGGCGTCCCAGGCTGGCTCCCTTAGTTGTTTATCAGGCTTCAATTAGCTTCCCGCTCTGTGCTGGATTAGATGTAAACATTAGTCCTTGTCTTCATTACCAAGAACAAAGTCAGCATTTCCCTTGTTATACTGTTGACAGTACTCAATTCTGTACTTTATTTACATATTTTCCCATCTTGATTACTTTTGTTTATTTAGAGAGTACAGGTTTAATTCCACTGTGCCAACTCTCTGTGATTATGTTTCCAGGTGCAGGTGCGCTATTTTCTATGTGCTATCCAACTCCGTGTTTGGGGTTTTTTTGCTTGGTTTTTTTTTTTTTTTAGCTTAGGGAAACTAAAAATAATACGCTAAAATTAAGAACAACCTAAAATCCCAAAGGCTGAGATTAAGACCTCTATTTTGAGGTTTTAGGGCATGGATCACTATTAGTATCAAGCTTATGGTTGGAGTGCAGGAAGGTGCCTTTAGTATTTAGAGAATAAAATCAAAAACCATAAAGAGAGATTGCTATAAAGCACACTTCTTCACTTTTATTATTGCTAACGTATTTTCCAGAAAAGTTACGATTCCATGGGATTCTAGGAGCGGTATTTGCTTGTTCATTTTTCACATTCCTAGCTAGTACTGTTAACATGACATCCATTCAAACCCGGATCTGTCCCGGAGAAGGGTCACATCAGCTCTCTTCTGCCTTGTTGCACATGTAACACCATGCTGTAATCTTCATGAGAAATGAAGATACTTGAGAGAAGCAGCTGATACCTCTTAACTTGATGGAGCAATTAAAACTCAAGCACTTGCTTGGAAGATCAAAACAACGTGTTTTGATCACAACTTTTCTTTATCATTCTATTTGCTTTTATGGTAATTTTAAAAGGAGGGGTTCTTAAAAATAAAATAATAATGGTAATTGTTTGTCCAGGTTGTTCTTTCTGATGGGCAGTTTACTTGCAAAACTCAAAGACAGCCGAGTTGCATTATTCCCATGGAGCCTAAAGTGTAAATGCTAGAGCTTGTGGGCAAATACTCTTGCCTGGCTGAATTTGGAGCAGAGAAGAGTTAAGGAGCACGAAGCCTCTCAGAGGGCAGCGGCAGCCGAGGAGCCCAGCGGGCCGTCGCCCCGGCTCGGAGCTGAAGCACCGCGGGCTGGCTGCCTGCTCCCCCAGCACGCGGGCAGGCGGGTGCCCAGGACAGCCGGCGGGTGGCTGCGCCGCACGGCCCGTCAACAGGCCAGAGGCCAGGCGTGGGGCAGTAGGGCAGGGGCACGCACCGAGGTTTTCATGGAAGTAGCTGGCTAAGTGCACTAGTGAGCTCCGTACCAGGTAAATGATGGAGGTGAACAGGTAGGAAGAAATGTTTTAAGCTTTCAGATTTTTCATCTCTATGATAGAGGCAAAATGAGGCAAATTAGAGGAGATGGTAAATCTTTCTCTTTTTTAACAATGCTCGGCATGAAAGGTGTTGACTTTTTGCATTTTTTGTTCTGTGCAAGCAGAGGTGGGTAGCTCCCAGGAGTTGATATACGTCTCCTTTTGCTGGTGTCTGAGAACACGCTCTGTAAACTTTCTGTTGTTACTTCCGATGCCCATTGTATTGATTATGGGCTGTTAAAAGCTAATTTGGTAATTAAAGTTGTCTCCATTCCATGTGATTTTTGCGTGCAAACAAGTTGTGAATGCGGAGGAGGAAGTGCCTGGCCAGTCACTGCGATGCACTGCTGTCTCAGCACATTGAAATTGCTACTTGTCAAACAAGAGTTTTACTCCTTTTATTTTCACATATGTGATGCATTGTGAATCCTGATGCATGTCTTCTGTTTTTAGTTACCTCAATATTTTCAATAAAAATGCATCCTAGATCTGTCTCTGCTTTCCTTAAAGATGATAATTACAGTAGTAGCAGGAAAAAATAAATTCAGGTATTCACTGAACACTGTTCTTCTGAAAGCAAATCCTAGAGTTTGTTATTATATAAACACCCTTGGAACATATTCTGCCTCTGAACCGTTTGTTCATTGAATTACCCATCGCTGAGAAGTGGTGGATTATACTGCTGGCACAAATTCAGCTAACCCCCAACAGAGTAGAACGTTGGTGATTTCTAGATGGAAACGGATGGAATAGCCAAACTTCCTGCCTTTCAACTCATTGCCCAATTACACAAAACAATTATATCAATTATAAATAAACAGCGTATCATGGTGAACTTACATGTGCATTCAGTGGTTTCTGGCTTTCTAGGAAGTTGTGAAGGGATCATTTGCGTGAGTACCGTCTCTATGCATTACGTGATTCTCACTGGGGCAGCACAGAAAACAGCAAGTAACCGTCCCCAAACGCAGATGTCATTGCACATTACAAAGCCAAGGAACGAGACTCTAGGTGTAAGTATTGCTCAGACGTAAACTGATGAGAGGTTGTTTCTACAGGGGTCTGGGCATTTCCTGAAGGAAGGAGTGTATTTCATCCAAAATTAATTATCAGTATTATTCATTGTATAGGATATAACTAATGGATACGAAACATTTACTGTAAGCAACCACCTTCCTATGCCAACTTCAAAGGAAAGTGAGTGGAAGGAAAAAAGATCTGATCATCAGAATTATGTACAGTGTCATGGCTGACAGAAAAACTCAAATATCAATCAGATGATGTTTATGAAGAAAATCGTCATGCTGGTATGGAAACTGATTTGTAGCATAAGAACGTTCAAGTTTGGCTCATTCAAATTATAACGAATGGAAGCATGATTATGTGTGTAATTATTTCACAGCAAGAAGAGATTGAATACGTCAATATGAATACTGAGTTCCGCCGTAGAAGTATGTATGTGGAAGTAGAAGGAGCTGTACAGTAATCAAACAGTTGGATAGAATGTTAGAATTAATGCTTTTCATTTCTTGATCAATTCAGATCTAATCTTGATAGGAAATGATTATTCAGTTTTTAACCTGGCAACTTTGCTCTAATAGTCTCGTCAGGATTTTCAATGCCAAAGTGTCCTATAGAGGGATTATCTTACCCATATCTTTCTATCTCTTCTGTTAATAGCTGACTATTTAAACATCCCAACTCACTCATTTGTATTAATAGATGGAGATCACTGTTTCTCATTAATAATTATATTTAATTTCTACAAAATTGGGAGTAATGGCAGGAATGTGGCTCCAATTATTTTTACACTTCAGCAACTGGAAACCAGGATTTTACCCAGACCACTGCAAAGCAGGAGTTACTAGAGTATATAAAATGATTTGATGAAGTCAGAGTCTCAGTTAATAATCCACTAAACAGGTGTTTTAACTGATTTTAATTGGCAGTAGAAGGTGCTGAGATATGTTGTATTGGCAAGTCAGAATTAGCTCTCATTTATCTAATATGGATCTCTCAGTCTAGTATAGGCGTTGTTCAACACGACCTTTTTTTGAGGAGGCTGCCTGCCTGGATCCAATTTACCACACTAAATATTGGGGTTATAACCAGAAATTAGATTATTATAATGACAAACAAAAAATAACACTAGAAACTGGCAAGAAAGAGTCACCAAATTTATCTGCCAGCTAATGCCTTTCTTCATGAGGTGTGTTTAATACAACTCAAGCAAAACTAGAATCATGAATGTCTCCAGAGATGCATTTACATGTGAGATATATTATATATATATGAAATACCTGATCCTGAGCTTTGCTACACTCCTAAGATGTGCTTATTACTTCTGTTGTCCGATCTCTGGCTGGTTCGAAAGTATTTCCAATTGCAGACACGTCACACTATTTTCATTAGAAACCTGTCTCTAATTTTATCCTGAGGAGCAGACAGTGAGATGGGAAATAAATTTCTTCATGTAAATGTTCACAACATCAGCTACGGAAATGCTGCAGTTCCAGATGCTAAGTATGTAAAGAAAAATACGCAAAAATGCAGTTTACAATTTGATCACAGAGAGCAATAAATGAAAGGTATGAATAAACTAGAAGCTGATTAAAAAGACCAGTTATTTTAAGCTATTTTCTGTAGATGCACCTCAGGCAGAACTTGACACCAAGACAAAATCAATGAAACTGAATTGGTATCCAAACAAACGCTGGGCAGATCAATCAAGAATGCTTAAAAGCTGAACGGTGACCTGGTGGGAAGAAGGAATTGATTGCCTCAGCAGGTTGCTTTTTTCTTCAGAATGGGACAAGGTGAGAATGTAGACGAGAACTTGAGCCTTTAATACTTGGACATTCCACTGCTAACAACAGGGTAATGCCTGGCGAGACCCGGCTGCCTGCCAGACTCAGCCTGGAAAATTAAACCCTGTTAAGACTTCAGTGGCCAAAAAGGTAATAGAATGAAAAGAAGAATGGCGCATTAACTCTAAGGAGGTGTAACTCACACAGCTGTAGACTCAAAGAGTCAGTGCTTACCTCAGGGACTTGGGTAGCTGTTCTGGAAGAGTTATTCTGGAATAGCAACTCCCTAGTTGAGATTTACATATTTTGAATGTCTGTTTTAATCTGAATAAAGCTATCAACTATATCAACTAGCCTAGTGACTGGTTTTGCTGAATGAGCCACGTGAGAGCACGTGCAAACCTTGCATGTAGGCATGCTTGTTCCTTCCTCCTCGATCCCACACACAGATTAGCACAAACAGATTCAGAACAACTGTCTGTTTCATCTTCATGTGCATTTCAGCAATACCAACAGGATCATTTTAAGGTCTTTATCCCTCTGCCTAAGAGTTTGTGGAATATCTGACCTGTTGAGCTGTCAACAGGTCTAAAAAAGGGTCTTGTTTAGTGCCAGAGACTCTGTAAGTATCATTTGACTTCAAGGCCAGAACTAAATTATTCAACCTAGTAACAGGAGATAGAAGAGATGGGAGATTGATCTTCTCCTACTTGATTACCATGTATTTTGGGGGTGGTTGGTCATTTTTTCCCCCAGTTTAGTAGCTAAACTTTCTGAAAGTCAGCACTTCAACTGTAGAGCAAAAAGCAAGAGCTGAAACAGACAAGTGCGATGGCGAGGTTTCTCATCAGGCTTTGGAGGAGGGAGGATGGAAAGGGGCTTAAGACATACACTTTTAAAGGTATGACTTTTTTTAATACTCACAACTTTTTTCCCCATACAACATCTGTTTCCATGGAAGTCGATCAATTTGAT
The DNA here is from genome assembly GCF_028858705.1 of Grus americana. NCBI lineage: Eukaryota > Metazoa > Chordata > Aves > Gruiformes > Gruidae > Grus > Grus americana. The sequence continues at coordinate 18,144,012 of NC_072866.1, forward strand.
TTCAGCTCCAGTTTCCTTTTTCATTCTGGATGCATGAAGATCTAATTCCTCAGATATAAATTGGTTTCTGTAAATCTACATAACATAATGATTTGTCTTAGAACTTAGATTGTCATTATAAAAATTAGCTAAGACATTTAAGACAAATTATCTTTAATTTGGTTATTAGATATATCTCGTTCTGAAGTAGCATCATTTAAATTAGCAGAATTACTTGCAATTTCTGTCCTTCATTCACTGACCTTGGTGTTCATGTAATTATCCTAAGATGATCATATTACCTCAGCCGTGCCTGACCGGGCAGACTGATACTACTTCATAGCTCTTCATTTTAGGGGAATTCATTTTGCACCTTTTGCACTTTTTTCTTTGAATGGATTTTCCCTCCAGAAGGGAAAAGTGAGTTTCCCTTGGGCCGACACTAATGTCGTTTTGTGGACGTGCCAGCAGGAGGAGCTTGTGTATTAAAATGTGCTTTCAATAAAGCAACCACCAAATTATAGTAATTGCACATAACCCCGTGCTTTCTTGCGCTATGTAAACTACCGTGTATCCGTAAAGCAGCCGTCTGTCTGCCCGGTAGAGCTAAAGTACTATCAGTGGTGGCCATCATGCTGGTAAATTAACCTATTTTAGAGTAAGAAAAGCCCAATGGGGTGAAAATTTAATTCTATTCCATTGCATATTTGATGCTTTTATGTTCACTTGTTCTGAAAAATCTGTATTTTAACACAGAATTACCACCCTCTGAAGCCAGTACCCTATGCTTTAGTTTACAAGCATTAGAGTGTCAACACTGCATCGCTGCAATTTTATAAATAGCATAAAAACAATGAGTAATAATATTCCATTACTAAAAGAAATCCATGCTAATGAGCACAGCTGAAATTGGATTCACATGATCAGAATTCTCTACAGCAACTTAGACAGCATTGCTGAGTTTCAAAATAAGAACTCGTAGACCAAGGTTAGAAGTCCAGTTATCCTTGGCTACCAAGTATTAATAACACATGCTAAATTAATTTTTAGAGGTTTTATTTTAGTAACAAGTAAAATAAGGAATTAAAGATCTAATTTGTTAATCTTGTTATTAAAGAAGAGGAGGGTGTATACTACAGGTCTTTTATGCAATTTTTTTCCTGTGAAGGGCTTCCTAGGTACCTAGGAAGACTAAATACTACAACAGGAGTGTGGTGAATCTTAATTTAGAAAAATCCTCTATTATTTTAACCAAGGTTATTTTAGACTGTTCTGATCGGAAATTTATAAAAGTAAAATACACTGCCATTAAAACCCATAATTTTATTTTTCTGTTACTGTTTAGCACCTGGACATGTTTTCTCTCCGCTGGCTCTTTATTATTAGTGCAGTAACATGGGTGCATTGCAGGTGCACAGGTACTGGCTCCTGGTGACTGACCTACCTTAGCTTGCTGAAGTGCTTCTGCAAGTGAATTTTCCACTCGGTGCGGGGACTTGTGAAAGGCTTTTGCTTTGCGAAGATCTCTCCGTGTGGCTGCTCAAAATGCTCGAGTGGAGCCCGAGTGTGCCTTTGGCTTCTGCAGGGCTGTCTGCCCTGTAAGGAAGGTCACTGCAGGAAAAGGAACTACAGAGAGTAAATTCAGTGTTGTTTATCTGGCAAGAACTGCAAATGAGCAATTCCTCCCTTACGGACTCGTTAATGCACTCTGAAGATAGGTATTAGAAGTTGGGGTTTTTTTTTACTTATAAGTTTGACTTTGTACACTGTGTAATTTTATTGCCTAGCTGAGTTGTAAAATGCAAAATTTAGTTTTATTTATTGATCTGTATGTAAGCAGTGTAATTAAAAACCACGTGGAGTCCTCTAAAAGAATGGCAAAAGTACAATGCTATCCCTTTATACTGTAGTTTTCCGAGGAGTCTATAGCCTCTGAATATCACCTAGGTAAGCTGGAATTTTCTGTTACTGCTTGTTGTTGAACTTAATGTACTTCTTGGAGCCTTTTCTGAAAGGCTCGTTCATGTAAGACTGTAGTCTGTTGTGGGTCAGAAGAGACTGAAGAATTCCCAACAGGGATGTATTACTAATGTACTTCATCATGTAATGATACATCCATCCATAATTAGAGGATTGTTAAGTGGAACATCATCCAAGCTCTTGTCTATTTTGCTTGTACTTTTATCACTTCAAAATGCTTTTCCCACCATTTCTGAACTGCAACTCATAGAGATATGCTTTTATCCTGTAATTTGCAACCTTCCATGAAGTACTGGGAGTTCTACTAGTTCTCATTTTTGAAAGAGCCCATTTTGCAATTCGCACTTGAGATACCAGTAGAAAGAACGCAGTTCTGTGTAGCTGAAGATGTGTGCTGTACTTCGCAGTCATGTGCCAGGCTCTCATAACATCTGCTTTTTTCATGTTTGGAATAACTACAGAATAATTTACATATAACATAAACTACTTTTGTCTTTATTTCTTCTCTTCCTAGTGATATTCCACCTTCTGGAGAACCAGCAAGCAAAAGCAATCGCTCGAGAGTGACTACACGCTTCCCCAAAATATCTCGCAGCCATCAGCGAGAGCCACGAAGCCTGGAGCCTCAGAGCGGTGATCTTTGACCCTTTTTCATAATTGTGAATATTGGCACCAAGTACTTTAAGCTGTTCTGAGATTCCTTCCTAGCCTGTATTTATAATTTAAGCTCCTGAAGAGACTACAGCTGCATCAACTTAAGTCCTGAAAAGAGACATTCATTCCTAAGGGTCACATCCTGATTAACTACTTCGGGAGGCAGTAATCACCTTCTCACAGGAATACGAGGGCCCTCCACAGGGCTCGGCAGACTGATAGGCATTGTCTTGGTTTTGTAAAGCTGCACTGCTCATGTTCTCCTTTGTTCTTCAGAAGTTCTTCTGTTACTATGAATTCCTTGTTTGCTTGTGTCATCTCCCTCGCTACACGTACATTTTCCTGTTCCAGGGATACATGGGTATCATGTCAAGACTTTTTTTCCTTAGAACAGTTCTGATTATCACTAATTAATATGTCAGAAGGATGTGCTTAGAAGAACCTCACTAATTTATTACCTTTTGTGAATAGAAAGACTGGGGTTTTTTATTGTAAACCTCTGACACAAAGGTTTTTAAAAAAAACCTGAAAAAGTAGATGACAAGGGAAAAACATTACAGGTGGAAAAATAGCTTTTGTACATTTCTAGGTAGATATTCTCAATAGCTTTCATTTGTGGGAAGTGAGTCTTTAAAATCAGAGAATGTAATAATTTTTTATTGAAATTTCAGTCTTGCTGTAAGGCTGGGTGCAATATTATTGATTTCTACAAACCCCAAAAGGATACACAAAACGAGCATGATACAAAACACTGTTTTCAAGTCTTGGGTTATATTTTGTTATTAATTTGTTGCTGCTGTGACAGAGCAGTCCATCATTAACAGGACAGTGTGGAATTCTTACTCTGATTTTGTAAAACCCTTCACATGGTGATAGTTAAAAATTGCCCGTAATGGAAGTGCCTGTTACCCATCACCTCTTCCTGAAAAGTAATTTGTAATGGTATTACTGTCAGAGTAACTGAAACAATTGACAAGAATTATTACAAGTGATGGAAGTCCTGACATGGATTAACTGGAATCCAGTTCAGTACCATTAGCTGCACTGCCGTAGGCAGTTAATTATATGTTAGCTATCTTCTTCTCTTCATTAAGATTAAGCAGTGTACATTCAAATTTTCTATCAATTGTATTCTGGTTTTCCTTTGTGTAAGCACATCTTTCTCCTCAGAAGTTTTTTTGGATAATGTTACTGAAATCGATGTATGTTGTCATTTTATTATCCGTTCATTATATTAAATTCTCACATCAGTAGATACTGAAATCTAATATTACCCTGCAGAAAAAACAAGCTGATGATTAATAACAGAGTTTTTACCTTGGTGCTTTACTAAAGTTCTAGCAAAGCAGAACTTCTGTTCTGGAAACCCATGCCCATCGCGTACTGTTCCGTCAGGTGAGTGGTCCAGTCATTTTCAGCAGCAATTCTTGAGTGAGTCGGGGTTCCTTACATGCGGTGAGTAGCATCGGTGGGCTGGTGCCAGTTTGAGCCCTGAGGGCTGGATTCCTGCCGCTGAAATATGTAGCTTAGAGACTGCACTGAATAGCAAAATGTGGCAGAGGGGTGGAATTCACTCTTCGGGTCAGAGATTTCAGATGATGAAATACCACAAAGTAAAATCATGTTCTAGAAATATAACAGTATTTTTCAGTCAGTGAGAGATCTCATTTCCAAAATAAATAAATAGAAAATCCAAAAGGCCAGCCTGGGAGCTAGCTGATTTGTTGTTATTAAAAGATGAATTACTGTTGGTGCTTTGTGTAAACTACAGCGGGACATTTATTTAAGAAGAAAGGAAAGTGAGTAGCTTGCCAGTTAATGCTTCTCCTAACTCTCTGGTCTGATACACTGCTGATAGTTTACTTTGTCTTTGTTGGGAAGAAAAGTAGTTCTGATGATAGTCCCACTTTGAAACAATTCTAAATTCATTTTTCAGGAAGTGGAGACTTGGTTAGTCTTGGTTAGAAATACGACACACATCTGTGATCACTGAATTGCAAGTAAAGCTGAAAGAAAACACTGTGGAAACCTTTGTGATATATGTGTCACATGAAGCTGCATCCATTTTCAGGAAATAATTCACAAGTTAAAGTACTCCTTATTCAGAAAGTTGCAAATGGTAAGCAATCTCATTTAGCACAGACTAAATTTACTTTTTTTGCTGTTTAGAAGGAATTTTTTTTAGCTGAATTGTGTATCAGCTCCTGAGATTACAGTCTGCAATGTTCACTTTGTGATACAAGATACCGTAACGAGTGTATTACTAATCCACTTAAAACCCCATCTGTGGTTTCTCTAAAATCTCAGTAAATAATTAAATGAAAGCCTTTCTTCACAAGATCGCTTTCCCACTTCATACACCTGGTTATTTTGCAGTTCAGTGAGGTACTTCCATGACTGCAAGTGGATACCTAGTGATATGAATGCCCCAATTTTTAGCACCTCAAGACATTCTAAAATGCCCCATCTTTGAAAGAACTATACACATCTGTCATGAATCCCACTTCTTTTGTTTATTTACTGGACTCAGCAAAGACTGGTGAAGAAGGTTGCCCACTTGGTATTAAGAATCCCAAGTAGTTATATTATTCTTATAAAATACCTGTAAGCATAACAATGATCCTGTCGATTGGATGATTTTACCAGTTTATCCTGTGTCACCTAATTCCGTGCATGTAGTTACAGTTTTTGTACAAATGTGATTTCCTTTGTTACTGACTAGCAGCTCTCAAACCCTTACCTGTGGTCAGGGGCTGGTGCACAATGAGTGGATGGGTCCCACCAGCTGTTGTTGGCTCCCTGGAGCAGCACGGTGCTCGCAGGACAGGCTGGTCCCCGGAGTCACTCCTGCCAGCCTTGGCTACGGCCTGCATTGGGGAACTTGTAATATCGTTTTCATTTCATTCCTGTTTTATCTTCAGGCATATTAGGTCTCTAGGGCTGCTCATCTGGAACCTTCAGTGACTATTCGAAATAAATTGTAAAAATAAGTGGTGCTACTTTTATTTTAATGCTGGTCTCCAATCACATGCAAAACAAACAATTTCCTGAGAAACACAGGGCAGGCATCTTCCATCTTTGGCAGATGTGATTGTCTGTCAGTATGCCTTACATACTGACTATGGATTTTTAGAATCTCATTTATTTAGAGGTTTTGTCATTCGTTATGGAGAATGCATCATATTGACTTGGCTTTTGCATTAAATCAAGTTTCTCAATAATAATAATAAATTTCCAAGGTTTATATGAGGCAGGATATTGACATAGTTCTAAAAGCTTAAATTGGTATGTCCATTAAGTTGCATACTCTTAGGAGGATTAATAATTGCAAAGCCAGTCTTTTATGGAACATATTCTTGATGTGATAGTTGTGATCAGATTATACTTACAGAATCTACTGGAAGTCATGAACCATCATGACTGGATTAATACAGGTATTTAGGGAAAGGGCGCAATGGTATTGAAGATCATTGGCTCAAGCGTGACCTATCGCTAAGGTGCATTTTTTTGTTACAAAGTGATGTTTTATTGTATAGAACAATATCTGCATGGTAGCTGTCAAATTAATTAACAAGAACCTACTAACAAATGGGGTTGACTGACTCAGGGCAGCAAGCTAATAATAAACAAGACTCGGTGAACCCCAAGCAAACTAATGATACTGTCTGTCAGGACATATTAATGATGTAAGAGTATGATATGTTGTTAACAGAATCAATTACTAGTATGTTCAGATACGGATGTCATTCTTTTTGCTTCAAAGCACACAGGGCACTCGGTTCTGCGATGTTTCATCCCATTTCAAAGGTTCAAACCCCCCACCTCAAATATTTTTCATCTAACGTCTCATAATTCTGAGGACAGATAATATATACCTGTGGAGAGAAACACAGTTACCTGCTTGAAATTACTGTAAGAAACCTGTGGAACAGCTGTTTTAAAGAAAGAAAAATACTTTTTCACCAAACTCTGCTCCTATATGCCCTTGCAAATCTTGGTAACAGCACTGTGCTCTCCTAGCTGGAACTCTAGAACATATGAAAATAAACATGTTTAACATTAGAACACAATTTTCTCCTTGGAAACAATTATCATATTTCTGTATTGGAGCTGGAGTCACTTCTGGAAAAGTGTTTAAACAACTCTGGAAAGTGAAGGACTTCTCTCCTTCCATTGCGGTAGGTTAGGATATTTCAGTCAGCACCCTACGTCACAGGGAATATTAATTTGAGGATTATTTAGTCATTTCAATAGTTTCTTCACATTATGTATGGAAGGAATCACTTTAATATACGAAACTATATATATGAACAAGAGAATATGTTTAAAAGTATCAGTTAACCTGCTTTGGATTTCACGTACTGATGGAAGACAAAACACTTGTTCTACATAGTGCTCTGACACTGTACATTTCATTTATTTCTTATTGCACACTCACTGTGCTTTTATGGTCCAGTTATAGATAACTTAGATTATTTATACAATTTATTTTTTGACAAAATAATCGGAGCATACTTCTAATTAATAATAATGGCTTAGGTTTTGGTTAAGAATGGCATGAATTTATACTAGAAAATAGCAGTGAAATGTTTTGAGAGGAATGAATTTTCCAGATTTCAAATTGCTGCAAATGTCTGGACTTAAAAAAAATATTTTTTTGTTGCATCAAAGCCAATCTATTGCACTTCCATGTAGGGGGAAGCAGTTTAACAAGATTTCAGAAATGATGTCCATGACATGACAGAAGTTCAACTGTGGTAGTTGTTTTTTGGAGTGGAGTATTAATCATTTAAGATGCTAAAAGTTACAGAAATGTAAATGTGGTTGAAAATCTAATTCTGAACAGCTGTGCTTGCTTTCTTACTGAACACTGAGATAACTGTCTTGTATGTGGGACCAAACCTCTTGGCAATGGAAAAGCTGGATTTCCCTTTTAGTTTGGGGGGGATTTTTTTGTTGTTATTCCTGTTAAACTGTAGGAAAGATAGTATTAATTCTGAAGCGTATATATGTACAGTATTCACATAAGTATTAATAAACTTGTTATGCTAATGTTTACATTATAGAATTTTTAAGCAAATATGTATATATGTAATTTTCTAAATACTTTCTTGTATTTTTTTTTAAATCTCCTGTGGTAATTTTGTTGTAATCTGGTTGAAATACGCTACTTTACCAAGAAGAAAATAAAAAAATAACATCTTTTCTTGTTTGAAATAGAGCATGTTTACACCTTATTTGTTCTCTTCAGCTGTTTTGTAATTGCTTCCGTGATTTATGTTCATTTTTTTCAATGTGTTTCTAGAATGATGTATGGAGATAACAGACTTTAATTTGTTAAAGTCTTACTATTTCATCGTACGAGTAGTATTTATTGAAAGAAATCTTGAACATTTCTGTTTATAATCACACATTAGCAAAATCACTCAGACAAGAAGGAAAACAATGCCGTGCACGGTGCTATTACAAAAGTTCTGGAGTTACACGGGATGTACTGGAATGAAATGGCACACATATAGAAATTTCAGCATAACTGGTGTTCTGATATACATCAGGAGACTGAGATCTGCACTGGTTTTGTGTCTGGGATGCTGAAATTTCACTCTCCCTCTGATTTTATTGCCTTTTTTAGCCGGCGAGAATTCCAAAGCTGGTTTAAAATCTGTGTGAAGGTCTGCGATAGGCATGCCAGCTGATAACCTTTAAGTGGTGCCTTTTGTGCCTCTGTGTTCCCTGGAGGAAGTTACGAGAACTCTTCCCTTACTTCCTATTCATTGCTGGAGCAGAGCAAGAGACGCCTCCCCTCCGTTGTTTCTGCTGGTGTGCAATGAGCGGCACAGAATCTTACAGGAAGACACTGAAAAAAATCCCTTGGAAGGTAAGGTTTTTCGCAAGGACTGATTTAACATGCTGACATTATTTTGTGGTGTTTGGCTTTCTTACGTTCATAGTCCACATCATAGGTATGTTTGTTTTCCTTTTATTGAGATATGACAGGTTTGGATATTCAGACTGACACTTTCAGATCCAGTTGATAACTGGATGCTTTCATATCATGTGAAAACAAGCTGCTAGACTTGGATGCTTCATTGAAAAGGCAAGTTTTAAACTGGAAGTGTGGTATACATTTGATCGATTTCCACCAAAGCTGTAATTCAAAAAATACAGTCTTAGTACATTCCTTATACTTACAGAATAGTCTGCTAATTCAGTTAAAAGTTTTCAAGCCATTACCATTATTACAGAGATCTAATGAGTTGAAAAGCTCATGTTAAAAAATAAAATGTTTGTACAGAAAGATACTTACTGTAAAATTCATAGTGATGTTTAGGTATCCGCACCTTTTAAAACCTGGTAGGTTGGGTATCTTTGTAGGAGTTAGATGACAGAACTTTTAATTTGTCTTGGCAATCCATAGGATTCTTTTGTTTCTAAGCAAATATGGATGTGACTTTTTGACCAATTCCAATACTGATACTAGCTACTTCTAGTTACAGAGTATAAGCTTTTCATATCTCAATTATTTAAGATGTTAAGCAAAATCATGCTTACAAAACTTTAATTAATAGTTTCAAGCCATAGGTTGTTTTTTTTCCCTCTTTCTGTCTGCTTGAGATACTAGACCACACATAGCCCCGGGTTACTGATGGGGGTGTCGTCAGACTCTATGAAGTTAAGAAGAGATCTGACCGTACCAGATGTACAGAGTTTCACCACTGCACAACAAGTACCTGCTCTGAATGGGTGCTTCTTGGACACTGGAGCTTTATTTCCTGGTCTACCAGTGTGTGTGAGTCTTTGAACTGCTGTAGGAAGAGTAAAATCTCCTCATTAGGGGAAGGACAGCTAGATCGAAAAACCTGGGCCAGAGAAGGCTGGAAAGAAAAGGGTTTATGCAATAACCCTTACATCCATGTTGCAAATCCAGCTGATTTTTTGCTACTGCACTTCAGTCTTTTCCAATGCCTTTTAAGTACTGTAAGTGAACTTATGGTATTCCCAAAATTACAACGATCACTGATATTCTGATAAGTCATGCTTGATTTCTGTTCTAGAAAAATCATTGTGCAAACTGTGGCATTTGTGTTTGTCATGCTTATTTCCTGAATTTTTCTTGCCAGGTTTTTTCTTTGATCTGCATTGTAATGGCAGGCTTTTATTATGTATGGTTTCCAAGTACGACGACGATAGCGTTCTTTTTACTCCTCATTCAACAACATCCATGCCATTTTCAACGCTTTTTAATTTCCCAATATTTTAAAGTTGCTCAGTAAGCACGTATATCTCATCCAATACACTATATTTGTCATTGCTAAATAACTATGCCTTTAGTTTTAAAGTGATCTTCTATGCCTATTCATATGCAGCTTATAATTGTTTCATTTATCGAGGCACTCGTGAGCTGCACCATTAGGTGCCCTTCCTACAGAGCTTTCTTCAGGCCGAGCCTCTGCACTACTTGGGTCTTGTTCTGAGTGCCAGCACCAGGGTTCGTGCGTGGCCGCTGCACGTGAAGCTGCACATACGCCTTTTGCGGGCCTGGACTTGTGCTCGTCACGCCTTCTGGGCTGGAGCTTGTGATATTTTTGGCATCTCTGTTGGATCACAAAGACCTGCCCTCCCCCAGTTTTCTGGAATTTGTATGTGTGGCAAATTTACCCTTACGTAGTGCTTTGGCTTGGACTTCAACTAGTTCATTTTCCCAGTAACAGTATTTTCATAATTAATTTTATACCTGGTGCTACATGTTGTTCAGAAACAGCTGAGGTACATCAAGGGTTTGTTTTAGTGTCTAAGTAAGTCATCAACTTTGCATGACATAAGCCTCTTTGTAACGATTCCAACTAGCATCTTCCAGAGCTGTCAAATACAGGGCCTTGCTTTGGGAATTATTGTTATTGTAAAATAGATTTCACATTCATATTACATAGCTTCACTCTGTGAAAAATATTTACAAGTTAAGCTAATATAGCAAGAAAAGAGTTAATCAGGTTAATATTAATTTTTAAACACCTAATTTTTATAATTTGGTTCCCTATTTTTTTCAAGTGCTAATTCATCCATGAATTAAGTCGTTTGCACATGTGTCAAGTTCAGTGACAGTTGCTACATCTCAATTTCTAGTAGGAAACTAAATCATGATTATTAATGCTCCAATTTTATATAAGAAAATTAATTTTCAGCAGTGGAGATCCCCAGGTGCCTTCCAAAGTGGGAATGTAGGCTTATAGAGAAGTAGGAAATGAAGTATCATTTAATATAGTTAAGTAAGTTTCTAGCTACAAGTCAAAGCAGGTGACACCTCAGATGTGTCATCAGAAATATGTATCTTGTCTCCATTGAGGTACACAAGCAAGTCTGTTTCTTAACTGTAAGACTAAATAAAACTCCAGTATGTCCTTTATACTGTGCTATTTAAGCTGCTGGACGGTTTGAAGGATCTGCTTTTCACGTCTGAGCTTTAGACGCACATGAATATTTCGTAGCATACAATTTATCTATTCACTCAGATTTGTCTTGAAGCAGCTCAAATTCTCAGTAGGCTTTTGTTTAATACAGCGATGGAACACACAGTTCTTTGTGTATCCAAAGTGATACTTGTAGCTTCAAGCAGTTAATGAGAGGCATTTTGCAGTGATACTTTGATTTCAAACAATATATTAGATACAATTGGCATTTTTGGAAACCATCTGGTTGATATTTTTTAAGGGTGGAAAAAAAAATATGTGTGAACTGGCAAATAAGATACATCAGCACCTCTGAGTAGCTCTACTGTACCAGAAAATAGAGGGTCATTGGATACTAGAAAAAAAGGAAAACGAAAGAAAGCACACATTCTGACGCATCAAGAAGCAACAAAAAAAAGGAGTGAGGAATTCAATGCAGGAATACCTAAAAAAATAAAATTGTACTACATCAAACTGCCACCATATGTTCCATGATGAGATGTAACAAAGTAGATAACGTATCCATTACGGATTCTGTCAAGCCACAGGACCCTTTGGATATGTCAATAATTAACAGTAGCATCTGTTGTCAACTGCTGTACTTCACCAGCACGGGCAAGGTTCTCCTCCCTGCGTGACAGAGGTAGACTGTGATACTCCGCTTTCCCGTAGTGACTGAAAATGCCTTTGACCGCGTCGCTTTATGCCGAACTCCTGCTGAGATGTAATTAGTGGGCAATCTGGATGTGCAGAAGCAGCAGAGCACAGCGAAACTGGCAGCACAGCACTGACTGAAAGTTTTGACTTTTGCCTTTGACTGTCTGTCAGCCAGATACACTTTTCCTGACTGCCTTCATGCCCTATGGTATATACAGATTGTGCTGAGTGGGCAAGCAGCCTTTTTCACTTGTGCAGAGAGTAATGATAGCCCGCTACCTCGTTTCAAGATGCACAACAGAGATGTTCTTGTTTTGTAGACAACAGGAATGCAAAAATGTGTCAAGTCAGAACTTGTTAATTGAACTCTTGGATAAAGAGAAACCGTCAGATATACCGCACCTTGAGAACCACCACAATATAAGGTAAACTGAAAAAGGGCAATTTAAGATCCTGAAGAAGTTCGTAACAGAATTGAGTCTCAAAGCTTCTCACGGTTGCAGAAATAGTGGAAGTCCGCAGGAGCTGATCTATTTATCCTCCCCATTTCTGAATCCATGCTGTCCTGAGAATGTCTCAAGATTCCTCCAGACCAGAGGAATACTGGATGCACTGAAGTACATTGAATTACATTGTCAGGTCAGACAATATTTTCCATATTTAAGTGCAGCTGGTACAGAGAAATGGGGATTTGTAAGTCAAAGAGCTAACCTTTCATTCATATCCATGTGTTCAAGAAAGGGTTTCAAAAGAAATCTTAGAAATCTTGTGCCAGAACAACAATTTGAAGTAATGAGATTTTTTCCTTTGATCTTCATTAGCATTCATTACACAGCTAATGATTCATTTCATAGATAATGCATAATTAATTAGTTAAGATAATGCTCAAAACTCTCTAGTAGGAGGTGCTTAAGTTGGTAAATAACTTTCATAAATTCAAGTAAATTTGTTTAACCGCAATTGGTTGCTGCTGCAGGCGTCACTGTGCTGAGGAGGTGTGAGTTTTAAGCAGCCCCTCTGCTCCTACCAGACTGGTCTTGGCTGCACAGAGTAATTCAGTCTCCAAGATGATCACTTTTCTCTTTCCCACTAATTGTGATCTCAAAATACCAATTTCAAACAATAACTGCTTTAACTAAGACTCTATAGTATCAAATCTGTGATAGCAAGGAGCTAGACAGCGTGCACAGGCCCATTTCGAGGAGCAGTGTTACCTTCGTCCCTGATTGCTCCACTTCACCAACGCCAGGAATTATCTTGTTTCTCTGTGCCATTCAACTGGATTAGGAAACAGATAGTCAAAGACTTCTCTTTGTTCTTGACCCGTGATCGAGAGTAACCTAGGGCTGAGAATCCTCGCTTCAAGTTTGCCTTTGCACACAGACTGTTCTGACATCATGTAAAGAACAGAGACCCCCTTCCTGAGTTTCATATAAATACATTGTAAACGTCATTCTGTCTTGTTGCTTGTTAGCTCATGTGGGAGTCATATCTAGACTTCTGCTGCCTTGGCTGTGAGAAGGGTGCTGAAGAGCTGAAATTGTCACTGAAGCCCACAGAGATGCATTTTTGGTTGCTCAAAAAGGAGGCACATAAAATATGGAAAATATTGTCTGACCTGACAATGTAATTCTATTTAAGAAACAGAAAATGTGCTGGATAATATATGCAGACACCTCTGTCATGAAGCCTCATGTGGTTTCACACCCAATTATGTGTGACCACCTTTGGTTACCATAGCAATTCTCTCTTAATTAGAAACTCACCCTCTGTTCATGGCCTGTTTGTGCTAAAGCATGAAATTCTGCTCCACACTTAGGCACTTTATTTATTAGTTTATATATTGACTGTAACTTACTGTGTCAAATGACTTCTTTAAGCTATAGTACCCTGTTTCTTTGACTCAAACATTGATCGGACTTGTAAAATTCCTCAGTGTGTCCTTGACCCACTTTCAGTCTGGGTATAATGGGCAGGCAACACCAAGAGAAGGCAGTGGTGCTGGCGGTGTTAACATATGCAAGACTTTGATCAGTAGGGAGGAGGCAGTTCTCTTACTGCTACTCTGAGGTGCTCACAGAAGGAGGACTCTGTGAAACCTTCTGCCTGCATTCAGGATCAAGTTGTTTTTATAACATTTTCAAAAGAAAGGAGTCTCTACCCATATAAAAGTATTCGATAACGTATGAAGTTGGCTATATTTGTGTCCACCACAGGGTGGACAAAAAAACACCACATGGTGTTTTAATGACATATAAGGGATTTATTCCTGATCTTATAAAAATAAAATGAGAGGGGGTGAGAACAAGTTACCTGCAATGTTGAAGGGAATTCTAAAAGTTGGGTATCAGATCAGAGCCCGCGGCACAAGCTTGAAAGCAAAGGTTATGGTCCTAAGCACACCCTCCTTTAATTCTAGGGAAAACAGTGACTTGTAATTCTTGGAGTCCGGTCCAAGACTGTGGAATCACAAATCTCTATGGTTTCTGGTCTAAGTGATCAAAGTACAAACACCTCTTTGTAAGATAAAACAAATCCCTTCCCAAAGAAAATGCTACAGCACAGATAATTTCTTTTGAGGGAACAGGACAAAAATAGAACACAATTCAGAAATGTACTCAGTATATTGATACGGCGAATAGAACAACTTCCTTAGCAGAATAGAATAGAAAAGTATAGGACAAACCAGAATGAATTCATGCATTACAAGGTCGAGAGAGATTGTTTTTGAACTTCTGATCCATTTCTAGCAATTACTTAAAACATTCAAGCAGTCCAGTCTTTTGGTCTTTAATCTGAAGTTCTTGGGCTATAAAAGGTTCAAGATTGCACTTTGAAAATTTATTTGACATAAGATACAAAAGGATTGAGAGAGAGAACATGAAACATTCAGCTTAAAACAAAAGATTACCTCATCTGCTATCTTTCACAAAGATCTCTTTTGTATGTCATGACATACAATGAGAGAGACTAGCTTTAGCATTTATATAAACTCATCAGCCCCGTTCGAGGCCAACGCAATGTGGAGGAATTTTCACTTACTGTATGCTATGAAGCTCATATAAATGTTAATATCATATCTTACTAATATATATCATGCTGGATAGCAGAAACAAGAGTAATCTTACCTTTTACCATATAGTACATTGCATTGTGTCTCCAGATTCTTGTTGAATATACATTTTTGGTTACTGCTCACAAATGCCACTTTTACATATGAGCAGGACCAGGCAAACAACAGCAAAAGAAATCCAAACCAATTTCAGCTTTGTGGTCACTTTACGGAGCTTAGGAGACATCAGCCAGGTGATAGCTGAGCTTTCTCAACTCTTCTTTTTTTATTTAATGCTCCTCCCATCTTAGGCTTAAATCTGATACTGAAACTCAAATACTGGATTCAGAACTGAAATGGTTACTTTTTTTGAACATGCCTGGCACAGATAGAAACGGTGTTTTTAATTTAATCTGTCTGAAAACATTCCTTAAACAAGTAATAAATAGTTCTTAAGAAGCACAAGTAAATTGGGCAATAGGCATGTATCTTTAATTACAATTTTAGCCTTAACAATTGTTCTTGAGTCAGCTGTACAGCATTATTACGATAAGAAAACCAGCCTATTTTAAAATCTAATGTCACAGTGCAATTGATTAAGGTAAAAAGAGATTATCCAGCAGTCAAAAGCTTAACTGAGTACTAAGGAGAGCAGTCAGCTTGTATACATGTAAGTTTGCCAACATTCCCAGTATAAAACAAACGACTCGTTATATGGTATCTCTGTTGTGCCTGGATTCTGATTTTCTATGAGTCATCTCTTGATTTACTGAAATAGAATCAGATGAGTAAGAGAGTCAAATTATAGGGAAAAAAGTCTGCAAGCTGCGTAACGTCCAACACTGTTATAGAGAGTAATTATTCAACTTCTCTGTGCTCTTTATTGGCTCTGAATTTCACATCAGAGCCCTCCTGCCACTGGATTTCTCCTACAGGGAGGAGTTCTATAAAAACCTCATGAATAACCAAGGTCAGTCTTCAGTACCGCATAGACTGTAACAGTCTTTCTCCTGATTACCTTTTTCTATTGAATTTGTATTCATCTATAATTGCAAAATTGCATCACATGTAACACTGTAAAGGCATATAACAAGTCTATATAATGATGGGGATAAAAGCAGTTTTCTATTACCACCACATCTAATTGGGATTAGATTTTGCATTATGAATTATCACCTTATTGCACATATTGCTAAACAGGAATGTAATGTTCCATTTAGATCTAACCGAGCTGGAATATGAGTGAATGTTAAGCATCTGAGTAAGGGAAGAGAAGGGTGAAAGAGGAAGAGGGAGTATGTCCAACCTTTTTAGTTTTTTAGGTTTTCTTCAATATATAGCATCCTACAATTGTCATACAGAAGTTTTTCACTCAGAGAGGTAAAAAACTATGCAGTACATCTGACTACAGCTGTCATCAGGGACAGTTTGCAAAATCCTTAATTGCGACATTCAGAAAAAGAAATAGCAACAGCGTCCCACAGAGAAGTGTCAAACATGAGAATCCTCCGGCTGTGCAAGGGCTGACCACATACGGATCCAATTCTAAAGCAGTATAAAGCCGTACTACAGAGATATATTCTTAAAGCTGAAGCTTTTCCTCGAGACACATTCTTTTTAAATTATTTAGAGTATAAGAATCATCAATAAAATATCAAATGTTATCTGCTCAAGATGAGAACTAATGCATAAATGGTAATGCTAAGGTTGCAGTTTTATAGTATTTAGTTCAGGATAAGCTAGTGTGAAAAGTCATTTTTTTAAATAACAGTTAATAATTTACCTTCGCTTTGCTTTGTAAAATCTTTGTCTGTTTCAACTGTTCATTGTTACATAACTGTTCCCTGTGGTATATGAAAATCAGGTTCAGTCTAAGGTTAAATTGTACCTTTTCAAAGCAGGGAGGTGACCCAGTATGA
Source organism: Grus americana (assembly GCF_028858705.1). Lineage (NCBI taxonomy): Eukaryota > Metazoa > Chordata > Aves > Gruiformes > Gruidae > Grus > Grus americana. The sequence continues at coordinate 18,160,700 of NC_072866.1, forward strand.
ACAACTCGTATGACTCCATTTGTTTTCCTGCTTTGTAAATCTTTTGACTCTGTGTACATGCCTGCTTAGGAAGAGGAGAGCAGATGTGAGGGAAAGGTCAGGAATGCTGTGAAGTCAGTGAGGCTTTCCTTTTACTTTTAGATGCTTCCTTAGTTCAGACATGTAAAAACATTCCTCAGTGAACATTAATGTTGTTTATTTTGAGCAAAGTATAAACTAGAAAAGAAAGGAAAAGTACAAACCAGGTAACACACGCTCCCCCAAAGACATCCAAATCCAGTACTAACCCAGTGTCAGTGTAATATTCAACTGACAAGAAGGTTCCCTCACATACAGACATATCTTCTACATCCATATCAAAGAACTGAGTATCTGAAACAACACTGAAACTGAAAAACTGAAACTATTTGTGTGACTGCACGTGTGTATACCTATGTGTGTACATATACATACACACACATACATATACAAAAGATCCATCCTTACCACTAATACAAGATTGTACATGTAAGAATAGAGAGTTTATAAATTACATGTTCTAGATGAAAGAAAATAAATGTTATTGATTCTTTTCATACTTGGGAAGTTAGGGTGGGAATTGTGCCAGGTTACAAGGGGAGTCAGTGATATAATCAGGTGTCCCTACATGGCCCAGTACAATACCAGGCAAGAGATCTGAACTTGATCCCTAAAGCAGTATAGCTCAGGGACATCCTGTCACAGCTCTTTTGCTTCCAGTGCAAAGGATAACTAGAACATTTTCCCTCGGAATCAAATCTGCCATCAGTTCCCTCACGTAGAAATGGAAGGCATGAATTCTATAGACTCCTTCATTCTTTTCGTCCTGAAGTGAGGTAGAAGTTCCTTGAGGCTATGTGTTTGTATGTATAATATCTCTCATATGCCGTACCTGCCTTTGCTAAAATATTTGGGGGTGACAGAACTGTTTTAAAGTTTCCTATAAACACCTGTGATGGAAACGGACGGTGAGAGGCAAGTCTTTCTTTTCAAAGGAATTTTACATACCTACTTGTGTTTTTAGAAAAGCAAGTTTCTCTCCTGTGTATATTAGATTACAGTACAATTTGTTTTAAAAATTTAGGGCTCTTCAACTTCTAGTGATTGTTGGAATGACTCTCTTTCACTCCTTTGCCTCTATCATTACGTATTACTGACAAAGCATCAGCTATATGAGAAGGCATTTGCTTAAATACAAAGATTTTCCTTGACCAAAGGATTTCACACTGTAGAAAAGCATATCTTCCAACATGGTTTAATAGGACCATTAAGATCTTAGCTGGTAATAACATTATCTAATGAGAAATTTTGGCTTCTGTCACTCATTCAGAATTGCACCTTTTGATTTACATTGATGATAATAATAATAATAGTGTTAAGCATTTATGGAGTTCTTTGTATTGCACGGGAGGATGCAGTTTTAGTTTTGCCAATGCACTAGAGAAGAGAGAAAAAATTGCTTCTTTGTGGCTGTACGTCTTTTGTTAGATTTTAGTAAACTAACTGGTGTTTTGACATTATAACAAATGGTAATCCTTTGAACAGTTCAAGTTGTTATGTTCTATTAGCTATAAACAAGGGATAAACAGTGATCATTTTCCCATTAAAGGTGGGTTAGCTGAGGCTGTAATGGAGTACAGAGTATTGCAGGATCAATGCTACCATAGATTAACTGTAACTGTATATTGAGACACATTGAGAACAATACCCAGTACTTGGGCACCAGATGTGCCACATTCTGATGAGAGCTGCAGGGGAAACGCTATCCATGGGCTGAGCCTACAGCTCCTCCCCACAGGCTACCTCACGGCAAAAACAGGCCAGAGGAGCACTGGCTAAGGCATCACCCAGGGTTACTCTGCCTGCTGTGACTTTTGCTCTCTGCGTTCCCTTTGTCTCCTATTGTTACCTTCCTTTTGCCTGTAGGTTAGAGCTTTATAAGGACTTTCAACTGAAGAAAAGAGAAAGGAAAAAAAAAAAAAACCCCACACAATTGATTACCTGTATTCTACTGTCAAAAGGCTTCCCAGAGTGAAATTTTTTTTCTCACGTTTCCATGTGTGTTTTAGACTTGTCTCTCTATGTCCGGCAAACATAGGTGCTGATGGATCATTTTGAAACTGGTATTGTCTGATGCCTTTCTCTCTCTGGTGTCTGGTTTGTGCTTACCTTACTGATACTTTCCTCTATTTGAGACTTGCACTACACAGCTTGGAAAGCCATTTGTCTGGCCTGCTCGCTGGCTGAGCAGCAGTGCATACTTGCTGTCTAGCAGCTGGGGAGTCATCTCAAGGATACCCGTTCTGGAAGGAAACAGAAAAGGTTGTTATCATTGTATGCTTTGAAAGGAAGGCTGGTATCAAACAAAACTTTGCGTGGTGTGATCTTTTCGTGTTAGTGCGAAAAAGCAAAAATGTGCTCACACATGGACAGTGAGTAGGAGAGATACTACCATAGACTACAACTGGAGATAGGCAGCTGGGGATGTGCTGTTTTGGAGGGAAGAGGGAATGGACAATGGTGGGTAAGCCATGGAACAGCTGACATGTAGCCCAAAGTTAATAAACTAAGGTTGTTCAAACCCCACCTCTTCAAGAGTATGTTCATTGGGAACCTATATGCCAGTTTTCTTTCTCTTATTCTCAAGAGCAAATTTTCATGGATGGAGAGAAGAGCCTAGTGTTGACCTAATGAAAACTGCAATACAATTAAGAGTAAGCTGGAACATTCCAGGAACATTTAATTGGCAATGGCAAGTGGGGTGTCCATGAAAAGCCTCAGTTGCTGCTCATAGGATGTTCCCTTGTTTGCAGAGCAGAGATCTCATAATAGTTGACTGGTAGAAGGATCGAAATAAAAGCAAACATCTTTTTTTGTAACAAAGCTGTGCCTGGAAAAAAGAAGCACTGAAACTTTCACTGGTGAAGCCTGTGTGAACATATTTCTCTTCCAGTAGGCAGCTCACAGAAAGGATTTCCAAGGTATTTCCAAGGAGTTTTAAGAACCAACTCATGTTCCGAGGTTAAGCACACCTCACTTTGAGTGGTTACATACACCCTGTACTGCACGGCAGCAGACACGAATGGCATGAAAAAAGCAATTCAGGGAGAAAAGTTGTTTATTCAGCAGTTGTACAATTCAAGCGTAGAGGCCACCGGCACAAAAAAATGAAAGCAATTTACATATGTACATAAAGCACATAGTATGAGATTCCCATTTGTAAAGTGGTGTAATATACTACAGAGGCTTTTTAGTGAGAAAGAAAGGCATCAGAAGCAATTCTGAGACATACAGAGCTGACTGATTGCATATAATGCTCCCCCCAAAAAGAGCCACGTGAGAAAACAAAGCGTCAGTGAAGGGTATTGTAACAAATATTAAAGCAGCATACTAACAGAAAACCTGTTGTGTATTTAGTCCAATATTTACCAAAGGGCTTATGCTCCAGAATTACATTCAAGCAGTAAAACTGTGGGACTTCATTGTCTCCCACTATTCTGAAAGAAGTAACCTTTCTAATTTAGACACAATAAACCCCTCCAAAAACTTACGCAGGTAGTTAATTCAGATATTATTCAGACAGTGAGTTATACCCAAAAGCATTCATAAACTGCATGAAGCAAAATGGACTTTCCTTCAGTGTGAGAAATGGATGCTTTTCCCCAAGAAAAGCTATATAAAAATAAAATCAGAAAGTTCCACTCAACTTTCATCCATTTTTTGTATTCCTCAGGTCACCTTATAAATACAATTAACAGTACTAGTTGTTGATGGAGTTTTATAAAAATGAGTTCCATTATTTATTTCTTATGATGTTGGTGTAAAGCACATATAATGGTTTCTGCTTGAGATTCTTGCATTTTTGTCTTCATGAAACAGTATTTTTTGCTTTTCATATTAAGCAGAATGCCCTACTTAATATTGAGACAAGTTTTCAGCAAGTAAAATAGATGCATTCAACAGCTGTGTTAATTCTGTAAGATTCAAACATCTCACATGTTGTAAAAATAAAAACCAGATATATACAAGAAAAAATATGGCTTAAAGTTTAGTTTTTAATGTATTATGAAATACAAATCAGATATATATTGTCCAGTATGTAAGATTTTGTAATCATATCAAGAACTCTAGCTTCATGCCAGTAAGGACTAAAACTATAATTAATTTTTAGTAAAGCAACATAATGTGTATATTAGTATTTTAATATAGTAAGTGCTCGGAGAGACAAAGGAATGTAATTTTGGTAGGCAAAGATATGGAGATACTATACTTCCTGGCCAGATTGTAGCTCCCCTTGGAGTCCTGATTTTGTGGCCCATTAAGCACATTCTTAAGGTTTTTTCCTATGGAGGCACTTAAACTTAACTGGAACTTTAAGATAACACTTTTGTGGTTTTTTTCCAAGCATGACTCCTCTTCCAAATTTTTCAGTTATTTCAGTATGGTATTATCTGGGTAGTGAAGTAAGGGATGTGCTTCCAGGCAGTAAGAGAGGAGCTAATAAGCCAGGTTCACCTAGACCCACAAGTGAGTGCTGTTCTACCCCTCCTTCCCTCACCCACAATTTGACTTTACACTGAGCAGAGTTAAACTTGGCCACCGCTGAAATTTAATCATCTACCCAGAGATGAAGGCAAGACTAAGGCAAGGCAAGACAAGATGGTAGATATGATGGCCTTTGTACTGTCAGGAAAACTTCTGCAAGGGACTGGAAGTAGCAGTAGTAGCCACAGCAGAGGAGCCACATCCCTGCCATCTATATTTGAGTTACAAACAGAGTTACAAACTCAGAAAATGCCACAGTCGTCTGATTCAAGAGAGAGCTCTAGGAGTGCTCAGGACAAGAGGAGCATATTATAATTATGGCTGGTCTGCATAAAAATTGAGAAAAACTGAACTGTAGAATTCAATCAGTCTGTTGTGTAAAACCAAAAATTGCCTTGAGCAAAAAACCTAGAATAACTTTCACATTAGGGAGCCTAAGCTATAATTTAGCAAAGTTAAAATTCATGTAATCCTATCATCCTTTATAAAATACTGGAATTAATGTTGTTTGAGAAAATAAAAAGTTAATCAATATCGCACCTATGAAAATTAATATTGTTCCCACAAATAAGATCAGCCAAAGGCAGCACGTACATCTTAATCAGGAAACACAAAAGCAAGAGCTCTGGAGGGAACCCGGACTGGTTGTCTAGGAAACAACAACAAAAACACCAGTCTATGAATACTGCTGTTAATAAGCAGTCAAGGTTCACTCAGACAGTGCAACTTTGCAAGGGGTAAATTCTGAGAATTACAATCTCTTCTGAGAATTCCCAAATAACATAAAGTTTTTGAAATGCCACATAATTTAGACAAACAGGTGTGATTCAACAAGCAAAAATACCTGCAGCACTGTAGATAGCCTGAGCCAGTCACCACCCCTTGCATACAAATTTTGTATTTTCTCAAACCATCTTCACATCCACAGGTAAATAAACACCAATGAGTCTGACACTGACATATTTATTGTAGGCGTTAAATCTGTGCACCGTACTTGTAAGACAATATTGAGGGCCAGCACATAGTATTGTACTTTCCCAGTTGCAACAGGATGATGGGATAAGGTACTGGCAAAACATGAATAAAATGTATATATTTGCTTGGGTTTTAATTTCATGCACATCTTAGCTTTCTGCAGATCAATCTGGAATCTCAGACAACTGCGACACATCATATCCTTTTATATCAGATGCCTTTGGGGTTTGTTCCAATCAGTTATTGGCTTTACTTGTGAAAGGCAAATTGAAAGTTCATGAACAAAAATTGAATCTGCAAATTATCTTACCATCCTGGATATCTCCAGTGTCCAGGAGTCAGCATTAAAGGATGAACTTTATAAATTGCTTGGTCAAACAAGAAAAAAAGCATAGTGTTTGGAGGTTTTTTTCCCCCCTCCAAGTTGCAGCAGGACAATATTACGGAAAGTTGAGAAATTGAAAGCGTTACTGATTGCAGCATTCTTCCTGTCATCTTCTTTGACAAGTATTTTGGATCAAGGATATCAGTACCTGAAGTGAGTCTTTTGACAGTTGTCAAGAAACAGTTACCTACGTAATATTACAGACACAGTGAGAGGTCTTCTCTCTGAACAGCAGGCCGGCGTGTTATCTCCGCGGCACAGGAGGAAAGGCCGTTATGATCAGGGACGATCAGAAATGCCAGTTTCCCTGACACATTTTCTGTCATCCTCCTGAATTTCATCTCCTCTTGGATACCTGTCGACCAGCTCAGCCTCACAGAGAGTGGTATTAAGCAGGGCTGGAATCCGAAGGCAGCGACAGCAAGACAGGCCTGGCAGCGTGGGGGTGTCTGGTGGGAGTGACACTCCCCAGTGCCTGCGGGTGCCTCGCCTGCCCCTCACCTGCTCTTTTCCAGCCGAAATCAAAGCTTCAGGCTCTGTCAACAGGCTTTCCTCTCTGCACAAAGCATCTGCCACCTTCTTCGCAGTGGAGGAACTTTCGGCTCTGAAAGGTCACCTCAGCTCGCAGCCTCTACTGCTGGCTGCCGATCAGGGTTTCTGTGGAAACTTTCCCTTATTCATCCATCTGAAGTCTTTCCATACTTTCCTCCCGCGGGGTGCCCTTCTCTAGCAACCTTCTCTGAATTCAGACTTGAGTGATTTCTTCCCCCCCAACACTTGCCCCACCCCGCAGCAGTTCACAGCCACCGGCAGCATTTCCCGCTCCCAACTGTCCCCCGCCCACCCCCATCCCAGCGCGGCCGCTTTAACCGCAAATGGCGGCAGGGCCGGAGGTGCCAGGCTACAAACCGAGCTGGGGGAGCAACCGGCCTCGGAAGAGGCTGGAGACTGCAGCGTCTGCTGTGTAAGTACCTCCAGGGAAGATGGCTTAAAGCAGATTCTGAGGCTCCCTCCTCACAGATGTCGCGGGGGGGGGGGGGGGGGGCGGTGTGTGCCCGCCTGTCCCTCCGGACTGGCCTGGCGCCATCCCGGCGGTGCCCAGGTTTCTCTCACAAGTGGCCCGGTGATGTCCTGCGTTCCTCTCACAAACAGGTGTCTCCGACAGCTGGTGTCAGCCGGCCGCTTTCTAGAACCGTCTGTGGGCGGCGCCGGGGGCTCCGCGCTCTCTGGGCGCCCTGGCCGTGCCTGCTGCCGGCGCTGCGCTCCTCCCTCCCTCCCCTGACCTCCTCTGCCCTGAGGCACGTTGATAGGATTTTTTTTTTTTTAAAAGAGCTTTTATCCCTAATTGTTGTGTTGCCCTAGGTTGCCCCACCGTGGGGTATAGCACTATACATGGGAAAACACATTTTGGGAGGCAGTGAGCTGCTGCTGATCTGTGCACGACATGTCCATCGCCAGCGTGCTGCTGCAGGCCAGGGCGGCCAGCTCTTGGCTTCGGCAAAGGCTCCAGGTGCTCAAAGCCTGCTAGTCAGTGGGCAATGCCACGAGGTTCTCACCGTTCAACCCCTTATGGTATTTCCCTTATGGTTGCCTTGCTTCCTTTGTTCTTCCTTTGCAAGCCAAATGAGGAAGGAAATCGTGAATTAATAGAGGAGGAGGTGTCAAAATGTAAATGATTTTTTGGCTAGTGTTGACTCAATTTGCAACACTTGTCACTGAGGGAAGTAGTATAGTTACAAAAGAGAAATCCTGTGGCTTTTAATGTGAGAATTTGGGAGGCAGGAGGTTCTGGAGAAGCCTGCAGTTTTCACCACCTCAGGAAGATTGACAAAGTTACCCCTTGTACCTAAGCTGTGGTGAATCCTCTGCTTTCACTGATAATGTTATTAGCTTGTTTGCAAGCAGTTCACTTCTTTTTTACGAAAGTTGATAGCAAAATACTTGAGTTAACTTAATAATTAGTTTTTGAAACTCATAGTCACTACTCATTTCTAAATACACATTTGTGCTATTGATGGACACTCTCAAAAAGCTTGGAAACCATCCAAATTTAAAAAATCAAATTCAAAATTAAGCTGAAAACCTTCGTCCTTTCTCTTCCTATCCAGCCCATGTTATATACTGGATGCTCTTTTTGTCTTTGAGTGTATTCATTTCTCCTTTGGTACTTTACTTCAGCAGCATTCATCTGCCGTAATCCAAAATGAAGTTTGCAACCATCTGAAGTTTCCAGGTCTCAGAAAGTACTTGATTTGTGGTACAGGGAGGATTCACTTCAGTTATTTGTAATACAAGTTTAGGTAACAGCCCTTCATAATTCTTTAGCCAATTATTAATCATCTATCTGCTTGCAGACTCCCTATCATATGTGGTTTCATTTAATGGTATAGCACCCCATCAAGATGGTAAATGCAATTGTCCTCAACTTTTGATAGACCAGAGAAAGAAACAGATGTGAATAACTTTCCAGGTATGACATATGTGACTGTGGTAAGAGTATGGTCTTTATGTTTCCATTGCACTAATATGATATGGATCAGCATTACAAAATAAGCCCACTAGCGCTGTGGATAAAGAGGAAGACATTGGCAGGGCAAAGAAAAGAATGCATGAATACCACTTCCTAATCCTTCAGTCTAACCACTAAACCCTGTTGTCATTAAGATCTCAAAAATAGAGCATATTGTTATTTCTAAACTGTGGTAGTGTATTTTTATTCAAGGTTTACATCACATATTGTAATGTATTATGGAAGATGTTGACAAAGCAGAATTTCTTAAAGGAATGACAACCTATCATGCGAAGCCTGCTTTATTTCCAGGGTCTGTGACTCAGTGGACTGATGACACCTGTCACTTGTTGGAAGTTATAAGTGGAAAAGGCTACAAATAAACCAAGTCTCTAGCTTCCTAGTCATACGCAAGGAAAGTGCTATCTGGTAATAAGAAATTATATAACTATATAAGCACATAATTTTTTGCACAGCCCTGGAAGCAATTTTGCCCCCATTGTTGATTTTGTATACTTGTTTCTTTATTGGGGCAAGTGAAATATGCATCAGATACAAGTAAATTGGCCTGTAAATTTCTATAGGAGAAGTCTGACCCTGCCCTCTTTTCATCATCAAAGGCTGTGGACAGCTTCTGTCTGTGAACAAGGAATACAGAATTCCTCTGAATGTGAAGTGAATGAAAAATAATCTCTGTTCGAACTATGAGGAGTTACTTAATTAGTTCTCGAAACATGTCAGAGAACAGAACTCTCCAGTGTCTGCAGTAAAATGGCCTAGAACATCTTTCATAGCTTGTTATTTTCTGGTGATCTGCAGCATAATAGCTGTGGAGCAAGATGGCATGTGGTTCAGGTTCCTGGTGTCTGTTAATTGTGGTGTGATTTAAAAAACCCACCACACCCAAACAAACAAGAATCCCCCATTCCTGTGCTAATTAGTGAGTGGCATACTGCAAACCAGCAAGATAACTATGGCTGTTGTAGTTAAGGAAAAAGTGTGGTGAGCATGCAGAAAAGTCAGACAGGGAGATAACCCTCATGCGAAACTAAATACTGCATTAAAAAAAGATGCAGTGTGTACAATGTTAGTCTCTGTTGCTTTTAGATGTGGGAGGATAACTCATCCATTATGATTCAGGGAGCAGAGACAGTCACAGGCCATATTTTCTCATTGAGTATTGACGGGATGTATTTGTACACATTGGTTGCGAGTGTTTTGGATCATTATAGCTATGCCTCTTGTGAAGTGTAGGTGTTTGCATTCCTGACTTTCACAGAGCTGTGAGGGCTTGCGAAAACAGTCTCTGAGCTAGCTTGTGTTGAATGTGCATGTGTACGGCTTTCTTTAGCAGAACCGGGAATCTTTGCCAAGCTCTTGGGTAATGAATGAGCTTGATGGAAGTAGAGGATGTAAAGGTTAAATAGAAGAAGGAAGGTTGATCAGTTTCTTGAAGATTAGCTATAGGGAAGTTCAGGGATTTGAGCATTAATCATTGGGTTCTGTGCATACTTATCATGCACAATTATCGGGTACATCACTGCTACCTTTGAAGTGCTGTGTCCTCTCTCCTTCACAATAACCCAGGACTGTATGTTTGTTTTCTTCCTCATTCTCCTGTGTGAAGATAAAGGTTGTGCCCTTATAAAGATCATGAAAAGGGTAATTTTCCCCTCTAGTTTTCCTTCTATGCCACTACATTAGAGACACTGGGATGACTCCTCTGTAGAAGACACAGTTCCACCTCTTATTTCCATACTTTCTATAAATAGAGAATCCCCTCTTCTGTTTTTCTGTGAGCCTGAGGAGGTTTCTTTAGTATTTGAAAATGAAGCGTCATTTTCTTTTCCTCATGAGAGGACTCAACTTGATCTCTTGGCTGCAGTGGGAAGGAAGGAGAGCAGTGCTGTAAAACATTCAGGGCGGCATCATAGCCTCTTGATGGATGCCCAAGTTGTTGAGTCAAAAGCACTATTCAGGATCATTGCCAGGACCCCAGGTTTGCACGATTTCATACCTTCAGAGTGACTTTTCAAATTTGTTCTAAAGTTACCTAGCATGAATTAAAAAAAGATACGGCATAAACAGAAGCAGACCTGCTGTCCCTTGTCTGTTACTATCAGAAAAAAAGGTATAATTGGACCATGGAGACCAGGAATTGTAATTAAATGTGGTGTTTTTTCCAGGTTCTTTATCTTTTACAGTTATTGAGGTGATTCTTATTGAAGAAGTCTCTAGACTTTCATCCTCTTGTAGGGTTTATCTACCATGTGTTTGGAGTCGGTGTGAGTGGGATTCCACAAGTATGTTGTTAGCCTTTGGACACTGCATTTCTTACACTTTTCACTCTTCTTGTGGTTAGTTGTAATGGAGGTTTGATTCTCCTTCCTCTTCGCTGTCTCTTCTGTAGAGCTCTGATGTAACTTTTCTGTGGTGCTTTGTGACTTTGCTCTTTTCTTACGCTAGGAATATTTTCCCAGCAGTTCTGGAATAGATAATAGGGATTTAATTCTGAGACTGTTGGTAATGGACACCTTGTTTAGATAGATTATTTGACCATAAAGCTGCAGAACAGAAATATTTACATATTATTTCTTATAAAAGAAGTTCAAGTCTTTACGGTTTGTTGTTTGTTTTTTTTTAACATGCGTACACAATTCCAAATATTAGGTTTTTTAAACTATGAACTGTACAGGGTAGCAAGCTTTCCATTAGCTCTGTTTGCTTGTTTTTCAGCAGTAAATAGCATACTAAATATTAAACAGGAAACAGCAAACAAAAATTGTACAGGGAGAATATGTGATGCAAACTCTGGCTTCTGGGGAGTTGGGAGGAAAAAGGGGAGAAAGTAAAATATCCAGATTTCCCACATGTACATTTAATCCCCTTCTTGTCTGTTTGAATGTATTGTAGAGTGTGAATCTCCATTACCTCGCATTCCTTTGCCTTTCCAGCTGCCTTGCTTTTTATGACACATGCTGGATTCAAATTAAGAGTAAGCTTTGTGACTTCTTTATTTTGTATTTGCATACAAACAGTAAGTATACAGCCCAAAAGGAATGCAAATACTGCATCTATGTTGTAATTAGTATTAAGACATCTAAGAAAAAGGGATAATGGATTTATGGTTTGCTATAAAACACTTTATTGAAATGGCTATTTATCAGTTTAGATAGTAATTCAAAGTTGTAGTCAGCTGAGTGGTTTTTTTGGAGATTGCGTACAAGAGATGAAAAGAAATAAGCCTCCCTTTTGTCATAAGCTTCCCTTATGACAAAAATGGACTGTCTTGCTTTGTACTGTAGTCTACTAAGATATCAAATCGGATTTGCTTATTCATCTGTGTAGCAGTTATACTGTAATATGTTTTCATCCATTTCACAGACCCATTGGTAACAACAACATCTTGATATGTTTAATACTACAAGGCAGACAGTCTCGCAGTTCCTGTTCTCTGAATGGTGTAGGGTCAAGGAGACTCTTGATGTGTTCTTGACATTATTTCTATATTCTTTAAATGCTTTGCAAATTTATATAAGTCTTACTTGGGTTTTCCTGGTTTTAAAAAAAGACTCTCATCCTCAAGAAACTTCATGTTCTGTTACAAATTTTTTTTAAGATGAAGTAACAAAAATTAGGTGTCTCCCTCAAGGAATTTCCTTTCAGTTAAAAAAAAATTTTACAAGAATTACTTTTTGATAGGCTTTTCCTCAGGGTTTGTTAGCTGTACAGAAATCTGAGTAGGTCTGGTTATCCTATGAGGATTGTGTTTCATGTCTTAGGCTTTCCAAACTGCTTACTGCCTGTGATAGACCTTTCAGACTTTGCATCTTGTAACATTTTTGTGGTGAAGTTTACTGGGGAAATATTCCTGCAAGATACATTTCTTTAATGCAAGTTCAGTACATGCTTACTGGTGAGTATGCTGAATTGATTTGGTTGTGTGGATCCACCACCCCGGGATAATGAAACCCTGCAGTAAGGGAGAGAGACGATAACACTCTGCCGTTCGTCCTTTCTCTGCCCGTTCCTTGGGAGTTCTGTTGTTGGTCATAACACCAATAGCAGTAAAAATGCACTTGTAAAAGAGCATCTTGTTGGGGGAAGTATACAGGGAACATCCCTGTAATCTTTGTTTTCCATTTGTGCCATTGAGATCTCATTTCTCATGGCAGTTTTATTAGGATTTGAATGGGAGAATCTTATGTTGCACTGTGCTGTCCTTGTGGTTTTCTTAAGCACCTGCATGCGGTCCCCCTCTGCTACATCAGTTCTTATGGGAACATGGCTTCACTGTTCACTGGATCTCTAAGTGTTGCATTTTTCTGGAAAGCATCTTTGACCTGTAGCAGGGTATGCCTATAGTAGCTAAGCGAGCTCTGCCTCAGCGGGAGGGTGGGGAGAGAATCACTCCATTCTGATCTTTGTGTTTCCCACAGACTTCACGTTGACATTTTTCTCCTTTGAGGTGGAAAGGGACCACCTGCATCTGTTAATATGATGGCGAGTTCTGACTGCTGCAGATGGGGTGAACGGGATTTGACCTAGGAGTGTGTGAAAGGTAATACAGTCTGGTGCCTATTCTTTGGGCAGACTGCTTTACCGTATGATGAACAGTCTGCTAGTCACTCTTGATAAGTGTTGCTGCAAGTGACCTAGAACTGTTGTGGGGTTTTTTTATAATCAGAAATTTGCTTTGATCAGTCATCTTTCTATTTTCTTCTTCCTTTACCCCCAGGTACCAGCTTTTATCATTTCCCATAGCTCCATGCAAACAAACACTATAAACAAGTAGTAAAGTGTCTGACTCATCAGATATAGTTCCTCAGGGAGTCCTGCAGAAGAGAAGTAGATCCTGATTTTTGTTGCTGTTGCTGTGCTTATGTTAAGAATCCCATGACACTGATCTGGTACTCATTTATAAGAAACAAATTCATAACTAGATGAAGAAGTTCAGGAAAATCAGAATATTTGTAATCTTCTGGTGGGTTTTATGTGCCTGCTAAACAACAGATACATATATAGCAGTAACTCTTTCCCATTGGATTTTAAAGCAAAAATGGGAAATAACTGTTGTCATTAACAACTACTAAATTTGCATATTTATTCTATTATGCCAATGAAGAGCAGGACTGTGAATAAACTAATGTTATAACTGACAAGGGATGCTTTGTGGCTGGGGCCTTATGTAGAATCTTATTGCTGTGGCAATTGCTGGTTTGATGCCTTCCCAAATGCTGCATTTTCAAATAGTTTCTTCCAGGGAAGCATCCTCAAACAATTCCCTCCCAAGCTCCTGCCATAACACAAATTGCGGTTTTTTGCCTTCATTTCTACTCAGTGTTCTTTGTATTAGAAAACAGTATCCAAAGTCATACACGGAAAACATATATGAAATACAGAAGCATTCAGTGAAAGGTCTATAAAATGCGTATACACTATCCTTCTTCCAATCTATTACTTGCTAAGAGAACCTTGCAAACTTGTGATGCATATGTATTCCAGATGTTGTTAATTATTTCTCTTGTTAAAAGACAATTATCTAGGAGTGTAAAATAAAGTCAGCATCAACCCAATATAATCTTAAAAAAAAAAAAAAAAGTACTTTCTGTGTCCAGAAAACACGAAGACAGATAAAGCACACTGATAGCATACTAGTGCAGCTGAAATCGAATTTAACATCAATATCATATGGTCATCAGAATCTGGTGTACTGTAAATTATTAAACCTAATCCCGACGTTGTCCCCTGCAGCTTGTGGTCTTAAGAAAGTGGTAAGAGCTTTTAAACAAACAGAAGTCCTTGGCTTGTAATAATTTTGTAACAGCACTGGACTTACATTGCTCATGGCAAGGGCACTAACTCAAAGAGAAATCTAGTGAAGTCCAGGAGAGAGAGAGAAGAGGAAAAAGTAATAAATACATCACAACGGAGATTTTTCTGGTGTGAATTGAAATGTAGATGTGGGAAATGGAGCAAGAACTGCAATGACAGATTTGCTACAGATTTCAAGAATTCCCAGTATTGATGTTTATGTTTGTCCTGGTTTCAGTTGAGAGGGTTTTCTTCATAGTAGCTAGTATGAGGCTATGTTTTGGATTTGTGCTGGAAACAGGGTTGATAATATAGAGATGTTTTTGTTATATAGACATGTTTTTGTTGTTGTTGAACAGTGCTTACACAGAGCCAAGGCCTTTTCTGCTTCTCACGCTGCCCTGCCAGCAGGATGGCTGGGGGTGCACAAGAAGTTGGGAGGGGATACAGACAGGACAGGTGACCCCGACTGACCAAAGGGATGTTCCATACCATATGATGGCATGCTCAGTTTATAAGGAGCTTGGGGAAGAGGAAGAGGGGGGGCGGCAGTGTTCGGAGTGATGGCGTTTGTCTCCCCAAGTCACCGTTATGCGTGATAGAGCCCTGCTTTCCTGGAGATGGCTGAACACCTGCCTGTGATGGGAAGTGGTGAATGAATTCCTTGCTTTGATTTGCTTGCGTGCACGGCTTCTGCTTTACCTATTAAACTGTCCTTATCTCAACCCATGAGTTTTCTCACTTTAACTTTTCCAGTTCTCTCCCCCATCCTGATGGGGAGGAGTGAGCGAGCGGCTGCGTGGTGCTCAGCTGCCGGCTGGGGTAAAACCACGACAGTGTTGCTGGGAGAAGCCTACCAAAGGACATGGATGCTTTGGTCACCCATCTGTAGTGAAGTAATTTTCAAAGGCCAGCACTAACATGACATCTCCCTGTCCACACTGCTATGCACCAGGTTGTCATGTGGTGTGGAAAAAGTAAATGCAACTCTTTTCAAGCCTCCAGTTGTGAGAGAACCACCACTCTATTGTTAGTATCATAATATTCATCTCACACCTGCTTCAGAGCTTGCTTAACGTGTAGTGCTGTCGTCTTACAGGAAGAGATCAGTTGAGTCATTGCCTGATGCTATAGCTAATAGTTATTGGTACTTAGTAGCACTCGTAGGTCTAAAACATACGTACCTTATGTGATCTTCATATTAATCTTCAGGACCATCATCCTAGTCTGAGGCTTTTGAGAACAATGCTATTATTTACAAGAGCCTTCATGTCTCTGTATGTGTGTGTACTCTCCAGACAGGTAAGTTTCTGGTTAGTACTGAATATCACTATGTAAATTCCCCCAAATAAGTTCTCACTCATAACTGGGGGAAAAAAACCAAACCAAACCTAAAATAATGAAATTGTGAAATATGTGATGTTCTGATAAAATTCAAGACTTTTCCCTGTTGTTTACCAGAAATTTTTTTAACTTGGAGAAATGTATTTATTCTACATAGAATATAAAAATGCTTTTATTATGTAAAATATGCAGCATTCGCTATGACTAATAAATGCCAGAAAACAACCATAGATCTTAACAGATAGAGATGGGCCTTTGCCAATGCAGAGTGAAATCTATGGAGTACTATGCAGAGTCTGGCTTAATATTGCAAGTGTGTGCAAGCAGGCACTAGGAAGCATTGTTGAACTGTGCTAATGAATATATGGACCATAGCTCTTTGTTTACAACCTGAGGCAAGAATTTGGCTGGGAGAGCATTAAGGAATAGACTACCTTATTATTATAAGTAGCTTATTGATTGTCACAAGAGTTTAATGAGGATAGTGGAAGGAAGACAAGAAGGAAATATATTGAGATTGCTCTTAAACGTTCTAGTTTGCTTTGTTTGAATTCCTGGTGGTAAAAAGACAGCACTGACTTTAGGATCATTGTTAATGAAACAGGTTAAAATGGTAAAGACAGGAAAGAGCGAAATTCAGATCTAAAAGTAACGATCTCAAATACTATATTGGGCTATATATTTTCTCTTTAATGGGATGATAAAAAATTAAGGCTTTTGGAATGTAGTACTATGAAATCATGTATTTGTGTTATAGCTCAGTAAAAAGAAGTTTTTATATATGTTTTAGAATTTTATACATGTTAGTACTTGTACATCAAGTTAGTACTGCTGTCAGTGCTATATAGCTTTTGTATTTTTTAACTCTGTATGTTTGCACAGCAACTAATTTTTGTTGTGGTAGTACTCCTATATTAATTATATTTCATTTGAATAAATACCTCAAGCTCCTTGACTTCTGAGCATGCAGCTTCTAAGAACAGACATAGCACAAGTACTACATTAGAAATAGGCTGAGCTTGACATGGCAAAAGAAACTCTTTTAATAAGAAAGACATCAAGCTGTTGGAGAGAGTCCAGAGGAGGGCCACAAAGCTGATCAGAGGGCTGGAGCACCTCTCCTATGAGGACAGGCTGAGAGAGTTGGGGTTGTTCAACCTGCAGAAGAGAAGGCTCCAGGGAGATCTAATCATGGCCCTCCAGTACCTGAAGGGGCTACAGGAAAGATGGGGAGGGACTGTTTGTCAGGGAGTGTAGTGACAGGACGAGGGGTAATGGGTTTAAGCTGAAGGAGGGTCAATTTAGATTAGATGTTAGAAAGAAATTCTTTACTGTTAGAGTGGTGAGGCACTGGAACAGGTCGCCCAGAGAGGTTGTGGATGCCCCATCTCTGGAAGTGTTTAAGGCCAGGTTAGATGGGGCCTTGGGCAACGTGGTCTAGTGGAGGGTGTCCCTGCCTGTACCAGGGGGTGTGGAACTAGATGATCTTTGAGGTCATTTCCAACCCAAACCATTCTATGGATAGCACTGCATTAACTAGGAATGTGTTCCTCTCGGTAAAGATCTCAGGATACTAAGTTTGACTAGGCAGAAGAGATCTTAACCACTATTCAGTTGATGCTTATCTTCCAAGAGAAACCTGTTGGTACTGTAAGAGCATCTTGAAAGCATCTCTGGACTTAAGACTTGAGTAAAACAGCTATGGAGTGTTTATCCATCGTGCCGGATTTCAGAAATAAGAAGTGGGAGGAAGTCCAAAAATACAATTAGTAGTATCCAAAGAGAGCAAGTGTATGATATGCCTTGACAGCAAATCTAGCAGGTGAGAAATGTTTATTGAACTAGAAAATTAAGCATGAGAATATCCTTCCTGCTTCTATTAGATTTGACATGGTGTGCTTGAGTGTTTGCAGGCAAATAACTTGACATTGCCAAACCCAAACATGTAAAAATGAGTCAGGTCCCCAAAACTGTGAACAACTCAACATTTTAAAGAATGTTCTTTGTGGTTTTTTTCTCTTGTTTTGGGGGATATGAGCGAATGTGCTGCAGACAGATGATCTTTGTAAGTTATTTTAAGTTATTTTCAGCCAATATAGGGATCAGAAACTTTAAAAAGAAAAGCTGAGATTCTTACAAAGAAACATGTTAAGGAAATGCCCCCAAAAGAACAGGTCTTGACCTGTGTACATTGGTTAGCAATAGCTGGCACTCAACCAATTGGTTTATTTTTTTTCCTTTTATAACCTACACCTTGGTAATGTACTTAGGGTAATGCTGTTTCTTCATCTAGATGATAGTATTTAAACATTTTCCAAAGAATCTTGTTTGTTTTGTTTTGCACCTCCAGGAATGAACATTGCCCTGGGAAGAGTGTGTCAAGGAGCAAGGTCTTGGAACCTCAGCTATAAATTTGGGTTGATAATAGGGAGTTTTAGTAGTACCCTACATGTGGGCAGACACACATTTTCCTGTGGCTGGATTCTCCATGACTTTGTAGTTTATGTGAAACAAGCCAACAAATACATAGGAAAAAACCCCAGAGCTCTTTCATTATTTTTTTTAATGTGTATGTTTTGTTTCTGACAAACTTCTTAGAGAGGAAAGCAAGTCAGAATTTCTTAAGGTTTGCTGAAGCTATACAGTCAATGGAATCTGGTTCTAGCTGTAGTGACTTAATAGATATAAATGCCTTTTTCAAAAAACTTCATCTGACAAAAAGATTTGGCAGCCAAAATTTTGTATGTCTATAATATTAGGCTTCTAGGAGATGAAATACAAACCCACATCTCTTTCTCTTTCTCTCTCAGATTCATGCATTCTAAAAGTTGAAAACCATAGATATACAAAAGCTATGATCAGTAGATCAGATTGGCATTCTCTTTGAATAAATAAGACAGGTTTACTGATATGAATAAAAATAACTTCCTAACAAGTAGATTCTTACAAAATAACCTTGTTCCCATTTGTTACAAAGGACTTAAAGCTCTGTTTTCAAGTGGAATGGAATTTTCAGAGTAAAGTTCCAGGTTGTTGTAGATGTTAGGATGTCTGTTGTCTGTGTGACATTTTGTTCCAGTTTGCCAACTTAAAGACCAATAAGCAAATGGCTGCAAAACAGCATGGCAACCCAGAGTGTGAAACCAATTTGGTGAGCCTTTTAATACCATTGTGTTTTCTTTAACAAAAGTGGAACAGTTAAGTGGAACTGCAATCAGGGGGTGCCAAAATAAGATTTTATTTTTCATAAATATTTCATGCTGAGTGTCAAGGGAAGAAGAGGTTATGTGCTTGTTTCAGCTTAAGTACATGCTTTGAGCAGAGTTTGGACAGATGACCTCCAGAGGTGCCTTTCAAAATAAAATGTTCTCTGTTTCAGTGCTTGATGTATCAACAAAGCATGTCTGTATGTATGAAACAAAGTGAAATCATGTCTCTGATATCTTTGCAGACAACAATATGCACAAGCAAGAATATTGTAGGAATATTAGGGAATATTCTGTTGCCTCCAGAATACTTCTATACTTGCACATTGATGTATCAGAACTCATTAACATATCAGAACAGTTCATGGAGGTCCAAAGAGGACACACCTAGGCCACACTCCTTGATATAGTTCCCAACAATTGTGGTAGGCTGTGCTGGCTTTCATTTATTTGTTAATTTGGCCTTTTCAGGGTCTTCCCAGTCCTGTATCTGTTTAACAAAGCATATTACTGACATTCATCTGCTTTATTATTCCTTACTCCTAGACCGTGGAAAGACACAATCCTGGGCACTGCTGCTCAGCATGCTGATGGGCTTTGATAAAACCTTCCCTTGGCAGTTGATGTCCCTTGCAACCCCTTGCTGAAGGACTTCTCACAGAGAATGTGAGTCTGGAATCAAAGTTTTATCATCATTTATCTTGGGCAGGAGTGTGCATCTTGGAGCCTGAAAGTCTTAGGATATTTTATTTTGGTTTGTTTCCAATGAAAGTCAGTGAAATGAAGTGACTGGCAAACTCTTTACTTACTCAAAACTTGTATGCATATCAATATTTTACTGAATAGCAATGTGAAAGACAGCATAACTGGTCGCCGTGTGACATAGTTCCCTAGTTGGTTTAGGAATATGAAATTATGTCAATGAGCTAAGGGTACTTCTTTTTCTCCAACACGTCAATAAATAGAAGTATTATATGTGCTTAGAGCTTTAATGTGATTATGTCTCCACAGGATACCTGGATTTAATGTGTTGCATAGAAAGTTTAATATATAGTATTATGCTCTTGCTTACTGTATTTGCAACTACTGTTGGTTTGAAAACTTGAGCTGACTCTAAAAATAACATATATTCGTTTGTATTTTACAAAAGAAAAAAGTGTTCATTGATTGTCATGAAAGAGGTTTCACAGCCACTGCAGAAACTTAGTCAGTCAGATTCTACCTGCATATGCTAGATCATCATCTAACAAATTTATTAGTATGTCTGAAACAAGTTAATTTGGCCACCTTAATCTATGTTTCATATAATCGTTATGACAAAGAAAGTAACCCAGTTTGATTTTAGTGTCCAAGAAGCCAAGAGAAATTGTCCTTATTTAAAATTAAGACTAGTTCAAATCAGTGAGATAATATCAAAATAGGGCCTTGCAGTATTATACTAGCCTCATTTTTCCAGAATCCAAAGTAGTAAAAATTCCCAGAAATTTTGTAATTTAGTTGTGATCGTAAGCAGTCTTTAAATTGGATTAGAAGTGAAGTTCCAGATTCATGTGTCCTATTGCATCCCTTAGGTGGCTTCTTTTTTGCATATTCAGTTCTGATAGCACTATATACTGACAGTTCTTGTATATACAAAGGAGGAAGCTATTTGGAGGGCAGTGATTAGGTTCATCCTAATGGATGGTTGCCAAAATTACTTTTCCCTGAGTCTTGCCCTGTAATTCTCAGTGAACTCAGTGATACTTCAGGTCAGTCTCTGTTCAAATGAAAACCAAAATGTCTGAAGATGTGCGTTTGAAAACAGAAATGTGTAAATATTTTTGAAACATTTAAGTCTCTGTGCCAGCATTTGCTTTCAGAAGTGCCACCTTTCATACTTTCATACGCAGATCCACTTTCTTCTCTCTCCTTGCAATGTAAAAATAACCAATCTTAAAGAATTGCAGATACTATGTTGTAGGACTTGAGTAAGCTGTATTCAGCAGACAAAATAACCTGCAGTTAATCACTTTTATTCCTGTTCCTTTGCTTTGTAGCACAACATGGTTATTGTAGTTACTGCCCCATCCCTGGCAGTGTTCAAGGCCAGGTTGGATGGGGCTTTGGGCAACCTGGGCTGGTGGAGGGTGTCCCTGCCCATGGCAGGGGGCTGGAACTAGATGGGCTTTAAGGTCCCTTCCAACCCAAACCATTCCCTGATTCTGTGACCATCTTGAAAGGCATTTTTCAGATACTGTGCAGCTCTCCTGGTATTTAGAATAGAGCATTGAGCCTGCAGCAGCTTTTCAAGTGTGGCTGTGGCTGGCAGCTGTATTAGGATGTGTAGTTCCGTAGCTCAGTTTTTCATGTTGTGTAACATTGTTTGCTGAGACTTCTTCCCAAACAGTTCTGCTTTAACTGAAGCACTTAAATGCGATGGAATCACAGAAACTAATAGGGATAGCTGGTACTCAGCTGACTTTGAAAACCTGGTCAGTTATTTACTGGAACAGAATGAAAAAAATCAAGTGTTTGTCATGGGAATTTAAAAAAATTGTTGTAAAAATATTTGGCAAATCTCATTTTTCCTAAGATAGGAAATCATCTTTTTCCATTGGTCTCCCCAAAATTTTCCACTGGGTAACTGATGTAGAGGACTAAAAGTGAAGGTTGTATGTTTGATAAATACTCCATCAGACAATGAACTTGAAAAAATTTTGTGCAAACGTTCTGGACCAGCTGAATTGTTCTGCTGCCCTTTCTGAAACCATATATGCACACTGTCCTCCAGACGTGCTGCCTTATTTTCTCTCTCCAGTCTACAGCTGGATGGAATTGTGGAGAGATTGAAAGTACATTGGCTGTTGGCACAAAAATAAATGTGTGAGTCTACAAGTTCTTACATCCACAATTGTGGTGAAAAACAGGTTTTCTTAAATAGGAACAAAGCTTGTACAATTTCTCTGTATGATCACGATATACTCTGCAATAGAGAAATGTTAATGCTTCCTGTCGCTTTTAGAAGCTGTGCCTCGTTTTGACTGTGCGTTTCAGTCTTTTGAACAAATGCTTTTGTTCCACAACTCACTCAATCATCCAGATTTCTTTAGTTGTATTATACCACCTGGAATGGAAAGAAAAGGAAATGTTTACTGAAAATTGCTATCTGCTGGAGGTGAATTACCAGATCTACTTTTCTCGAGACAAATGTTGAAAAGAGCTTCGTAGAGATTTTTTACAATTTTTAGCTCATTGAGAAGTTTAATCAATACTAGTGTGGACGCTTTGAGCTGGACCTTTCTGCAGAGATCATTTAAAGTGTGATAGCTGGTAGAGCTGTGTCTGGTGTCTGTTGTGCTAGGTGGCAATGCTGAAGAAGTTCTCTGTCTTAAAGCAGGCACTGGTATGTTTTTAAAAAATGCATGTGTTGAACGTAAGTATGAAAAGGGCTTTTTCTCATGCTTTTGTATGCATACTGTGCATACATTTTTCAAAAGAAATCTCCATTGCTCTTAGGATAGAGAGCACTCTGTGTTGTGTGGCAGTGATAAAGAGGAGCAGTGATCGGTCTCACACTTAACAATCCAACCAGATGATCAACATGCTTTGTCAACTGACTTCAGCTGTGGAGCACTCCGGAGGGCTAGGGACTTCTTTGTCCTTCAGAAGAGTTGTAAGCCTGTGAACCAAACCGATCATCTGCTCTAGCTTAAGCAGAGGGGAGGTATGGTGATCTGTAGTGTATTCAGTATCTCAAAGCAGTATTTTTCTTTCTTGCTCTTGGTTTCCCTTAAACAGTATCATCCAGCAGAAACTGGAAAACATGCTGTTGGGCGTGAAGTCCAAAGCATATGATGAGTGTAACTCTACAATCTGAAGCATACCTCACTGGGAGTTCCTCTTTGTTAACACACAGTGTAATTTATGTGTAAAGATGAGGGGGAGTTCTAATTATGCATTTACTGAATATGACATGTTATAAGATCATTGACAGCTAATTAGAAACTTTCAAACATGTTCAGGATTCAAAGTTACCTCTTGTAATCAAATATAAATTTCAAATATACACCTTTATATCTAACCTTATGTAGATTCTGTTTTCAGTGACCTTTAATAAAAAACACACCAGAACTTTAGAGGATTCAAAATGTTGACTAGTTTCCTCTTGCACTAATTCATTTAGAGTAAGCACAAGAGCTTTTAGAGAAAGTTCAACAATTTAATTCACTAACCAGATATATATACATAAATATAGAAAAAGGACATTGATATCCTTTATAAAGCATATATAGGAAGGATAGAAAGGATATATAGGAAATTATATAAAAGCATATATATCTCCTTTATAAAGGATGAAGCTATTATCCTTTTATCACTGTTCTGCAGCTCACATACTATAGCCTTGCTGTCTTACTCTAGTTCTTGGTTTTGAGGTGGCCATTCCTTAATTTCCCAACTGTCATAGAATCATAGAATGGCTTGGGTTGGAAGGGACCTCAAAGATCATCTAGTTCCAAGCCCCCTGCTGCGGGCAGGGACACCCTCCACTAGACCATGTTGCCCAAAGCCCCATCCAACCTGGTCTTAAACGCTTCCAGGGATGGGGCCCCACAACCTCTCTGGGCAACCTGTGCCAGCGCTTCACCACTCTAACAGTAAAGAATTTCTTTCTAACATCTAATCTAAATCGACCCTCCTTCAGCTTAAACCCATTCCCCCTTGTCCTGTCACCTGATAAACAGTCCCTCACCATCTTTCTTGCCAGTGAATAGTACTGTAGGTGAAAACTTGAGAAGCAGTATACAAAGGCTGAGGAACCAATTTCCCCGCCCTGGACACACTGCTTTCAGCTTAGAACTACAACATTTTTGCTGCTTGAATGGCTCCTGCTGTTACGAAAAGCTAGCACTGTAGCTGTTTGTGAGCCAAAGTATCTTGGAAGATTTTGGCTAATGGGGGCACCTAGTGACATAACTATGGGGTAAAGAAAACAGTCATGGTTTTTGACTGATGCTAGGTGAAAATGCTTGAATGAATTAGTTGTTACCACAAAATTCACAATATGATATTTGAAGAATGTATTACCCTCATTCCGAAGTGACATAGTATTACTCTGTATGCAAGATGCTGCACGTAACTTATTCAGCAATTTGTCCAAAGCATATTATGAAATGTGTACAATAAAATATTCACATAGCATTTGATTGGCCTTAGTTCAGAGTAGTAATGTCCTAATTTACAAGTAGGGTAAGGAAATAAAATCACTTCTACATGTTTTGGTTGATGCTAAGTATTAGGTATTAAGTTTTCCCAGTGCCTTTGCTACTTTTACACTGTGCTTAGTGAAATGTAATATCCAGGAGCAGGGACGATAACAGGCTGACATTTCTGAATACAACCCTTCTAAACAGTTTGATACCGGGTCAAGTAAATCAAATGAGGATATTTTGGAGGATTACTAAGATTTTAATTTCCTTCTCCTTTGATGTCACTTAGAAAGTGGCTAACAATTCCAGCACATCAAAATGTTTTTGAATAATGTTTCTGAAGGCTTTTAGAGTCTTAATTTGAGTGAAACTTGGTTTCTACTTTGCGAAGGATGTAAGACTCAAACTCATAAGGCTTTTTTACTAAAAAGCTTTCTTTGATAAATGGTTATTTTTATCAAGACTTCTAAGTGCATTAAAATGCATTAGTCACATGTCTTGTTCAGTACTCATCACTGAAATATTAGCTGCTTGGGGCTGAGGTGACAAAAAGGTGCAATGCACTTGAATACTCAGTAGTACATTACTGGCTGTCATGGTACCAGTTTTCAGGGAGAATTCTGTCTGTGAAAAAACATCTACCAGTCTATCCTTTCTTCTTTAGTAAGCCTCTACATGTGGAGAGCTGGCTGGACAATTCCCTTGACTATTTCTGGGCATAGGTGTTAATTTAACAGAATTTTATTGAATCTAAGTCGACGCCATCCGTGTCTGAATTCCACCTGGAAACTCAGCTTATCCTGTGCCCTCTGTAATGCTTCAGTGCTCATACTGTAAGAGATTCTACACAGCTGGAGGCCCTGTTAAGTTTTTGCAGTGAAAATGCTGGATGTAATTTAGTTTTCTGGTAGCATTAAAGTAATGAGTCAAAGATGAGCATAAACATTGAAGAAAAGGTTGTCTGAGATCCCCAGCTGAGAAATAAATGGTACTGATGGATGTGCTCTATATTTTTATTGTGTTAAAGAATGCAGACTTCAAATGTGTGGGGTTTTTTTTTCCTTTTACCTTGACTGCTCTTGCTAACTGAGAGACTTCACAATGAAGCCTTTTTTCCCCGTCACCTGGCAAACACCGACGTGCGTTTTTTGGGTTTTTTTAAGAAAGCAAGTGGTTATGATTTGCTTAGGTGAACTCTTTCCTATGGCCTTGTAATATATCAGGCTACTCCAGTATTTTCCTACAGAAAGACAGCTCGTGTTTAAAGGCACAGATGGGTTGACTGGTCAGTACAGAATAATAAGATGTAATTGGCATTCATCCATGCAGTCAAAATAATAATTAAAAATAGCCTCAAGTTTTGGATTTTTTTTTTTACTAATAGCATTTACAAATATTATGCTTAAATGTTCAGAATAATTTCTACAAATACATTCCTCGCTGTACTAATATAGAAACCTCTTGCAATGAAATATTTCTATAGCTTGCCATTAGCATTGATATAAAGAGGAAAAAGAGAGAAACATCTGAGGAGCAAGCTATAAAACAGTGTCTTGTGACACCCCGGAAAGAGGTACATGAGATCAAAGTAAATTGCAGCAATTTGTCTTTACCTTGTTAAATGTGTATGAAGAACTTTAAAAGAAAATTGCAATTTTTTCTCTCAGTCCATAAGGCTGTAAGTTCCAAAGGTAAGAAATAAACCTTAAAATTAATAAAGTATTACATTAAGGATTTGTATATTCACTGACACTTCCAGAACTGTTTTTCCTCACTGGGATACAGTCCTAGATATCTTCTGTACGTTTCAGGGTAAGACAAGATTTATTTCTCTTAAAATGCATTAAATTAAAGAGTCATTAAAATTAAAAATTGATCATATTTGCCAAATCATTCCCTTTAAATATGTTTATTATTTTGTAGTAAGCGGTAATATTCACCAGTTAGTGTGTGGTGTATTAGAAGTACATCATGAATGTGTATTAACACTACTTCTGTGAGTGAACTACGACGTCACTTTTAATATTATGCTGAAAAATTTTGAGTGCTGCCATCAAGTATCAGTTTGATCTCTGTCTCATTAACAGACCTTACTTAAGATGTCATTCATTCAGGGTTAATGGGAGGAATAAATAAATATCCTTTGCGTAGTGGCAGTTGAAATGGTAAGAAGCCATCAGTGAGCTGTGTGGGAAGGTGAGTTAGAATTCACACTGTACCTGCTGGGTGAAGGTTTGCACTGAACGTGTGCCTGCAGCTCTGGTTTTGCTCACCTTTGAGGCAGAAAGTGGAGACAGCCAGTGGAGAATGAGAGAAGTCATCAGCAGTAACGCAAAGGATTAGCTCCCTAGGAGAAATGGGGATCTTTAACATCCCTAAATCTCTAAATTTACAGTCTCTAAAATTGTAAACAGACAATTTTACAGCAAAGACAAACTTGGCTTGAACAATCAATTGCTCCAGATAAAGGACCCAACTAATTCCAATATTGGCTAGTAACTGCTTAAAAAAAATGAGGTCAACCTCCATCCTCCATGCTGCAGCCATGGTTAACTGAGATTTGGTTGTAGAGCTGGATCTGAACCTCTGTCAGATCTCCGAGGCTGTCCTGACTATGTTGTCTGCATTACAGCCAACTCCCATTTTTCTGCTGAGGCTCTGTCCTAGTTTCAGAATAATATCTTCACTATGTTGCAGTCCCCAAGGGCACTATCTCCACTAGATTTAATTAAAACTGGGGATGCTAATCAGCAGGTCTTTCTGTAACCGTGAGATTTCTAAGACCTTGATTGCAGTCACGGTCTCAAAGTTAAGTGGCTTTTGCCTTCTAACATCGTGGGAAACATTGAAATAATGCTCCTGGATCACAGATCCTGGAGCCTGTAGTGCCAGCGTTCCTTACAACTGCCCCTTCTGAATAGCGGCAAGTTCCTTTGGGGATAGTATGTCTTTGAATACCTCAGTATAAGGGTTGCATAGTTGAATTCTATACCAAATACCCTTCCCGCATTTGCAAAACATAAAATAACAGCAAGACTTTTTACTGATGAATATCTGTAAGAAAGATAAAAAGGACCTTGACTAATGTAATGCCCTTTGCAAAGAATTGGATCACATCTATGTGTTATAGCAGATCCCTGTTTCGAGGTCCTGAAACCTTGTTTCGGCAGATTGCCCCAACCAGGGCATCTCTGCTGCCCTTATGGCCTGGGCAACCGGATTTTCTTCCCAGAGTGTGTATTATAGGAGGATGGGGGAAGTAGAAGCAGACTCAAAAGCTAGGAAGTAGGTAAATGTCCTGAAGCATTGCAGTTGCAACTAATAGTTGAAGTCAACAAGGGGAAGAATTATTTACTTTGCTGCTTTAAAGAAAGAGGAGAGGAGCGAGGAAGAGGGAATTGAGTGGAAATAGTAAGCAATAGATGTAAATGCTTAAATTTGCATTGCTATAATGTTGTCTAAGAGTACTGACTTTTCATGGGTTATATTTTACTTCCACGGGAAGTTTTGTCTTTATATTTAATTTCTAGGAACCCAAGGGCAAAGCAAAGCAATTAAAATGTCGAAGACATAAAAATAAACTTCAGAAGCTTCAAGTAAAATACCTTTAGCTGATTAGTGGTACAATGCATCTTTAATGAGAAATAAATTAGGATTGCATTATTTCTTAGGAGGATAGGAAGAGGCATTAGATATCTGCATTGATAATAGAGGGCTTAGAAATAATCTAAGACTATGAGCTGCTTTTCTACGAAAACCAGGAAACTTCTATGTGGCCTAATGCCCAGATAAGAAAAGCAGCGAAACAAATAAATTTCTAAAACTCCTTTCACTAAAAAGCTTATTGCGAGGTGAATTTTAACGTAGTCCCATCAGTCTTTTGATCTGTTCAGACTCATCCCTTTGATATGTATCCACGTTTCTCTATTTTTGTCAAATTGTTAATTTTGTCTTGAAGTCTGATTTTAATGCAAACTAATTTATATAAAAAGTGCAGGCTGTAACATTTAGACTATAATTTTGACTGACCCACATATAAAATACTACCTCCTGTAGTTCCCCACAGCAAACAAAATTCTATTAAAAACAGAGCTCAGAAATGCACTTTATGAAATATTTCTTCTCAGTTACCCTGTTGGGGCAGTGTACCAAGTGAAGGGAATAAGAAAAGTCCTTTGACTGGGAAGAGTGGCAGCATTTATGTTTTTAAATCAATTGAATTTTAAATATACGCTTATTGTCTGGGTTAAATCGCTACTCAGTGAAAAGGAATGCTGTTCCCAGACAGTAATTGGTCTAGTTCAGCTCTCAGGTTGGGTCACAGTACCAGACAGCCTTCTCCGATCTTTCTCACTTTCGCTCTCTTTTTCCTCATTTTCTTGAAAAGGTGATTGAAACTCTAATCATTACTGCGTTGAGGCAGTGTACTCATAAACCCAGCGTTTTTCATGAAGGATAGATCCTTTTCCTTACCCCTGTTTTTGATGGTGGCATATTGTAAGACACTTTGAAGAAGAATGTAGAAATCTGCAGTCTGAACAAAATACGTGGAAAGGCACTGAACGAGTACAGCCATCCCAGTTATTGCTGGAGTGTATTTCTGGTAATGAACGCTTCACCTTCTGTATGGGACTGTGGTAAAATGAAATAAATTAGAATGATTAATCTTACACTATTTTACAGTCGTCATATTCTTAAACATGCTTTTAGTCAAAAAAGGAGGAGCGGGGGTGGGGGAGGAGATGACAATACTGGTCTACAAAGCTCATGTGCTACGTTACTTCTCTCCAGTTATATCTCAGATTGCTCTGGCAATTAAATAGGTTGGCTGGAGTTTTGTAGAAGGTCATAGCTTTACCTCATGAGTCAAAGCAGGAATGTTTTGGATCAGCCTGCTTTTTTTTACTGAAGTACATCACAAGTAAAAGAGTATGATGGGATCTGTGGAGCTGTAAGGAGATACTCTGCCCTGGTTTGAACACAGTGAACATCAGGGCAATTGGGGAGCCTGCCTGTATGGTATATATATAATGTGTAATGTTAACCAGTATTTATGTTGTTGTTAACAGTAAAAATGTCTTGCTGTGGAGTTGCTGTGAGTATGCGTGTTTAACAAATGCCATAGACCAAACTGGGCCACTTGCCAGCAGAGAAGCAGTCAAATAGCCTGCAGGAGCACCCCGTGTGCCCCAGGAGTGTCAGGGAGAGGGTGCTGCCCACCCCAGCTGAGAAAGGTAGCCACTAGCACCTAGCGGCTTGCTTCCCAAGCTGTTTCCTTTCTTCCCCATGTCTTTATGTTGTTTGGCATGTCTTCCAGCTCGCATCCTGCTGGATGGAAGGTGACTTCATGGGGTGAAAGCTCAGGCTCTGACCTGTTGACTTCTGACCTAGCCTTACTGCGCTGAGTCTCACCCATCCTACCTTAGATTTAATGTGTGACCATGAGGTAAATCCGCAGGTGTGGGAGAGCTTGAAGGGAGGTGGTGGCAGAGAAAAAAGAGTGAGGAACTTCACAGACAGTGTCTGAGTACATGTATGATGTTTGTATCAGCTCCTATCCTGCTCCTGCTGTGGTGCAGGGCTGGAATGAGACCTGGTGGGAATGGTGACTCCTTTCTGCAGCTTGGAAGACATGAAGGACAAAGGGAGTGGCTATAGTAGGGAAGTCTTCCTGTCCCATCCCTATTCCACTCTCACTGTGGAGACAGGGTGTAAATTAATTGCTAGACCAATGGAGGGCAGAAGAGGTTGGGTAACCTGCATGAACTGTGCTTCAGTGGAGTCAGAGTTGTGAGAGTGGGAATCTTGGTAAACCCAAATCAGAGAGTGCTCATGAGGAACCTCAGGCATTGGCATCTGGATTAGTTATGCTACCTGGAGTGGGTTTAACGCATGGTACCCTACATTTCTGTGCAAATGTGTGTGTGTGTACTACTCCGATTGCATGCTGCTTACGAGTAGAGCTGTTGCTCCAAATTCTCTACACAGCTGATGATCTGGGAAAAGGTACATTTGTGTATGGGAGGGAGGAAGTGCTTTCGTCCCAAAGACATCCCAAACCGGGTAGTAGTGCTGACATTGTTGAGACTCCAAAGATACAGAAGACACCAGGCTCAATAATAAGTGTTTGGGTGCTTATTAGATTATTCTGTTGTGTATAACCAGATCTGTGACTGCTTTTCTGCTTTAATTGTGCTCTTTGCACATAATAGCATTTTCTGTCATTACAGCACAGAGCCAAATGGCCAAGACCACCTTTGTGTTGCTGCGTATTTAGGTTTTGTTTCAAAATGAGAAATGAAAGTATTAAATGTGAAAAAATATGAGTAAGCGTGTTAAACAATATTTTTAAAGTAAAACACATATCTTGGCATGGTTTTTATTAGGCAATTTCTGAGGTGCATTTCTGTAAGCAGTAGAAGGCCTGCTGCTGCCAAAGGACCCTTCAGCCTCTTTGGAGTGAGCATAGCTGGTCTAAAGCTCAAGTTTGGGGCATTCTTTTGCCTTTGATAGATCCAGGATAGCCCAGGGATGTTGGATGCAAACAAACGTGACCCTTATTTTGAACAGTTTAAGATTCCCATGATTTTTTTTCCCTACCACAAATCATCTAAGCAACTGGAACAGCCACACTGTTCAGAGAGATTATAACTTGTAGTAGGCCTAAGTTTTGTCTTATTTTGGTTTAGTTCATCTTCTCTGGTATATTGATTCTTTTTTTAGAAAGAGTTTGTTTTGGTGCCTTAGCAAAAGTAGGTGTTTCGTGAAGGGCAGCAGGTGCTGGGAATGATAATGCAAGCTATGGTTAGTGTTGGGAGCAATGATCAGAGAAGAGGTTAAAGTCAATGTTAGTCACATAAAATGTCTAAGGTTTGAACTCAAGTAGAAGTTTATAGTTGCATAAGCATAAATTATAGATTTAAAAAACCTGTCCCACAAACCTTCACAAATCCTAAGCAGCTGTAACATGAGCATGCAACCGTTTTGTTTTGTTTATTAAATGGTTGTCCTTGGACACCCAGAGCACCACTAGTCCCTATATTTATATTGGGTAACGTTCTTGCAAAAAAAGGATGTTGGTGATTCAGAAAAGTCAGGTGCAACCTCTTCTAATGCCCAATGCCTTCTAGGCCACACCTTGGCCTTCCACCTTTGCAGAGCAGGAGCTAGGTGTGGATAGAGGTAGACATTGCCTCCTCCAGCATTAGCCTAACCTTGAGCGAAAGTGAGGAATCTCGTCTAAGTAAGTGAATCACCTAGATTATTGCAGCAGTCAGTAGATGCACCTTCAGGGGCAATTCAGTCCATCTAGCTAGAACGTCAGTGGATTACCTGCTGGAGTTACCTTAGGTAGGAAGGAATCTAGTTGACCAGACTGGAACACCAAAAAAAGACCCAAAAACCAAAAACCAAAGAAGATTCAGTGTCCTTGCACACTGTGTCCTGCTAGCACCATCTTGGCTTCAGTGCTTGCCGTGTGCTGGAAGAACCATGTTCTTCTGCGGTAATATTATTTTTGTATCCAAAATATTTCTATCCAAATACAAGTCTTTGGTTTCCTAGCTGGTGTGCTCTTGACAGATTATTCAGAAAGTTTCTGGACAGGCAGGTTGCCATATGTAGGACTGCTGATCTCAGGTCATGAGAGCAGTATGAGAGAACCTCCCTACATCTCTGTGCCTTTTTTGTATGGAAATGGGAACGATTTGAGTATACATAGATAATGCTATTACCAGTTCATTTAAAAGGCCACACTGTATTTTTTTTAACAACACTATACCTTTCTAAACAATGTTCAAGAACTATAGGGATCTCTTTAGAAGATGGATGTTTCAATTGCTGGCTACCCGAAAGTGACATAACACCGCTATAATTTTAAATAGGATGAGGCTTTAATGGGTCTCCTAGAGCAAAAAAAAAGCTGTTTATTAGTAGAAATGTACTAAACTACCTGCATTTGACAAAGTGCTAATGGAGGAAATTACTTCTAGAGAAACAAATGAAAATGTCAATTAAAAAAAAGTAATGGCTCTCTGAGTTGTGGGTTGGTGGTTTTTTTTTGTTCTTAAGAAAAGTGCTGGGTATGTATTTTGTATTGCTTGAAAAGCTTTTGGTTTGCCTCTGTTGCCTTGGTTCTGTGGTGGTTTTTTCCTTTCTTTTTTTTCTTTGCCTTCTGTACCTGCTGCATTGGAACTGGATTTCATTTAGACTGGAGGCTAATTTAATATTCTGTCTACTGCTTTTTCTCTATGTTGTATTTTTCCAGTTTTTTACAGCACATGAAAATGTGCCCAAGAGCACAGTGCCTGTGTTTGTCAGCTTTGAATGGCCTAATCTTCAGATGACTGAGTAACAATTAATATAACCCCTTTATGTTGCGGAGAATCAGATTAGAATGGGTGCAAACTACTCATGAGAGCTTGCTCCCTAATAAGAGGAAATAATTTTGAGTGCTAAAACAGATAATCTAAAAAACTTTTCCAAAAAAGCCCTACAGATCTTTCATTGTTCAAGACCTCCTTGTTGTAAGTCTGCTGTTAGTTGTGTGAAGCTGACAGCTTGGAGTAAACTTAAACGCAGTGGATGTGGAAGCTGCCACGTGGCTGCTCGCCTTCTGGGCAAGCAGAGCTGCAGCACTGGATTGGCAGCTTGGGCCTCATATGCCTGGCTGTAAAAAGGTTTCTTGTATTAGCTAGCTTTTTAGTAGCTGTCTCATATTTGCCTAAGGAATTTGCCCCTCTGCCGGGTGTTATTTTGGTAGTGGTTCATGGCAGCCGAGACGGGCACGTGGGCAGCCAAAATCACCTGGCTTTGCATTTCGTACCTGCCAGTGGTGTCACATCTCGTGTCAGCATACAGAAGGAGGAGAAAGACGTTGCTATTAACTGTAGAATATTATTGAAGTGGAAATTCACTCTTTACTATTTCCTAATGCAAACCGGCATTTCTACGTGGTGACTGTTTATCATGAAGTAATAGGTAATGTTAGGGTTTGCTTGGCAGGCAAGCTTTCTGGTAACTAATGTCTGTGTAAATATTCCCCGTGCTTTAAGGATATTGCTGAGTTCAAATGGTAGTTGCAAAGAAGGCTTAATGAGTGCATTAAGGAAAGAAGCTTATTCACAGCATTAGCATTAGCAGAAACAATGACATGTTACCCTTCAATGGCTTGTACAATGACATACATAGGCTGAGGATCTGTGCATTTTTAAACAGTGAAATGTTTAGTTTTTAATGCTTTGTATATTTGCTTATGTTAGATGTGTCTCTAATTATTTGTTCTCGTAGCAGAATAAAACCAGCTACTTCAGGATAATGTCTGGAAAAACCAGACACCAGAAAACGAGTTGCTGTGCTGAGGTAAGGCAGCAGTCACTGAAGCAGAGTGAGCATAGGACATTCAGTCTGCAAATAGGGGTGGCAGAAGAGGCTTTACTTCTGCCACTGCCTATTCCCAATATAAAATGTGATTAATTTTTAACAAGACATCGAGCACTTATTTTCTGTCTGTAATCTCCAGAAGTTGAATACTGTAGTCCTATCAAAATATTGCCTCTATTACAACCTGCAAGATCAGATGCTGGACCCAAATGAAGTGAAGGCAAGCAGCACGCAAACAGAGTGCATTCAAGGCCTAATGACCTTTTTGGAAAGATTCGGAAGGAGAGTGTTCATAAATTTGCTGCTTACGCTGAAACTGGCAGGCCGAGATTGATCTCAAAGACATTTTTTGAGTAATTTGCCTCCTGTTCATAGGTCTCCACCTCAGATTGTACTTGATGTAGCATTTGGTTACTTTCACAGGTTGCTTTGGGTTTCTCATACAAATTTTCCACATTTAATAAGAGTCATCAGGGGTTATCTCAGGCTTTTAGCTGCCTGCAGGAAACCAAAATGAATTGTGGTCACTTGTTTGTGGTGTGTTTTGGTTTTTTTTTTCCTCCTCTGTGCCCAACCCCTTGAGTCCACAGAAAGGAATAAGGACTCACTTGCTCTATGTCATCCGCAGTTTGAACTTTCAGTGACATCTTGCTTTAAAGTCAGTCATATGCTGACAGAGAGTTACAATTATCAGCCCTGCTGGAGATACAAAAATAATGTCCTC
Source organism: Grus americana (assembly GCF_028858705.1). NCBI lineage: Eukaryota > Metazoa > Chordata > Aves > Gruiformes > Gruidae > Grus > Grus americana. Next base: position 18,194,787 of record NC_072866.1, read on the forward strand.
AACATCAAAAGATGTTTTCTTAAGTGATAATTAGTGTCTCCATGGGTGGATTGTTTCATAATTTAACATAATATAAATTATTTTTCTTTACATGATCAAGATGAGGCACTGTGACCACAAGGACCTCTGCCATTTCAAATTAGTTAAGGCATCAGTATTGATTCTAAGCTAGCTAATTATGCTAAGAAAAGTAATCAAACAAAATTTGTCATTTATGCTGGTAAAAAAGCACATTCTTATTTTCCTTTTTTAACTCTTTGCTTCATACAGTAATGTCCAGCAACACAGTATGGTTAAAAACCCTTCCCCTGATTGTATTATATAAATGAGAATGTGTTTTCATCTCTTATACATGATTGCATCCACTTCACAGGAGTGAGAAATTGGGTGGAAGCTCTGAGTTGTCATTCAAAATAAGAAATGTTTTGAAACAATGGGCATTGCAAGGGAAATAGATTTTATTTATTTGCCCACTATCTTAGATTTTAGGATGCTGAAAAGTTTAATACATGTGCTAACTTAGACCACGCTTGTTAAACTAAGGGGATCGCAAAATGAACAATAAAATGCTGGATCCTCCTTCCTATTTCAGGCTAGTGCAGGGAATTCTTAACGTCCTGAAGTGAGGCATGGGCTCAAAAAGGTCAAAGTACTGCAGAGGCCATTCCCTCATTTCAGCTCACATTGTGTTCATCAGAATGTCATCTAGGGTACAAAGCAATAGTTCTGCACACAACTTGCTTGTCTCTGACATTTTAATTTTCTTCCTTTTGAAAACTTGCAAGGTGAGAACCAAAATAAATGTTTTCCATGTTTCAAATATAAAACTCGGAGAATATTTTTCTTCTTCCTGTGAAGTTAATCACATTTGTCATCAAGTCTTTAAGAATATACCTAGGTTTTTCTACTTTACCGTCGAGTTCAGTAGACAATAATAGGAAGTACATTACGTAGTAATTACCTGTTCTCATAACAGGTGGGACAGAAATCCAGGCCTGAGCCAACACAACGTGTAGCTACACAGCACCGTTGTCACCTCCCAACATCCTATCCACGACAAGAAAGCATTTAATAAAAATCAGCAGCCCAACTTTATTGTCTTATAAAACTCCAAACTGAAGATGAATCTGGACAGAATTTTACACATGAACATAACAAGATATTCTTAAAAATCACTAAGTAAAGGCAGAATGTGGGATATAAAGAAACTTCTTTTTTTTAAATTGAACTTCACCGTTGTACTTAGTGATATTTTCATGACAAAGTGCCATAGAATTTGTTATGGTGAAATGACATTTGAAAAAACTGAAAAAAATATTAAAAAATAGGAATTAAAATTATGCTTATATAAACATTTCTTTTGTATATTAGTACATTGTAATGCTGAAAATAAAATTTTGGAACACTATATTAGCACTTCAGTATTTGTGGAAAGACTTTCACCTGAAGTTACGCTTCGATCTCCCAAGCATCATCTATTTAGTTACAATGATATCCTTTAATAAACAGGCACATTACAAAAACTGTTTAAACTTTTCTTCCATTGAACTTTACAGTATTGTGCTGGAGCAGAGAGACCATTCCATGCTCAGATTGTCTCAGGTCCCTCTGCTGAACTTCTTAAATCTTTTAAGTGAGTTTAGTGGTAAGGCTGAAGTCACAGAGTAACCATTCCCTCTGCAAAACATAAACTAGCATCAGCTCATTCTTGAAATTGTGAATTAGCTGTGATTACTAAATAGCTCCCAGCTATTTTAAAAGTAGTCAGTGGCTTAAAAGATAGGGAAGTACACAGATTTTTTTAAAACCAGTATCTGAACTAATAGGTGCTTAACTTCCAATGGCAGCACCTAGTTCAAAGCAATCTAGCCTTAGATTTTAGCGCTCACTTCCCACATGTTCCCTTGAAAATGAGACTGGGAACACGTTCAACTAAGCAAAGCCAGGCAGAGAATAAAAGCAAAATAACTTACTTTCTGAATCAAACATTCCCTATGCTTAGGTTACTGTCATGGAGGGTAGCCCACGGCTGGTCCTGCCCATGCGCGGGTACGGCTGTTCCCCTGGCGCAAGAACTGCGGCAGAGGTCATTTTAGTCTCAGGACCACAAGTCAAGCTTGACGGAACCTCCTAGAGAAGCTGTTGTGACTAAAACGTAACCAAAGTGACTCTTCACTACGGCAGTGCCTCTCTCTCAGCATATTTAGAAAGCTGTACTGTCCTCTAGGGAACGATGTGGGTGAGTATACATCAAAACAGAGAGAAGGCATTAGTTTTTCAGCCAGTGTTGTTTGTGTTCTTCCCTCTTCAGGTGCTAAAGCTGTGCTGTATCTCTTTCTAGATAACCTGTGGCATGGCTTATAATGTGTTCCACTAAATACTTGAAAACTAAACCCAGGTATGTGTTAATTACACGAAGACTTTTTTTTTTTGGTGTTTAACAGTAAACAAATCAGACATACTTGCTAAAAGAAAAAAAAAAGTGGCTTGCAAAACATAAATTTCTTTTTCTATGATTTATTTTTAAAGACTTATTCCAGTGAAGAAAATACACTTTTTAGGGTTTTCAACAATTCACTATTGTATACTATTACAGTAAGGCACTCTTAAATTGCATTTGGAAATCAAAGCTCTCCCCTTGTCTAGGAATCAATGAAGTGACTTTAGATAACAGTATTCTGAACAGAATATTCTCCCCCCACAATTATTCCAACTTCTGAAGCTATAGCAAGAATATATGCTAGTTGAATGGTAGTTAAATTTCAAAAGGAAAATAGCTGTTCCATGTTTAGTTTCTGTCAGTGGCCTCTATATTAGCATCATTTATAGACTTTTCATTATATAAAACTAGGATATAACAGAAACCCAAGCTGTGACCGCAAAACAGAATGTGTTTGCTCTCCTATTGCTGCTGGCTCTGAAGAGATAAGAAAATAAAGTATGGGAAATGGGAGAAAATAGGACCTCTAGGTAACAGGATCTGATCCAAAGGTTGCGAATAGTCAGTGGGGGTCTGTTGATTTCAGATTTTTTTTTCCTGTTGTTTTTATATTATCCAGAGTGTAACAGAAATGACCAAATTTATTGTTTGTTTTTTTTTTTTTTTTTTTTAAATAGCTGCTCAAATATAAAACTAAAGTAGACTTGAGTTAAAGGGTTATCTGGAAGCTACAACTCTCACTCTTGGATATCCTTTCTCTCTAATAAGAAAGTCTTATTCAGGAGCAAAGTAAAAATTCTCTGAACAGTTCTTTTCAATGATACATTACTATATGTTCTTCCATATTCCTCATAGGTCTCATTTTCAAAAGCAGAAACGTGTCGACAACTTTCTTGTTATTTAGGGTAGTAACAAATGGAGAGCTGTTCTGGGGCATGCTGCACAATCAGAAATCTGTATTGCAGCTTGGGGAAACTTTCTGAAACTGTTTCTATTTGTCTAACATGGGGGAAAAAAAACCCAAAAAAACCCAACCATCATTTGACAGCCTAATTTTGCTCTGCAAGCATATCCAGCAGCTCTTTCTCTATGCCTTGGCTGCTCAGTTCATTCAAACTGTAGTATCTATGAACAATCTTGTCATCTGTGACAACAACCACTCGAAGCCCATGCGTATCTTCTCCCAGCTGGCATCCCACTGCTGATGAAACCACCATTTCCAGTCCTCTGTAGGACCCTCCAGCATTCCTATGGTAATGTCCAGAAAATACAGCTTTAATGCCTGTGTAAAGAAAAAAAAAAAAAAAAAAAGACAGTATGTATTTAGTTAGCAGTTGCAGTTTATGTATAAGATGTGTTTACAGTAAAAGATACTGCTGAGGTTGAACATTGAGGCTTACACAGCTGCTGGGGTTGTAGAGAAAGATCTACAGCAAGTACAGCTACAGGTGTCATGTCTACCTTCATTCCTTAATGATTCATGAAGCATAAAATTAAAAGTAAACCATTTACCTGAACTTGCATTTTAAACAAATATTTAGTACACAGCAATAAAAAATTCTGAGAGTAATAAATAATGAGTAAAAATACTATTCTGCTCCACTAGCTCTGTTTAGGGTTAGTGGACTCTGACCTTGTTATGCTTGCTGCAAGGTCTGTTTGTCATCTTGCTACTACTTTGGCTAGAAAGAAGGAACACTCCAGAGGCAGCTGATTAAAATTAGAAAAAAATTTCAATAATAGATAACAGCGTAAAGACTAATATTACCGAAACATGAGTTGAAAGCCAAGGACTGTGGAGCTGTATTTGTCAATTAACATGCAGAACATTCAGTAAGGAGAGTTTAAACCTGTTTACCCAAGGCCACTGACCTTACCAAAAAAAAAAAAGGGCAAGACAAACAAATAAAAAATGTAAATGAGAAGATAATTTGTAATCTTTTCTCAAAGGCCTCAGGTTATCACAGATGCAATAGAGCCAGGTACATCAAAGAAACCTCATAAACAGAAGAGGTTGTGTGTTATAATGAGAGTGGGAGAAAGATGACAGCAGCCAAAAAAAGGAAAAGCTGACAACCTGCAAGAGGAGTCGGGCTTGGTAACGACATGAATTAACATTTACCTAGTATGGGGTACAAACAAGGCAGGTTTATTCTGACTTCCTCTGTATTTTTAATGACTTAAGGCTGCTCTGTTTCTTCCTTTTTTTAAAATAGCCTATTTATATTTTGGACTGTATTGGGGTAAAAAAAAAAACAAACCACTCCATTATAAACTTGAAAAGAAATACATTTGATCTGCTGCAGGAGACAACAATATGCTATATCAAAAGTTTCTAGGTAGGTCGCATGCAAGTATCATTCAGATACTTGGTCAGGAGCAGAAGAAAAGCTAAATGTCAAGCAGCAGCAGGTAAAGAGGACAAACATACTTCATATTTAAGGCTTTATAATGTACTTTGAAATCCTTGGCTGAATCATTGTCTAACTGATTAGCCAAACGGACATTTAAAGAGGTCTGCCCATTCTTCCCCTTCTCTCAGAACATGATAATTTAACAAAAAAATTAATTAAGTTTGCAAATGCTGTCTGATTTTGACCAACTTTAAAGATGATCCATATGCCAGGTCTGCTTTCCTGCCATGCTCCTCAAATTCAATGAAATTGTTTCATCCTCACCTTCAAACCAGTAATTTCTACTTTCTGTTTCTTCTGCATTGCAAACATAAACAAATAAATCAATAGAAGCTGTATTCGCTACTCTGAATGGCCTTTCTGATTGCCTTTACAGGACAAATTCATGCTACCAAATAGACTGTTTTCCCCTCCCCATCTGATGTTTTATAAATCTTAATCAAATGTTTTTATTACTACAAAATAATGAAACCTTGTTTAGTCTCAGGAGTCAAAAAAGTAAAGAAAAAATAATTTTGATTTTACTTCTCTCTCCTGTCAAGGTTTGTAAAAGCATGAACAAGAGTGCTGAGAAGCTAGCTTCTTCCTGAGGGAGAACACGCTGTCCGAGAGCAGTGCCTCATGTCCCAGTCACGCCAGCATCCTTCCCCGTTAGCCACTGTGTGCAGCGTTGAGCGATTCAGCTCACAGGCAACAGCATTCGTAGTTTGGCAAAAAGTTATTCATCAGCTTTCTTCCTAATTTAAGATGGTGCATATTTTGTTTTGAATGAAGATGTTGAATTAGTATAAATAGCTAATTTTACAAACAGGTTTTGGGATTAATTTTTGGCATGCTCAGTCTATGATCCTTGGATTTCAGACTACTACAGCTTCCTGAAGCTGCATCTAATGCTATTTTATACTGTCGTGAAACAGAAAAATTACTGGACCAGATGGCTGAAAATACTGGGAATTTTGTTGTTTATCATCAAGTGCAAAACATGTAAATTAATTTTATATTTTGTTACAGAAAGTGTTTAGCTCTGATGTTGATATACAATACTATTAATGACGATTCAAAAATTTTCAAACGCACCTGAAGGACTTAGGTGTGATTTCTCTACTGAAATACAATAGGTTGTATCCTCCTTAATCACAACGACACTTTGATGGTTCTACACAAAGCATCCGAAAATATATTAATACTGAGTGACTCAAAACCCACACTAAGTTTTCCCTGACAACGATGACTAGATAGCCAGCAGGTTATCAAACTAACTGGCTACTCTTCCTATTGGTTTGCTGTGTTGGCTAAAAACCTGCTCTCCTATCACAGGAGAATATTTCACTGGCACTATTCTATAGGCGCTGTACCTTGCTGAACATAATTTGTGTTTATATTGAAAAATAAACTGGGCGGCCAGAGTCCAACCACGCGCCTGTTGGCGAGGAGGACAGCAGAGGAGCAGGGAGAAGTGCCGGGTGCGCGGCAGTGTGAGCTCCCCGGGGCACTCCTTGCCTCTGCCCACAGCCAGGGGCTCGCTCAGCACCCAGGAGAAAGGCTATCCTTAAATCTGCACCACAGAGAATTACCTTTCCAACCACTGCTTGTATCCTTACAGGATAACGAGCCAAGCCTAGAAAGATACCCAGGGATGGACGCTGTGATGACAACACCGAGCTTCATTTGTTATTTGTCAGATATTCCAGCAATCTGCCATTCCAGGCTTAACACAAAACGTAACACATGCTTAGTCCTATTCAAGTGGTAGGCAAGAGAATGGGTAATTTGTGAGATACTGTAACCTTAAAGGACATTAAAAAAAAAAAAAAAGTAACAACTAGTTTTGTCTTCAGACAGCAGAAATTCTGGAAAAGAGGCAATTTAAAGGCAGAGCGCTGTGATCAGGAACACACTATAACTTCCCAAGAAAATCCTTATTTCTCTAGCCAGAAAAAAACCTTCCACCCTTTTTCCTGCAGAAGATTTAAACCTCTTTCACAGTGATTAAATGAAAAGGGAAATAGGGGCACCTGTCTTAAGACAGTTGGCTACATCAATCCTTCGCTTTTGTGGGAGTGATTTGAAGACTGATATAAAATATATAAACTAGGCTCAGAGTATAGTTAAAAATTAAGCAGCTTGGAAAGCAAAATATAAATTATTCTGCTGTGTGCCTGGTAAAAGCGACACGGGCTTTCATATTTCAAAATCCAAACCCTTCTCAAACAGCAAATGACTCAAGGTGGAAAACAGAGAATGAAGTTGTTAGCTTCACACTGAGTAGTGGTATATGGCCGTTGCCAGCTAGAACCTGTCTGTAACTCTATTTTAGCTTATCGCTACTAGGTCTCTTTGCTCAGTGTAACTTGCTTATCTATCTGGTGTATGTGTTACACTTGTAAGTCAGCATAATAACTTTGAGAGCTTGCTCTGACACAGGGCAGGAACCTAGCAAAACAGTTCCCTTGGGTTTTTTTAAACTTTGGGAGAAACCCAGTCAGAATACCTCAAAAGGCCATGGTGGAATATAAAAGCCCTGTGACATAATGGGCTCTCTGCAGAGATTCTGTACTTTGTAGATATTATTTGGGTTCTTAAAATCATAATATGAAGATGTTTTACGACTGACACCAGAGCTCGAGAGTGAGCAGTCATTTCTCAGCTCCTACCACGTTGCAACTTACTACAGCGACTGTCTAACGTAACATACTTAAGCAATTCAAGCAACAGAACTTTGTGTTTCTTTCTCATTACACGCAGGCCTGTCCACACCAGGAGGGTGCCCGCGCCTCCTCCACCCCCCAGCCTGACAGAACATGCCCATCTGGAGCTGCTTATGGCGCGGCTGGACGTCCTCCTCCCTTCCTTCCTGATACAGAGAGCAAAGGTGAACAGTGTGGGACCTTTACGTACGACATCCTACTCGCTGAAGTGGGACCCACCTTGCCTTGTGGCGTTGTTCTTAAGAGAGCAAGCCCTGATGGGCTTGGGGAGGCGCCGAGTAGACAAGGCTGCTTCCTGCAGCCGCGGCGTTAAGGCATTCGCAGGGAGGACGTGGGACACGCTAAGGTTCATGTTTCCAATTTGCTTTCAGCTTAGAGCTGCCTGTAACGGACCCACGTACGTAGCACTTTCCTGTTCCTCAAGCGCTTCACAAATAACCAATGGTCTCCAGCAAGTCTAGGTTCTGCTCGGGCACGCAGCTGGCACGGACCTGACTGCACCTTGGGCCTTCCCTGCAGAGCGAAGCGGCAACTAAAGGAAGGATCAAGGACTGAACATTAGGAACTAACGTTTGGCCTGCTTGATTCCTGCACCAGCTAGAGCTGTAAAATACGTGTACCAGCTTCCAGTGACAGTGCTACTACAGCAACCAGTAATTTTCAGTATTTTCCACTTCTGCAGGTAAGCAAAACTACCGTAGTCTATGAAAAAGTTAGGAAAAAGTAACAATCATAAGACCATAGTGAGGTGTAAACCCATGTGACACTTTTAGTAAGGGAAGTAAGTGCTTTGTAAGGGAAATAAGTCCTCTTTTCTTGCTGCAAGCATCCACGTTCCTAAAGTAGCATCTTCACACCATCCAGGAATTGAACCTTTGGAATTAAAAGCGGAATAGAAGCCAAGACTTTGTGTCATTATGTATGTAAACCAAACCCCAACATACGGTTTCAGTGTAAGGAGGACAGAGGATACAGATGTAGTAAAGCAAGTTTAGTCATGCCATAAACCAAAAATCTCCCTTTGAGAATTCTAGGGAAGATTTTGAGAAACCCACCCTAGACAGCAGACAGACCCCAGGTAAAAAGTTTGGCCCACGAATCATGCGGCTTTTTTTCTTCTTAGGCAAATTCTGCAACTTCACCACAATTATGTTTAATGCCTGCTCGCTGCCTGCACTGATTTGTAAGCAGTGCAAACACGATACCCGAGACCAGAGAGGATGTGTCCTGCCCCATACTAGCTGCTATGAAGAAAATTAACTCTATCTCAGCTGAAACCAGGACAGGATGTGATTTAAAACCTCTTTTATCTCCTGTTGGCTATGAGGCAGATGCTGCCTAAACAAGCTGGTGTTTACAGGTACTGTTCATCCAAATTCCCCCTTTTAGCGTACGTATGTCACTCAGGTCCCAGTTGCACTAGCTGGGTGTTCAGTGCTGACATGCCCTTGTGGATCTAGCTGCTGAGCCTCAGCCTCCGCTAGCATTTAGTCTCTGCTTTAGACACCTCCCAGCGACAATTCTGCCCCGACTTTGGTTTTCAGGTACTGTTTCCAGGGCTAGTATTAATTCTTGTTATTGTTGTGTTACAATATGTTACATCTTGAACAAAGAAACAAACAGGTCACTGCTGTGTATTAACAGAAGTCTAAATGATGATGTTTTTTTTCCTTCAATAGCACTTTTTTGTTCACTCAACCGTATGGCACTCACTTTTGTTAGTTAGCATAAGAAGGAAATCTGAACCAGTCAATGCAATAATACTAAGATGACAAGCAGGCAATTTACTTTGCTCTTGCTTTTGATCTTAAACATAAAAAGAATCTTGGAGAGGTATGCACTCAGGTTTAATTTATTCATTTCAGATGTTTTTTCTGAAGTAATACCGTCAAGTTGCTAGCAACCCCTCCCCACCCCCTTTTTTCCCCCCTAAACTCTGTGAGAAAAGAACAGTGTCCTGGCAGGCCTCATTTTATAGCCTGCTTTAAGGTATTCTCAGGTCAGTTAAGTGCATCCAGCTATATGCAAAAAGGTACAGTCCCTTCCCACCACAAAAAAAAGAAAAAAGGTAGAGCAGTGATTTGTTTTTAATCCCTGGTTTCTGAAATAGCAGTTGGGAAAAGCTTTGATATAAAAGCTGTATGAAATACTAAAACACTACTGTATAAATAAATGTCCAAGGGATGGCACCTTCGCAAGCATTCATTATTTCATTTTTTATGAAATACATAGTGATTTGAATTTAAATGTGACCAGAGGTTTCACAGTATCCATTAACCAAAAAAAGCAGGATCCATTACTGCAAGTCACTATTCATACCTAATGGATTATTCATTAAAAGAAAAAAAGGGATTAAAATCAGAATAAAGTAAAAAACTGTGCAGATAGTTATTATAAAAAAAAGGCAAAACAAAGAGCACACACTGTCTCTGTGATCATCACTGTCTGATGTCAGACTGCATAACAATACAAGAGTTATGGAGTATCTGCTAGGGAAAAAAGGCCTGAGCTGCCAAATTTTTTGTTCATCAGAACAGGACTGGAAGCCAGAGACTCCGGATGGGCACCATCCGGTGCAGGACACCAGGTCTTGCTCTGTCTGTTCCAAAACTGTACTTGGATCATCAAAACACCTAAAACCAATGAGCTTCATGCCTGCACATCAAACATGAGTTTTCAGAATCGATCAATCTGCAAAAAAAATCAGTGTCTTCGTAAAAAAAGGTTTAAATACAGGAATTGCTTCTGATTTAGTAAACCGAAGATGTCCTCCTGCCATGCAATTTATCATCATTTTCTCATCAAGCACAAAAGATCCTTTCTAGCTCTGATCTGACAAAGCTGAATCCAAATGACAAAGAGATTTACTGTTTCCAGAGATCTGATCATAACTCTTTTTTCCCTGTAGAATAATACATTTCAACTAAAGAATGAAATACCTATTTTGGTACAAATTCTGTAAGCCCAAAGCAGCCTATTTAGCATAAACAATTCCTGACATAACATGGAGTGTTCAAGAGTCATCTGAAGAGATGTAGTACTTACACATGTTGATAAGCCTTAGACTCTTCATTCCCTTGACCACAAAACAAGTTAATAAATACTTTGGTTTTATGCTAAGTCATTCACAGACTGCATTATGTCACTTCAGACTGTAAGGCTACACGGTGTCTTCAGCAAGGCAAGAGATAAGTGCTGAGGAGGGTAATTAATATCTCATGTAATTCAGCATGCTACCTTTGATACTGTATGTTCCTTCACAAGCAGAACTTTTAAAGCACAACTCACTTCTAAAAAAATTTCAAACAAAATCCGTATTTTAATTCAGATACCTTTTTCCAAGTCAAAACCATGGTATGAACACTTTGCTCATGGGTTCTGTTGCAGACATTTCCCAACAGAAAATTCAGAAACACCTCTTAAGTCTACCCCCCCGCTTATTTCCAGCATCTGCTTTCTCAAGCTCACCAAATAAGTAGTCATCGCAAGAGCTTCGGCAAGCTCCTGTTGATTTGCATCTTTCTCAGTTTGACAGCTCTGGTAAGATGGACAATTTTTACCAGCATTTCCCATTTTCTCTTGGTTCCCTCTTCAAGCACCATGAATGAAAAGAGCACACTAGTAAAAAGGGCTTTTCTTACAGAGACGGTGTCATGAGTGCTGTTAAACTGACTCCCTGGCCTAATAGGGAAAGAGATCTAAACAAGTACCTGAGATTTCCTCTGGATGCCTCACGGAAGAGATGGTACAGAAAGGGATGGCCAGGCCAAGCAGGCTCCGGAGCAACTGCACGTACAGAACCATCACGTCCTGCAGACTGCGCCAGCTCTGACTGAAAAGAGACTTTCTGTGTAGTGATGCCCATCTTACAGCACTCGTGAGTTCCCAAACAACCCAAAGCAGAAAAATGTTCTGAAAGAAACCAAGTCCTACATGAAGTATTCACCACCTCTTTCAGGCCTGGTGATACTGAAGAAAATTTGAGAGCAAGCTTTAGCTACCCCAGTGTTGTTAGTATGTTTTGATTTTATTTCTAACAAGAATCAGATGAGCAAATAGTTCATTACATGAAAAGAAACTACATTCTGAATATCATGCGGAAGACAGTTTGTCTGTTAGGAGAAGCTAAGGTTATTTCACAGAATTTTAAAAGTGCAGCATTTTCTTTCCACAAATTACAGTTTATCACTCAGAGAGACCGTTCTGAACAACAGCTCTGCGGCACCAGGGAAAAGGGTCAGCATGATTTTGACATAATTGCACTGTAAGAGAACAAAGGCATTTAGCTGTGTCTCATGGATAATTCCCCCGAGACCGATTACATCCCAGTCGTAGCTTATTGTGCAGCTGCAGTCCCGTAATTCCCTTAGTGGTACTCCACTGCTGTTGCATTCTGTAGCACAGAAAAACGTAAGGACACGGAAGACCGGGCGTGTTTTCAGCTCCAAGTGGGGCAGGAAAGAAAGGGGACTGTGGCCTGCCTTCGCTACGTGGAACTACAGGCAACCACATCTTTTAATCAGCGTTTTGACCACCCTTTCTGTTTAAGGGGTAGTTAAGTCATAAAATGTCTCTATTTTAAATGTGGAATGCTAGCCAAGTCATCTTTTGGCTTTATGAACAGACGAACAGGTATATTCCGTAACAATGCAACAGTAGGATTTTGTGAAATACATCTGTTTTCCTAACTTCTTGAGAAATTTGATGCTTGCTAGTTTAATTCAAGAAATACAGACTGAGCCCCAATCTCAAAGGAAATATAGTTGCAATGATTACAGAAATCCAAATAGGTTAAACCAGGATGGGAAATAACGCACTCGCATTTATCTTAAAATATTAAAAATAATTTCATAAAGAAACATGCACCTAGAAAGCAATTTTTCTCACACAATCGGATGACACTGGGCTGGAATTCAGACTTGAACTAGTTTAAATTCCAGGGGTGTCTGACTCCAATTTCTATAATTGCACTCACTTCCATGGCTTGCTTCCGAAAACCCCTGAATTCAGAAGAAGCCGTTTTCCAACTCCAGTTCCTAATGTACAAAACCCATTTTGAGGCAGGTTTGCTGTGTCCAAAATGTAACTGGCCTCGCCTCGGTGGGCAATCAAACTGCTCAACCCAGCACTGCCACAGTGTAAAAATATAGGAAGCAAATTACCAATATAAAAATAAACCAAAGAAAAGCAAGCAGATTTTCCAAATTAGGAAGAGAATGCCTGGAATAATCAGCATAGGCAATCAGTAGCATGCTTTATTTAGACTGAGCCTTCAATTAAATAAATGCTTTTCTCAGCAAAAGCAAATGAGACTGTAAGAGAACGAGAAGGCTAAATTAGTGCAATATGAATGACATAATAAATATGTAATGGGTACAGTACAGACCTTGCTTCTCCTCCCGTGCACTCTCTAGAGAATTTGGGGAAAAAAGTGGTTCTGACCGAGCAAGGAAATTTATCACAGGGTCCAGATTATCATCCTTTAAGTGCTCATTAATGAACTATTTTTTACAGTACTGCAGACATGAACCAATGTTCACTGCGTTTCATTTACAGATTTATGGCTCTCAATACAAGAGTACAGGTGAAGTTCGATGCAAACAAAAGGAGGCATTTCTTCGCATAGCTGGGAAACATGAAACTCCCTCCCACAGACCATTGTCAAAAATCAAATAAATCTACAAAAGAATCACTAAATTGCAGTATATTGATAATGTTGATATGATACAGTAAGTCCCCAAAAGAAAAATTTTTGGAGCTAGGAAGAGTTCTTGGAAGAAATACCATTATGCACTTTGCCGTCTTGTGCTCCGCAAGGGTTTGGCTAGGAGGAGGAGCAGGAGACTGGGCTGTAGGGATCCTCCTTCTGGTCTGGTTACTCTGCTTTTATATTAGCTGTTCAAGTTTAATGATAAAATCAGGTTTAAAATAGAATTATGCTTATCTAAAAATCACTGCTTCACCGGCCAAACCTCTCGCCCAATCAAGGACAGAAGAGGATATAGTAGCAAAGGTGGATCCTATATATGTATTTGTCCCCCAAACTGCAGGAGCTAGAGAAGAGCAGCAGTAGAGCCAAAATGGTGGAAGCAGTTCTGTAAAGAAATGAGACTGTACTGAGTGAAAAACCTGACCGTTACCAACACTCCAGTACCCTTTCAGAGTTTTCGGAGGCCGGAGGACACAGTAAGTAGTATCCAGGCACAGGGACATGCTACTGTAAGAGTAGATGTATGTATAGATACATATTTTTTAAAAGGCAATATTTCTGGCAAATACAACCATTTAAGTCACGTGGATAAAATGATCTTGAGCACTTCCCCTGGACTATTGGACACAAACCAGCTTTTCTTCCTTCCTTCCTTTCACTTGCAGCGTACGGCTGCTTTTTGAAGTGCTGAACAACGTGGTCGGTTCAACAGCAATGCTTGTTCTCAGAACAATTTTGCAATCAAAATCATGTTCTTTCAGCTTCCCTACAAGAGCACACATTAACCGTAGGCATTTTTTGCCGTACCTTTCTTCTCCCCTGGGCAGGTGGTGTACATCTTTTTTTCAAGACTCCAGTGCTACAAAGCAAACGATAATATTTAGTAGTCTTTGTAAACAAAATCTCTCGTGTGGAATAGAACTGATTTTACCTCGCTGCAATTTGAGAGTGCTCACATCACCCCATCTGCCAAGCAGGTGTTAGAGCAGCAAAGATGCGAAAGCATCAGTCACAGCACTTAACAGAACTGTTCAGTGCTCGGGCACTTCTCACACCCTGTTCTCCAAAAAACCCCCATCACTGCCCACCAACAGAGCTCCAGTAGAAGGAAACAGTCCCGCTGGATCAACATCCTTCACTCCCTAACCTCTTCAGTCAACCTTAAATAACATTATAGAATTATTTTGTGCAGCCCTTTAGAAGCTCTGTGTTATCCTACCTCCTTCATCAGAGGAGTTGTGTCAATAAAATAGATCCAAGTAATCAGAATTTACAGCGTGTTGCACTATAAGCATCTTAATAAAAATATCCCATGTACTGCTGTTTGCAGACATGATCTGCAAACTTGCAGGCAAACTCTTCCTTAAAATTACTTTGTAGACTAAGGAATCCAGAGCTGGATGCAACTGGTGGTCAGTGGGTCTGTGTACGTGGGAGAGAAGATACTGCTTTGCAAATACACCTGTGTCATAGGACAACACTGAACAGAGCCATGTAGAGAAGGATCTTCAGCTCACTTCCTCCTCTATAATCAGAGGAGAAACAACAGGCACAGCCAGAGGGCGATTCCCGAGTGCTGGTGTGAACAAGCCTTTAGAGGTGCTGTCGGTAGGACGTCACTCTGGGCTTCAAGTTAATTTTTGTGAATGCCTTTCAGTGGAATTTATTTCCTGGGTTTGCTGCTTTTTCCACCTGAAAGTGAAGCTTTGTCAGAGACACAACACAAGCTCCAAACAATCCTGGTTTGCCGTGTGCTCTAAGGATCAAACAGAAGTTTTTATCAACCGGATTTCAAAAATTTATCTAAGAACAAATATTGCTTGATGTCATTACAGGCTATACTAAATGAATGTATTTTGTACTTGCTGCTGAATTTCTGAAAAAAAGTCTACGTGTATCTCCATGGCATTACGTTATCATACCTGTGGAATGGTCTCAGAAACCAGTGCTCTTACACAGGGACGTAGAAGATACCAGATTTGGTCACTCTACCTGTACCATGAGCACATAATTTCAAGGTGGAAGGAGGCTGATCTAAATCACTGAGGTTGAGAGTATCTAAATCTAAATTATCTTAAATACTGACAAAGCGACATAAAAGCAAGCACTGAGATTACTCACTCAGTGTATGGGCTTTGCCAAAATCAAGGTCTCAATGGCAGGAAGAAGAAAATATTACTCCCTTGTCAACTTTGATTACACAACAAAGAAAATAATGAAACATAGCATATGTTGTCTGGTAAATTTTAGAAACAACAGCTTTCAGCACTCCATGCTTTAATTTTGTGCTCACATATCTCTCGGCTCTGGATATTCAGGAAGCTTCTTCCTTGAATACTGCTCTCCTGCCATAACCTTTCTAAGAGGAGAATGTAGGTATCACACTCTTTTAATGAGTAAAGGTGTTAGAAGTTACAGCACCTGCAATCACAAATAGAGTGAAAAAGGATGCCATTTAATGAAGATAGGTTGGTTTTTTTCCCTGTATGTACAAATCAAGTATTTAACCACATCAGAAAAATTGCTTTGAAGACATTTAGATGAACTTAAAACATTTTAACTAAAAAAGCTGGAGACTGCAGGGATTTTCCTTCTATATTTTTTTATCTGTTATGTAGTGATTCTCTCTTGGATGCAAAATCTCTCACCTGGACAGACCACCTCTTCTCTTCATCTCACTCTGAACCAAAAAGTCTCTTCTCAACTTCGTTTGTGAAAACCTAGCATTATTTTAGGTTTTATTCAGCAGAGCTCTTAAAGAAGTTCAGACATTTGCTTCAACGTTTTAATTCATTAGGGCCATTAAGAAACAATTATTACTATATTGTGTTAAGTAATGTAAGTAATTTCAGTGTGTCAGTGATGGTTCTCAGGACAAAAAGTCTTTAAAAGATTGTCTCTAGCTCAACAAGAATTCCCTTACTTTTCAGGTCATAGAAGAAAAAAATCTTTAACATCCTAGGAAAATTATACTGGAATGAGATATGTAAGAAAAAAGTATGTCTTCTATTACATAAACTGCTCAATTTAGAAATTCATTTATTACTTATGTTTCTCAAGAACACATGAAATGCAGATCAGATTTTTGGCTAGGCCACTACTACTCCTTTATTTTCCCTAGAAAGCTACGAGCAAACCTGTTTATCTAAGCACTATAAAATCCTTAAGGCCTCATACGTGTTCCACGCAGCAGAGGCGAGCGACTCCAGCAGATCTCACAGATGAGAACGTCAGGGTGGTGCGTGCACCATTCTTGCACGCAGGTTTTCCAGTACTTACCTTCTGCATGTAGAGGAGACAGAGCTTTGACAACTGAAGCTAAACTTTCAGAAGTTTTCACTTAAATGATAAACTGTGTTCTCAACTGAGTTGATTTTTCACCGTCACTGAAATCACTTTTTCAAGGACAATATTTGTTATAATGCATTTAAAAAAAAGCAGGCTAGAAGGATTTCTTAGACATGCAGCTTACAAGTATAGTTTAACTTTGCATAGTAGTAATACATATTTACAAGTGCCAGATTTTCAATTTATAAATATTTATCATAAGGACATGATTTTATCTTTAATTAGCCCAACTGTTAAGGACACTTCTAATGTGAGAAATGTAATTCAGTATTTCATACCAGATGTAGCCTCTACAGCTAGTCTGTTATCTCTGCTTGTAATGAGCGGATACTTAAACCAAAAACATTATGTAATGTGTAAGTGATTAGAAGAGAATAACTACAGAAGATCTGGGTTCTGCATTTAAAATAATAATTTTCTGAAGTCGCATACCTCACTTTAAAGCACCTGTGCAGTACCACCATACTTCAAGTATCTGATTATTTCCTACGCATGCTCATATGAATTTCTTGGTTCACAGAAAGACCTGAATTACCAGCTTGTCCCTCCTTTCTGGTCTCTCTCTAACCAGGTGACTCATGGCTCTGTGTTTGACACTTCTAGAGAAAGTATAACCATGAAAACTGGGATAGTTCCAGGTCTGATCCTGGGTTATCAACAACTGAAATACAATGCCCATCTGATAACATCGCATTGCCAAACACAGCAACCCCTCAAACATGCACCTTAAACTGAAATTTTTCATCATTACACAACGAACCTTCGGAGTGGTTGGAAACACTGAATCGGAGAGCGAGAGCAGAAGGAAGGGCTGGTGACAGGTCGGGGGAAGGAGAACAGCAGCAGCCTGGTGGACTCATTACAAAGACAGACTTACTTTCTTTTTCCAGAATAAGCAGTCATACCAAATTTCTAAACTAAGTGCTATAAGGGGCAACCCTTCTTAAACTGCAAGTCATAATTAGAAAAACACACACAAAAGTGCAAAGTAGATTGGCATTTCATTAGCAACATTCTGTGTTTTAATCCTCCAAGGATCTATGAAGTGAACTGGGGGAAACCCAATTTCATGTCTAATGATATGCTGAAATCGATTATTCCTTGGCAAAGCAGAGAGTCAGAAAGTAAGTGGTGTCATTGCCTATCTGTGCATCTTTCCTACCATGCACCTGCCTGTTTGCAATCCCCTGATAACATCTTGTGGTCTTACAAAGACCGTCCGTCAACTGAATAATAAAATGGAAACAGAATGTGCCCGTTCCTAAGGAAACTCTGAGCCAACTTTTGATTCAGCTAATTTTTCTCCGCAGTCTGAGTTACGTTGAACTGCTTGCTCTCCGTCTTCATTTAATTAGCAAAACGTTTGATTATTGGATTGCGAATACTACCTATTGACTCATTTACTTATTGTATAAAACAGCAAGCAAAAGATCAGTGTTTTAACATACTCATGAAGGAACCAAACAACACGTAATTTTGGGAGGATTTTTAGGGATGGGAACGAGGGACAAAATGGGAAGTGATGGCGGGAAGGTACAAATGGGATGTTGGCACAGAAAGGAGTTTGGGAACTTCTTCCGCAGTTGTCTTGTATTGCTGGCTTCCCATTCTCTCTTCCTCTCCCCCATCCTCTGAAGCCTACCCAAGTTTTCATGAAGCCTCTGGATACACATTAGGAGAATCAGTCTGAAATATCCCTCTAAGAAACATGGTAACGTAACAGGGATAACATTTTGCATAATTTCTTTTACCTCTTAATTATATTCCCAGTACTGTGTTACCAAATGTTAGTAAACCATCTGGATGACAGAAAACTCTAGAACAGAACTGCTTCGGTTTCCACATTAATGCTTATTTACTGGAATACACCTGCATGGCAACGTCATCCTGCTAAGAAGCTCTCCAATGAACTAGGATGTGTTTTTAGTCAACAGTACACGAGCAGTCCTTTAGCTGCCCAGCTTTCCAATAGCAATACTTCCCACTACATTAACACTAGCACAAAAATGAAAAAAGATATTGGGAGGTATTCTCAGCATGTCTCCTTATGGAGACTCGAATCTCCAAATCTGTCAGTCCCCAGAGAGACCCCAGGGAGCGGCGAATTTTGGCCCCACTGACTGGAAACAGGCAGAAATACAGAGCTTGGAAATTAGGCTGGGTTTGGATGAGTCCAGGCTTAACAATTATATGGTAAATGAGGAACAATATCATAAACAATTTGCATTGCTCCAAAGAACATGCTCTCTTACAGGTACAGAGAAAATGACACCCGGATGCAGCGATGGCAGGCTGGCAGGAAATTTTGAGGGCCTCGCACACCCCAGGAACGTGAAGGCAGTTAACGGGAAACGATGGCAATAGCACAGAGCAGTAGCTCGTACTGCGTCTGTCCCCATGGCATTCAAGTGTCGCCAAAGCAAGCCGGGGGTTTGGTACAGCATACTTGTTTAGGGGCCACCCCAGAAACAGCCCCTGTTAGTAATGGATATGCAAAGCATTGATCTTCACAGAGCAAGACTCTTTTTGACACTGAATAAATCTGGAATGCATTACACTCTGGGTTTAAAATTGGCTCAGTGTGGGAGCAAACAACCTCCAAGGTAATTCTGAATTCTGTTTCCATGTATTATGTAAAACACAAATTCTGTATTTTTCTCCTATGGCAATACCTGATCCTTCCCTCCTTAAGCAGGAAAAACTCGGGTTGACTTACATCTATCAGTACTTGCAAAATGGAATCCTTGCTATTTATTTCAAAGTTTTTCACTTTTAGTTTTTTACTTTTCACTCAAAGTTTTAAATTTTGTTTGGTACTTTTTACAGATGATTAGATTCGGTTGATAATTTTGACCTATGGGGAACAATGAAGCTTACAAGCAGTATCTAAAGTTCCTTGAAAACAGTGCCATTTAAGTTAAATGTATTTTTTCTGGCAGCACAGCCATTAACAATTTGAAAGAAAAGCTCAAAAATAGGAAAATTTGAGAAAATACCTGCTTTATGAAACTTTTCCATTATCTCTTGACGAACTGATTTTTCCAAGTTGAAATAACCGTGGTCTTCATCAGGTTCTCTCAGAAACAGAGGGATGTGCTGAAACACTATTATATGCTTGCATTTGTGTTTCTCAGCGACAGCCAGCTGCTCGTTGAGCCACACATCCTGGGCTTGCTTTAACTCGGGGCACTGGGAAGAATCGAAGTATAACTGAGAATTCAGCACTAGAAAGAAAACACCTCCAACCCAAAAGCTGAAGTAGTCGTCTCCCCAGCTCTTGCAATAATCGTCTATTGTTTCTCTTGTTGGAGTATTGCCAACATCATGATTTCCACTGACGAAGACCAATGGGATGTCCTGGTCAGCGTTCTTCAGAACATTCTTTAAATCTCGCTCTTGGGCCTTTCTCCATTGAGTTCCTAGAGAAAAAAACACCCCACAGTTTAGTGTTCACGCTCTCTTTTCCTGCCCTCACTGATAGCTTACGTTTATAGTAAGAAAATAGTCTGCATTAGATGGGATCACGATAACGTGCAGGGACCTAGCACACCCCTTCGCTTTGATCTGGTACGTCTGCTCAGCCCTCTGCCTCCCGCACCGAGCGCTCAGCCGCTGTCAGGAGCCTGCCGCCGGCAAGGCGCCGGGCAGGAACCAACGCAGCGCGTAGCAGCAGGCGGCGTAACGGCCGCTGGTTTGCACCGAAACCTTGAGCAGGCCGATTTGTTTCCTCTGCAGACCGATGATGTGGCGAACAGACCAACCTCGGATGGCGTAACAGCTTTACACACGGGTGAAAACCGGGTCAGCTGCTGGGTTGTATTTTATGGCTGTGCAAAGGAATTAACGTTGGGGGGCTTTTTCATTACAAGAACTATTTTAACAGCAAAAATGTAATTAGTGTCTTGTGGCGACTTGTTTATACGATGAGTCTGTTTTGTTAATGAGCATGGCATTAATTTCAAAGAAAGGTGATTGTGTACTTTGCTAGTATTTCCCCACCTCTGGTTTTATATTAATGTGCATACCCAGACAGTTACTCTTCTGGTTGTTGGAAATTTGTCCTTGTCAAGGAAGGTTTATCCAATTGCTAGATTAATTTATAATCACGGAAAAAAATATAGAAAGGATTTTAAAAAAAAAACCAGTTATTTTATTCTAATGACAACAGAGGGTTTTTTAAGTTTTCTAAAGAGTAATCTTTAGCCAGAGGCCATTGATATGTTTATTATTCATGAATTTAATTGAACATTTATAAATTGTATTTTGTCCTGCAATACATAACATATATCTAACACAGGCTCATTTCTCAAATAACGACCGCATTTTTTAACCAAGAAGTTGTAACTGGCATTTTACGAGAACTCCAAAATCAGATTTATAACATACATTTGCACATAGGTCTATGCAAATCAATCATCCTGTAATTTTAAATTGTAACTACACATATATTACACATAGAAATGTAGTAGAGGGGCTCCTGTAACGTAACTATGAGATAAAAGATTTTCTTCCCTCCATGTTTCTTCAAAATACTTATGACCAATACGCTGACCCTTAGTAACCATTATTAGTGAAGATTTCAATTCCTTTTCCAGACCCTACAGATACCGGCTGAAGTACCACCTTATTGCTGTTGCTAGGATTCTACAGCTTTAGAAAAACACAGGGAAAACCACATTTTTAGACGTACTATGTCTAAATTATGTCTAAATGTAAAGACAGATGTGAGATTTGATGCGGCGCATAAAGTCAAAATCCACAACTCTCTTGTGTTTAACGGCTGTACAGGGTAGAACGTTATTGTAGCAAAGTCTCTGAGTAACTTGAGAAATGCTGGGCGTACGATACCCGGTGTAGTCTAGAAAGCAGCGGGCAGCAGATCCGTTTGTGGGGTACAGCAGTGTACCAGGACCAGGGTCAGATTGGGCCGTTCTCCCAGGTATGGAAAATATCCTCGCTAATCCTAGGAAAAACAGGGCAAATGACATCCCGTGTTACTTGGAGGACCTGGATTTTAAAAAATAAACCCAAAAATTGAACTAAACCAGGCTCACGTTGTTGTCCGTGGGCACGGGAACCCGGCTGAGAAAGGTGCTTTTCCTGCCGCTGCCCACCCTCCTCTGCCCAGAGCTGGAAATTCTGAGCTCCAGCTAGGAAAACGCAGGGGGAAGGGGAGGGGGAGGCTCGGCTGAGATCTGTGTAAACCCCTGGCGTACGCCCTGTTAACCTCCACGCCATCACTTAGCTAGCACCTTCTGCGGTGGAAATTTAGCTGGCAGTTTTGGCATATAAAGACATTTATGCATAAGTTACAGAAATAATTTGTAGAAATGTGTATACGTCTTCCCAGTGGTGAAATTCAAGCTCTAGAGACTAACACTTAGATTAGATTTGTCGACAGCAGGGCACTGGTTCCCTCATTTAATCCAATATTATTTCTATAGCAACAGAGAGACATAGTCAGTTTTATGGCATAAAACAGATTGCTCAAAATGGAAAACAAGGTCTCTGCCCAAGAGCAGAGGAAATCGTCCTAAAATAATCTTTCCTCAGCACGATTGTATCATGGCTTGACCTTTTCTTGGTAGAAGGTCAGGACAACTTCAAGAGAAGAGAAGCCCATGGAGATAAAGGTGGGGAAAGGCGGAATACCGTCTCTGCTCCCGGGGTGCAGCGCTGGAGAGGAAGGGCTGGGGCGTACGCACGGACCGTGAGCCGTGCTACAGCAGCACGCGCGCTTGTGCCAGTGAGCTGCACCGCTGCGCGGGGCCCCCCTCTCAATTTACAGCTCAGGTAAGAGATAAAGAAGGTAAAGAAGAGGAGATAAAGAAGCGATAAAGGAGGAAGCCACTAGAAAAGTACAGTGGTCATTACCGCAGCGTAAAAAAGATCCCCTTTAATCTCTACCAGGCACGGAGCTAGCTATAATATTTACTTACGCCAATTATTATGAAGAACATTTTTATTTGATGACATGTATTTCTTTAGCTTAGACAGAGGTTTGTTTTAGGTGAACAGGAAAAGAATATAATGCCAAGAGGCAATGTAAAAAATAATTTGGGAAGTATCAGAGTAGGTGTAACCGACATTAATTTCTGTTCTGTTTATCCTGGCATCACGTGCAGTGACATTTTTAAATCCCAAGCTACAATATTCTGTCTTTATGTTAGGTTCTGTAAATACAGTCTTGCCCCGAGATAAATGACTTCACAAATTACTAGCCCATCACGGGCAGTTTGGCTTATACGAAAACATGGAAGTGAGAACTGTTGCTAGCGTAGCTGCCCACCATTTCCCGCGGCTTCCCAGTGTGTCCTTTGTGAAAGCTGCGTGATGTCAGCAGGAGCAAAAAGGCGCAACGTCAGCGTCTCTGTTGCAGTACGTCTGTCTGTTGTATGTTACATCACTGTTTGTCTGAACACTCCCAATATTCTTTCCTGCGTTGCTTAAAGGAGTCAAGACAACCTGCCTTCGCTCACTGAAAGAGCAGATTTCAGGAAAGAACGTGCTTTTAAAGCATTTTTGCTGAAGCTGGCCTCAGTCAGCAGAATTCACAGATTATTCTGCCAAAGAAATAACCCTTTAGCTACTGATCCACAGTTACGGTTTACTTCGGTATTCCACAGAATAGAGCACCTCTTTAACGAAGTGTTGGGTTTGGTGCTTTTCATGCACTAGCTAGGAAAACAACTCGAAGCACCGTTTACCCCCAAACCGTATCTCTGCAACGCACGCTGACTGCAATCCTTGCACCCTACAGAAACCTCCACCAACATCGTCCCTTTTTCCCCACAAGTATTCCAAATGAAAGATTAGCAATCAATTAACAGCAGCACCTATTTTTCTACTGACAGGCATCAGGAGAGGGAAAGGGGGGGCCGTAGGGGATTATTAGGTGGTACGTTCCTGTGTCGGTGTTAGGAGAAGAGCTCCAAGCACCCCCCGCCGAGGCAGGAGAAGCCTGCCAGCCCCTGCGCGGGGACACGGCTGCAGTGGCAACGGCGGGCACTGCCCTGGATCCCCAATTCCCAGCATCTTCCGAGAGACGCAAGTTCCAGTGAGGTAGTCAGACTTCTAACGATCAAAGGCATTGGTCATAAATTCACAAAGTCCGTCAGAGGTGAATTACTCAGCGTTACGTGATGACGCTGCATTCCAGAGAACTTTCTGCGCCCGAGAAGTCACTTCCAGGGACCCGGCTGGCAAGGCCAACGCAGCCGCAGGGCAGAGCTGCTGCAGCCCAACCCGCGATGCCGCCGCCGCCGTTTCTGAACCTCCTCCTGCGGTGGGTCTTCTCAGGAGCCAGAACGGCACCTCTTGCGTACCTCTTCCGCAGCCCTTGACGCAGACGGCACGGCGTCACAGTTTGCTGCAGGACAGGCTACAGACATAAAAAAGCGTGGACTTAACACCTGGCTTTGAAAGCTGGGCACGGGGGCCCTCGCTGAGCCAGAGCGCGTATTTACATCCCCACCGGAGCTTTGCATTTGGTTACGGTGGTCTCCACCTCTACAACGCCTTTGCTCGGCTTAGCTGAGGACCAGCACAGGCACTTGTAGGATGGCGCTGCCCAAGATCTCTTCAGCCAATTTAACAACGTGCAAAAGTCCAGCACAATCATTTCCAGATTTCTAAATTACTCGGTCTCAGAATTTCAATGCATCTTAAAAGTGTCCCAAACTTAGAGGAGTTGCAAACACATCATTTTTAAAGGAAACCACAAATTTTCAGTTTGAAAAAGAAGAAAGTTAAAAAGAAAATTGTTTAACTATGAGCTTTTATGCGAGCGACTCTCTTGAAAAGCCCTGATTTGACAAATGCAGTCTGCCTAACATTTAACCCAAGAGACTGATTATCAAAGAACAGGTAAGAGCTAAATTGCAGATTAAAATACGATACAAAATATCAAATAGAAATAGTAACTAAATCTGATAAAAGCAAAATAAAAATGTCAAAACACCACTGATGAAAATGGAATTTATAAAAACACTGGGCCCATTCCTTCTGTAATTTATTATATCAGGAGAATTACTGTGACATCAAAAGACAAGTAATTCTTGTCAGAAGCAATCATATGATTGTTATAAACAAACAAAAGACAGATTTTTGTATTTTCCTGGGCCTTACACTGCATCACAATTGCTTTAATCAAAGAGTCTCATTATTTCGGGTACTTTCCCGTTCCCGAGATGTTTGTCCTTTTTTTGGTTTTCATGACTGTCTGCAGTTGCTCTACTCCTTTTGCATGTCATTTAGAGGACTTTCCCTAGTAGCATTCCCTAATTTTGTAGAGAAGAGGGGAGTCCAAGGCTTTATTCACAGCAAGCTCCTGTGCAAGTACCTCCACAGAATCAAACCGAACCACCGCCTCTCCCCCTCCGTGGGAAAGCAGTCTCCTCTGTTCAAAATAGGATCAAAACTCACAGTCTCTGCTGTCATTTTAGATACCTGGCTGTTGGCTCCAGCTTAGCAGGGCTACAGCGAAGCTGCTGCACCCTCCCTCCCAGCACCTCTCAGCTGACGTTGCTCCCTTGGAAGACAGCACAGGCTCAAAAGCAACGCTGTCGTCGAGAACAGACTGCATCTTACAGGCTCCTTCTGCAATCACATCTTTACTGCATCCGTTTTTATGCACCACCGTAAATAAAAGTTTAACTGAGCTCTAACCTTGTCAGGTCTCAAATACCGATACAACGCGGCCCGGCATCCCTTCGTCACCGCTACAGACGGAGCCTTCCCGCCCCAAAGCTCTGACACCATTCCTCGCCGTGCTGCCTGCTCTCCTAACGCCATCTCATCGACACCGGTGACTCCTCTTTACTGTCATGGCCAAACTCTTACCTTCTCATTCATTTACATGTTGCCATCCCATAAAAGCAACGATTCAGACAGAAAACCCACCTTGCTCTCCACTTCACACTCGTTTTTCCTACAAAAATGTGACCACAGACGGGGCACTGGCACAGAAAGAAAAGATCTGTCAGGCCGCCCAGTTCACTCTCACTGTGCTCTTGTCAGCTTGTACTCTTCCTTGTTTCTTGTTTTAAACTCACAGTTTCCCCTCTAGCGTCTGCCATAGTGAAATCATGCAACACACGGCATCATTCCGAATCATTACACGCAAGAACAAGCTGATCAATTTCAATAAACCCAGGATGGTCATGTTCTGAAATAGATTTTTCTGGCTTAGTCTGTGCTGTAATGGCTAAAATGTCTCCTTTCTCTTCTTTAGACATATATATTTCTAATATTCAAATAGCCTGAAAACAGTTTTATGATGTGCAAAAAAAAAAAATCATATATATTATATAAAAAATCATGACACAGTTAAAGATAATGTAAATGTGACGATAGTCACTACCGGACAAACTGACTACTCAGTTTACTTACAAAGGACCTCATCTCATTAGTTCCACTGAAAAGGAAGAACTGAAATACTCCTTTGTCTACAACTGTAAGCGACTGGGTTTCTCAGTACATTAGAAAACAGTAGTAATGTGTTCTGAGACACAAAAAGCGATCACACTAAAGAATTTCCCTGCATGAAAACACAAATTAAATTTATTTTACAACTCTGGGCATTGAAACAAGGCAAAAAATTAACTCCAGTTTTAGCTAATGATTAGCAGTCATCAGATTAAAGCACGGACAAACGCCCAGCAGTGAGGGGGGACGCCTGTCCGGGGATCAGCCGCCCCTGGAGTTTCGGTGCACGACATTCACTGTCATGACTGCAAACGCCGACACAGGTGCCCACTTAACAACCCGAGTGACGGCACTTACTGTTCCACCTTCTGCGGTGGAAAGAAGCGCTGAGCTTCACTTAGGCACAACTCTGCTCTGCTCCTTCCCGGTCTGCCGGGAGGCAGAGCTGTCACACCGCGCGCAGCCGTCCTGGGCTGCTCTTCTGACGCAGGAAAACATACCGCAGTGTTACCGGAGTTACAGCAACAAACTTAATAAAAACAAGCCGAAGGTATGAAAGTCTTGTTTCCAATAACCGTTCGTTTTTAAGAGACAAGATTTTAATCTTTCACACTCCACATGACTACCTGTGAGAGTTTACAGCTTTCTGAGGCCTTCATCATATTTACAGTTCTGTATTAGGCAGTTCCGGCACGACTAATAGCTCTTTGAAACACTAGTCCCTTACGTCCGACAAAATTGTCCTCGCTGTTAAACGCAGAAACACTTGCAAAAAGCGGGTACGATTACTCAGGGAGACACGTACTGATCCTGAGCGCTGCCCGCCCTCACAAGGACACTTCGCTATCAGAACGAGCGAACGAGCAGCTGGTATCAGCCAGCCGATGGCTCAGACAAACCACTTCTTCCTTAGAGCATGCTCTCGTAGCCCAAACGATCTTTGGCCAGGCCGTCTCGCTGTCCCACGCTGACGCTGGCTACGGGGTGCCCGGAGAAGAGCGCACGCGCAGAGGCGATGCTTGCTCAGAGCCAGACGGGAGCTGGACGCTCCAGCCCCGTTCCTACCTGTTAAAACCACGTTGCCCTCCACGGACTACGTAAGAGCTGGCAGTTTGGAAAAGACTTGGTTCAGCTTGATCGAGTCCGAATGATGTGGGCTAGATCTGCTGCTGCTGACTTCCAAGGAAGAAATCCTTTACAATTCCGAGGGATGGAAAAGCCTGGAAACGTGCCTTTCTAATAAGCAAACACTTTTAAACTAGAGAGTTCTAATCGCCTCGTCTGACCATACCTGCCTACTCCACAAGACTGACTGTGCAAGTTACTCTTTCCAAAGAGCACATCCAACTCCAAGAAAACAAAGGACGCAACAAAGATTCTAACACAGAGATGTATTTATGGTACAACGTGCCGAATAAACAACTCGCTGTGGATGTCCGCTCCATGGATGCATTTTCAAATGTTCGTAGACAGGAGCTGAATTGCTAAAGGTGAGAATACGATAAGCTAAACTAAAACTTTCTGGGCTGAGAGAGAAGCAAGAAAAGGAATTATAACTGGACTTTAAGAGATTAAGTTTTTACTTGAACATGGAGAAAAATCTAACTCTGCTTCCAGGTATATTTATATATAAAATCTAGTACTAGATACTGAATCTAGTACTTGTACTGATACTTGTATCATAAAAGTATATGATTTGAGACAGTTGTATAATTAATTATTTCTCAAAGATTTTCATATATAGAGAGTTACTGCCAACAGGATTCCTTAGGTCGACTGTGGACAGGACTAGAGATTGTGGTCTACAATACAAGTAAGTATATACTTGCTGAAGATTAAATATTTGCTTCCCACGGCCCAACGGTTTCTTTGCAATATGAGACTGCAACATATTGTCAAACGCGCGTGGAGAATCTCTCATGCTTCCCTACTCTTGGGCTGATTAGAGCAAATTAAATTTCACACTAAGCAGTTTGGAGGCTTTGGATGCTCCATTAGGTTTTACTACAATCAGATAATTACAATACAGTGTTTATGCAACCATAGTGACATTTCTTGAAATAGGTATTATTAAATGACAAATAATGTGCTACTTACTGAAATTCTTAGACATTTTTAATTAACATTAGCATAAGAGTTTGGAGAAGACAATAGCCAAGAATCCTTTTGGCTTGGGCTCCATCCTGACGAGCATATAAAAGTTTTTGATAGGTTGCAACAGCCAAAGAAATGGATGCAGTATGTTTATTTAAACTACCTTACTGTCAGGAAATTAGGCCAAACACTGCTCATATTTCAGGTGATAGTACAATTAATTGATCAGTCAGTGACATATTTAAAAAAAAGTTACCTTGTATTCAACAAATAAAATTTTTAC
The DNA here is from genome assembly GCF_028858705.1 of Grus americana. Taxonomy (NCBI): domain Eukaryota; kingdom Metazoa; phylum Chordata; class Aves; order Gruiformes; family Gruidae; genus Grus; species Grus americana. The sequence continues at coordinate 18,223,210 of NC_072866.1, forward strand.
CCGTAGCCTGATTCAGTATAAATATTTGAAAGCCGCTGCTTCTACCTCAGCCTTGCAAAGTCAATCTGTGCCTTCTCTACTTCATGCTCTATTATAAATCTCCACTGACAAAGACTCAGGAATTGGGATTTAGCCGACAATTTTGCTGAAACCGCATGTGACAGGAGAATCCAGCTGCCTCCTGCCCGGCTCTGCCAGGCTGGCAGCAGTTAAAGAAACCTCACAGACCTGCTTTTGGTAGTAAAACACAGACATGCTTCCCTTAAGGACTAGCAGAGCACCATAGTTTTAGCTGGCAAGTTTTTTTTTTAAAAATTAACGTTCTTTTGTTTCAGCAAAATGGGTTATTTAACGGTAGTTTAAAAGCAATAATAAAAGCAGTTCACAGCCAGATTTACTGTGGTAAAATCACTTTTTGAGAAAGATACTAAGAATTATCAGGCATTTTTTTCCTTTATAGAACATCTTACTAATTTGCTGTATATAACATTAAGAAGTTGGAATGGGACCTGACGTTTCTCTATCATTTGTTCAGTTCACAAATGTAGAAATGGCAGCTTGTGATCTCAGCATTGCATTCACATCACATCTTGTGAGCAAAACCCGCCAGCAGCAAATCTCCCAATCTCCCAACAATTCAGCTACTGAAACGTGAACAAGCCAGTTCACGTCCGATGTCGTATAGCACGAGTACAGCAGCCTGCCTCTAGAAAGGCCATCAGGCTGAATCGACTGCCCAACAACGGCAAACGTACAAGTTTGTACGTGACCTGTCTGCGAACCGTTTCCTAAGAAGGAAGAACACACACACGCAAATGACTGTGGACTTTATCGAATATAATACCGAGTTTCACAGCTCTTACTATCTCAGTGTTCCTTTCTAGTGGATCCAAACCCGACACGTAGGACTTCCTGGGAGGTACCAACTTCAGCTCTTACCGAAACCAAGTACTCACTGACCTTTCCCCGTCAAGCCCAAGACTGTTTTTTAAGTAAGAGAATTTAGCACATTCACAACAGGTTTTAAACAATAATGCTTTGACTAGGCACGTGCCTTCCCCTTGATTTAGAAAACTGAGCGAGTTAGAGAGATTTCCTGGAGTTACCCTGTAAGGCTGGTGTTTGCAATTATATGCTGCAGCCGATGCTTTAAGATTTAGTATCTATAAAACTACACTTTTGGACAAAGTCATAGTAATGCACTCAGTATTTAACAGAAAGGAGAGACAGAAATATTCTGGACTGCAGCAGCTGCACATCAAATTTGGGCACGGGGAAGAGGCTCAAGCGAATCCAGTTAGTAATTCTCTCAGGGGAGAGGATGCCTTCAAACGTTACGGTGATCATAAACAGACATGAAGCCGTACCGCTGTCTGGACACCGGAACCATCAGCCCTGATGTTCCTCAGCTCTGAAGCTGCCTATTCAGAACGTAAATAACGTCGGTCTCTACAGCGTACGTGTCAGGGCCTGTAAGATGTACTGATTGTGTAAGAGCCAGCATGCCCAGCTCGTCTTGTACCCTGACCATCAAATTGTCAAGCAGAAGTCAAACGGAAAAGTGCTGATTTGAAAATCACGTCCCTTAATTGTTGCCTAAACATGAACCCGGAACCCCAATATTTGGCACCTGCTTTTAAAAATCCCGGTGCGTATCATCGCCTGTATTATATGAAAAAGCACCGCTCGCATGGAAGACAGGGTAAGGTACGTAATTTTGAGGAGACACGCAGCCAGCAGTTTTGCTTTTCACATAAAGCACATAGCGTTGCCCAAAATTGCAATTAGTCGAACTGAGCTGATATGCTTCATCGAGGCTTGATGGAGGACTTGGAGCGTTGGCGGAAGGTGCAGAACTTGTGGGGGAAAAGCCACGCACTGAGACGCAGAGCGCACTGAACGCAGTCACGGGGAGCGGGCGGGCAGGCGAGGAGCTGCCAGAAGTCGGGGCCCTGGACGCGGCAGGGCAGAGGGGACGGCCGCGCGTCCGGCCGGGCGGGCAGAGGGGACGGAGCTTTCCCCGGCTGCAGCAGGCGCCTTGCCCTGCTACTCGCTGCTCTTCCCCCGTTATGCTTAAAGCAGTCTTTTCCAGCTCTCGAGGCTGCGCTGCCTCAGTGACCAGCAACAGACCACCACCGAGCCGCTGACAGTTTGGGGGCCTCTGTTTTCAGCTTGTCTCTCTTGCGAAGGCCTTTCCTGCTGCCCACACAACACCCGCCCGCCCCACGCTCCAGTTCACACAGCAAGTCCCTGCAACAACCGCGGCACTGCAAAGCCAGCCCAAAGCACGCCAGCGCACCGTGGTAGCAATGGCAACGCTCTTCTGACTGTGCTCCTGCAACAACGCCATTCGCACCGCTATGTGACCATTCTATGGTTACCCAGGATAATTAACATCCTCTTTAAAAACGTGGGAGGTCTCAAGCAACAGCAAAGCATGAAATGGCATTCCCAAAGGATGAGGGGTTTGCCATGGATTCAATTCGGTACCAGCCAGTTTACACCCATAACTGGCTGCAATGCGCCTATGGAACAGCATACGGAAAACCGTACATATAGGTACCATCTGTCTGCAGATCGGTGCTCATCACCATGCGCTTTCTCCATCAAGATCAACAGACAGCTGTTCCCTAAATTCACCTTACGAACATCAGACTAAGTATCTTCTATGTCGCCTCACCATACGGATCTCTGTTGGACTAAACAGCAGTTGTTGCTACACTGCTATTCTTTTTAGCGCATTTACATTTTACAGACAGATATGGAAAAAAATACGTAGCTGCCTCAATTGCAGTTGAGACATTCAGACTCTAACAGTCTCCTTTAGCTCCAGCCTGACCCCGTCCGGCTCCATAGGTTGCCCCTGCTCTCCGTCTGGAAGTTCTGGCACTTTTTGTTGTGCCCACAGCCTGGAACGAACATTAGGCGGCACAGTAAAAACATGAAAATACGTAACGGACACAATCCTGGAAGATCTTACAACCCAACCATGGCCCAGCAGACAGAGTGAGACAGGCAGCAAGCACGCCAAGGAGCAGTAGAAAACATTATCAAATACGACCGCAGCTCTGTAAAGCTGATTGAAACAATTAATCACACATTTTACCTTGTTCTGTATACAAAGGAGACATTTATAAAAGCACATACATTTACTCATACTTTAAGGTACCGATATTCTGACCAACTCCATGTTGTTACCCTACCACAGAGAACCATCCAGGCTTTGGTTGACATCAGTGGGTTAAACGAAAACTATCCAAAAAGATGGACAAAATTAAGTTGAGAAGCTAGGTCTACCCCGTAATAGCCTCTGTAGACAAATAATGTTAAACATTGTACAACTGGTTTTGTTGAAGAGCACAGTTAAATTTTTGACACTGGACTAGTTCGTAACATCCCGCGGCACACATTTCCATGCAACGCCACAGTTGGTGACAGTCCCGTTTTCTCCTGCCATACCATACAGACTGGGACAACTTTGTTCAAACTCGACAGCTTCAGTTTAGTTCTCTCCAACCACCTTCTGTTCGTTAAGGTGTAACTAGTTTGCGTCTGAAAAAATAATAAATCAATTTATGCCATTTTTAGTGCAGTGCACCATCTTCATAATACCTAAAGATTTGAAATGTGTTTCTGCATGTATGTGAATGGAAGAACACATGCAAAAATGGGTATATTGGCACATGAAAACAAGGACAACGCTTACTCTGCCAGGCAGACGACTGTTAAATGTATATGGCAAACCTGTCTAATGTTAAGGAAACATTTTTAATAACAGAATACAAGAAGTTACGGACCTTGTCTTTAGCCTGGATGCAAAATTCGTATTGCGACTATGTACATTCTACAAAGCTACTGTCCTTCCTCACAGACCCCTTTACTACAGCATTGCAACCACCTGAAGTAATACTGAGTGTCTTGGAAAGGCCACAAGTATTCCCAATATTCTGGGACAGAAGGAAGAGCCACTGTAGGAACAGTGTGCATTGGTTCACTGTAATGCATTAAATGAAGTTTGTTCTCTCCTGTGCAACAACCTCCTGGAACCAGGAGCCCAACTCCAGGGCGGCCGCCGAGGTCCAAGCTGGCAGGGAGCAGCTCCGACGCCAGCAGACGGGAAACCGGCTCTGTGCAGCTCCCCCCTCCCAGAGCCCCTGCCTGAGAGCAGGGGGATGCAGCACGAGTGATTCAAGACAGCTAAGAAAGGCAAGTTTAAAAAACAAATTACTAAAAGTGTCTGAAATGAGGAGGACCACTAAAACGGTCACCTTTAAAATGAATAAAAACCTATGCAAAAAAAAAAAAAAAAAAAGCCCCAGACCACCAGACCTTGGGAATGTATAAGAAAGCCTGAACAGGCACAACTGCTTATCTTCTTGTCATCAAACTAGAAAGCAAGATGGACAATTGCTTCTGAAGATAATGAGAGAAATATAGACAGATATAATTAAAAAGGAAGAAGTACCATTGTAATTAATTCACCAGGCATGTCAGAAGAGCAGACAATAGAATTCCTGTATTGGAATTCAGTTTATTTCAAATACAATGGCTTAGTCTCCCGCCATCGCTTGGCTGTCTAGATCGATTTGTTCTTTGGAAATGGATATTAAAAGGAGGAAAAAAAAAGAAAAAAAAAGAGTGGATCCTTCAGAGAAACGACCTTTGAAATAGCAGATGCAAGTGATGTGGGCGTCCTCCTCCTCCCCACCTCTCAGCGATCCAAGGAGTTCTGAAGTAGAGCACAACACTCATGGCTCTGACCTGCCAGGTGCTGTTTCCACTCACCTTAGCAGAGCTAAAGGTTCCTTCACCAGAATTAAATGTTTCAGAAATGTGTTATAAATAACAGTTTGAAAGCTTTTAATGAAACAATTTAATAATATAAAACAAAGGTAAAAAGAAAAATGTCCCTACTTGGACTAAATTGACTGAAAAGGCAGATGTCAGATTATTCAGCACTTAATGACCTGGGCAGGAAACGTGTATATTAGAGATTATGCCTTCACTTAAGTAAAGGAATTAGTACAAGTATTCACAGTGTACTTCAAGTGCCATAATACTCCAATCTAGTGGGTTTGATTTCTTCTAATTAACATACGCACACAAATGAATCTAAAACTGCAAGCACAGACATTACTTGCTCACTGATCCATTATCACACTGCTAACAGATCAAGCTTAATCAAGTTCTATCAGGTTTTTTGATTATACACATTATTAGACAAGTCTTGTTTCATTTAGTCTCTAAACAGCTACATTTTATTACAGTCAGAGCTAAGTAAAGTTTGCAGGAGATTTGCTGTCTTACTTGTTCTTTCACCCATGTAAGCAGAGCAATTAATGAAAAATAATTAAACACCTGGTCTGAAGCTCCATCACACAAAGGACTTTGCTGGCTAGAACTGATGTCTACAAGTTACTGACAGCAGAGAATCATTAAAAAATGCAGTTTAAATTATTTCCTCCAAAGGAATTCAGCCACATAAAAATAGCTGCTGGATTCTCAGCTTCACAAGTCGGTGTTTCTCCATGGCTTCAGCAGGGTGACGTTGGCTGCAAACAGCCAAATTCTCGGCTCTTGTAACGAAAGGAGTTGAAATGCAGGAGCTGTGTCCTGGTACCAACCTACACTCGAGATATGGGATGAAGAAGGAAGCACAATGCTTCATGTTAAACTGAAACAGGAAAGATGGGCAAGAAGGAAGGCAAAGGAGCTTGCTCTCAACATATGGAGGGAGCTATTCCATGGGACAGGCACCAGGTTTGCTGAGCTTGTGAGTCAGGATCAGAGGAGAGGTCAGGCACCAAGAGTGGGGTTTTGCTACTGACCACCCAACAGGGGCAAGGAAGTGCGCTGAGTCTTCTACAAGCAACTTGAAAAAGTCTCCACGTCACAGACCCTGGCTGTTACGGGAGACTGACCTCCCTGCGATCTGCTGACAGCGGTCCAGGAGGGAGGCTGGGACAACCCCATCACCCACAGGGCCCTCGTCCTGCTGCTCACAGAGACACCAGTGCTGGGGATGCGTTAACCCCAGCAGCCACCGAAGTGGAGCTGAAGGTCTCGAGGGGGTCTGGAAGGCAGAGAGCAGACCTGGGGCCTTGGGACCCACAACCACCTTTTTGGGAACTGGTCCGTAGGACCCTGTGGGAAGCAGCTCTGAAAGGCAAGAGAGTTTGAGAGTTGGAGTGTCTTCAAAGACAAGTTCCTCCCAACACAATGGTCCTTCCGGATACTGGTGCGGGAAGAGGGGGAAGAAAAAGTAGACTATCAGGAGAACGACGTGGCTAAATGAGGACCTCATGCCTGAGTACTGATGGAAAAAGGGTTTAAAAGGGAGATGGAAGCAACGACGGACTTGAAAAGAATAATATTGAAAAAGTACCTGGGCATGCAGGGCTGGTGTGGGAAAACCAAAGCTCACCGAGGGCTGAAACTAGCAAGGGGCATGATGGGCAGCAAAAGTTTCTGCTACTGCTTTAGCAATAAAATAATAACCAAAGAAAACACAGGCTCACTGCCGAGTGAGGCAGTGACATGGGACAGGTACTCAGCGCTGCTTTTGCCTGTCTGCACTGAAACCTTCTCCCAGAGGAAATACTGGCAGCAGAACAGGGTTTGGCCAAGTACCTCCTGAAAAATTCCAACCCAAGCACGTCCATGGAGCCTGCTGGGAAGCATCCAGGAGTACTGAGCGAGCAGGCTGATGTCACCGTGAGGCACCTCTCTAACCATCGACAGGTTGTGGAGTTAGGACGTTGCAGTCTAGGTGGGTGAAAAACTGGCTGGACCGCTGGGCTCAAAGGGTACTGGTTAATGGAACAATGTGAAAGTTGTCATTAAACAAAACAGAAGGTTCCAACCTGATATGAGAGAAAACACTTTTAAAATAAATTTCCAGAGTTTTGGAAAGACGCAGTGAAACAAACACATCCAATCAACAATATTTTGCACTTTGCAGATTACCAGCTTTGCCATACTGACTTACGGTGCACTAACCGAATGCACACAAATGTCTTCAGAAGTAAGTCTTTCATTATCATGGGGTATCTCGGTGTAAGTATCGAGTGTATAGACGTTATTTTCAGTAACACTATAAGGTTATGTACCACAATATTAGCGTTACCAGGAATAGATATCCTATTCTTGATTATGTAATCAAGAAAAACTTCTGAAAATAATTTTCAGAGTACAAACTACTTTTAATCAGCAGCTAAATACCAAGATAGTGGCGCTGATTACTTCGTTGCCTAATGACATCTGTAATGGATTCCAAGTGCTGTGCCTGATTGCTTCCCAGCAGATCAGGATTCTGTTCAGCACTTCTAGCTGCTGGAATTCTGAGATTTCTTGGAGTTCCTTTGCAAAAGGCTTCAACGTTGCTTCAGCTAAACGGCTACAGTGCATGCTTTAAAACAGTCATCATAAACTTTACACTTAGTACTCCACGATAAAATGTATTAAGAGAAGAGGAAGATCTGGGGCTCCTCCTCACCCCTTTTAATTGACAGGCATTGATTATAAAGCAGAATAATCCAAAGAATTTGATAGACATTGGCCAATGGATTGTAAAATACAGCTGAACTCGGTTGATCACAGCTATCTTCAATAACCATGCTGCAATAGTAACTGTGATAGACTTTCATTAACGCTGATGTTTTCAGTTTTAATACAGGTGATACACACAAATGATTTAAAAGGCAATTTAAGACATTAAAATAAGATACATGTACAAGCCAAATTCACAATTGCTAAACTTAAATCAATGTCTTGTCTCATGTCATTTCTGATTTTTGCCTACTGAAAAAAAAGAAATTTTAATCCTTCATTTATTGAACTAACATAAGGAAATTGACACAGCAATTATTCTTGGAGAGGCTCCTAAGTGGAGAAATATGAAATGATCGCAGCACCACTCTCCTACAGACACGCATTACTTAGGTCTAAACATCCTTGGCTAGAACAGTGAAAATCCTTAACTTACTCCAGGGAAAGAAATATTACTATTGGTCTTCAGTTCTGCAAACATCTACATGTTCACATGATCTGAAAAGCTATTTGCTATAAAAATTCCTACATTCTCTGTTTGGTCTTTTTCATTAATGTAGTATTGCCGAAAGACTTCTTACAATTTCAAATTTTTGTTGTAACAAATAATGAAAGTGCTGGCAAATTTCAACATTATTCTTACAATTTTGAAATGGAACTCTTTCTAAAATTTTTCAAGAGCTTAATCAGTAGCTGACAGCTTTTTATCTCATTGTGTCTTCACTTTAAGTTAGAATTGTTTAAATGGATTATGTAAAGAAGTAGGAGATCTCAAGCACAGCATTAGTACTGGAATTAGTGGAGAGAGACTTGTGCCATATGAATGGCTCCTGCTTTTTAGCCGAGTCAGAACTGGTGCAGAAATACCGTAGCGGTTCAAACACATACCCGTGTTAAGAGAAGAAATGTAAGAATTCATTCCTCCGCGAGAAGGAAGTCACCTCAGTCCCTAGAGTTTAGCATGGCAGAAAACTTGAGAATGTGACTGCAGTACTTCCAAGTTTTCCAAAAACTTTCACTGCAAGGAATGTGGAAAGTTTTCATTTCTAACATCAGAGGATTTCTCTTTTGATAAAAGAATATGCAGCAAATCAGTTCTTACAAGGCCAAGATTTGGCTTATTAATGCCATTGTCTTGCAATGTCTCATTAACAAGCCAAACCAAAGAAATTGTCAATAAGTATCTTGATAGGACATTTTTAAAACAGGATGTGAGTTGTCTTGCTTTAAAATATCTTTTCTTCACATTTTCTTTAACTCTTTTTGTGTTTTGGAGAAGTTTCTCTTCCAGAAGCCAAGTAAGCGAGAGGAAAAGGTAGGAAAAAATCCTTTGAAAAAACTATTATTTCACTTCCAAAATACACATTCATTGTTTAAACTAAAGTGTTGTTTCAAATTCTTTTAAAATCACAGATTTAGATTTATCTTCTACGAAGTATTTTTCCGACTCTGCATTTCTGCCTCCCCTGCCATATCATACGTCTCCCTGCCTTTGCAGGCAACTAGTTACAGAGCGTTAATCCACAGGTATCCGCGCTGTAAAGCGATTCACCTTCATCTCTCCCATCAGTTTAGACAGACAAATGGCTGACTGTAAAACTGTACTTATGTGTACAACTTAATTGTGACATTGTACTTATACGTTTACCAACTCATGGCATTACAAGCCATTTGTATAAATACAAAGGCAGTAATGAAATAAGTAATTGTTCCAATTGAATATTCTAAAATTCCTTTTAGTAGTACATTTCCTCAACTATTTTATATAAGTACATGATAACACAGGCTTGAAAGTATTAACGTAATTTTAATCAACAAGAAATTATTAGATGAATCAAAATATGGTGGCTCAAGTGAGGTAATCATAGAATCATTTAGGCTAGAAAAGACCCTTAAGATCATTGAGTAATGAACTGCTCTTTCTTGCAATTTCTTGGAAATTGCACTAGGCAGTTTCAAATATTTACACAATGCACAGCACATACATCACACAATGAACGGGATCTCAGCAGTACAATCCGTTCAGTTTATTTTACATCTTTGTTAGCAAAATGAATATATGATAATGTTTTGTAAAACCCTGGCAGGTTTGTATTTAAAATATTACCAAAGTCCGAGACGTGCACTGGTAAAAGGGACAATAATGACTAGAGTTCCATTACTAGAAAAAAACCCATAAAAACTGCCACGCACAATTCTTATTTGTATCTAGCCATTCAGTACCCAGTGGAAGTCAGAAGACTGCTGACGCTCTGTACTTCGCACTTACCCTCTATCAACAGAAAAGCCTTAGAATCATCTTATTTAAAGTCAATATAGACAAAAGTACTCAGAACTTTGCATTGTTTTATGAGCCTTTGAGAAACATCCAGGTAAAATGAAATTAACTGAGCTTCCTGTATCATTTAACTTTGTGAGTCAAAGAACCTTTTCAACAGGATGTAGAACATCTATCATTTGTCCTGAATTTTCTTCCTCTTACAAGGGATACTGAGGATAACATATATGGAACACTTACACAAATTAAAATTCCTAATCAAAATACTTATTAAAACTCTGCTACAGGAAGGCCAGACGATTCTTAGGAAGAGATTGTTTTATGATTCTGGGATAAACCTGCACTTCCGAAATTAATGAGAGAACATAAACCAATAAACCAACTGCTTAATGGCAGACTTTACATTATGATCAAGCTACTGAGGCGTTACACCTCAATCAAGCTTAAATGTGTCACTTTTTACACTTTCCCACTCTATCACTAAAATTGTGTTCCGGTCAAAAGAAAGTCTGTAGCCTATAAATAAAAGTCAATCAATTTGACAGCTAAGGTTTTAAAATCCGCTTTGTGGGACATGAAGGAATTAGTGAGAGGTCTCTGACGCGCTCAAAACCTTGCTGTGCAAAGGAGCTGGGAAGCACCAGCTCAGGTGCAAGTGGAGTGCAAAGCAGAGCGCAGCACAAAGCAGACGGGACTCTGCGTTTGCACGCTCACTTGGTGGACTGTTGTGCTGCCAGGTACACAGCTAAGGCCGTCTGCAGCTCTGCTTCTTATCAAGGCTAAGAAACGTGAGACACTGTGCTTAGATCTGCTTCTCAGACCACTTGTCAACTGGGAACATCACTTTTTCTTTCACTTCCAAGATGAGTATTTATCTTCTTAAAATAGAAAATATTACCAGTGGTAACTGTCAGACCTGTAACCCACCTTTCTAGATGGTCCGTTGTTCTTCCTCTGACTGTACACAGAAACACACTGAGGCCCGCAGCAACAGGACAGAATGCTAAAACTTAAATTTGCAGACTGAGCATTTTCAGAATTTAAATATTGAAGCAGGTGAATTTATTAAGCATTAGAAAGCCAGAGAATTCTCTGAGCTTCACCCACTTTAGGTACTCAAAAAGCCATAGCTAGTTTTTGTTCTTTTCTTGGCAGCGTTTTTCCCCAGTGGCTAGAGTTCCTATGTGACTTCTCAAAGCAATTTGTTTAGCAATGTGTGTTCTTAGGACTTTCGTGTCAAAGAAAATTTCCTCAGGCCCACCGAAAAGAAAGCAACTAACAAAAATACGTCCCTAAAATGAATGATCCAGGAAGTCAGATGAAGAAATCAGAATAACATCTCAAGAATCATCTACAGAGCACACTTTTTTCCCAAACAAACACCAAAACAGTACCATACTAGATCCTATGAAAGAATATTGTGAAGAAAATTAAATTAGCCTTGTTGCCAATCTGAAACATAACGAAAATGGAGTTACGATCCCCATTCTACACTTTTAATGGCCTTACCTGGCATTCCATGGATAAGGTCTCCGCACAACACAAAGAACTTGGGTTTAGGATTTAGTTTGTTAATGGCCTGCACTGCTTGCTCTGCTAATTTGATTTCTTCTCCCCATTCATCGTCTCCATTGTTAGTGTCTCCCACTGCCCAAGCTTTCATCAGTCCAAACTGAGGATCTGCTCCTTGGATGAAGTAGAAGGGCCCCTTCCATTGGTATTCATCATCTAAGAAGAAAAAAGAGAAAAAAAAAATTAAGCACTACAGAAACTTATAAAGAGAATAAAAGTTTCCCTGCATCATTAAATGGATTGCTCTTCACTTAAGTAAGTTGAGGCCACTTTAATGAAAGTACAGAATTCTGTAGTCATTCATATAGTCATTCAAATATAAAGGCAGAAGTACAAAATTTTCCTCTAACGGGCAGCTGCAATAAATGAAAGTATATTAATCTAATTGTACCACATGGTATTTACAGGCTGATTAGACGAAAAGTATGTGAAGAATTCAGCAAACAGTGCTGGAAATTACAAGACTACAATATAGAACAAGTGTACAACGTTAGATTTCAGTTGATTCTTTTAAGACTCCAATTATTGCTTGCTTAATTAACAAGTTAAAACATACACATTTCACATTTTGTGGTTCCAGCAGACTTGTCCTTAAATTATTAAGGAGTTGCATGCTTTTTGTTCTTATACTTTTAGAGGTAAGTCGGATGTGGCACATTCTTTGCAGTTAGAGCTGAAGCCACTCAACAGGACCAAGGTCAGCAAACACAAAACCCAGCAACATCGGAATTGGCAGCAACAATGAAAATCCTAATTTAGAACTGCCACAATAGCTCCTGAGACCTAGGATAAAAAGATGAGAACTTGGAAACAAATTTCCACTGATAGAGTCAGTGCAGACGGAGGGTACAACAGACCTTGTAATGCTACAATTTTCTTGTATACTTGTTTCTCCAATACTATAATAACAAGTACCACAAAAGAAGTGTGATACATAAAAATACAAGCACTTAAGAAAAAAAAAATCTCAACACCTAGTAAATAAAGCAACAGTTAGCTACAAATTAAAAACAAAAATGGGTATCCTGTTTCCTAGGCTTATGTCTCATGTTGGAATTAAAGTACAAACATGAGTACACTGTGGTTTCTCCAGCTGAATGCATTCATTTGCAACCTGAATATTTCAGTTTTGACAGCTGTATTTGGCTTAATACATTTAGTGTTACTGGCGTTTTTTTAAAACAGCATTTAAACTGTTAAAAACCTCACTGACTACGTCAATCGATAGTTGAATCTAAAAAAAAGATACAGGAAACTATTTCATATTAAAATACAATCCATAAATATACTCCCATATTATGTCAGTCTGATCTGAAATACAGTTTGAGGCAAAACTACTCTTCCAGCAACAGCACATAAGCATGTCCACCGCAGGGATCAACTTTTGGGTTTCTTTCAAGTGATCCAGACCTGGAGCTTCTTACTTTGCAGAAGGGGGTATGTTTCTTTCCAGGAAGGTTAGGCAACAGGTCAGAATCCAGCTCTTGCACCACGGACGTGGACAGGCTGAGGCGAGGGAAGAGGAATGTGGGCAACTCCTGGAAGATGCTCGTAATTGTCACCTGTTGCTATGGCATCGGACCATTGTGCCAAATGCAAGCTTTGACATTTTAGTTAAAGTAACATTTAATTTCTAAACAAAATTATTCATAGCCTGTTAACACTGCCTGTTAATTCACACCAGCACTGCCTTGTTCTAAATAATAATCACATATTTTATAGACAGAAACTTTTAGCCATTCATTAGCTTTTAATTCTGAAATGAAATTAACTTTTCCAATGACATAACTTATTCAGAGAAGTGAAATGATCCACCTATCCGTGAGTTTGCAATAGAAGCCTTATCGAACCAGCTGAATGACACAAAGTAATGTAGGTTTTTATTTTGTGTCTTGCATGACAAAATATGACTGCCATAAAAAACAGCTTACGTGCTGCACGAAAGGCATTGTTTGTGCAGAGAAATCAACTTACAGTTTTTGTAAGTGGAAAGCTATAGAAAGAAAATCAGTTAAGGAAGCTTGCATCAGAAATCCTTTATGACCTATACAAAATAAAACTGAAAAAGGGGATGGTTGGAAACAGGAACTTGTTTTGCAGGAGTGGCACAATCGTCAAACTCATTAAATGGGAAAAAACCTCAAATCTTTGAACAACATGGCAGGATTTTTAACACCCGTCCCTTTTCCAGCAACTTGGCAGACAGTATTGATCACCTATGCTGAGCAAAATCTACTTGTTTTGTACTGATTACTCTGAAGCCAGTAATTTTTACCATAGTAGCCTAAGTAAAACAGAGAGACATTTATCTATGTATTTTTACAGGAAGTACTTAGAACAGACAGCTGCTCTTTGTTTGAAAAGACTGTGCTTGTTATGGACATAGCACGTTTCCCTTTCCAGAGCCCCAGGGATGGTGTCTGGTGGCTGGAGCACCCGGAGCAGGGCAGGCAGCAGGGCAGGCAGCAGGGCAGGCAGCAGGGCAGGCAGCAGGGCAGGCAGCAGGGCAGGCAGCAGGGCAGGCAGCAGGGCAGGCAGCAGGGCAGGCAGCAGGACTAGACCAGGTCCCAGGAAACAAGGAGCTTCACATACAACGCTGAACAGAGAGAAGTTTGGCAGGCAAGCAATGCACTGGCAGGGAGCATGCAGAGCCGACACACAACAGGTTGCAAAGCCAGACCAGGGGCTATTCTAATGTATGCTTTGTGGATATTTTTTTCTTGCCTTATATTCATGCCAATACAGTAGCTCTCTAGGTTTGAAGTACCTGAATGTTTCCAAGACTGTGCACAGATGCTCTGGTTTGAGTGGGTGAGTGACGGTCATGTGAGGCAGAGAGAGACACTGATGAGATGAATTTGAAAAGAGGAGCTCGGCACACAGACAGAATCAAGAAGTGGCAGAAGAAAGGAGAAACAGAAGATGCAGGGGCGGAGGTGAAGAAGAGTGGGGAGAAAAGGGAAGAGATAGGAGGTGAAAAGAGAAAGGAACTGCAAATGATGCAGAGGTATATGCTATATTCTCCTGTAGGAAAGAAAAAGATAAAATGAAGAAAGCGAAGCAGGGACAACAGAAAAGATCCAGGAATCAGAGCTACATAAATAACATCTATTTAAAATGTCAGTTTAATTAACTAGTCTTAGTCAAGTAATTCAGTCAACAGCTTTTTTTTTTTTATTTGATAATTTATCAAATAGTTACCAAAACCAACAGTAAGGTTAAATAAGTATTTTCTACCTTTGTCTTGTTATTTGATCACTCCAATTAGAAACCCTACTGAAAAACAAATAAACACAGTACTTCAACCAAATTCCATTAGCTTATTACTTATCAAGCTGTACTTGCTGATTTAGTTTAGTACTTACGGATTTTGTTCCCCACGAAACAAAAGAATATATGGGAACAAAATAATATGCGACGCTCAGTTTAAACTTAGAGCTTAAGTTTTTGTTTATCAGGAACACGTTTCAATTACTATAAAGTACTATAAATAAAAACAGAACATCATGAAGAGAGTTGTATTGGTGCACGCCCACTAGTGCAAACTTGCACCTGCACCAACTCTTGAGCCTGTTCTGAATTCAGGTCCCCCAGGAAATAACTCCTCGTTGCCCTCCCTGGTCTGTCTGCAGAGGAGTGCATGCCAGTTTTCCCTTATCTGTGTGAGCCATAACATCAGTCCGGCTAAAGGGCTGCAACTAGTGCAATGTCGCTAATTTTGCTTAGAACTCCAGGAGCACGCCTGCACGAGTGCTCTTCCAACAGACCAACGTGGTAAGAGGGCCGCAATGAGAAACAGAATGTAAGAGCATCTTCCACTACCATGGATGGATCCAGAAATCTTTTGCCTAACAGTTAAATGATTTATCAACGGACTGTGTTCAGATCATCATTAACAAGACTTCTGCACCCTCCTCCTCCCCCGCCAGCTGCCTGCTGGCACCCTCAGGCAGAACAGGTACTGCAGGCCGTGCAAACGAGCCTCATCTGCTTAAGCAGTAAGTCAGGGACCACAAAAACTTGTTTGAACCATTTTTCTGGACTTTGCACTGAATTCCAAGAAGAGTGCTCAGACAAATCGTTCTGTTGCTATGCTAGGGGACTGCCAAAGTCTGGCAGAGGTTGGTAACAAACAGCACTGGGCACACGTGGTGGGAGCAGAGCAGCTGCTTCTGTAGCGCTCATCTGGTCACGATCCAGGTCCCAGGTGGTGTCCACAAGGTGTCAGTTAAACAGCACGTACAGATCTTCCCTTCAAACGTGGCAAGCAACGACTTTTATGGGAACGACAAAGCATCCTTCTTGCTAGGAGTTTCATTTTCAAGCCTTTAGATGAGCTTTGTATTAGACAACATGCATGCTAGCTAAAGAAACAGAAGATTAGGATTCAATTAATAAACAACGTTTTCTGCCTTCTCCCTTGTGTCGCAAATTGAACGGAGCTGAGAACGCCTGCAAATTGGCTCTTCATCCCTGTGAGCACTGAGGCCAGCTGCAACTTTCTGAATTTACCACAGCAATAAGAAAACGCAAATGCCAGACAAAAGTCAGCTGATTTCTCAGATAACTGGTGTACGTACAGTTTCCATTTCCAAAGGACAAATAATGTCTGTGGAGTTGCTCTTACATGTTGAGCCACACGAAACACCTACTACTCCAAACCCGTTGTGTTCCCAGGCCTCCTTAAGAGCTGCACAGCTGATCGCCACGGAAGAAGTCCAACTTCAGAACATGTTGTTATGCCTCAGTTTCAATAGCTTCCCACTCTTTTTCTGCTCCCATACATGCCAAAGTATGGAGAGAGGATCAATGCAATGTATTTTTAGTAGCATAGGCTGAAAAATGGTGCCAGCTTCTAATTTTATCTAAGGATTAATCCTGTGAAGGGCCAAAGCAGCCAGCACCAATTCACAGGAGAAAGCCTTAGCCATGTATTGTGATCACGCACAAGACACTTCAAGGACCTAGGTGGGATTTAAGCCGAACCTCACCATTTCTAGAGGACAACAGCTAATATCTGCTGTGCCTTTATTTCTTCCCCTTTCGCTTTTCCTAATTTCTCCTCCCTTTTCTTCCCTCCTCGCCAAGGACCACAAACACACATATCTAGAGATTGCTCACATCAACCACTGCAAGCTGGTCTCCAACAGCCACGCAGTACTGGGGGGATTTCCAGTATTTCCCTGGTGGGATTTTCTTAAAAGTACATTGGTTGGTTTCAACAGTACATTGGTTTTCTTCTTCCTCTACGCCCTACAGCATTTCATGGAAACAAATTAGTGATGAAAAGTTACTCCTGTCCACAGCCTCCCCACAGACACTATTGTATCAGAGGAGCGTGGACGTGGACGCACGCCTAACGCTCGCTCAGTATACCACGGGCAGTAGGAAATACGAAAGATGCCCTCATTCTCACGTTGGGTTTGCCGGGGGATTAATTTCACTTCTCTGAAAGACCACAAAATAGTACATGGTTCCCTGCCCTGAGCTGTCTCTGCCTACAACGTGTGCCCGTGACTCTCTAGGTAAATTGGGCAAGAAGCACAACCTTGTTTTTCTGAAGAATCTATAGGCAGGAAGGAAAATGGAATCTTTTAAGTGAAGGCAGTATTTATGCATCATAAACAATACCAAAGGTAACATTTTTTCCTTGCCATTGTTTCATAGTTTATCTTTAAAGGACTTTGGTTTTATTCCTCTCCGTTCTGGAGTAGTCTGAAAACCAATAAAGGACTTGCACTAAATCCTTAATAATTCCTTGTTTAATACTAAAACATTACCAATTACTGTGGCTTCAAAATCCCCATTGTTATTGTCTGTATGTCCAAATACAAGAGATTTCAATATAAAGAAATATGTGTTCTTTTCAGCTGTATTTTCCACGTGTACCTGAGAGACTACCAAAGGTACAACTATGAATGACCAAGGCAACCTATTACGGAAGGTGCAAATTTATGCATCAGAGGGAAAACCCCCTTCAAAACAGGTATCAAAAGACATTTTTCAGAGAGAAAATAAAACCCTTTAAGAGAGTAATTATTGTACAAGTGATGTACAGTGAGCCTAAACTACAGAGATGTCAGCAGAAACACAAAATGACAGAATACAGTTTCTCAAATAAACTAGGCGTTTTATCTATTTTAAAAGATAAAATTTATCTACTTTTTAAAAGTCTATATCTTAAACTTCTTCAATAACTATCAAAGTAGGAAATGCCCCCTCAGATACAGTTTATTTGTACTGAGGGCCACAGAATGCTAAACTCTAGTCATGCCTTTACGCTCACCCCCAAATTTAACGTGTAAACTCATTACAGAAGCTTTACATCCCAAGACTGTAGGTGTGAAGGGGGGTGGCTTGCATAATGACAAGGTGAAGTCACAGAAAGTTGCTGAAAACCCACGTAAAAATTTGCCTAATTCATACGAGAGTTAGGGACAGTATTGGGAATGGAATATGCTAGCTGGAAAGCAGTTCTGATCAGTGCTCAAAAATACTACTGTTGAAGAGCTCTAGAACAGTAATCAGAATGTGCCAAGATCCAACACTCATATGAAGGCAAGAAAAAATAAGAAATCAACTGCGGTTGTATTTAATTTCAGAGGAAGGCAAATTATATGTAATTACGATGCTTTTAAAAAGTGCAAAAATCCTTGAAGGCAGCATGGAAACTATCCAAAGACACTACCCCAAGGCTCAGACCGTATGCACAGCATTTACTAAGAACTTCAGAAAGACCAAAAAGAATCCAGACTGAGTAAACAACGTAAACAGCAGCCGTAAGGATGCCAGTAAGAGCAGGACAGCGTCCTTCAAAAAGCTGAAGCATCCAAATAAAGAAAACAGGAAAGATTTTACACACTGGAAGGTTAGATACAAGAGTCCAAGAAGTCAAACTAAAAAAGTGAAGAACAACTGGAAATAGCATAAATCTGAAAACTAATAAAGCCCTTTTCAGAGGAATTCGGAGCAGGTAGCCTGCCAGACACTCACTATGGCTAACAGATGTTCCAGACATGCAAGATGCACTCAAAGGCAGAGCAGAAAAACAATGTGAATTTTTTTATCCATGTTTATTGTGAAAGAACTTGTGAAGACTGAATGAATGCCAGAATTCTGCTTTACAGACAGTGCATTGGATCTGTCTCAAATCAAAATACCAGTGGATGATTCAACAAATAGACATGAATAACAACAAACCACTGGGATTAGGTGGCATCCACAGAAGAAGCCAAAAGTGAAAAAGAGCTAACCCCTGGGGAGTTAGTTACCTCCTGCTTAAAACTGCCTGTGCACCGGCAGAGCAGGACGACGGCCAGGATCACACCTACTTTTACAAGGGTTTCCTGAGCAATCTGCTAACTACTGACTGCTAAACTGGCACCTGTAGGTAATGGAAACTGAAACACGGACCATAACTACTGCACTTACTGATTGTTCAGCTTTTACATGGGCTAGGGAAATCCACCTGATGCTGTCTCCAGGAGGTATCTGCCAATTGCTCACCAAAGACTCTTACGGAAGCCAAGCTGTCTGGAAATATGAAAGAAAGTCCTCACACGCATAAACAACTGGTAAGAAAAAAGGACAGACACACAGATCCCACCTGAATCTGTACTGGGACCTATACTGTTCAACAAATTCAGAACAATCTGTAACAGCAACTGAACAGCAAGGAAGTGAATTTGCTAAAACTAAACCCTTCGGTGCATGAGAATAAGGGCTGGTTGTGAAGAACTGGGGAGAGACTTCGTTACGCAGTCACTGCTCAAGAAAGTAAATGAACTTCAATTCAGAAGAGTGCAGGATAGTGCACATGGGAAAAACAGCACCAACTTCACATAAGCCATAGTTCTAGCCAAGTGCTACAAAGAAAAGTCACCTCAACATTCAGTAGCGGCAAAAAAGCAGAGATCGGAAAGGAACAGAGAACAGAGCAGAATAAAAACATATGAGAAGCAACTGAATAAACTTAAAAGAGCTTGCAAAAATCTTGGTGAGGGAGGATGACAGAGGAACACAAAATCGCAGGTGGAACTGAGAACGTGAGGATGCAATGCTGGTTATCCTCCTCTTCCACATAAAGGTTTTGGAACCATCAGCTAGAAGTAGCAAAAGACAGGTTCAGAACAGAGACACTTCTCAACCAGTTAAGCTGACGGTACTATCACTTGTTTAGTTACTTGAAAAAAGTGCTCTACCTACTTTCATGGAAATTCTTTGCGCAGCATGCTACTGGCATACTTGGGATACAAGAAAGCCCACAGCCCAAATCAAACCAAAACACCCCATGACTTTTTGGGAGAGGTGGTGAAGACAGAATTTACCCAAACATATGGCCCTGTTTCTTCACTAAAATACTAATAAAAGTAGTAGACATCTGAAGTGTAATTCATATGGGTAGAAGAGACATGTAGAATTTATTAAAAAAGTAAAGCCAAAGCATGCAGAGGTCTCTTGCCAATGAAGCAGGGTATTTATGCACTGTTTGCTAATACGCTCCATTGATTACATGGATAATTCAGATCCCTAACCCTGAGCTTCTGATTCACGCGTCACACACGCAGAGTAGATTAGAGCAGGTTACAGGTATAACCTCCACGTTACGTGAAAGCAGACTGAACAAATTACTATTAGGGGACAGGGCGTGGGATTTTGCAGAAAGGGTAGTAAGGCAAAAAGGAAGTTAAGCCCTGAATGGTGTCTCGCAAATTTTAAGAGGAAGCAGTGTGCCCAGCCACAGCAGTGGTAGTAAATGTTTTGTGCAGCTACCTGTTTAACAGGAGTGAAACCTAAAGACTGAGGAAAACAACTAAACACAGATAACCGATTTTCATCTTAAACTCCAAGAAACTTTGCCTCAGTTTTATCAGCCCTTGTTTCTGTTTTTTCCCCAATCATTTAGTTATTAAAAGGTTGTGTTGAACTTTAGCCTCTTAAGTAAGAGCTAAGTAAATTATTGACAAAGAAACATTGTACCTGAAGATGGTAGCTGGGCTATGATAGCCTAAAAAGTCCTGAACAAGACTAAAAACAACCAGTCGGTAAGAAAAGTCTTAATTCTTATTTAAAGAATGACAAACAAGGAGACTTCAGAAGAAAGGAACACTCCTGGAAAACAGACACCCAAATCACACTTTTTCTTCCACACTTAAGGAAGTTTTCAGGAAGTACTTCGATAAAGCTTTTGTTCGGAAATTTTTACACTGCCATTGAACACTCCTTTTGTTACAATTTCACTATACAGTTGATATAACTAGATGGCTTGTCTGCCATCTGTCCCCTCAACAAATGCTAGGCGTTCTGTTCCAAACCAACCACGCCATCTGCAATTAATAGGTTGCCAGAACGACTGTATGCATCTACTTCACACGCTCAGAGTTGGTGATTTTTCTTTATTTGGCAACAAGCAAAGCCAAATATTTCCAATGAAACCCAAGAAAATACCACAAAATTGTCGGGATGGAATAGCCTTGCCCACCTCGCCAAACCGGTGCAAGTTGTCATTTATAAGCAAATACAGGGAACTAAAACACCTCACACGCGTGGCACCAGGCAAAGGTTTCTTAGCACAGAGCCAGCCATGCACCTGAAAGCCCCGGGCACAGCGCAGAACCTCCGTCCCTGGAGGGAGCCTGCGGCGGGTGCCATGCGGGTGCGATGCAGGCACCGGCCCGGCTCAGCAGGACGCTGCCGTCCGCGGCTCCTTCCCCGCCGGAGGGGCGAGCCCCGCCGCACGCCTCGGGAAGAGCCGGTGCCTGCGTTAACCGGAGCGGGACCCGGCTGGGACCCGCAGCGCCGAGGGGACCCGGGATCTTGCCGAGCTGCGCCCGGTACGTTACGGTTTGCCTTTCACCTCAGCGCCCTAACAACGCTGTCACCGCCGCAGGCACACGCACCGGGCAGCACGGTGCCGGCACCGGCGGTCTCACAGCCGGGAGACCCGGTTCAGCAGCGCCGACGAGCACCGTGCAGGGAGCCCGCCCTCGGACGCGGCTGGAGCCGGAGCCGCCCGCGCTGCGGCCGGGCAGGACGGCGGGGGCGGCACAGCCGCCTCAAGACGCCTCCGCTCTCCAGCTGCCGCGGCGACGGCCCGGAGGCCTCGGGCATACCCCGGCACGGCTGGGCGGGCGCAGCGGGCTGCCACGGCCCCGCGCTCGGCCGAGGCCCCGCCGCCAGCACGCCGAGTGCCGCCCGCTGCCCCGGGCAGGGGCTCCCTACCGCGGCCTTCCCGGCGCCGACAGACGGCCCCAGGCCCGTCCCAGTCCTTCGCGCCCCCCCCCCCCCCCCCGCTCCCCGGCGCTCCTCCCGCTGCCGGCGGGGAAAGCCGCGGGCCTCCCCTCCGCACGCCCCTCCCGCACCACCCGCCCGGCTGCGCGGCGGGGAAGAGAGCCCGCCGGCACCCGCAGCCCTTCGCAGAGGTTCCGCCCGACGCTCCCGGCGCGGCCCCACGGGCATACCTGGGCGGAAGGCGGTCAGAGTCCTGCCCCGGGCCCTCAGGAACGCGTCCCCCGCCGCCATAGCCCGCTCCCTCCCGCACGGCCGCTACCGACAGCCGCCGCACGGCCCCGGCCGGCGAGGGGGCGGCACCGCCTCCGCGGGGGCGGTGCCTGGGCGCGGGCGGGAGAAGCCCCCGGCGGCGGGGGCGAGCCGGGGCCGGCGGGGAGGCAGAGGCTCCGCCGGGAGAGAGGCGGGTCGCGGCCCCGGGGCGCTGCGGGCGGCTCCCCCGCGGGTGCCGCCATCTTCGGGGGCTGCGTGGGGCGACATGGCGGCACCCGCGGGGGGGAGCGTGGCCTCCGGGAGCGGGGCCTGCCCCGCAGACGTCTGGCTTGTAAGTCAGCAGTAATTAACAAAGTGATAGATTGCCTTCGTTTTCAGTTTTTTCCCAACCTGCGAACCGAAGCAAGCCGACGTCCCCCAAAAGCCCTGGCAGGCTCGGCTGCACCGCGCAGGGCTGCCCTCACGACCTCGGACATCCTCAGTCTGCGCCTGCGGCCTGGCCCCGGCTGCGGCAGCTCCCACCGCCCGCAACGCTGCCGCTGTCAGCACCGGGCCGCACGGCCGGGTCGTAGCTGGAATACGGGGGTAACCGTGGCAAGGCACGCTTTTCTTAACCTCTGCTGGACTGGAGTCCATTTTTGACCTAATAGGGTCAAATTAGGATAAAATGGTTGCGATTTCCCGGTCGAACGCCCCGTCTTCTGCACGCGTGACGAGCCGAGTTC
Organism: Grus americana; assembly: GCF_028858705.1. NCBI lineage: Eukaryota > Metazoa > Chordata > Aves > Gruiformes > Gruidae > Grus > Grus americana. The sequence continues at coordinate 18,245,833 of NC_072866.1, forward strand.
CGCGTGCCGCCTCAGCCCTCGTGCGATGTGCAGCGAGGCAGTAGGTGAGGTTCCTGTCATCGACTGCGATGCATTCCTGTGGCTGGGCTGGTTTTCCATCTGCAAAATGCGGGCATTATTGCCCACAAATAAAACCAGTTTCATTCCGCCTTGTAAACTGCTTGACGATCACTAGATGGAAAGCGCTAGAGGAAGCTACTTTTTTATTAAGTAGTTTTTGTCAATTCCCCTCTTCATGAGGCAGCATTTGGCACCATAAGCAAGTAAATACTGGCGTGCGGTTTGACTCTCGGGTGCAGCCTATCTAGGTACGCTGACAGTCACAGGAACAGGGTCGCGGTCTGGTGCTGGAACCGCTCGTGCCAATATAAGAGCAATCGGCTGAATGACCCAAAGAGATGTTTGACCTTTTCTGTTTCTTTTCCATTTTCTTCTCATCTGCTTAACAGGGCTGAGCAGCCATATACCAGAATATATGACTGCAGCATGACTTCAGCTAAACTCGGGATGAATTTTGCAAGTGCGATACCATTGAGATCAGGCCAGCCGGTGTAGAGAGAGCATGGCTGGTTTGGCAAGACGGCATACTGTACTTTTGTAGCACAAGGACGTGAGCTGGTGATCAGCACACCGAATTACCTTCGTCTTAACCTGGATGTGTTGCCAAAGGCAACCATTTTCCTTAAGGCAAGTTACGTGCGTCTGAAAAACTGAATCAGACCTGGCAGAGATGTGGATTCTAAGATCTTCTAGATTCATCTAAATCTCTGTAATTTCACAGCTCTTTTTTTTTTTCCAGGCATGTGTAGGGGGCTCTCTTCTACAAAATTCTGTTGTCAGTACGGTTTTGATCTCTTTGCAGGATGGGCCAGAGATGAGCCTCAGGATGCTCAGCTCCTTCTGGGTGCTGAGCGTGGTGAGTATGCAGCATGCCTGCGTTGCCTCCTCTTCAGATGGAACCCTCTGATACTACATCAGCTCGAGTATTGTCTGCTGTAACGAGGATGCCGCAAGAAATTTCCATTTTGTAATTTCAACACATCTTCTTGTGATTTTGCAGCCTGAGCGCACAAGTGTTTTCATCTGCAGAAATAAAGGAACATTTGCATATAAACATGAGAACTGAGGATGGGGAGTGTGTGTGCAGGAGGGGGATTTCTGCTCTCTCCTGCTTCCTTTACTCTGCCAAATTTGAAGTATGCATTTTTGAAGCCAAGATCATGGACCAAATGCTATACAGCTAAACTCATTTTACTATGACTAAATCGTTTAAAGTTACTACTGATCTATGTTAGTTTAATTATAGATTTTCATGGACTTATTCCAGATGAGGCCTAGATAAAGCAGCAGAATTTTGTCATAGGACTTGATTTGTTATACAAAGTGTCATGAATATAATGACACTGAATAAATAATTTACAGTACCACGTGTCTAGTCTTATTTATAAAGTAAAAATTTCGAATAATTTTACTAATTTTAAAAAGTTAGTGTGAGCATACAGAGGAGAATATACCATTCTGGAAGAGCATGCAGTACATTGAAAGTAAGATAGATACAAAGTGAGAAATGGAGGCACTGAAAAAGAAATGCTTATGTAAGGTTGAGCTTAGTAATGACTGTGATTAGAATAGTGCAGATCTGAGGAGTCCAGATCTTCTAGGACTTATTCTAGTACACATTAGATCGTGCTGCCAATCCTTACAGTTCTTAACAACTTGGAAGTTCTGAAAGAAACAGCAGCAGACACTCTGCTTTATTACTTTCTGCAGTTTGAAGTATGAATGTGTGCACCTTGAGAAACCTAGATAAAGTACTAATAAACTAAGTAATTCTAAAATGTACTATCTCTGATGAGCAATTCATATAAAGAGCAAAACAGTCAAAGCGGCGGTGGAAGGAGGGACTCCCTTCTCTATTTTCAGCAAATGACAAGACAACGAATGGCAAAAAGGGAAGAATGCAAAAGGTGAAAAGGACAGAACGGGGTTGGTCTAGACATTGGAATTAAAATTACAGAGCACAGATACGCAGATTTGAAACTAAGCCATTTTAATCTTATACATCGAACAGAATGATTTTCTGCCATCTGGAATTCGGGGAACCCAGTGGAGGTTGGAGGTGTCAACAACACACACAGGATTATCAACATCTGTTTTCAGTGCGTGCTGATATGTGTGAGGCCTTGAGGGATAAGCTAGAGAAAATAACGGCAATTAATAAACACTGATGATATAAAAAGAATCACATCATTGTGTTTGTTTAGAGACAATGTGGACTTACAAGCGCTGAAACTAAACAATGCATACAATGTATCAAGTCCCTTTCCTATTAATCTCTTCCGCCAGCTCCCGTAAATCCTGTCACAGGACGGCATTCCTAGCAGATGCAACATCTTGGAAGGTTTGGCATATGATACCCCTCCTATTCTTCTCCCCAGAACAGCTGATGGATGAAAATTATAAGTTTTGACGTTAGAGTACTATCTCCTACTAGCCCGCTCTGTCTCTGTCTCCCGTTCCATTGCTGGGAGTAAAAGACGCCAGGATGACTATGCCAGTATAAATAAATCGAGCAATCTGAGCCTAAAACGTTACAGAAGATGATAAAACTTAAGGTCTGCTCCTCTGACGTTCTACACAAACATAAATGAATTACCACACTAAAGAGTGCTTATCGGTGTTAAAAAAAAGGTCCTGTTAACATTTGGCCTTGATACCAAACGGCTTTCCATTTTCAAAGGGCCCACAAAACAACATGAAGAATATTAACAATGTTTTGCACAAACCAACTTAAAAAGATTGGTTGACCAGGACCAATATTTTGTTGCTAGGAAGGGAACAATGATGACATTGATTATTTCCACAGTTAAGAATCCACAATGTAATTGATTTTTATCTGACTCATTTAGTGTGGGCAGGCTCCATTTGTTCAAGAAACCTGTAATATATTCCTTGAATCACTGTAACTATGAGAGATATAAAAGTTGATGTAATGAGTTAAACACACTATTTAACTCAATTTGTTTTGCACACTGAATTCCCATTTCTGACACAGATACATGTTCTATCTAGATCTACTGGTCATTTCTGTAAGATGTCTCATTCATTTCGTGTGCTGCCAAATATTCAAGAGTTCGACTTTATTCAGGGTGCCTCTGATTTTGCCTTTCTCTATCCTGAGATTTCATTTTCAGGTACACTGAGTACTTGTACCTTTCATTGAGTAATTGAGACCCGGGCTGCCAGCAAATTCAAAAGTCATGACCAGCAATGACTCCAGTGAATGGCAGAGCTAGACTAGAAGCAATTACTTGATCTGGTGCATATTTTTGACACATTAGGTGTCTGCTCCTGAAGAGCTGGGGATGTTTGGGTCATGAGTTTGTATTGAAACTGCTAGACACAGAAAAAATGCATAGGAGTCCAGCAGGGCTAGAGCTAGGTGAAAAAAATCAAGGCTTTAATTGAAGTACCCACTTCCAAAATTACACAGAAAATTTGCGATTGGCTGCCACCTCATCCTGATAAGAACGTTCTGACTTAAATGTTCTCTGGAATTATTCCAGTCAGAATTGGACAGCACTTACCTGCTATGTAAAGTTCATGATTCCTGCTGCTCATCAAGACATGTCCAGTCACAAATGGAAGGGAATTAGGCATATAAATAGATTTGAAGTAACTATTATATGTGTGTGTGTTTTTAGAGTACTACAGGCCTCAGGTATATACTATTGGACTTGGTCTAAGAAGAAAATCTAGATTTAAGAGCTTTTAATTCACATCTAGATCTAAAATTTGGACTTGTTGGACTTTTCTTATTTTTAAACAAACAGATTTTCCATTAATGTACAAGCAAAAGCAGCAATCTGGCAGAAGAAGCAGTATTTAGTATATGCATCTGTATGCATGGCTCTCAGTTTCCTTTCTCCTTCTTTGCTGATAAATGACATTTTATTAAAAAAAAAAAACCCAGATGATCATTAACCACAGTTGCTATTTCTGCCAAAAAATCAAAGAAGCAGCAATCCTTCAAGTATTAAAATTCAATAAACAATCAGAGCACTTAGATGTTTTTTCAACTGGGCTTACAACAAGGACATTCTTGTTTTACTGTTACATTGGTTAACTCAAAATGCATTGCAAACGTACTGGGCAAATTCCTTTGTTCCCTTGCTCAAAGCACAAAATTATTTTTCAGACTGGAAAAACGCATTTTTACATTACAGATGACATGCAAACAATTTGGGATTTTTGAAAAAATGATACTCCCTTTTTCTTCCTTTCTTGTATAAAGAGAATTCATCCTCTTTCGTAGCAGGGGAAATATTTATTTTGGTCACCTAAACTTCATCAGGCAGGCTCTTTGCAGCTCACTTGTTTAACCAGTTACGTTTCTGAGAAGCACACGCACATCACCATTCTGACAGGATATAACAAACTGGACATTGAGAAATGATGACATCAGATTACTCTGAGAAGAAAAAACACAAAACAGTGATTACAAAAGACCTGTGAAAGAGGAGCCGTTGTCATACCACTTTGCAAAGTTGTATCTTCTGCTGCAGAGAGGTTTGACACCACAGAACTGCGCTCTGTGTAAGTGGAAGCTGGAGTTACGCATCCATCGGGCCAGTGATGTGCTCATTAATTGGGCTTCACGGGTCCCAGACTACTGCCACTCTGCCCTCAAAGTACAGCCTGACCCACAGACTGCATCAGCAGTCGAGAGAATGCTTTCGGTCCCCTAAAACCTTCATGGAACTCTTCTACACATTAGTATTCACTCCTGTGGTGTGCCAGGTTTTGCATGTGAAATAGATCTTAAAATTGACTTTACCATCTGTGATGTCACTAATATAGCAGTCTCTGAACTTCCTGAAACAGGATGACTATGAAGGATGCATCTATTTTGCCACAGATTTCTATAAAACAAAATGTTTTTCAGTAATTAAAGCTGGAGATGAACAAAGAAGGTACTCCGGGAAAACCACAGATTAATTTAAGCATAAATGACCCATTTAAGTTTTTTTTCCACTCAAGTAATGACTGAGGAAAATGAGTTCGGAGACTGATGAAGGATGCTGAATAGGTAATTATTGCTATTACAAACCTCTTAGTTTAATTTGTAGGAAATATGATTTGAAAATTAAATAGTACTTGATTTTTTTTTGTTTCAGTGTGGACTCTCTTTCAGCTGTGTCTAGCACTTTTGTTTCCCAGAATTTCAAGGACCTTTCCTTTTCCATTAATGATAGCATTAGATAACCAGAAGGGTCCATTTTTCAACAGTATTATCTCAGCAATAAATTACATTTTCCTCTTCTCTCTGGTTCCTGGTCTAAAGATCTCTACATGTTTTACAGGCCTTGGGTAAAAAGAGATAAAGATCAAATCTGGACACAGGTAGAGGCAGACGGAGGCTGATTTATGAGTGAAGACACAACATGCACCACAAAGCTTCTACTTTCAAAATTAATAATAGATGAGGACAAGACTGCATCCCCTACAAGGCAAAAGCAATCCACCTGTGTTGTGCTAGCCCTTCACTTCAACTACTCTCCTCCTTCACTGTGTTTTTTTCAAATTTCTTCCAGTTGTACTTATTCATATAACTAAGTCAATGACAGCAAACACTGTGTGTATTCCCATAGTGATGTTCTTTTAATTTTTTAACCTTCCAATATTTTTCAAATCTCTGTTAGAAATGTAACAGAGTCCAACGTCCAAATACAAAAAAACCAGACTTTGACTGACAATGGAAAAGTGGCTTTCCTGCTCTTCGAACTTCTTCTGGTTTTAAAACAATGGAGAACTAAAATTTTATTCATGGAAATATTGCTTGGTCTTATCGATACATTCCTACATTTGCTGAAGGATGATCACAATAAAGATACGTCCCCTGTACAGCAGGCAAAATAAAGAAATTAACTAAAGTGCCTCTTCTCCAGATGACTTGGAACCATTAAAGATAATTTTGATGTTTGCCAGTTGGTTGCAGGCATCTGCACTAGAGAACGTGTGGAAGCTGTATGTTCTGTACAGCAGTGGGCTAAGAATGAGAAGAGTGCTACATTCATGGCTTAGCAGATTTACTCTGTGGCAAATTTACGCAGTGACCTTGCAAAATGAACTGCTCCATCCATTTTTGCTACAGACACTCTAGCTTTAAAATCAGGTAAAACCAAGACCCTACGACTACAAAGGCCAGTCAGGCTTGTTCACGAGCAGGGTGCAGTCATCGAATGCTGCTGTTCAAGAGTGGGTTTTGGCTGGGATGGAGATAATTTTCTCCACAGTAGCTAGTGCAGGGCTATGTTTTGGATTTGTGACAGTTCAGGGATGTTTTAGTTACTGCTGAGCAGTGCTTGCACACAGCCAAGGCCTTTTCTGCTTCTCACACCACCCACCAGCGGGATGGCTGGGGGTGCACAAGAGGTTGGCAGGGGACACAGCCGGGACAGCTGACCCCAATGACCCAAGGGATGTTCCATACCATATGACGTCATGCTCACATATAAAGCTGGGGGAAGACGAAGGAAAGGGGGGATGTTCAGAGTGATGACGTTTGTCTTCCCAAGTCACCGTTACGTGTGATGGAGCCCTGCTTTCCTGGGGGTGGCTGAACACCTGCCTGCCTGCCGATGGGACGTGGGGAATGAATTCCTTTGTCTGTTTTTCTTGTGCACATGGCTTTTGCTTTACCTGTTAAATTGTCTTTCTCTCAACCCACAAGTTTTCTCACTTTCACCCTTCTGATTCTCTCCCCCGTCCCGCCAGGGAGCAGTGAGCGAGCGGCTGCGTGGGGCTGAGCTGCTGGCTGGGGTTAAACCACGAGAGTCTGAGAATGGGAAAATTATCTAATGCCAGCCCAAAGAAACAGAGAGACTGACGGCCATTTATCTATAGGGATGCACTCAGCAAGCGGAGGTGTAACGAACCATGTTGAACCATGGCACATAACCCATTTGACAAGACAGTCTGGCTACAAACCTATGGTCTTGAACTTATGCAATGGTCTTACTTTATAGACCGAGCTACTGGAATGAATGATAAAGCAGGAACATCCTAAAAATAGTGAAACACAATTAACATTTTTGTTGAACACAGTGGGATTGATTCATCAACCATAACAATTTTTTGAATAATTAACTGTGCTGAATTTTTCATTAAAAGCACAACATTCATACAGTGTAATTATTACAGTGTGAAAGACGTTTGAATTAGAACAAGATAACTTTGTCATTGGTAGGTAAATTCATAGTGTCAGGAAACGTTCTCCTCCCCAGGTTCTAGGAATTATGTGCCTAACATTCTCTTGCAGCACACAGTACAAGCTACTATTAATAATATATCTATAGCTGAACATAAGGTATGGAGGGAGTATTTAAAATGTTTAATTATTCAAATGAAGGAATTAATTGACTGTGCCTTTTTTGCAGTTCCACAATATTTCTAAACATTAGAAGAGCTCAGCATGCTAGGAAGAATATAATAAGTGCCTAGGAGGAAAGAAAAACTAAAATAAGTGGAAACCAAAAACTTTCCTAATAACTGGAGCTATGGCATGCACACTGTATATGCTGTCATTTGGAGTTATGTGCATAGATCAAAGACATGATGCATTCCTATGTATTTGGACTCCTGAATGGAAAGAAACCAGGTAAGAAAAAGATGAGCTTATCCTTCCTCGTGGAGTGTAGGCTGGTGGTGTTTGCACATTAACAGCCTAGCCAAGGCTCTCGCAGAGGTGGCAAGATTGCTGACTGGTGCTGGCATTTACCAATCAACTCGAATATAAATACATGTAAATTTACTTTTACTGTCTATTAATTAAATCTGTAGCACATGCAAATTCACAGTAAGATGGGTGGATACGCATGTGTCTCTTCCCTGTACATCTTTTTTTATGTTAGTATCTTGGCATGAATGGGAGAAACGTTTTCAGGGAAAAGGTACATCACATTTCACTGCTTGTAAATGCAGTACAAGGCTTTGATCTTTGGTGTTTAGGCTTTCAAGGGGTGTCTCCTTACACCCATTTCGTGATGTTTCATAACTCAAAATGTTTTCAGAGAATGCAGTGACCTTTTGAGTTGCACATGCCATAGGAATTATATTGTACTCCAGAGAAAACCTTGAAGAAAGGCCTTGAATGTGAACAAGTAATTACTGACTGGAGAGCCAGTGGAGTATATCTAGTGTTGGCGTAGTACTCGTACTTGTCCTGCCACTTCAGTTTTGAAGAGCAAAGTGAGGTCCAAATGATTCACATTTAGGCTTTCCATGACAACTGAAAGCAAGATGATATTCTGCTCACCAAAGAACCTCTTCCTTTTTCTGTCCTTCTGCATATTAATCTGAAGTAGCTTCTTCATCTCTTATTAATGGTTTCTGTTAAGTAAACAAAACAAAAACAACAGAAAGAAACCAGGGACAAGTTCTTCTTATGCTGAGAAGATGAAAGTAGGATTCAGAGTCCCGATTCTTGAGTTGATTAGGAACAGGCACCTGCTCGCTATCTTCTGCTAGCTATTTAACCTCCACAGAAGAGCCCTGGGTGAGACAGACCTCTGTGATCAGCACTTCACTGATGGTTGCCATGTTTTCCACTCAGTATGCAGTCTTTTAGGTTCATCCTTCTGAGGCAGCTAACTCTCTGTACATCTCTGAGAGAGCTTACGTATCCGAGTCTGCATTTGAGATTCTTCTCCAAAAGACAGGCATTATGGAAGAACAGTTTGAAGTCAGGCATTGGGAGCAGAGTAACTGGCTCTGGGGAAAAAACACATCTATGTATATACTATATATATATATGCACAAAATATGTATATAATATATAAAAAGTGCGATTGATGAATCTGATTCAGTGGGTGAAGGTCTTGATGTGCTATGCCTATTTGACAGACAAAATGTGATGTAATACTGTATCAAGAAGCTGCACTTCATTACAATATTTACTGCTGTATACAACAAATTTCTTTTATTCCTGATTCCAAAATGACAGTACCTTTCTGCCTTCATCAGTTCTCAAGCAATTCTAACCTAGTCTCATCTGTCACCATATTGTTTGATTATTTCTGTGGAAAGCATTAAAGAATTCTGAATTGGTGAGAATTTGCCAGTGCTGAACTTTTGGCAAAATAGCATTCATTATTGTACTTCCAAGCTTACCTAGATGGAGATCATCACATTCCTTGCTGGAACAGGCGGATGGGAAAGCAACTATTCTTCTTGCCTCTCTAGAAATCTTCAAGGCTAATTTGGCTCAAGAGAAGGTCAAACTTAACTGGAAACCAGGTTGGTTTACGTATTTGTTTTCAGGCAAGCTATAGTCAAAGTTTAAATATTGTTAAATATAAAATGTATAGCCATATAAAGAAGTTATTTATGCAAGTCAGCATATTTTCATTCATCTAGCAAGGAGGAGGAATCTGTGCAGAGAATCAGCATAAAGACTCTGCATAACTTTTGTCTGCCCTAAGCGTTCTGTTGAGAATTTATTTGGGACTGAACTGACTGTTTGCATAAGGCAAAAATTCTTTCCCAGTGCAGGTTTTGTAAGCCAGTATTGCTAAACTGCAGTAGGGATCCTCCCACTGTGCATTTTAAGGCATTGAGGTATCTGTCCATGGTCTGTTTATGCACTTGACATGCTACAATCCTTGAAGTCCATCTACTGTAAATAAGGATGGGACGCTTGTCTAGGAACAGGCTGGGAAGCCCTGACCTGAAGAAGCATCTGTTACCTTGCTGTCAGCCAGAAATAATGACATCATAACCAGACTGGCACTAGAATTTCCAGTCTTTGCTCTTGCCTTCCAAAGCCAGAAGAAATCCATGTAGTTCTGGTGTTGTACTCTATTTTTCCCCTTCAGCTCCTCATTGGGCAAACTGGCACCCTTTGCCTTAATAAAAAGAATGATCAATTTTTTACTAACAACCAGCAGAGAATACTTGCTTTTAAGGCTTCTGCCAAGTTTGCTTAATTGGACTCTTTGGATGAAAAAAGCTAGCATAAGGCTATGCTAGTAGTCTCAAAGCTCTGATTTTCACACTTTAGCACTAATTTGCTTCTGGATAAACTTTGGTTAATCAGATTTCTGCAACTCAAGCAAATAAAGAGTGAAATTCACCATGGCTAAAAGGACCCCTGGTCTCATTTAGATCCATTAGAATTTCATCTACTAATATTCTCCCAGTACTTACTACTTCATCCAGCTTTTGAAGTATAATTGCTTTGGAAGCATCCAGGTATGTACACAGATAAAGTATTTCAGTAGCTAAAATCCATTCAAAATTAATTTCTCAATGAAAAATGTTTTACGTTTAACTCCTAATATACTGAATTACAGATTTGTAAACCTTGGAGACTGACATTGGGTTTCCCTGCAACAGAAGTTCTTCCACTTACTCCTGAGAATACCTCGTTCTAGTTCTGCAGGTGAAAGATTAGCACCATGTGCACACCTACTCCGACTCTGACTTATAACGATGCTGCCAGCAAGGACACAAAGGGGTGTCAAGTGCAATGGCATTCTTGTACAATGCAGCTGTTAAGAATTTGGAAATTTAAAATTGCAGTGCTTACTCTTTGAAACTTGGAGTTGAGTAAATATTGTGAGAAAGGTTTTGTGAACCAATGAGATTGCTATTATTTTTCACTTTTTTCCTTTCTTGAGGAAAAGAGAATTGCAATATTTCCGGGTTTTTACATAGCCTAGTCTAGCAAGTATTTTTCTCATCTTCTGGATAAAAAAACCCCAACAACAAACCAAACAAAAAACCTCATCCTTGTATAAATCCTATGTAAATAGAAAAAGTGCCAGGTTAACTTAGAGGACTTTCTGTTTGAGCTTCTGAACAATAAATCTCACCTGAACAAACATAATAATACCATTCTGGGTAAAACTTGCCTGTGATGACTGAGCAGATAGGAATATAATTTTTTTTTTTTTTTTTTTTGCCAAGAAGGAGAACTCACATTTATTTATTTATTCATTTATCAGCTAGGGTTTCAGAGGAGTTTTTTAGCAAGAGAATAATATACCATATGGGTGTCATTTCTGAAAAAATCGCGCACCTCTCATACAGTCTAGACTAAATCAAAGTGAAGAGAGCATTTTGCGGTTTCTGCAAGTAAATTCGTAAAGACCAACAAGACTCAACAGATTTTTAGGACAAAATCATAAACTTGTTGTGGTGAGCACCATGATGTGTGTGGGAGGAGGGAGAAGTGCCAGCTGGATCCATCATCTATCTTGGCAATTATACTCTGTTCATCACCATGGTATCAGAACACCTTTACAAGCTCTAAGAGTGATCACAGTAAAGGATCTCTAGTTTTAACTCATGTCCTAGGAGGGATGGCTTTGCTATTCTCGTTATTGTTACTGTGGAACAGGTAGGTGAAAATAAGGCATTTTACACTTTATTCTTAAGGAGCCAAGGTTTGTAATTGTTCCAGTATCATCAGGGTACGAATGCCACAGCTGTATGCTGTTATCTGTTCATGGTGTAGAGATGACTCTTCTCGTGTCCTAGAGGAATGGAGCTGCAGTGAAAGGTCATGAAGTCAGCGAGAAGTAGTCTTCATCCTCTTACGTTGTCAGGGCACAGAGAAGTTGCTTAGGGTGGATGCAGGCAGGAAGGTAGAAACAAGGATTGTTGAATACCCTGCTGATTTTATTGGCTTCCCTGGTAGCGTGGGCGGCTTCCCTCAGCAGATGTGCTAGAGAGCTGTCCTTATCCCTCTGCCAGCACACCGTGCCTCCCCTGGGCCGCAGCGTGCCGATGGGCACAGAGACCACGGTGCTGTCTGAATATGTTCTGAGCAGCGTGTGGCTATCGGCACTGGAGCTTAAAGGGGTGCTGTACGCGAAAATATTACTTCCTTAATTATTTCTACATTCTCTCGTATAATAGGCATCGGAATGTGGCCCTTATTATTTTTGTCTTTAACTTTTTTTTTCTTTATCCTTTAATGTTAGATTTTGGTTTTGTTTTCATTATGAATAACGCTAACATTATGAAATGGCCCCATTGAAACAAATGAAATTTTATGTCCTATAAAGAACATCTCAATGAGAATAAACTTATTAAATCTTGATCCTTAGCGTGGAATCTTCACTCCATTGAATTTAATGGTAATATTCCTGTTAACACTAATGAGTCAAGACTTTGTCCTTTGCATACAGCTGTCAATAAGTAATTAATGATAACCAGCAGACCTAATACTAAAAAAAAATCCTTTGCAATGAGATGAAAAGATTGAAAACTGGACCCAGGTTCAGGCTTTGCATGGAGGATCTATTTCTGATCTTGCTGTGCAAGTGGTTTTTTTAACTTGAGCTAAACATTATGACAGAAACAAGTGAGATAATTGTGTATTATGAGATATCTGCTCTTTTTCACTTATGGTCATTTTATGTGTTGAAATACTTGCATTGTTTATGTAGGAAAGCGATCCTATTGTTCAGCCATCTAAATTATCTGTTTCTTCATCATATTATCAAGGCTCACTTCAACTGTTCTAGTTTGCATAGAAATTACATGCAATTTCCTTTTTAATTTTGTTTTTTTTTCTTTTTAAAGAAGAACAATCACTATATTCACAGGGAGAATTTGTTAAACTGGAAAATCATATTTAAGACTTCAAGGTGTATATAAATTACAAAATTGACTTTAAAGAGGCCAGCTTTCTGTCAGGTGTGTGGGTGTGAATGACAGACTGATTCCCACACACACCCAAGAAAATGTGACTTGTCCTTTTACCAAGTATTCAGTTACAACTGGCCCTACATATATATATATATATATATAAAATTTCCATATTATACAGAAGTATTCCTTTTGCATTCTTTGCATTTTACTCCAATGTTACTTGCCTATATAAAGATCAAATAATCCATTCTGAAAACTGTACTCCCAAGTGCCAGCGTTTTGTGTTAAAAATGCATTTAACCTTATTGTTCTCTGCAGTAATCTCCTATATAAGTGTTAGGAAGCAGATATCCTAAATATGTTATTAACATTAGATTGTATTTAGCAGGTTAGAGATAATCTGCTGATTTAAGTAAACACTACAACAAAAAGATACCACTAGAATCTGCTGTCAGCTTCTTTTTGCACCACTTCTCAAGACTCCCTAATGTGCATTTCACATTACAGTTAAAATCCTTTTATTTGTCCTATTATTTATCCAGCTGTGGGATCACTGCACTTTCACAATAATAAAAAACTCCAAAACTCCAGGAGTTTTTTTTTCCCCAAGGAAAAAAAAAAGATTATAAAAAATGTTCTGCTACACATTATTTACTTTAAGCATTTACTTTTCAGTTTACTATTGCCATGATGCAAAGAGCAAGGAGAGTGGATTGATGCCTTTTCATTCAAGATAGGTATAACAGAATACCCAGATAGATGTTCTACATAGATATTCCATATATGTAGGTATAACAGAGTTGCACCGTGCTGAGAAATATCAATGATGAATCCTGTTAACATTATCAAAATGGTCTCTAGAAAGAAAACATAAGAAATGGCATTTACATTTCCACCTTGAGGTCTTCATGGTTTTTTAGGACCCATCTGTCAGTACACCTGGTTGACAGATCACTTCTTCTCACTGGCGCTCACGGTAGAGGACAGAGAAGCAAATCCCTTTGGAGCCAGCTTTAGAACTGCTCTTTACATTGGCTGTCAAGAAGGGACAGTTGTTACCATCTGCCCAAAATCGTGGTCTGGAACCTGTATGTGTATTTGTACACATCAACAGTTTTCCAACATATGTGCCTAAATTTAGTCTCTGAATTTGTTATTGGGCTTTCAGATATGTGACCCAGTTTTCAGAAGTACTGACCACTCAGACATCTGGTGATTTCAGTGTAAGCTGTGATTATTCAGCATCTCTTGAACAAAATCACCCAGTGCAGTTTCCATTTTAAATCAATTGAAAGACAGTTGTTGAATTAGTAGATACTGAGTTGGCCTGGGGATATTTAACCTTTGGCACCCACATTTGACACTCTTGGCCAGGCGTGGTAATCACGTAAGTGGATCTGATAGCCACATGAAAACTGCAGTGTCATATAATCAAAAAAGCATCACAGAACTCAGACCGTTATTACTTTCTCTGTACCTCTTATTTCATCTGTCTTGTGACTTACCATTTTAAAATCCTGAGCACCTTTTAACAGTTAGCTTCCTTTAAAAATGGAACTGAGCTGTCAGAGAAATTTTCTTCTTCATAAATCTGAAAGTTCCTAGATCTGTGTATCATTACAATACATAAGATACAAAATGCATCAAGCCTTGGATGGGCATGTTGTGCCAAAGATACGGAGAGACATCATTAAAGCTTATTATCAGGGAAGAACACTAAAAAGGTCTAATGTTCAGTAAGAACTTTTGATTTTGGTTGCCTGGCAGTACATTTTGGAAGACATGCAAAATATACGGTGGCTAAAATAGTTAGTTAGTTAATACAGCAACTTTACATTTCTGTGAAGAGCAAGTTCTTCGCTTCTGAGGTTTACAGCTCCCTTCTACAGCCCTTGAGGTTAATGGCGCTAAAACTGACAGACTGTAACTGACTCACTAATTTGACTTCTTTCTGTTCTGACTTCCATCCGTGGATGTTCCAGGCCTAGGGAATGCGCATTCTAGACTAAAACTTGGCTACCTCTTAATCTCAGTTACTGCAGAGTGTTTAGAAGAGGTAGTGGTTAGATCGGCTCCTCGGCTCTTCTAACGTGCGCCAGAGCCAGACAGCAGAGGATTAGGAAATTTTCTCTGCCATGTGTCCCCTTCTCTGTCTAAGCACAGCTTCTCTATGCTCAGGCACGGTATACAGCCTATTAGACCGACTTTAACCTTGAAAATTTTTAATGCTATTTTAGGTCTGTTTAGAAAGGCTTCCTCTCTGCCTTGAAAAGTTGAACTCATGGGAACAAAGATGGTTGGGTTTTCAGTTGGAAGGACACCAAAGCAGTTCCATTTTTTTTGATCCTCTGCAGCCTTTCTCTCCTTTTCTGTTAACGAGACATAAAGATCTTGCTGGCACGAGTGTGGAATGAGCTGCAGAGCTGCCTTTGACGGTTGCAGTAGTCCTCAGACACCTGGCCAGTCATTCCAGATCTAAATTCCACCGCAGTCTAATTTATACCAAGCAGAAATACACCTTGTTCACAGGCACTTGCCGTACTGTTACAATTCAAAGGAAACATCAGTTTTGCCAAAGAGAGAAAGTGACTGGCAGTTTTCCCTGTTCGAAATCAGAGGAATAGCAACAGGCAGACCTGAGGGCACAGCTCATTTTTCAGCTGCGCTGCTGAAAGCTGCTTTAGACATTTTGGCACTTTTTTCCCACTGCTGTATACTGAAGACGTTTGCAGTATACATGTGTTTCCTCTTGTATATTTGCAAGTACTCCACTTACCTTCTAAATTTATCTGAATTTTTCTGAATTTCCTTTGAATTAAACTGAAGCTACAAGAACTCTCAGGATTTCTGTAAGTCAGCTCCAAATGCGAATGCTGTTACTGCCTGTCCCGACCCCAACCCATGCAATTACTACAGTTTTGGTTTTACAAGAAGACTGAAGAGAAAAATATTAGGCGATAAAGGTAATTTCTACATTGCAGAATTGCAATAACTTATCTTCCTCCTCAGTGAGCCATGAAAACAAGTCTCTTGTGCTTTTTCATTCATGAAGCACCTCCTGGCTCATTAAGATCTCTTGATGGTGATCCCTTTGCTATGTGCAAAGTGTATTTTTTTTCAGACTTGATGACAACAACTAAAAAAAGCTCAATGTTTGTACGATGTTCTAGTTAAAGTTGCTATGAATCCATGAAAGTACAAGAACAAGCTCATTCTGTCCCAGTCTGTATGTGCATCTTTTTTAATGAAAAGAGAAAGGTTAGTTTAAAAGATGTGCGCTCAGCAATTATAAAAGAAGTATATTTAGTGTCAACACACTGCAGGCTGGGATTTCACACGTTGCTGCACTGATACGATACTAAAAAGGCTTATGAAGTGTTAGCTGCGTAACTAAAAGAAAGGTCTAGAACCAATCGTGTTCTAACCACCCAGCGAGCCCAATAGCAACGGGAAAGCACACTCCTCGTGGAGGAATGACAAAACGCAGCAGCAGCAAACGGGGCTGTCTGACGTACGCTGATTCAAGAATGGAAAGGTGTTCCGACCAAACTTCTGTGTTGTGTCATTCTGGGCTGTTTACAGTATTTGTAAATCATGGGACTGCTTTCAGTATCTATAAACTTCCTGGCACTTGCAGCCTCCTTGTTAAAGACATTTTGCTGCTTCAACTCATGTCCACTAAGGTATTTCATGTCTCAAGCTACCTTATTGCTCCACAGCAGACATCTTCTAACATTTAACTTATGTTCAAAGACTAGTGATTGCAAACATGCTGCCGTTGGGCTGCTATAGTAGAATCATCACCCCTCTTGTCTTCCAGCTGCAATACATTTTGTATCTATACATCCAAACATCCCATTACAGTATGAAATAACTATCAAGAAAACAGACATTGACTGCTTCATTCTAGTTTCCACATGACATTTCTTATCACAAAATACCTTTCACGTCAATACTGCCTGAGATCAGGCCTGTCTAGCTGCTTTTCTGACAGATTTTCACAGCTCTGGAATGTCTGCTAATAATAATGATTGAGCTATATGGCATTTCTTGGGAATTAATGTTGGCTGGAAAGCTCCATTGACTCAGTGCTCGGCAAAGGACTATTCTCTCTAGCAGGTAGTCAGTCCCTGGGAAATACTCAGAGGTGGATCAACATTGTTATTATTAACAAAAATGAAATATCACATTTGGAACATTATCATTGCAATTGCTCCATATGTTCTAATTGTTCTATATTCTTCACGTTTATCACCACCTCAACATTCAGGTTAACTCATTAACTTTCTCTCCTAATTTTACTCTTTTTCCAACTCTCTTATTTACATAAAAAACCCTGCAAGAATCGGTTCTAAGAGTATATACAATTAAACACAGAATTGAACATGTATAATGCACAAATACATACATAGAGTATGAGTGTGTATGCATTTATATAACTTCCTCTGGGACCTGGCTATACATTGCTACAGGATTTACCACACACACACACGCACAAAAAAAAGCAGCCTATTTTCTAGCATAAATTTGAACAACAAGCATTGCCATTGATCCACATGTGAAAGTCTCAGTGAAAACTAGTGAAAGAAATTAGAGGAAAATAGAAAATATAACAGGAATACTTAATTTTGTATAAGGTCTGTGCCTAAAATTAAGTATTTCACTTAAGTAAATGGATATGCACTTCAGTAAAGACAACTCTGTAGGTTCTAGTAGAAACATTGATCTTCTCAATTGTTTCAGAGGCAAAAATACATGCCTTATGGGATAAAACTGTAGAAAATTAGGTAATTATTACTTACCTTAAAGCAATGTAAAAAAGAGAAGTCTTGAAAGTAGAAGGCGACGGTGCTAAACTGGGAAATCTTTCGTGTTTCTCAACTTGATAAAGACAACTGAAATAAATTAGAAGTTTATTGACTGACTTCATTGAGAAAACCTTTATAAAATCACATAATGACCCAAGATGTGCCTCAGTACTGTGTGTAATACCCATTTCTCTCAGCGAGTTTTCTTGTTTTCATTATTATACTTGGCAATTTTATATTTTGACCATGCAGGTGTTCTTACAACTAGATACTACGAAGCCATTAAAACACAGTGCCACAGGTCTATTAAAAAGAGTTCGTGCCTTAGTCTAGAACAACTCTAATTCATTGTTGGCGTCCTAAGACATGGTACAGCTAAAATAACTTCACTGCTAATACGACCAACAGGCACCAAGAGCGTAACAGCTAGAGTGACTCATGATTAATTAGGGTACCATGATTTATGGGTTCTGGGTTCTGTGGGTCTGACCCCAAGTCGTATGGTGCCACAGGAAACTTTTTTTTCAAGGGGCTTTAATCACCCTCCTGTTTTCCTCAGCACATGGCGCTTAGGGTCAGATTCTGATCGCATGGACCCGAATCCTGCAAACGTTAGATGCTAGCCTAACTCCTTTGGGCTTTTTTGCTATAGGGGAATTCTTAAGGAAAACCTCAGGGAGTCGGCGAAACAAGAAACTTGTACCATAGTTAGTCAGGATTAATAGCCCGTAAAATAAATCATTTTTAATGTTATTATTTCTGTACATGTATAGCACTGATCATGCAAAATATTTAAGCAGCTTTTTAGCAGAGCAACAGGGAAACTTGCATAATCTTAAGCGCCTGACAGGACTGGACCTTAAAAGTCTCCAGATGCAATAATGAGTATGGAACAGATTCATTTTGTGCAGTATTTTCAGCACAAACTGCATCACAAAGTGTTAAATAATAAATAATAGCAGAGAGAGGTATACACAGGGGAGGAACGATACGATTTCAGAGGAGACTTGAAAGGGGATGTTGAGGAGGTGGAGGTTTTAAGAATTAAATATTAAAAACCTGAAAGGCTGGTTTTGGCCGGGACCGACTGTTTTTCTTGGCTGAGAAATAACGGGGCTTTCTAGCCTGCCTCCCGGACAACGATGCAAGGCTTGCCGTCAGGCTGTTCGGTGCAACCATCACCGTACTTAGAGTCTATTTTTAAGAGCAGGCAAAGGATCGCAATCAGCCAGCTACAGCCCTCTCCGGTTCCGAACGTCTGCGCCGTCCTCTGCCTCACCTCTCCGGCTGCCTACCGCTTAGCCACGCCGGGCCGGCGGGTCCCAGCAGCGGCGGGCGGGGCGGGGCGGGGCGCACCGGGCCCTTCCCGGGGCAGCAGCGGCCGCGGGCCCGGCGAGGCGGGGGCAGACGAGCCCCCGAGGGAGAGGGAAGCTGCTGTATTTAAGCAGCAGCCCGCACTGTTCAATCACGCCACAATGGGCTTATTGCCTACGTTTGGTGGCAGCACAGTATTCGGGATAACGTTACCGCTCCTCGCGCAGGTTGCCGCCGACCCAAAAGACGGAGATGCGAGAGTTAAATAGCAGGGACGGGGAGTGAATCACTAAAGAGTCTTTCCCAGAGCCCGCTCTCTGTTTTGGGGAAGTTATTTTCATTCTGTGTCTTGCAAACGACCCGCAGCCTCGCCGTGTCCGCCGGAGCCCGCCCGACTGACGTTATAACGAGATTTTTAAATAAACGATGCGCCGGGGCAGCTCGTGTTTAGCAGACGTAGGGCGCGCAGTGCAAGTAACGCCGTACCTGTGCACGGCGCGCCGGGGAGGGCAGCGCCCGCTCACGCCCGCGGTCTAGCGGCGGTGCGGCCCCATGGACGCCGCTCCGCCGGGGCCCGCCCTCGCCTCACAGGTAAGCGAACTGCCGGGAGCGGTCGCCGGGGGAAGGAGCGCCCCGCTTACCGGGGCAGTGCCGCTCCGCTCTCCTCGCTCGGGGCCGCCACCGGTTTCCCTCAGGGCGCCCACCCCGGCCTGGCGCCCGCGGCGCGGGGCTGAGTCCGCCGGGGGCCCCGCTCCGGTTCCCGTTCCGCTCCCGATCCCGCTCGCGTTCCCGTTCCCGCCGCCCGGGCCGGCGCGCGCTGGCCGGTGCCCCCTCAGCGCGGCGAGCGGGGGGGGGCAGGAGGAGGAGGCGCCGCTCCCGCGCTTTTGGAGACGCACCTGTGGGGAGCGCCCGCCTGGGCGGGAAGTCTCTTATGTAAGGGATGGCGGGCAGCGGGGCCGGACCCAGAGGGGGGCGAGGGGGGCCCGCACCCGGAGGGGGGCTGCGGGGAGTGGGGAGAGCCGCTGAGGGGGAGCCGGCCCCAGAGAGGGGCTGAGGGGGAGGGGGAGGGGGGGGAAGCCGCGGCCCCGCAGAGGGGCTGCTGAGGGGGCTGCGCAGGGGGTGCTGGGGCGGGGGACGGGGGGGACGGGCAGGCTGGCGGGGAGCCCCGGGTCTCTGGCGCGCAGCCTCCCGCGGGCGCCTCGGAGGACGGGCCGGGCTCGCCGGGCTGCCTCGCCCGCACGCTGCCCGCCGAGGCGGGTTTCCCCGTTGGCGGCAGCCCTTCCTCGCCGGCTGGATGCCGCGGCGAGCCCGTCCAGCCTCCCGCGCCCTGCCCTGGCGGCCGTCGCCTCCCGCGGGCTCGCCCGGCTCCCGGCGCGGCTCGGCGGGCGCCGTGGCTGGCTGAGGGAGTTGTGCGAGACACCGCGCCGGGCTCGGCGGGGGAGCGGAAGGTGGATGCCCCGGCGGCCGCACGCCGGCACCAGGCGGCGCGGGGAGGCTCGGCGCTCGCCCCCCCCCCCCCTCCTCCCGCCCGCCCCTGCAGCGCCCTCGCCTCAGCCCTCCCGCCCCGTGGCCCGCTCCACGCCCCTCTGGCCAGCCCCCCCCCCCCCAACCCCGCCGCGCAGCGCGGTGCCCCGCGCTCCCGCCACCGCCGCCCCTCGGTCCTCCTCCTCCTCCTCATCCTCCTCCTCCTCATCCTCCTCCTCCTCCCGCGCGCTCCACAAGTGCCGCGCGCTCGCTCCGCCGGCGCGGGCTGCGGACACTGCTGGGGGCGGCGGCCCCGGCCCGGCCGCGCGGGGCTGTCCCTGGTGCTGAGGGGAGCGCGGGAGCGCGGGGCCGGCCCTGACCCAGCCGCTTTATGTTCAGCTCCTGGCGCAGCGCAGCATCCAGCAGCTCGAGCGGCGGCGGCGGCATCGCTGAGCCGGGGCTGGGAGGCAGAATGGAAGGCTTTATTCGGCTGCTCTTCGGCTACTTGGTGGCGGACCTTCTCACGCTGGTGTGCCGGGCTCAGGAGAAAGCTGGCCAGCAGCTGGGGAGCTTCGTGGTGCTCTCGGGAGGAAACCACTCCAGCCTTGGGGAACAGCTAGATCCCTCCGAGCCACCTCCCACCCCGGACTTCTGCAGGGGCTACTTCGACGTGATGGGGCAGTGGGACCCCCCCTTTAACTGCAGCTCGGGGGAGTTCATCTTCTGCTGCGGCACTTGTGGCTTCAGGTTTTGCTGCAAGTTCAAGAAGACGAGGCTGGATCAAAGCACCTGCACAAACTACGAGACGCCGTTGTGGATGAACACTGGGAAGCCTCCTTCCCGCATAGACGACCCTCTGCACGACCCTACCAGGGATAAAACCAACCTCATTGTCTACATCATCTGTGGGGTTGTGGCAGTCATGGTGCTGGTGGGGATCTTCACCAAACTAGGGCTGGAGAAGGCGCACAGACCCCAGCGGGAGCACATGTCCAGGTAAGGCCGAGTGCCAGGCAGCAGGGTCCCCTTCCCCGCTACCTTCCCCCCTTGCCCCTAAAGGGGAGAGAGGAGCCCATGTGTTCCTGCCAAACAAGCAGGCTGCATTCCCCTGCAAGGCAACCGAGAGAGACCAACTTTGGAGAGCAGAGCTCCTGCGGGTCCCCAGGCCCAGGTTATCAAAGTACATGCAGAGTGAGGAAGACTAGAAATAATCGTGGAGTCTGCACAGACAGTAGTCCATTTTTGTCTGCAGTGTCTGACCCTCTCCCCAACAAGATCCAGCAACTGTTCCCAGATATACTGTGCGTGAATAGGGAAACAAAAAAAAATAAAATCCTGAAACCAGCAACACTGAATTATAGAAAGCCTGACAGGTTCCCTCTTCCAACTGTTTCAAAGCTTGGAAAATGTTTTTACTTAACAGAAGGATGTAAACAAATGCCATCTCACCCTCCCTCTCCAGCTGCAAAATGGTTTTGGCAGGACCTTCCCTACTCCCCCAACCCTTGCAAGTGTATGAGCTATTTGTAAAATTTCTAAGCTGTGAAAATGAGCCAGGGTGGAAGGGAAGAGGGAGACACAAAAAGGAAAAGGTATTGTAGAATTTCTTAACATTTTTTCAGTTGCTGTTGAAAGGTAAAAAATGGAATACGAAAGTCTTGTCTCATCCTTATATGTGTGTGTTATACTCCGTATCCACAGTGTAATGGCTGAGTTACATCAAAGAGAACCTCCCCCACCTAGAGTTAGGCATGCTGTGTACCAACTACTCCGGATACTGGCTGCCTCGTGGTGGATAGGCAGGTGGGCAACTCAGGACAGAGCCCAATGGCTTTAACAACATATTCCAAACCCAGATTGTCACAGCAGTTCAAAATCAAGGCATAACACATTTGTCAAGTTTGCAGTCTGTCTGATTCTTTATGCTAATCCCAGGCACATGAAAGTAAAGCAGATGGGTGAAAGGCATTAAAAAAGCCAAACAGCTCCATTAAAGAGTCTAAATAGATTCCAGCATATTGGGCACCTTTGGTGATGAAATGCAATTGAAAGGATACCTTCTACTGGATGTGCGGTGTAGCAGAAAGCTTCCTCGGGCCCTGACTGGTAATGGTGTAGGTCACAATCTTTCAAGCTTAGACGAAGAGTCCTCCTTTGAAAGATAGTCTAAGAGATCAACTCAACACCTGGAGCTGTATTTTTTTACTGAAGTTTCTGCATGACTTTTTGATTAACTGCTTATCCTGAAATGAACAGGGAAAGCCACAAAAATACTCCTGCAAATGCATCACCAGTTCACTAGCAATTATTTGCTGTTTATAAACTGGCTGATATGGATACGCATTTACTACCGATGAACAAAGCACATTGCAGAAATTTTTGTCAACACTGTGTGTCAGTGATACTTCTGCAAAGATGTTTTTTGTTGAGCAAGGTATAATAATCCTTCGGTCTTTTTGAATGTTCTCAACTACTAAATTGAGAAAAAGAATACATGGGTCCCAATTTTGTTTTTAAATCTTACTCTTAAACTACAGAGCTTGTCTGGAAAAAGCTCTCCCTTGCTTCAGCCTCTTCCTGTAGTGTCTTCATGCAAGCAAAAAGGCAGGGCTCGTAACACTGACAAAAACCGGGACAGAGTGAAGTTGTGGCCATCCCTGCTTATATGTATGGCTTAAATATGTCCTATTTCTACTAGTAGAAATATTTGCTATCTAAAGTACAGGTGTGAAGTATTCTGAAAGGATATTCTGTCTTAGTTTATGGAAATAGAATTATAGGGGATTGGAAAATCATTCTGAAATCCTTCAGTCATGTATGCATAACGATTAGGTTTCTGAAGTGGTTCTTAGAAAAGGTCGTCTGTTACCCTGATTACTTAACAGTGTCTGAGATCTTGTACTTTTCTTGCCATGAAAATGTTCAAGTCAGGATTATATAGAAACTTGGAAAGTCATGATCACATGGAAAAACAGTCACCCACTCAGTACACATAATAGCTAGTCATGTTCTGAAAAAGCAGCGCTATAGCTTTTTTTTTTTTAAAAAAAAAGTTCTCACACTCCTATTACAGCTGTGGGGTGGGCTTACCAATAATTTGAAAAGGAATTAGATTTGTAAATCCCTTCGGCAATCTAAAAATCTGTTCATTGAGTGAAGAATTGAAGTAACCTTTTTGTCCTCGAATGTGTGTTTAACTAAAATATTCCATCCTAGCTCATTCTACACTGCTAATGTTCTGAAAGAAAGGCTGCAATGCTTAAGAAATAAATAATTTATCTGTTTAAACAGTTAATAGTACCAACAGTTAAAATAATATGTAGCCTATATTCATATTCACCTTCTTTTATAATACTCATCACTACAATATAAAAAAAAACCCCAAACCAGAAAGAACACTTCTTATGTTTTTTGCTGTACTGAGCCTTATTAATAAGCAAAAGTGTAATGCATTAAGAGTGTTAGATAGGCCAAACCAAAAGTACTAAGTGTTACTCCATTTTGGCTGGCAGCAAGAAACACACGGAGACTGATTCATCATCTATTTCCTTAGCTGAGATTGTCTCCTTTCCCTTCCCTAGCCAATGGCTACATGAAACACTTGAATCCTCTTCGTTCCTATGAACACATTCACCTAGGGAGGGGATGGTACTGCTTATTGAAAAAGACAATGCATAATGTAATCTGATCTTTTTTTGAGGGCTGTTTTTTTTTAAAAAAAGTGAACAGAATACAACTGGTGTAAATTATGTATTTCCGGTTTTGATTTATTAAAAATATTTAAAAATATGAACAGAGACCTAGCACATGGGAATAAGAACATTGACTTATAAATAGGAAGCAAAACTGTGCCACACTTATTAGTTCCTTGCATTATTTCATCTTGAAGTCAGTCGATCTGCTGTTGCAGTAAGGCACTGGTGTGTGTAAGAGTGGTACAATGGTAATAAAGGAAACTTGGCACGCTGGGCGAGCACACTTTCTATACACTCGCCTTTCCTTACATTTTGTTTACTGCTATACCAAAACAAACCAAGAACACGCCATTAATTTCACTGAGTTCTGAAATATTCAACAATGAAAAAGTATCAGGGAAATGTATTTATTTAGTGAAAACAATCCATAGGAAAAAAAAAATCTGTATTGGGCAAGTCCTTTTAGGAAAAAAGAGTCAAAATTTGTCCTTTTTTTAGAGAGCTTGTTACTTCCTTTTGTTTTGAGAAAAAAGGCCAAGTGTGGCACTGTTCACATTTTCTTTCTTGTTAGATCAGTGCTTTTCAGTAAAACACTCTTACTGTTGGCATGGAACTGTAAATCTGGAAGATGAAAATGGAGAGGGGAGTACAGTATTAATTCTACATGGCATATTTCGCTTTAGACATCATATGATAATGTTTTGTTTGTTTCATTCTCCTCATTTTTTAATTTGTTACTTGACATTAAAAGGAGATAAATATCCCCTTCAGCTCCAGTGTCCAAGAACTAAGCAGTAACAGTAGTCTCCAAACAGAGTAACTCTTCCTTTACCATCCCGCTTTCTAAGAGAAGGAGGGAATAAGATGTTATCAGATATGGCAAAGGGAATGGATGTGGCAGTGTTGTGCCTAAAAGGCAACAGAATCGATCTGCCTCCTTGAAGCAGACCTGGAAGCTCTGTCAGACATGAGGGCAGCATGTTCTTGCTGCTCAAGACTACATCAATGGGAATTCCAGACTCCATCAGTTAAAGTGGAGAATTCTCTCCTGAAAATGAGTGGAAGAGGGAAAAGCTTTACTTCTGTTTCATGGAGGAGATTTTTCTGTAAATAAAACCACACCCTTGTCTTCTTCCCTAATCCTGGTGGAGAATGTGCAAAGAAACCAAGAGCCGAAAGGACAATATTTACAATCACGCTCGTATGTTATAGCTCCCGGTTTTTTGAAGCAGTGCTTCTGACAGTATGTTAGCAGCCTTCCAAACATTGTGAACCATCTGAGCTCTTCTTTCTTCCTTCACAATGTGCTGAGCTCATGAGTTAAGTCTTTTGTTGATTATTCAAAAGGCATGTACCTGGGGCCAAAAATAGTCTGACTTGCCAAAATCCTGAATCCTATGTGTGAAATTACTTCCCTTATGCGTTTTGACCCAGTTTTGGAGGCAAAATATGACAAGTGACTTTTCATGAAATAACCTGTGTTTCAGCTTCTTCAAGCTTGTACCCGTAAGGGAAATGCCTGGCTCCACATGCTTTATAACACCCAAAAATACATATCCAAAGAGAAAAAACTTATGGCAAGAGAAATGCTGAAGTTTTGTGATACTTGGATAGTTCTGGGCCATGACCTCCAGTGTAGGTAACAGTTCTCCACTTCTGTAATACTGCAATCAATATCAATACACAGGACCTAATGATAGCGCTGCCTGAGTAGAAGGTTATCTTGTATTTGGCATTTCCTTAAAAAATCATTCAATATAGCAAAGCTGTAGATAAAGACCCTCTGCGTATATAAGTTTTCAGTGGGGCCCACCCTAACTATTTCTTCAGATAACAAACAAAATCTGTATGACGCTATTCAGGTGAGACAAATGCATGAAGGTATTGTAACGGTCTGTTGGCCTGTGTGCAATTTTTTGACGCAAACATCTATTCCAGGATTTTGTGACGTACTGGGACACAAACCTCCCCTTATCCATTTCATTGTACGGGCAAATCCCTAAAAGAACAAAATGCAGGTACAGCATTTCCTTTGTGCTTCAGTGATACAAGCTGCTGCACATTTTTAACTCTCCCTGACATCAGTGGAAGATAAGGACAAGCTCTTTGTTATAGGAGCTGTTCTGCCCTGAGAAAACTGTACAACTTTGGCTAACACAGTATAAACATAGGTGCTGTGTTATTAAAAATAGAACTTATGGTGAGCAGTTCCTTTTTTCTTAATATAGTGGGAGTTGGGACAGCTAATTCCTTGAAACCCCTTTGAAAAAAAGACACTGCTCTCCACCCTAAGTAAAAAACTTAGCTGGCATTTTCAGAGACAGGCAGTAGTTAATCTGCCATCATACAGGGTGTTATTTAAAGTCTACAGTGAACAATATTTACCATCAGATTAAGGGCAATGAGGAAAGCATTTCTGAAAACCCGCTCTCACAAAGTTGGGAAATACTAATCCGTGTAATACAAGATCTCACCATTTTATCTCCCACATTGAAGTTAGGAATTTTCATTTGCATTTCTTCCCTTCCCAGAAATGTGTCCAGCTGCCTCTGCAATTAGAATTAATATTGATGCCAATAATTGCTTTTGTATAGAGACATATTTGCATAAACTGACTAGGTATTAATGGCTTTGGTCCCCACTTCAACTATGTTTTGCAATATAATGCTTTCCTTTCGCATCATTTTCTACATACCTTTGTGAGATCTCTTCTATTGAATTTTTATTTTTCTGCTATGTAGGCCAGCTCTGCTATTTGTGCTGTATAAGCATTGCTTCAAAAGGGAGCATTGCTCTGATACCATTAATCATTTGGTTACTGTCTTCTGACCTTTTACAGTATCAACATTCTCTAACATGTTGATCACAACTGCAACTAATATTTTAATAACATAATGCTAGCCACAAACACAATGAAACACCAGTATCCTTCATCTGTGTATCAAAGCGGTGTTCCTGTAATCTGAAAGGAAGCTCCAGCTCAGGATTCCTGTCTGTCTGTGACTTAAATGAAACTACTTTTTAATTTTTAAAAGTACAGTGCTTCTTGATCAAGAAATCATCATGTCAGAGAAGTACAGCGGAGGAGCTAGATGGCACTTGCCATGGCTTTCACCAGTGAATGTGCTTATTTTTATTTATTTATTAGTTTATAAAATAGTCTTTCTTGATGCAGTATCTGGGACACTGTATATAATTTTGCAGAAAATTAAACTAAACTGGGCACAGTGCCCAGAAAATACATCCATTCCCTTATAAAAAAAAAAAAAAAGCTCAAGTGGTCTAAAAATTAAAACTAATAAAACAAAAAGGAGGCAAATAATGGTCAGCGATGCACTGACCTGAATAGAAAAGACTTGCATTGAGCGCTGGAGACACGGGTAACACATACCATAGCTTTCCTTTGCCTAAGGCAACAGCTTCTGCAGGTGGGCCAGTAGTTCAGCCAGTAGCTATGTGGCATGTACCTAAGGGCTAATCCTGCTCCTACAGAAGTCAGTGGTAAAACTCCATAGCCCAGAATCACAGACAGAGTTAGATGCTGTCATGCTGAGAGTTTCAGAGCTTAAAACTTAGTCACTAACTTTGGGTCCACAGGGCTGATACAGGTGTGTGCACTCACCTGTATGCCGAAGAACGGACTTACGCTCAGCAGGACACTCGGCAGTGAAACTAGTCCTTAGGAAATACACCAGAGCAGGACGAATCTCTCTCTCTTTCAGATATAGTTACTGCCTGCAGCTCTGCAGAAAATGTCCACAACCAGCATCAGATTGGGCCTGGCCTAACTGTTAGGAATCCTTTTGCTTGCTCCCTCTGCTAGCATAAAGCTTTCATCCTGTTTCTGAACTGGCTTCAAAGCAGCAAGGAGTGTTCCTGTGCAAGCTTTGGTCCATCTTAATGACTAGGACACTCAGAAGTTAGAAAAGACATTTCTGATCTCCCCTTCTGGATAGGAAAAGCTTAAATCCCTGATTGTGAACAGTGCTATGCCTACTGGATTTCTACATGAAAATCATGAGACCTTTCAACTTTGGTGACATTTTTGAATGAAAATGGCCAAGAGCAGTGCATGGTGTGACGGTAACTAGTTTGTGAAAGCTATAGGCAGGGACTAGGTGCTGAGGTGCTCAGCTTAACCAAGATGGCAATGTTACTCAGCACATGCAATGGCAGAACTGTACGAGTCTCAACAAGCTTAAATTATGTTCCTACAAAGACAAGACAGCTAAAGAACTGAATGTGTTTCTGTGTATTACTGCTAGCACACTGTAAGACAACCTAAAAAGAGCCTTAGGTGCGAAGTCTCACGATGAATCTGATTCCCTGATTTCACTGTGAATGGAGCTGGTTTCTCCAGCAGACATTTTGATGGACTGCATCTCAAACTAAAAAAACCCCTTGGAATATAGTGGTAATGCCTTACATATTTTGCAGGTTCATTCTGGTTTTTTTTGGTTTTTCAGGGCTCTTGCTGATGTTATGCGACCTCAAGGTCCTTGCACAACAGATCATATGGAAAGAGATCTAAACATTGTAGTACACGTGCAACATTATGAAAACATGGAGACGAGACCTCCTCCAAATAATTTACGTAAGTTGCTTTACAACTTTATCAATGTCTGGAATGCTGGCACTAAAATGATCGTTATGAAATAAACATTGCTGGATGTCAAACGAGGATCGACAGTACATGTGTTCTTGCAAATTAGAAATATTCTTTATTTCAGAATGAGAAATGTTTAGGATTTCCTAGTGCAAATAGTGCAACACTAAGAGAAAGCCATTTTGAATAGAAAAATTAGTTATATTTATTTTTAATTAGTTGTCTTGGTTGACTAATATTGGTTTTGTATCTTTGTCTCCTTCTACCTGGTATTTTGCTCAGCTCATCAAGCTATACCTTATTCTATGTTTCGTTATACCAAAATGCAAGTAGTTAAGCTTTAATAGTTAAGATTTAACAAGATGTTTCATAGGGCTGTAACATCCAATAAGACAGCGGGCTTATTAGGCTGTTATATCATCTCCACTAGTGAAGTAGCTAAATATTTTCCTGGAGAGCATCAAGTTGTATGTGGTTTTCACTTTCTCATTTTTTTTTCTCTCTAAGGGAAAGGTGAGAGAAAGATGATTACTTTAAGTTTTAAATAATATTTTTATTTGGTATCTGCTATTACGTGTTTATGTGATTGAAGGCAAGGAAAAAGCGCACCTTGGAACTCCAGAGGAAATATGGTGACAATTTAAGTGGTTCTGAGGTCCCAGGCAACTTATTTCTCAGTCTTGTATTAGACCACAGTACAGGTCATTCTCATGCTCAGATACATTTTCCTTTTGTGATGAACAGTTCCACTGCAATTTTAATTTGGATATATAGTTATGTATTTTATAGTCATCCATCTCTTAAATATATATGCATATATAAATGTATATATGCATACAAATTACAGATAATATATTTACAAATTCAAGTTCAATATATTTATAAAAGAAAAGGGTATCATTCAGGAAGGTTTAGAGTGTTAGGCAGTGGATGGCTTTATTCTGTGCTGTAGATCAATGTAGATGTGCATTTTACTGCAAATATACTTTTACTGCATTGGCGTTTGGATTTTGAAATATTTAAAGTATATGCACTAGTCTTTTCCTTATCTTTCTATAACTATAGAAAGCAGAAAATGTGCTTGTATTTGGACAAAGAATGAGTTTTATTTGGACTGCAGCGTGCAGTTATTGTGAGATTTTACTGCTTTCTTTTAGGTGTAAAAACAATGGGAGAAAGAGCAGATTCTTATGCTGCATGCACTCCTGATACTTGTTTGTGGTAGAGGCTGACTGTGATTTCTTACGTGCATGGTTACAGAGTAATAGGAGAGAATTAAAGCTGTGACCTCTAATAAAGATACCACGTATAGTGAAGTGTGACACCTAATCTGTCTGCACTGCTCTCCAGCAAAGTACTTCCACCTGGGCCTGTGCAGTTCTACACTGCAGAGGGGGAGGTACACACACGCTGCAGCATCACATCCCTAATTGTACAAAAACAGACCACTTCTGGAGGGAAACTCATGCTTCTCTCTCAATCAAAGGTGCTCTATTCCCCTGGAGCTGAGGTGGTGACCTTCTGGAGGTTTAAGGAGGATGGGAATATGCACTACATCTCTCTTTGCTCTGTGTATTAGCTCTTTGCTGATCTCTGATCCTTCCTGTGACCATGTTTCAAGAAGAAAGATGCCAAATGGTAATGAAGTTAGGGTACAATTCTTATTTTCTCTCATATGTGAAATGTTTATTCAGAATCCCAATCAATGAAGGAGTCTGGAAGTAAAAGAGATTCTTACTGCATTGATTGTATCTAGATTTTTGTTGTCATCACACTGAGATATTTTGCATAAAACTCTTTGTATACTACAATATATGACATAACACAACAGGTCTTTAAATTCATTGTTTCTTGGATTTGAATTCAGATTTAAGCCTTGCTTCTATCAACTCTTGCATATAAATGCAACTCAGAGCCACGTAGTTACTGCATCAAGGAAAAAAAAATGAAGACACATTTAACAGTACCTTAGGATCTTGGGCTTGTGATGACCCCAGACATCCATACCACCTCTGTCTCAGAATTTGGCCCTCTGGCACAGATGGAAGAATTACATTTGAAACAGCTCTTGCACCACTGCAATTTACAACACAGAAGCACTACTGCTACTTTGGAGCTATCTTAATCCCTTGGGCAATGAACAGGGCAGTCCCAAGGCTGCTTCGCATGCAGCTCAGGCATTCCTACCACAGATGGAAACCTCAGAAGCAAGCAGCTACGATGGTAACTGTTTCAGTCTTTAATCAACTTTATGGAATAAGTCAATCATTTTAGATTGTTCAATGCAGACCTTCAAGTGGTGAAATTACTCAAGGCATTCTATAACTGGTATTACATACATTTACTTCATAGCAAGTAGATCATTATTCTGTATTTGTTGCCATTATATTCCCTCATAAACTCATCTAAAACATGACTAAATGACCTACTAGAATTAGCCAGAAGATGACAAATGATTAAAGTCTGTTGAGAGCATGTGCATTTATGGTGCAGAAAAAATCTTTATAAAGAAAAATTATTAAGACAAATTTTCCAAGTCCAGTATCTTAGCAATTTGGGATTTTATAGTGGAGTTCTGAAACATGACTAGAGTGGATATTACTTGCAGAAACTTTGGCAGTGCAGCATTACCTACTACTAGTGCTGGAAAAGTGACAGAGGTTTTGGGTATTTTTACAAGCAAAGAAACCAGAGTGAATTACAGCTTTTGTAGAAATTCTTTACTTATACAGAGAAAATGAAATAGTACAAAATTATAGCATCAGACACTTTGATATGTATTTTTTAATTTTTCTTTTCTAAGTTACCACTTTCTATCTACTAGCCATCTCAAAATGAGACTTAAAACTTCGAGACTGATGTACTTTTCACATTGGGCCACAGATATGAAGAGAGCAGGAGGAATTCCTTAGGCATTATGTACCCCTTCCATACTGTGTCTTTCAGAATACTGAAGACAAACTATCGAAGGGCAGACATTATTAAAACTGTTCCAATTTGAATGTTCAGTTGCTCTTTCTGCCCTCTTGAAAACATATTACTGATGTTGCCAACCCATTCTGAAAGTGTTTTATGAAGGGAAGCTCTGTCAAAAGGACAAACTTTGCGTGATCTCTGGCACTGAAAATGAGTGTGGTTTTGTTTCTGGACTGTTTGTTACCAGAGGACAAAGATTTTCTAAGTTGACTGCAGCTAGCACAGCTATTTGCCAAAACTAGCAGTCGAATGGAAGGCCAGAAGTAGAGATCTCTTTTCAGCATCTTGCAGTTTACTCAGTTTCTTGTCCCTTCTTTTCTGATATTCAGAAAAGAACAGACATTTTGGAGGTTCTAGAAAAACACAGGTTTTTTTTCCTTGCCCATGTGAATCCAGACAATCTAGATGCTTTTTAGTAAAAGCTATTTTGTCCTTAGTGGTTGTTAGTCATCATAATTTTCTTCCAGTACTGTGCTTTACTTAGGATTACTTTTCCGTTATTTCCCTTCATTCATACACGTTAGAATGTAACAAGCAGCAGACATCTACCAAGAATCATAACATTCAAGTTTTCTAACATGAAATGTTAAATAAAATAAAATAAAAAAAAAGAGGACATTTAAAAGTTATGTTAAAACTGTAAACCAAAAAGCAAACCTTCCTGCAGAATTTGAGTTGTTTTGGTCATCTCTGACTTTCATGAATCTCAAGAACGCAGCAGTGTTTAAGATTTTCTTTTTTCTTCTTTTTTTTTTTTCTTTGTACTTGTCGTGTTAGAAGCAAGCAATTTATTCAACTTGTTGGGATTATAACACTGGTGCAGTGGGAGTTAGGAGGCTTTGTAGCTACATCCTCATTTCTGAAACGTGATTACTGCTGTTATTTCTAATTCGTAATCTATGATAGCAGACTGAAACAAATACTTCAGTTAGTGCAATCCACAGTCACTTTTCCTAACGATCAGTAAAAGCTCCGTTACTCTCTCCTCAGTAATAACTAGCCTTGCACTAGCATATTTAAAGCGTTTATGCAGACTCCCAAGATAAAGGTGACTTTAAAGGGAAGCCAGTTCTATATTATGGAGGTTTTAAGATGAAAAATGTAGCCTTTAGTTAGCTTGACATGTATGGATTATTTCTTCATTTTGAATTTAACATTAAATAAAAAAAGAAGTGAATTGTAAACACACTACTCAAAGAAGGAAGTGTTGCACTGTATCAAATGGCCGATTTTAATACTGGCCAAGGATTTGCAGCACGTGATTAAAATGACTTTTTTCTTCTTAAATATATGCAAGGGAATAATGGCTTTGCTGCTGCATTTGATTGTCAGTTGTCCTGGATACTTACTGACTACAAATGCTAATGCTGCAAACAAAGCTAAGACATTTCTGTAACTGGTGCCTTATGATAAATTAACTTTTGCTATTTCTTTGTTTCTGTGTTGAGACAGTAAGCATTTAAATAGGAGGGCATTTTTTAAGTTCTCGCATATTAGACTAAGCATTCTGTATTGCGTATTCCTATGCTTTCCCCCATTTCTGTAAACAGAAGCTCAGCCTCTGTTTTCCAGTGAGCTAAACTGTCACTAGTTTGACACCGTGAAAATATGGTTGGAATTTGCAAGAGTTTTTTGCAGTCTCTTTCATCCCTAGTGAATATGCTTTTTGTTGTTGTTGAATACAGTGGTCTTTGGCAAACTAATTATTTCTATGTTTAACATACATAAACATGTTTACATCAGATGATTCATTGGATCACATTGTATAAATATAACTTCTACTGTTGCTCGTTGGAAGTAAGCATACAGGCATATTAAGAAACTTTACTAAAGAGAAGTACTGTTCTTTGAAATGCAAAGCTCTTGAAACACATAAAACACGGTAACTAATTTACTTACACAGTACCTGTTGGACAATGAACTGCATAATACTGAAGAAGCAGTCACTGAGAATATGGAGGTATCACTGTCACAGTATGCTGCCTTGAAACTCTACCAAGACCCTTGTTCAGACAGAGGGCTGCAAGATCCAAAGGACTGAGCAAACAACTGTGCGTTTGGCCTTGTTGGTGTCTAGGCTGTTTGATTATAGTAAAATGCTTCTTTTAGGCCTGGCTCATGCATGGGTCTAACCCAGAGGAAGTGGACTAAGTTCTTAATGAACTTTAATTGGCTGTTGACCTCTTCACTTAGACGGACAAAGTACAGTCAGAAAAGCTGAGCTGTATAGACAGGGCTCCAGCCATGTTTTATGAGTGAAAAGATGGACAACACTAATAAGTTTTCAGCCAAGACAAAGATAGTTTTAGCACAGTGACAGAAGAAGTAGTGAAGCAGTACTGCTGATGGAGTGCTCTGAGACGGAGACAAATGGGGGAGAATAGAATGGCTTGCCTAACTGGAGGACGTACTTAGTTTGCAAGAAACTACAGTGCTATGACAGAGGGGAGGGAATGCAGTCAGTATTGTGAATTTGTTTCCATTTAAAGCCTTTGTCTTCACTGCCAGTATGCAAAAACTCATTTTTACTGGGGTTTCTATCATCTGTCCAGGAAGCACCTTAACACTATTCCAAAAAATCTGATAATTTAGATTAAATTCCTGAACTAAAAGCTAGTAGACTTAAGTTAAACCTGGGAGAGGGCTACTTATTACATTTTGATTGTAATAGACAACAAGGAGGACAAATTCCACATTTAAATTATATGCTTTACAAAACTAATCATCCAAGAAAAAGCCCACACTACCACCACCAGCCATGTCAAAAGAAATATTGTATTTTTTAAATATAATTTCTGTTTAAGGTTAAAAGCTGCAAGCTGCTTTGTCACAGCTATCTTGAGACCACTTTTTAAACCACTTTAAATTAATTTCTCGATACTGACTTCAAGTGAAATTATGCTACCAGTAGAACTTCAAAATATTAGCAAATTGGTGATAGAATTTTTGTTAATATAATTACAGCTATAGCAATGCATTCCAGAGCTCCAAAGCTTCCATGCTGGAAACAAAATTTCCCATTTAAACTTGGAGTCTGAAGATGCATTTCTCTTGCAACTCAGTCACTGTAAGACAGTAATGTTTAATCAGTTCTGAATGTGTGTTTAGCCTCACAATCATTAATATAAAAAACGTTTCTACTTTACATTCAGATTTTAATTCAGATGCATGATGCTGATTTATGAGAAGATGCTATGAAGCTTCTTGAAACACCAATGAGTATTTTCAAGGAA
The DNA here is from genome assembly GCF_028858705.1 of Grus americana. Lineage (NCBI taxonomy): Eukaryota > Metazoa > Chordata > Aves > Gruiformes > Gruidae > Grus > Grus americana. The sequence goes on from NC_072866.1 coordinate 18,280,589, forward strand.
GTTAATTACAACCTGAGAATGACAGCTTCTGAGTTTCTTTAGGAAAGACAAAAAAACAACAAATGAAATATCTCATTTGTCATGGACTGTTGTACATTTAAGCAATTAATTTTTTTTAGAAAACAGGATGATTTAAAAATGTTAATACATATCATACACAATAGGTTTTAATTTATGACTATACCAGACTTCGCCAAGTGTAATATGTCAGAACTCTAGCAAATCTCCTACCATACAATTAATTCCATGCCTTTGGAACCAACCTGTTGGCTTAATCTGGCAAATGAAAAAAAAAAAAGCTTAAGCACATAGTTACCACAAAATTTTGCATGAACAAGCACTGAGGGATTGCATCCTAGGTCTATAATCAAATAAAACCATGAACTTAACATCATTGCCTGTGTTCAGTGGGTCTCCTCTCTATTCTGAAATATTTCTTGTTAGATTTGATTTTATTGGAAACTCAATGAGAATGTTATGCATCCTACCTGCAATTTTAGTCAGTGGGATATGTTTTGAACCATATTGGGTAGGTCTTCATAAGCTCTGCTCCATAGAACCATTTCCATTAGGACTGAACAACGAAGTTTTCGCTCTGTCTTTCCTCATTTATTGTACAATAAGAACAATTAGATTAGATTACTGCCTTGCATCCTATCATTTACTTCTAGTCAGCTTTAATTCATAGAAATTTGACATATCTTAATAAAAATATTCATCAATCTAAAATGTATTTGGGAGAAATACAGTTAATCACTGACATTATCCTTTAACAGCAATAATTAACATTATGGTAATAAAAATTACTTAGAATATATTTTTACACTTTATAATGTAGTTTAAAAGGCTGAATGGTTATTTAATAAAATAAAAAATATTGTCATGACAGAAGAGAGCATTGCTGTACTAGACTATGATATAGGCAGCTTTGAGTCACACAACAGCAGACTTGAAAAGCACATAGGAAGGATGGGACTCATTTTGCTGCCATTGGGGTGCAGATTAAAGTACTTTGAAATGTTGCCCAGTAGTACAGCAATGTATTTACTGTCTACAAGATGAAAAGTCCAGTATCTAAACGTGGGTTGGCTTTGGAAAACAGTTATGTGTTTCCCTTGTGATTCCACTTTTACTTCCGTACAATCAGCATAATTATTTAATAAGGGTTTAGTTCCACAGGTGTCTGTTATTAGGTGTGACATGTCCTGTCATCAAATACTCCCCTGAAAACAAAGGCAATGCTTAGAAGAATAAGCATCCTCTACTGTTTTGACACTTTGCAATCTAAGTTTTACTTATTAAATTTTACTATTCCTATTGGTACTACTCAATTTAATATCTGAAGTTGTATTTTGTCTTTGGACAAGCACGCTGAATAGTAGTGTTCTCAATGTTGAATAACTTCCAGTGTGAAATATTCCCACTATCAACCACAGCAAGATCAATCATCAATGCTTCATGCCTGTTGCAATCTTTCATGTCACTGGGATTCCCGATGTCAAGAACCGGTATAGGAAACAATGCCAAACTAATAGGAATCATGTTTTGAAAAAAAAAACAAACCCAACAACACAACCTTTTTGTGATTGTATTCTGCCAGATGTTAGCTCCTTAAAATGAAGAGGATAGAGACCGAGATACCTTTTTTTCTTTACTATAGCATGAGTCACCTCATTGAAAGGCAAACAAGAAGTACCTTTGGCTTTCACTGTTGGTTTGCCAATACCATCACTCAGACAAACTACACTTGCCTTTTCCATGCCAAAACACTATCATTTTTAACTGTTGACTTACAGCTTAATCATCTCTCTAAATCCATTAGCTCCCACCCTCATATTTTGTCTCAAAAATCATAGATTTGTAACACAAATGTTAAAAACATAAATTCATTAATACATCAGTTTCTGTCCATGCATTCAGGCACAAGCATTACCTATTGCAAACTGATATATCCACAGCTAAAGATATACATTTTTATCTGGCTGTGTGAAACTTTGATACCATTTTTTAGATGTTAAAATGCTCTTATCAGAAATTTAACATTCTGCAAAATTACTTCCCTCTTCATTTTTTAATCAGTCATACCGATTTTGCCAAGCAGAAGCAGTACAGTGGTTACAAAATAAAGCAGAAGAGGTTGGCTGCATACATTAAAAAGCTTATGAATACACATCCCTGCATTACGAGGCAATTGTGATATGCTATTCAGTGAGAGATATTTTCACGACTTTCAATCTACAGTTTCAATCATAAATGATTTTCAGTACCTTTGTTCTATGTTCTCCACTTTACATCATAACTTTCCTTGAAATGTACACATTGGCTCTGACTCCAGTTTTATTACCATAAGATAAAGTCAAGAAGGGAACTGAGTGTGTTTAATATTTATGAAATAACTTTGTTGTTGATTTTTATAATAGAAAAATTAGTTGAAAAAATCTCTGGAACCATGATACAAAACTACGTTGATGATCATGGATGTTAATGTTTTCTTAGGTATACCAATAAATTTAATCTTTAATTTTTAGTTACCACATTTAAATAGCTTTTAAGCTTTTTTTTTCAGTAACATATTTTTGGTTTTTAATGCATATTTTTAAGAAAAATGTCCATGCACTCAAGCTTAAGGCTATAACGATACTTCTGAATTCGTAATGAATTTGTAACATAATCCAGAATGATCCAATGGTCTTTTACCATCCCCTCCTTACCAATTAAAGGAAAAGCACATTTGATAAATAGTTATTTATACACACACATGAGCATACACAAAAGAGGATGTGCATGCCAAAATTTGGACACTATTCGACTTAGCAATTTGTTTAGCTAGAAGTGTCCATAATAAACTATGTGTTTCAAACACAGATCTGGTTTTTTACCCTGAGAAGTTTGTTCTCACTGTGTCCGTTCTCCTTTTACACTCTACAGCACTAGCCAGGAAAAAAACCCAGCTTTTCCCATGTAGACAGTTGCTCTTACAGGGCTAATATGATTATTCCTTATCACTTTTGAGCTGCTTTATTGTTTTCTCTTAACATATTCTCCATGCACACTAAACCTTGGGCTTCCTATCGCTGCTGCCTTTTCTGCTGCCTGTAACGAGCTGGTCCTCCGTGACCACACATGCTGTTTGATGATGCTAGTTTTTGTGGTTTTGGAAAGTCTGTGGTCAGCCATTCTGGACAACATATGAAAGAATACCACAACATAGAAAAGTATGGCAAATGTCTGCTAGCATTTCACCTTGTCAGTGGGGCACTGAAGATTAACTACTTTCAGCCATAAATTACAAAATGGGAGTGGGTGCGATTCAGAGGTGGGCAGTCTGTGAGCCTTGCAAGTGAAGCGGGATTTTGGCAGTGCTTACCGGAGTGGCTAGTGTAAGCCAGTTAGGTGAAATGCTGATTGGTCAAAAGTCATAGTCAAGCACTCACTGTCTTTACTGGCTCAAGGATTTTACCCAGGGGCCTGACAACTCACTTAGGACCTCATATATATCTTATTATTGAGGGGAGTTACGGTTTTGTTGTTAATCTTGAATAAGGAGAGAGATAAAGGGATATGTAGAAAGTTTATCTCACGGCTTCGCAAAAAAACGTTATACAGCTTAGAGAATTCAGTGCTGGAGAAGGAAAAATGTGTGTTCATTGCCAAGAGTAATAAAAACGAGTCAGGGGAAGTGCAGTGAAAATTACCAAATAATTTACCAAATTAAACCCTCCTGAGAAGTGTTTTCAGAAGCCAGGAGGCTAGAAGTAGCTTCCAGCTAGATGTACTTTCCATTTTTGTTCTGATTTCAGGGAAGTTTGGGAGAATGTCCGTGCCCTTGGCACACAGCAGAAGGGGAACCTTTCGCGCTCTTCTTCCACGCTCCTCCCTTTGGCAGCAGAGCTGCTGAGGCTGAACAAGGGTTGTCACCCCCATTTTGCAGGACAGCCCTCTTGGAGGGCTTGTGCAGGTACTGCATTCTCAACCACTGAACCCTGGCACAAAATAGAATTGCAGGTGGCAGCTTTCACTTACATAAACGGTCTAAAATTTCTCTGGAACCTTACGTGAGTAGAGAACTGAGCAGAGTGGAGATTTGTTTCACTGAGGCCCTTCCAAGTACGGAGGGATCCAAGTCAGCACGTTCGCAAGGGGGTAGTTGGCCAAGAGCAGACTAACTGGTGTGTTTGGCCCATGTGAAACAATATGCTTACATCATTCAGAAGCAAATTAATAGATGTATTCTTGAGCATCCCTGTGTCAAAAAGAAGGAGGCCTACCAACAGTATTTTGTGAACAGCTTCCAAAAAGGAAAAGTAGTCCTTTCAGCATCATTCTCATCCAGGAGTTAAACTAAGGAAGCGGATGGTGATTTATATGTTTTTGCTCTTTCTTTTATACATCTGAGGGCCTGAAGGAGGTGCTGTGCAACACGCTCGCAGCAGTTCCTGCTGGGGGCTGGGCTAAGAGTCAGGAATGTGATTTTTTTCATAAAAGCTTTGCTCTACCTCATCAAATGGCTAACTCTAGTTTAAAGAATATATCTTGCATTTATAATAATTGATTAAACTATTTCTCATTTTTTCCAAAGCTGGAAGGTTAGACGACTACATTTCTCCTATAGCAATCCAGACTCTTGTTAAAGTTTCAAGCTAATTTCTGAAACAGCCAGCGGTACTGTGAGGAAATCTTTCTTATTCTTTGTCAAAACCAAACCTGGCCACCATTTTGATTAGAACAATTTCAAGTTTCTAGTCATAGCTCTGTAGTTAAATTGTCATTAAATGCTTTACTTAGTTAAATGAACTCCTATAAGGATTTTTAAAGCAAAATAATTTACATTTATGATTGATTACTTCTTTCCCCTCATTTTAACACTTTATTTTTCTTTGGTTCTTGCTTTTCTTCCTTGCTTAAGGACCTCCACTTAAGAAAAGATATGTGTGAAAAGGAATAGTTTCTCTCAGAAATAATTGGCCCCAGCAAAGATCTTCAAGAAACCACAGAAAATCAGAAAAAAACCATGCACTCTGTGGGATAAGACATTTGCAGAAGGTTTTTATTTTTAGAAGTTACTATTCCTTGACCATGCAAAGGTATGATTGTGATGACAGAGAGGTCAGAAGCTAAGCCCAGATAAAAATGTTTGTAGTGAAAGCAGTAACAATTACCAGAAACTTCTGAATCTTGAAGAATATTAAAAGTAAAATTATTTATGCTTCTTTGAAGATGTCCATGAGGATAAGTATATAAAATACAATGTATATTATTTGGGTAGCTCTTTCTCTGACTTGTTCATTATATTAATAATTTAATGCATCCATCTAAGAGTGAACTAACTCACCAATTCTTTGTCCGATTGTGATCCTACACCTCTTAGAGAGAGGTCTAAATAACTATATACCAATAGATTAGGCCTATTTCCTCTCAGACTGAGCAAATTACAAAGAGAAAAAAACCAGCAGTGCTGCAGGATTCTTTTCAAGCACATACAAATGACGCACTTTATAATATGATGATCTTGCATTGTCATAATCTAGCATTTTAGATCCATTAACATTTACTTGTGAAAATCTGGTTTGAAATATTTAGTTGCACGCTACACTGCATTTCCTAGGTGACACCATTTCCACCATTTCTACAAATATAGAGACATAGATGAAGATGCCTCTGGAACCAGAGACACAGAGCTAGAGTTATGCTGCAAAGTGCAAATCACCTGTCTGCTCTATGCATAGGAGAAGATTTTCAGATTTTGTAAGTATCAAAATCATGCAGACATTTTTAGAAAGGAAGACAAGTGGTCCATGAAAATCTGGTCTCTCTAACTTACTGCTTGACTCTGCTGAAGTCGTCCACTGTAGTAACACCAGTGTTCCCCTTTCCTCTTTACCACCTCTCGTGTCTCTTCATCAGGAAGAGGAAGGATCGTGCCTCTCTACTCCAACCTCTTGGCATCTCAGTAACCCATAGGCAGTGCCTCAGGTTCCTCTCGTGTTTCTTGCTTTTGTCTGGACAAAGAAGAATATTCTCTGGCTTTTTCAGAGTTATCCATTCTGGTATTCATATGCTGACTGATCAGCCAACAGAACAAAGCAAGCAAACCGCTATAGAGTTTGTACTTCAGCCTTTTGTCTCCATTTGGCCATTTGTTTTTCTAACAGCTGTAGAAACATCTCATCCTTGAGATCTCAAGAACTCCAGAAAGGGCAAATGGGTTACAAGTTACTAGAAGGAGTAACAGATAGCTAGAAAAAAAAAAATTACATTAGCCTTGTTCTCTTTTAAGAACAATAAATCTAGAGTTATTTACTGAGTGCAGTAAAATGCTACAGGGCATTGTAAGCACAAAATTTGGATCCATAAATCAAATAAGTACTGAGATGCTGCTCTGAGAGTCTATAATCATCACATAGGGAGATCTAGTCATCAAAGTTTGGGAATGCTAGGAGAACAAGAAAAGAAGGGTGGAATAATCTATGGCACATCCCCTTCCCCATGGATCAAAGAAGTTATGTATCAGGATGATGCCTGGTTTATAGTGTCTAAATTGGTTGTACAGGAAAGTCTGAAGGGAGTGGGGATATCTCAGAAGATCAGATCATAGAGGAAAATACAAGCTCAAAACTTGGCAGATGATTTATTAATTGCTAATTATTCTTATTTCTACTTTACATGATATTAAGTGTATGCTAGAAGCTTCCAAGTGGAAAATCCACACAATAGTTAATGCAGTTCAAAAGCAGCATCAATCCTCCATTATGGCTTGCGGCACTCTTGGGAAAGAAGATACGGCACAGCTGCAAGGATGGGAAGTCACTGGTGTTAAGCAATCTGAGGCTAACTAGCAGATTACAAAGGGAGAAGTCCTAAGCGTGTATTTCCCTGTGCGAAATCTATGTACGTAGAAGTGGATTTGCTTTCCCTGTATACCTGTAGCCTATGCAGAGTTTGAGATCAGTGTGCCCTGGAAGTTGGTGAGCATGAGCTAGTAACTTTAAGAATGCTCTTCTCATATAGTAACTGACAAGTCTTTTCAGCTTTGAGGGAATTAACAGAAGAGGAATAATTTTATCTTAATTATCATCCCAGTAAATTAAAACTAGAACATATGCATGTCATAGTCCAACATCACAGGCATGACTGAATCCTGGCACTCAGTATGTCATGATCATGATCTATCATCTGAAGAATCCTTCTGAAATATTCTCATAGTATCTTGCAGCCACGAATTTCACTAGATTTGACCTGAGTGAGATAATTGCAAGTGGTATGCAGACTGCTTGCTCTGTCTTGTGGATTTGGTATCAGTGATGGCTCCTAACTCTGTCATTCTCACCAGCTTTCCTGTGACTGAGACACGGAGCGCTTTTCTGCATCGTACACAGGACTAAACCAGGCACACGCTTCCTCTTGCAATGAAACAGTTCCTGACACCCCCTCCACATGACAGACGGTGAGGCCCTACAGCTGGAGCCATGTCCTTATAAAGCAAACCTGAGCTTTTTTCAGTTTGCATGCAAGCTGAGTGCCTCTGAGCATCAGATTATCTTTGTGCTTCATATTGTAGAAAGGCGTTGCAGAAGCCAGTGCAGCGCTGGCTGTGGTCCAGCAATACAACATTATCATATTTATGGTTAGATACCTACGACTGGATAGTGTAGATTGCTGCTGCCACAGCTGTCTGAAGTTGTATCCACCGCTATCACTACCAGTCAGAGCGAACTAGATCTGGCAAACTGCAGCATACGGTATCAGCAAGCCTGGCAGATCCAATTCATGAGTGAGGATCAGCATAGCCTTAACATAAAGAAATGCCAGATGAAAAGGTAACTTGCTCAGAGCGGATGTATTGAACGTATGGGATGAGAGAAGCTGTCACAGGAAGATGACAATGAAGAGCCTCACTTCACAAGGAAGATGTCAGAAAGCACACAGCGAGAGTGGGTTCAATTTAAGATGCCCCAGAGATTGTTTTTTCAAAAAGGATTCAAAATTTCAGAATTAGGTAGAGCGTAACATCTGGAGCTGCCTACATAGCTCACTGAACTTTCAGAACAGAGCGCTGTGTCTGCAGAACAGTTGTTACCCCCATGGGTAAATTTACCTGGACCAACCGTTTGGCACTGTATCAACTCAGCTCCTTTGGTGGATGTTTGGATGATAACCATGTTATATTTTTACTTTTAAGCCACAGATAAACAATATCAGAAAGAGAGTAAGCAAAAAATGAGCCTGAAAATGAAACTCATTTTACAACAACAACAACTTCATGATTTACCTAGCTGTGACTCAAAAGCAGGCCAGGCAAGTCTCATTCTCCGCACCCGAGGAGTATCTGGTGGATGATACCATTGTTTCAGCTCAGTCTCTCTCTCACCCCATCTCTTTCTCGCCCATCAAAGCTTTTCTTGCCTTCATGTTTGGGATTCTGCTTTTCTGTGCCTGACAGTTCTAATGAAGATATGTCACAGTTAGTGACAAGGCAAGTATTCTAGAAAAATTCTGCCAGAAGAGATGAAATGAAGTAGCTGATACCTGACATTGGTTTGTGGAAGTGATCACCAATATGTAAATTTATGTCATGCTCTGTAACTTACAGAAAAAAACCATATTTGTTTAAAGGTCATCATTGATTAAAAAAATCAATGAAAACACTTATAAACGCATGGAAGAAAATAACTCACTGTTAAAACGTCATTGCAGCATAAGGATCCATAAAGGTGATACAGGAAAAGACACTATACGTTTGTCTCCGTTTCAACACCAACTCTAGCTGAAAGCGTTATGGATTTTTAAAAGCTTGAAGTTGTGCTACGTGGCTTAGAATAACAAATAAGAGGCTTTTAAACAAATAATTGTGTTTTCTTACATACTTTAACTTTCTTATCACCTCAAGATACCGCTACTCTATATTTCTACGATGGAATATGACATTCCTTTTCACATCAGATTTCTGAATTTAGGCCACTTATGTACAAAGCACGTGTAAGCTGCCACAGTATACATAGCAACATACATTGATATATATACCCCCATGTGTGCTATGCCGTATGTAACACATATAGCACATAATATTCTCAGTGCACCAGTGACATTGGATCAAAAGGGTAAACGGAGAGTAACAGAATGCATTTTTTCCTCAGCTGTGTAAGCAATCCTCATTTTGCCATCACCTCACCTTAAGTATTAGTGGTGGAAGAACCCGTTTGTTATTAACACACCTTTATATGAATATATAAACAAAAAAAGCCTCCTGAAAGATGCATTTTGTAATATTATCCATAGTTGCTATTACAAGATTCCCTGAACTAACTCATTTGACATTCTGAAGCAAACAAATGTATTTTAGCAGTGGCAGTGTGATCTTCTCACCCAATGTTTCATAATTATGGTAACGATTAACTCTACAGGCACAGAAAAGCCACGAAATGTGTGTCTTCAGATCTTGGGAATTAGTGCAAAATAACTGTGAAAGTTACAGTAGCATGCTGGTTCTGATAGAAACCTGCGGCACGTCAGGTATTGTCTGTCGTCGTCATCGACAGTCTTCGCATTCCATCACTATGTTTTAAATAAATAAGCCTGAGATGTGACAGTATAATTTGTATCAGCATAATACTATAATAATTTCAGAAATATAATACAATCAACTCTATCATTGTTTACATAATCAAGATATTCCCATCTCATAATCCAGGGATGCTTGTAACAATCTGTTGTATCACTTACATTAACATTATTACCTACCCTGGGTACATTGAGATGTAACTTAAAACAGAAACAACGGAGTATTGGGGATGAGGAAATGCTGATCAAACCTGTGAGGATTTCTAGAGGTCACAAGCACCCCGGCAGTCTGCCAGGATCACAGCTGCTGACTACAGAACACTTTCCAGTTTCCCTGCAACTCCAGGTTAACACAGATATCAAAATAAACACTTGGAAAAAATTAGGAATTGGTACTAATCAGGACCTCGTTTTGGGGGGAGAATGGGAGAACCCTAAGTTTTTCAATATCCATAATGCTTCAAATAAGCATATTAAAATATTAAAAAATGTAAAATGACTACCCAGGCTAATTTATTAATTTTTATGCAATTCACTACAGAAATTAGCTTAGTTTGGTGGTTCAAAAATCAGATACAAAGTCTGAGCGTACGAAAAACACTCCTTCTGTTGAAGTGGACCTAGGCATTGAGAAAAACATACTGTTGTGAAAAAAAAAGCCTCGAGGGACTGGATGGTGATTAAATAGAACATGGTGCTTGTCACATCTGGATCCCCAGTTTAAATACAGTCATAGCGAGTAGAACCGTGGTCAGTTCGTAAGTTTGCAGCCTAAACTATCTGTCACTAGATTGCTAATCCTTTGAGCATTAAATACTCTGGAAAGAAATGCGTTTGCCAGTTTCTTAATGGTGTCAGTAACCTGTTCTCTTAAGCAGACAGACTTGCTAGAAACAGAGGTGAGAGCGTTTATTAGCTAATGTTTAATTTATGAACACATTTGGTCTTACAGAAGAAAAATACAGGTCTTTTAAACAGAAGCATGTTAGCTTTATTGATTGACTGAATTTCAGGTGGAACTGGGGGACCTAATTCTGTGACAGACCGACAGTAGCTGGGCTGTCTGGTAAGGTGGCATGCCCCAGCTCTCTCTTCTCTCGCTGCTGTTACAAACAAGAGTTTTTCGGGCTGAAGCAATCTCAGTGGTATCCAAGTTCCCTTGCTGTGGGAGAAAAAAGGGAAAAGCGAACGGGCAAAACTGTGATCCACCAGCAATATGCTCACATTGGCCAACCTCCATCTCTGACCGCCGCTTAGCTGCATGGACTGGGTGGATTCATAGGTTTTAAAGAAGAAATGAGTTCTATTAGATCTACAATCTATACAGACACCCTCTGCATAATACAAGTCCTATCATTTTACCCAGCGGCTCCTGTAATCAGCGTGTGGGCTGTGGAGCCAAACTGCTGCTGTCCTTCTGTACGGAGGGTTGCATTTTAGTGACACTTTTTTTTAAAATGATAAATGCTTGTTTAACTTTTTCTTTACTTGCTTTGGTATCATATATTAATACAAAACAGAAGTGTAAAATATGCTTATAATCCTGCGAGTTCTGTTAAACCCTAACGGATAGTAGGAAAAAAGAGAATACTACTAATGGAAACAGCATATACTGAAGATTTTGCTTTCATGTGAATGCAATTAGAGCTTTTCCCTTAAGCTAATAGGATAAGTAACTATATGAGGAAATCCACAGCCACTGCAATGTGCAGGAGGGAGAGAGCAGTGTTTGCTTGGTGTTCAATGGCCCGTGTGTAATAAGCTGGCAGTTCCATCTAGTTCCTACCGGACACATGTCTACAAATTCCTGTTTTCCCCCTCCCCTGGCTGCACATTTGGAAGTTTCGGCAGCAAAGCCAGAGGCTGCGTTAAGAGAGACAGGGCTATGTTTTCAAAGCTATTTTATTTTTCATTCTGTAGATAAAGCTACACACACAAATAAATTCCTATTGCATATGTGGCAGTGAGATTCAGGACATCAGTGAATTTCCTGAATATCTGTGCATGTCTGATCAACTTGCATGCCTTTTGCTAAATTATTCTATGAGATCTATTCTGATATTCCTAAACTTTGATCTTCTCCTAACAGCATTTGCCAACCTGATATAAACAGATTAATACTCTGTCTCTTGAGAGTAAAATAATTTTTGAGAGTTTTCAGTAGTCACTCTGATTTCTGGATGATAGACTTGCAATAAATGACGTACGGGATGGATCACAGCTCTAATTAATTTTTTAAAAGATGTTGAAATGATTCCTTAATAGTGGTAGCACTTCTATAGAAAACGTAGCATATACATCGCCTAACACAAACAAGCAGTGAATATGTGGTAGTTTGGTATGGCACAATTGTTGTTGGCATTAATTTGGGGTATCTTATATTGGATTTTGCCTGCACAAATAACGCGCTTCAAAAACCATGTTGACATGACCTCTGCAGCAAACCAGTTACATGGAGCTCGCACAGCTCTGCATCCAACCGGCAGGAAACTGTCAGACTTACTTTGGTCCACAATAGGTTAGCTTGATCTTGTCCAGGACGTGGACTGGTTTTTTGCAACGTACCACATACCAACTATGGAACAGATTGCCAGGCCCATGCCTGCCCAGCTGCACGGCTGGGGGCGAGCAGGGCCAGGAACTCGGTGCAGTTGGCAAGAAGTTCCCTTCAACAGGTAGAGCTGCACCATCCTTTTCAGGAACTGCGGCCAGCACCGGGGACTGCAGCCCTTCTACAAGGAGGAAGAACAGGGCACCACTGAAGCTGTCCTTGGAACAGCAGCCCCAGGTAGTGCTTTAATGTGCTAGGAGCCAGGATGGCCGGCATAGCTTTGAGCTGTTGTTAAGCACATTGTGACTGAAGAAAATACAGAATGAGGATGTAAATTGTGGAAATACAGCTTTTCCTTTAGTTATGGACAGTCCTTAATGACAATGAGCTCTAAATACTATATATACAGTGCTACAGATTTATGACTCAAGAAAAGCTAGCAGCAATCTTTTATTTTTTTTTAAATCTTGACACATTGGAAAAACCATACAATTTTTTTAAAAATTCTTAATGGAAAGACTCTTTTTATATCAAAAGATTTCAAGCACTATGTATGTTCTTTCTCATGAGACAATGGCTGCTGACTCTCCAGTGCGTTCTGCCACAGCTAAAGATTCACAATTCTCTTATTCAGTCTGTAAATCTTTTCATGCCTGTTATATCTTTTTTTGTCCTCCAATATTCTTTCTAGTGCCTACATGTGATTCCTGTGTGCAAGTGATATTGCTGATCTAACCCAGAATTTATACTTTTTGCCCTCAATACTTGCAGGTTAGACAGAACTTTTAGCATAGTTGGAATGAGGGACATTAGAATCATCCATCGTCTTATTGCTATAAATGGTCCCTACTGTATGAAAGGTGTTTTAATTTGTGGGCAATATCTTGCAAACCTAACTGACTCCCACTTTCCTTTATAATTTCATAAACCTTAACCTCACTCTGTGCAATCTCTGTAATTGTTTAGATGCATAGTGACTTGTCATTTGCATCCCATGAAGCTTTTATAACAATAGCAACTTCAATTAAACTATGCCACTTGGCTTCATCATACTTCCCCCAAAATATCTTTGCCATCAACATTTCTCAGAGCGGCAATTCTCCTGAGCTTTCCAGAATTTATAGGTCACAGGTAAAACAGCATGTTCTCTGCAAATGTTAATGAGTTTACAAACTGCTGAGTATTATAATGATAAATTTGATCATATTTCTCTACTGGCTTTACACAGGCTTGGCACTGCAATATTTTTAGCTTATATCTGCTCTCAAAGGGCCCAATCCAAAGCTCACTGAAGTCAAGGAAAAGAGGTGTATTAAGATTAGCAGCTTTTGATCAAGCCCAAGACAGTCAGTGCTGTAAAAACATTATCTGTGCACATCCCTTATACGCCACTGACATCTCCGTGCACCACTGCCAGTTACTGAATCTCATTTTCTTTTCAGCGTTCTGCCTGATCAGGGAATCTATTAAAGTCCAAGCAGTCAAGGCAGCTGTCTCGAGTCAGATAATTTCTAGCTTCCCAAATAAAAGGAGCGAATATAATATCTACTTCATGCCCACATCTCCGTCGTAACTCACATGGTATCGTGGAGGAGGGCAGAATGCAAGCGGCAGTGATTTCTTAAGGCCCGTCCCTGGTCAGCCCTCTGCTTCTGCAATAGGCTCCCTCTCCTGCTTTTACAGATATTTTCGCCAACCTTCCTGGGCACGGGCCAAAGTAATTGCTATAGCTCTTAAACGTGTCCTTTCACACCTGCAGCGGTATAGTGCGGACTGAGAACAGGAGGGAAGGCTGCGTTGTGTTTGTGTCTCTGCTGATACCAGCACGAACAGAGAACTGCAGTCTGACATCTGTCCTGGGCACTTCAATATATTTACAGATAGAAAGGTGACCTTTATTCAGAAAGTACTTTTATTTTGGGGGGTGCAAGGGTTTTGTTATGGTAAATGCTGGCATTAATGTATAGCATTTGAAGTGCTAGTAACCAGACCTAGCACTACTTTTAGAGAGAAACAAGACTGTCTACACCTGCTTTGTTGAACAATCTTCTACAAGTTATCTTAAAAATACAGATGACAAAACTAACATTTTTCAGATGAGAATCTCCATGAAATGCAGACCAAATACTGAAAATACCTAGTGGTAACATATCAACTATCCTTGTCACTGAAAAATGTGTCTTAAACACCAAGCCCCTTAGGTTAGTCTTCTATCAGAAAACCAATCACAAAATCACTAAATCCGCAAAGGCAATTGTTCACTGTTGCTTGAAGCTATTAGTATACATGTGTGAAAAAAAGTTTTATTCAATAGTTCAGTCAGATACTCTCAATTATGTCAAACTTTAAAATCCATGTGACCTTTTTTGGTATAGGAAATGATTTAAAATCTACCTTGCCTCTGACATTTAAATATGGAGGGCTATACCATTCATTTATTTACCAAGATAAATGGAGATTAATGGAAGATGAACAAAGTAAAGCGGACTCTTACAGAAGCAAATTGTTAGAAAAGAATGAATAAATAGGACTGCTTCTGGCTTTTTTATTTGCTTTTTTTGCAAGTCATTAAGTTTACTTTTACACAGTTTAGAGACTAATAACTAGATAAAAGATACTATAAGCAACTGTCACCTCTGCCAGATAAACTATTCTCTGTTAATGACATAAAAATTTGTAAGGGTTTTGGTACCATACCGCTGAATGTCACTTGTGGAAAAAGTTATTATCCAAGCTGCCTAAATGTTACCATGTACACTAAGTCGTATGTAGGTATCAGAAACTTCCCTTCACATTACCAATGAACAAGATTTTTGTTGTTTGGTTTAGACACTTGGTGGACGGCTTTGGAGGTGCACTAACCATTTAAAGAAGAGATTTTATTTTTCAGTTGAAACTGGTTTTGAAGCACTTTAGTTTGTGGGCCCTGGCATGTTCAGGTGTTTCTGAAATTCAACTAGATGACTATTTTACAGTTTCCTAAGAGCCTGCTCTCCTAGTAAGAAAAAGACAGTGAAGATGACTGTTTCCATTTTCTGGTTTCCATTTTTTGCTAACACTCTGGGAAAATGAGTGGCACAAGCAGTAGTCCTTTCTATGCAAAAGTAATCAAAGGGCCTCCTCAAAGGACAATGTTAATCCTTCCCTCTTCTACTCCACACAGCTACAATGATGAGCTAAAATACAAAATTACCCAAGTCCTCAGTATTAGACAAAACTAAAAATACATTTTCTGATCTCAGACTCTTGTATTTTTCTTTTAGCCAAAGCATATGCTCTAGTCAGTGTAATATATCATGTAAAAGCACTGTGTACACTCCACATACTTTCTAAATATCTGATGAAATGGCTTTTTGACTTTTTCAGGGCATAGGATGAATGTGCAGTGAATTCACAGAAAAAGCTGTATGTGGAATTTCTGAGATGATATTGATAGGTGTAATTTATCTTTTATTTACAATTTCTCTGGCCCTTAGTTTTCTTTTCTTTCCTGCTGTCTGAATTCAATATCAAATAACTTTGCAACCCCACAATGCTTCTTCAAGCTGTAAAAAAATGAACTACAGCCAATGCCAATTTTGGGCAACTATCCGAAATGACACACCAGCTACATAGTGCACAGTAACTTTCATTACCTTTGTATCACATAGCCACAATTTTCCTTTTCTTCTCCCCATTCCCTTGAGGAACGACCTCCTTGTCTGGGCTGCTCCCATCTAGGAAATGTGTTTGTTATTACTTTGCTTCCTAACATGAATCGTGTTTAATCCTGTGCCTGTTAAGTGCCTGAGCAGTCATTTCATTGTACATCATGTGCTGTTCAGAAAGGTAAAGCATGAGCACGGTTCAAGGTAGCATATGGTGCATGATCCTTTTAGCTCTTTGTTTTGAAGGTGAACTTTCGGAAAACAGTATTCACTGTTTTCTGTTTCTTAATGTATTAGAAATTTCTGTCCTAGTTTTGGAGAGATACTAGAGTCTACTGGCCACAATTCTGACCTCTTCACACACAAGTCCATTAGAGAACCAAACAAGTCAGCAACATACACGGCGACAGCTACGCTGGCTGTTTCAGACACAATTAGAAAGTGTGTGTCTCCAGTCTCAAAATCCTAACGTTTGCACTATACCAATCCTGATATTGTAAACACAAATAAATACAACAAATAATTTATTATTCCAACATATACTTAAGTGTATTGTATAAGGAATCGTTTGAGTTAAAATAAATAATTGCATTTCACAAATGATCAGTGGACTTAAAAATATTTCCAAAACAATAATTTTTTATATCAACTTCATATAGCAAGATAATTACATAAATAGGAACATCGAATAAGCAGTTTAAGGTCATATACCATGTACTTCTGAACAAATTTATGGCTACAGTTTACTACATCAGTGACATTACTATCAATTAATTGTTTCTATCTACAGTGGTCATGGCAGTGTTTTCAATATGAAATATCAGAAGAATTATAAAAGTGAAGAGGCACAAATATTTCTCAAATGATTAAGAGGCTTTTCACAAAATCTGTAACAAGTCTGTATCTACAAAATCAATAGTGAAATGAACCTCAGACAGACAACTCTAAGATTAGCTAACAGATCCTCTGCTTCACAGTAACTGATACTTCACAGCTTAAGAGAAAAAAAAGCTCCATGGATTGCTAACATTGCAGCAGAACGTTGTTGTAAGTTAACTCTGTGAGGCGATGTAACTGAACATGTTTCGCTATGTCTAGTTCCATATTCTATATGGCAACGGTGAACATAATCTACAAGCTGAACATCTCCGCCCAAAGCTCTTGCATTTCTGTCCAGTCCTTTTCAATAAATAAGCGCTTAGTTTGGCCAACAGTTCATAGGGGAACTGCTGCTGGTTCACACGGGAGTATGCAGGCACCCCGTTCAGTAGGTGCCAGTGATGCCCATACCAAAAAGCTACTCAGAATGAAGTAGGTCAAATTAGGAGAGAAGTTGAGCTGGAAGTAGAAAACAAGACTTTTGGACTAAAAAGAGCATGTGTACATTGGGTTTAAGAACACCATCCTGCTCACATTGTGAAACACTACTGCTTCTCCTCCGGCTCCTCCTGCACAGCTCAGCAGAACTTTGCTTTTTATGTAGATTTTGTTGAGGACTGTGAGGGGGTAGTATGCCTTCCATCTATAGTACACCCACAGGTTTTGTTATTGCTCTTTTATTAAAGGCTTGATAGACAGAATCATTAGCTGTGCAAATTATTTTGTTACATAAGAAGAGAGTGTCATGTTGTGATGGTTCAGGGGTGACTAGCAGCCCTGGTACCGCCTGCTACCGCGTGGGTACTCCCTCCAGCTGCCAGGCCCTGCTGCTGCTGGGTCATTCCATCTTTACTCTGGGTCCCAAGGCTTTGCCATCACCCTGTTCCCATCATCCTGCCGTGAGTCGTGCCATGGGTCTCTGGCGAGTCCCTCAAAACTCTCCTCATGCATCCTGCAGTCCTATTACTTTTTGGACAGGCAAAACTCAAGGTTTTCCCTCCCAGCTGTCCTGTGACTGTCGTATTTGCCATACACCATACTTTCCTCTACAACCCTATGATTACAGTAATCCATGGTAGCTCCTTTGAAACAATGCACCATCCCTTAACACAAAAAACCAGAGAGATCTGGCAAAAATATTAAAATTGCACATGGTTCGTGTGCCTGCCTCATTTTTCTCAAGACCTTGGTGACCTACGTGCCTCGGGTATACCCCAGGAAGCCCGTGGTTCAGGCAAGTTGTATCCTTCTGCTCTTCGCAGCTGTGGTGTCACCAGGGAACATTCTCAGCAGTATCACCCCTCAACGTGTTCTCATTTCAACGCCTAGCCATCTTCCTTTCCCTACCTCTCTATTGAGCAGTATCACTCCTCCTTCCCACCAATTACAATAGCATCTCTGCTTCACGGCTGTCTCAAGGGCTGTTAGGACTTTACAGTCGCTTGGCAAACAAGCCCTGTATGTGCAGTTAAAGCGGGATGGGTTCCCCTCACCTAGTCCTAGTGCAGCTTCACTCGGTGGGGCTGGAAGAAGAGCGGGGCAGCCGGCCGCAGCTTGGGGGTGTGAGCAAGCTCGTCTGTTGGCATCCCTCCGCTTTTAGCTGCAGGCAGCTCATGTTTCTTCTGTAGCCGCAAGGTTTGTTTTCACCAATTTAGTGTCCTTCTGAGTTTGACATACGAGAGAAATAAGCCTGCTAATCAGATTTGAGCCAGGAAGTGGGCACCCCTAAATTAATGACTATTTTCTTAAGGACTCTTAATTCCTTTAAGGACCTCTGATTTCCTTTCTTGCTGATTTCCCAATAGCTCGGAATTAAACAAAGCAAATCCATTCACATATTTCAATGTGCCAACAGAAGTCGCATGGTGATGAAGTAATTGTACATTAATCCCATGTTCTTCACGTATGTATACAGACATAATAGACTAGGCAAGTAATTCCTCCTAGAAGAACTAACCAAAGGTTTTAATTTAATCAGTTCATTTTATGTTCATCTTTTCTGTTTTGTCAGCCTAATACACATAATAAAAATTTAATCTCTTCATTGTTTTAGTAATGTGAACCACTATTTTACAATGAGTACTTGACTGATGGTCGTAGCTGAAGGAAACAACATGTTTGCTTGTCCTCACAGGGATTTTAGATAACTTTTTTAATTCTATGCCTTGAATAAAATAGCTTCTTTCCTCAACAACATGAGGCACAAACAGGAGAAATGTGAGGCTTGTGTCAAATTCCACCCCCCGCCCCGCAATTTCCTGATCTTGGCTTAGAAATCTTTCAATATAAATAATTTCCAGTATATGCATAAATTGTCTACTATGCCGCGGTTTTATTGAGTGTCCTAGGAGCTCTGTGAGGTAGTTATGGGAAAGGTAGTGCTATAAACCCCCAAATAACCTTGTTTTCCTAACTAAAAACCATTAACAATCATCAAAGTAGTGGTCAATAGAAATGAGGTTTCAATCCAAAAGGCATGAAAGAATGAGTGCAAACAAAGTGATATTTCTTTCAGGGCCAATGACCTTTCCTTCGCGGCCAACGGAGTCCCAGTAACGGCAAGGCAAGCCTGAGAGCTCACTGAGGGCTGTACGCTCCACTGCGATGACGCTTTGCCCGTCAGAAGCTTTCACAGAACACACTGAAAATCAGTAAATGGTCCCCTTGCTGTGGAGCCCATGGATGAAAAGAACTGTTTGCCTGGCTTCCTTTTATCTTGGAAGATGCAAACATGGTCTTTTTGATTATTTTTGTCTTTTCTTTCAGCCTATGCAGGCAATCAGGCAACCCTGGAAGGAACTCAGCATCTCAATGACCACGCTGAGGAAAGCCTTTCCATTACAATGTTTCACACAATGATGTTTTCTAAATAAAAGCAATAGGTTCCTTTCTCCTCTGGGTTTTTTTTTTTTTTCCTTTCTTTCTTTTTTTCCTGTCAGAAAAGCCTTTCTAATGGCATTTTTCTGAATGCTGGTAACTTTTGAACTTATGTTTATACCACTGTTCATAGCATTGCCATTATCACCACAGAACATACTGATGAGAGAGGATCTTCTTTCCACAAGGCTTTTCTAAATACCAAATTTCATAAAGATATTGATTTTAATTAATTGACCAGATTTATAGCAGAACATTAAATGCAATCACCTGATGGATTAGCGGAAGCCTGATAAGCCATTCATAACTTAGGCCAGGATTCAGACCAATTCAAGACCCAGAGAGCTGAAAGCCTCCTTTGTTCTGCACATAGGCTACAAGGTGCAGCCCCTTGACAAAAACAAAATTACAACCCTGCTGCATTTGCTGTCAGAAAAGCTGCTGCAATTAAGATCTTTTGCTGCCAAGAGAGACAATAAGAGTGGAAATAGGAATACATTCAATGACCTTGAAATGTATTCAGGTATCATTATCCCTTACATTTTATTTATTAGTGTGAAAGAATTAAACCTGCTTGTCTCAAAAAGAAAAGTTCTTGAATATTATACTATTTTTCTATATGTATGTAGTTACTTGATACTATTTGCATTAGCTGTATAAAATATATTAAATCACTAAATATTGTACTACAATGATATGTGTACACACACTCATATATATTTATATATAAATTTGTAGAACAATAATCCTACTTAGACTTCAGAAGATGAACTTAACTAGATTTCAGAGAAGTTACCAATCCATGGTCAAAACATGCCATTTTAGAAAAGATTTTTCAAACTGCAGAGCAAAGCAAGGGAAGGGCACTTTGAAACTACATATATATTTTAAAATAAGACACTGCTCTTCTTGCTGCTGATAGGCTCTCCGTTATCTTTAATGGTGCTATATACAATTGTCTCACACATTTTTCAACCCTGCTTGTAAAACGCTATTTTTTGCTTCGGCTGGCACACGATTCCTTTGCTCCAGCCTTTACAATAGAACAAAAGGAACGAGCCTGACACAGAAAAGCTCTTAAAGACTCAGACTTATCCATGAGAAAATTGCCCAGTGTAGGACCACAGGAAGCACGCTTTACAGGGTATGTTGCGACAGCCTCACCATGCCAAGTGCTACAGACCGCAGAAGAAAAAGGAGCATCGCAGCCAGCGAGGCACTGCCGCTGCACTTCTGCCTTCACTTTCTGACGAGCTGGAAGTCTTCCTAACACCATGTGCCTGTCCTGTGAATACAAGACTCTATCTTTTGCGGTGTTCCTAAGGTTCTTGTTACTCAAACCAATCCATTTTAAGACAGCTTTCCAATTTTCCATTTTCCACAGGCTCTCCTTGTTACAGAAAATAATACCAGTAAAATATGCAATCCAGGCACATTAGCTAGCTAAGCAGATTGAGACCACTAATAGTTATTTAACAGCTTTGTACAGGTGCTACGTAAAATGAATAAATGATTTCATAGCTTATAGGAAAAAGTTAGAAGGTTTCACTTCATTTCCTAAAATTTTTATACCTGACTTTGTTTTCTAGTAATGCTGATCTTGTAATCCCATTAGTCAGCTCCCCTTTTCATGGTACACTGAACGCTTTTATCGTTTTTCCTGGAATACGTGGACTCTGCGGGCGCAGTGTCAGGTCATCTCCCATTGTTTTGCGTCACTGTGCTCCTGCACCTGGAGATGGCATTTCTGAGACAGCAGGTGTGTGGCCAGAACATCCCCATGACTCAGTAATCCCTGGCTGCCAGAACTATCCCATAGGACTTTTGGCTGCCAGTTGTAATTGACTTTAAATCTATAATTCTCTTGTGAGGAAAAAACGCCCAACCTTCCCAGGCTGGGCTGAAGATACACCTATATAAACAGACCATGTTTATATATTCCATGGAGGGAAGTACACGCTGGTTGTATTAGAAAGGCTGCTCAGTATCAATTTAGAATGTTCACAAGTGAAAACCACTGCAAACGGAGATCCAATATTATCAGAGAGGACAGAAAAGTAGTGGACAATTTGCTACCGGTCACGTGTTTCAAGACAACCTTTATTTCTGTATTGCGATGCATAATTACACATGGAGGGTCATAGTACCAACCCTTGCCATGAAGTCAGTTATTTCAGGATTTCATTACTTATTATTTTAAAGGAGGATCTCTACATTGCTGTAGCTCATATCCTTTAAAATGATGAGCCCAGGTTTTAAGGACTGTAGCTTTTAGAGCCTTTTCTTATCTCGTACGTCTCATACACTTACGGTTATGCTGGTTTTTTATCTCCTAGAAGTTGCACAAACACACTGATCAGTGTTTTAGTGAGAAAATAGAGAAGTTATAAAATATGTTTGTGTCACTACCCTGGAGCTGATGTCAATGAAACAGTCTCTTTTCAGAGTGGGAAGAGTTTTCTAACTCACAGGAAAAAAAAAAAATAAATAAAATGACATTGCAGTAGCTGTCCTATAGATCTGCACGTAATAATTAATAAATTAATACAAATTTTTAAAATGCTGCATTCTTCAAAGTCTTCATGCATACAAGGTGCACTATAAAATAAGGAACATATAGTCATAGAATCAAAATTCAGGGTGGAAGGGCCCTTCTGAGGTATTTAGTCCAACCGCATGCTCAAAACAGGTCTAAATAGATCAGGTTGCTCAGGGCCTGTCCCACCGCCTCGTGAACGCTCAGAGGACAGAGATTCTGTAACCTTGCTGGGAAACCTGCTGCAATACTTAACCGCTTTTCTGCAGAGCAGCATCCTTGCAGCTTGTACTGTTGCATGAGATTCCTTCACACATGAAAGACCCTGTACTTCTCTTGTTGAATTTCATGAAGTTCTGCTCAACCCATCTCTCCAGCCTTTCCAGGTCCCTCTGAAGAGCAGCCCTGTCCTCCAGTGCATTGAGTGCTCCCCGCGGCTGGTGTCCTGCACATACTCCCTGAGAGTGCACTTCATCCCATCCTCCAGGTCGTTACTAAGGCATTAACCAACGCTGGTCCCACGGCTAATCCCTGAGGGACCCCGCTAGCTACTGGCTGCCAGCTGGACTTAGCGCCGCTGGTCACGGTATTTGATCCTAGTACTCCAGCCAGCTTTCCGCCCACCCCGACTACCCAGCCTGTCTGTACCTCGTGACTTTGGTGATAAGGAGACTATGGCAGACTGGGACAAAGGCCTTGCTAAAAATTAAGCTATACAACATCCACTGTCCTCCCCTTCTCTACAGGGCTGGTAACCTCATCCAAGAGAGAGAGCAAGGAGGTTGATCAGGCACGATTTGTCCTTTCTAAATCCCCGTTGGCTGCTCTCAATCACCTTCTTGTCTTTAATGTGGATAGAAATGGAGCTAATCCCCTTAAAAGCTGTAACTTTACCAAGGGCCAAGGTAAGGCTGATCATGGATCTTATTACAGTAAGTTGAGTTGTTACTGTTTCACTTGCATTCAGTGAAAAAACCCACCTAACACAGAATAAATTACTTAGTAAGTTTTATGTACTTTAATACTACAAGTCAGTGGCTTCAAATATGGGAAAAAACTACAAACCTGTTTGTAGCAAGAAACATCTCACTGAAGAGGGATGGAAGCAGCATATTACCAAATATACGAGATAACCATGAGTCAGTTAATTTCACAGACTGCTATAAGGGAGGTATTTTGCTAATATTGTGCGAAAATTATTGAGGTACTTTATTAAAAGGCAGATAAATATCATCCCATTTCTTTTCTGAGGATGCGTGAATAAGAAACTCAGTTAAAAAACCAACCTAAATCACTGTTAGTCTTTGGGACTCATCCTGTAAAGTGCTGAGCAAACACTCACTGAATAAAATGAGCCTTACTGAATAAAATTCTAATTAGAGTAATTGAGCTTTGATAACTGCTATGTCATTAAACATAAATTGACTTTAAACTAATTGTATTTGCATTGTATTATGATTTCTATTAATGAATGCATTAATGTTTATACTCTGCAAACTCTTTGGAAGTAAAATATTACAGTCTATACCACTTAATCTGAAGTGAAATGCCCTTTGAATACAAACCTGGCATGGCACTGGTGGAAAAGGACCGTATTCCGTAAAGGAATATGGTCCAGATCTTTGCTGTTTATGACTGCGAGCAGAGGAAAGGTGACTGCTGGCTTTTTGGCGTTCCTCCATTCTAGCCTGAGGAGCTGTATGCTGGTCTCCGCAGCGTAAGTCAGGGTACGGCATGGGCCAGCGGCCACCAGTCCTGCAGAGCCTCTGATGCCGCTTGCTCTAACTATACTTCTCATGCCAACAGCAAAGCGTACAGTGGGACACCAGAGTTATAGATACAGTGAAAGATAGAAAAATCATACAGCCATTTTCCACTTAAAACCAGAACTGCCTGCCAACCCAACCCAATCCAAAATAAGGAGGTCAGAGATGCGAAGCGGTACTGAATATATCACAAGCAAGCTACGTAACACATTTCTTTCTGTGGCACTGAAACGAATACCGTGAGGTCAGTGCTAACACAGACCTCTCCTCTTGGGCAAGGCAGGGAAACCCAGCTCCTTAGTGATGCCAGGTCCCACCGCCAAGCCTCATCAGCCTCGTCTAGGAACCAACCAACAACCCACCAAACCCCAAAACCAGCTTTATGCCCTTTTAACGTGAAGGGGAACCTGGGCCCATGCACGGTGGTGTGTTCAGAATGGCTTCCGACAGCTAAGCATGCGCTCTGGGAGTTCGCCTCCGCACGAAGCCTCCTTTCGTCCAGCTGCTCTTGCCACGTGTCTCAGTTCCGTTGCTCTCCACAGACAGTAGCGAACAAATCATAAGAATTATTTGTCTAGCTGGACTCAGAAACTGCGTTGTTGTTCTTGTACCTGTGGCATGTAGCTTGCCACTGCTCTTTGACCGAATTATTACAATTTCTACTGTAAATTTACAGTACAATACAAAATGAAAAAAAAAGTACTAATCCCCTTAAAAACAATTATTTTAATCAACATTCCTAATGTTGGCCTTATTCACTGGAATACTTGCAGAAGGCAAAAACTGGGAGAAAAGAACATGGACACAAACTTGTTTAAATATTCATGTGAATATTCATATGAACAGGTGTGCATTATTTTCTAGTTATTGCTTTCATGAGGAAAATTGTGCAAGTTATGAAAATTAGACAAAGTTCAAAAAGCACATAGTAATAAAGTATTAGGGAAAAATTCTGAGTTTAAAATCTGCTGTTTTCTATTAAAAATCATTGCCTGAAGCATATTTTCTGGAGTTTGCACTTCTAAATTCAAGTAGACTAAAATGAAATAATTGATTAATTATATGCCAGCTGACCATTAATTTTATTTCATAAACCAAATCATCCAATTTTCTGATTTAAATACGTTGAATATTCAGTGGCATCCCGTAATTCGGAAATGGAAGGCAAGGATGCGAAGATCACTTTTTGCCTAAATAATTCTACGCAGCTGGAAATCTGAAACTCCATTTGTCAGACACCCCAGCACATCTCCAAAAGCTCACAATACCTGACGTGCTACAGGCAGATCTCGCTGTTCCTGTCCTGAACATTTGCTGGCGTTCGGTATTTCTGTTAAGCCTTTCAAGATAATCCTAGTTTAACTCACTAACTAATACCACGCTAACACTGGTATTTGGACTTACAGAAATTTGGAGTCCGTTGTCTTTTTGCCCAGGCATCTACCGCAAATATTTTACACGATGCAAGTAGTTGCTCTGTAAACCCAGACCAAAAATAATCCTCTGTGGAGGTGAGCTTTATCTCCAGGGTTTGGGTCAAAGCTGAACGCGAACTTCTCTGGAGCTCGGTGCTCGCAGGGAAGTTTTGATTTATACTCAGCTGGCATTCCCAGCCACGTGACATGAGATGAGGATGGTTCATACCGTCACGAATGATAAAGCCAAAGGTAAACAAAGCAGTGCCTTGCATTTTGAACTTTAAATGGGAAAAACCCCAACAGTTAATGGCTTTTACTTATTTGCTGCACACATTTTATTTGCATAGTTTGATTAGCCCTCTCTATTTTTGACTTTTGAGTTTTTGACAGTTTTATAGTGAGTCTAACTCATTCAAGCCACTGCACTAATGAGGGGCACCTATACCCCGGGCTCCCTGTAACGAACGATGCATCGCACTTTAGGCACGCAGGCAGCTGTCTTGGAAATCTCAGGAGAAAAGTAGAGGTGGACATACTGCTTAGCAAGTCTGACGTCTTTAAGATACGCTGAACTCACAGTGCAATTTACTGCTCTGTGCATGCACCTGTATTCCTTTTAGCATGAGTTAGACTCACTTGAGACTTCTACTTGACTTCCACAGATCTGCAAATCTACAATGATAGGATAAATCGCTCTTTTTCTTCTCAGATAATATTTGTCAGCATCTCCAGGGAAACTCACTGGTAAAGATGTTGTGAATGTCTAGATGGATATAAATATATAGATGGGGGTAAAGTGGTGGAACCACCAACTCTCCCAGCATTTTAAGAATGATGATTCAGATGCGTCCAGTGGTACAAGCATACCTTTCGTACCTACTGAAAGGTCAGCTTGGCTTCACAACAAGACTTTCTTCTCTAGAATTATGCTATACATTCCACTAGAAAGTTTTGCATAATTGCATGTTATTGGTTATTTTAAACAAATGTAAAGCAACATAACCACGTATAATATTGTATTTTAAATGTAATGACTTTTATTTTTTCTACTTTCAACATCTGGCAATTTTTTCTGAAGTGCTATGGGTCTAAGACAGTGCTGAGAAGTTCTTTTTCAAATTAATATCTCTGTCTCATGCGTCAGAAATACAAAGTGTGGTTTACTTAGTTCATTACAGTGCTGCATGGATGGCTATTTAAGCGATCCTTCACATGTTCTTCAAATACACAAACAGCATAATCCATGTTTTTAAAGAAGTAGTTACACGTACTAATTCAGGCTAAAAATGTGATCTTACTGCACCCAGATGAAAAACATCAAGCCTGCCTCCCTACAGTATTCGGTTTTCACCGGAAGACCTCTGCTGAGTTAGCTGAATTTAAGCTGTGATTAAAGCAGTGTAGAAAAGAACTGTGACAAACGTAGCTCATACACCACAGATGCAATAATTTATCTTTTTTTCATCAGGAACAAGGATAAAACACTACACATACTTAGCACCTGATAACAGAGACAAAACTAGTTACTGCCATTTGCAAACTGGCCACATTAGGGCAAGGGACTCTTAAAGCTTACAAGGGGACCAACAGAAATGAGGTATATTGGGTGAAAAATGTGCTGTAAGAGGAACTCTGGAGAAGAGATAGTATGGGAGGAAAAGTGCTGCTTTGGTGTCATGTCAGCCATCCCATTCTACATCCCCGATGAAAACACACAGGAAAATCTGCTTTCTGGAGTGCATAGGTGTCTGTTAGTTAGATGAACAGAATTCTTCATAACAAATAAAACCCTGCTTTTTGAAAGGTGTTTTAGTAACAAAATGGGAAATGTAAATGGTCTGTACAATGTTCCACAAAAATGAAAGGTGACAGAAATATATTCAAGTTCACCAGATTGTCTTATGGTGAAAAATAACTCTGTACAATAGTTTAAGTGCTGAATAAAATGTTTTGTGACAGAAATTACCTACAAAGCAAAAATTGAAGGCGGCATGTTTCCAGTGTAGGGTGAATATATTTGACATACTGTAAAACTCACAAGTATTTAATTGTTGTATGTGTAAGATATACGCAGTGAGCTCTCTGCAGTTTGCAGCCAGCGTCATGTCTCGTAACGCTATTTTGAGCTAAATGTTTCAAAAGTCACAAGCGGCCTTTGCTGACTGATTATCGATAATCAGCCATACCTACGTGATTATCAGTGACGTCCTGGCTGAAGCACTACATGCCTTTGGAATATTTACCCCTTGGGGCTTTGCTCGCGCTGTAGTTACCCCCACGTGACTTCCGCTCGTTTGCAAAACAACTTGTGCGAGTCTCAGCTCTTGCCCAACAGGTGAAATTTGACATTGATTAGCATCATCAGGACGGGGTTTGTCCTCTCCCGCTCTAGTGTTCGCAGTACCCTTACGTCAGCTATATTTAGGAACTGTAACAACCTCTGTCCGTGTACTGCCACGCAGCGTTACAAGGTCTGTCAGATCTCATCCCCCGTCTCACCGGCACCGCACCGCGTTACCAGCCAGCAGTGTGCGGTGATAGAGAGGGAAAACCAGAGCTTTCCAAACAAAGCTACGGTGAGGATAATTTAGTTTGGATGACAAGCTGGATCTACTGGTAAAAGCTAAATTTCGTCTAACCTTTGGGCATTGCACTTATTGGTGCATGTCTTTGGGAGGAAACAAGAACATAATAGATTATAAGGAAAATAATGTTCCTGCCCATAGATTTTCTGTCTTTTATTAAATGTGTCATGACTGCTGGATTCAGATATATTGTTTTGTGAATGTAATTATTTTTTCATATCAGTATTAGGAAAGAAAAGTAAACAGGATTCAATCTAATTTATGAGATGCTTTAGAAGATGATTTGAAGCAGACTGATTACAGTGTATCAGTCTTAATTACAGTATATATAAACTAAATAATATGAAATATTAATCTGCTGTTTTCAGACCAAAGAATCAATACACAGAATGGAAGTTAATTTTTTTCCATGCACTTAAGTCAAGTGCAAATGAAGACAGCTTTATGTAGTTTTAGGATAGTTCTGGAGTTTGACAATTAAATTAAAACAACCAAAATCCCATTCCTCCAAAATAAAAGCATGAATCTTCAGAACTAAGCACTTGATTGCTTCTTTAAATTGAATTTTTAAATATAATCTATTTTTCACTTGCTTCTTGCAATGCTAAATAAAAGCATAAATAATTTAATTGAAAAATTAAATTAAGGCAAATCAATTTGTGACAGATTTATGAAAGCATATAATGGCTCTTACACAATATTAGGCAGCTATACTTCTTATTTAAAAAACAGATTTCCTACATGATCAGAATGAATGATTCCAGAAACATTACTTATTTTGTTTTACTTCTCTGGTTCTGGGATTCCCTCCCCTTATTGACACCCTAGAACCATATCTGTAAAGCTCAGCCCTGTGTCGTGCCCTGCAGACGGTTCTGATTCAAACGTGGAACGTCGCGATGCACAGGGAAGGTATTCTCCATGCTTTAGCCCTTAGACTTGCAGCCTATTTTTTCCTCTGAGTTCAGGATTGAAACTCGTTTCACTTGTGTTGCTCCTGGGCACTGAATACAAGTTTTAGTCCTTGGTCTCTAGGATTTTAAGACTTGAAGTTATGCCCCAAATATGTTGTGGTGCTCTTCATGCTCTCCTCCCCGGCACACCAGTGGAACAGCCAGCACCGCCCTACCTGCAGTACAGGATCATTGGTCTCAACGTGCAGCTGAATTTCACACAGAGAGCTAAAGTGTTCAGGTTCAAGTTTCTAAAAAACACTGGACGAACCAGTAATGATAAACAGGATTTCACTGTGGTTCGAAGTGGCAGAGAAAGTGAGGCAGGACAATGCGAGCAAGATGCCAAACAGGAAAGTCACATTTTTCAGCAAGACAAGACCCTTAAGCCTTCAACTATACTAGTAAGCAGAAGGAACTGGGCGTAATCTTCTGGCTTGAGGTCAAATGGTGTGGCAGAGCACACAGCCGACTTCTCACATCGCAGAGAGCACCAGCCAAACTGCTCCTGGGGAACAGCGGCCCGTGCTGTCACTCCAGCCATGTGCAGACGTGCGGGTCGGTGCTGCCGACCCACGCCAAATCTGCAGAGACTGTGCAAACCAGTGAACGCCATGGACAACCGAGCGCTAATGCCGTGGCTGAGATAGAGGCCCTGCTTAATTTACTGTTACAGTTTGATTATCTGAAGGATTCACACTCGAGCGGAAAGGAGGTCCAAGGAGATTTCAACCAACAAAGTATAACTACAATGGTCTAAAATGATCCCAAGTTAATTTTAATCTCTTAAGAATTTTGTGTGCAAGTTTTGTGGCTTTCTGGTATACAGCCTCTCAAGGCAAATTAATCAGACTGTGGGACAGCACATCTCCCATGCTGGAGCAGCTGACGTTGCTAGATTTCTCTACCAACACCAGAGTATTGCGTGGCTTCCACTGCCCTCTGGGGCTGGCAATCACGACGGACCAGAGAGACGTGACCACAGTGTCGAGCATACCTCCTCCAACCTGCTCCAGTCCCTTCTCTCCTCACATCTATTTACTGCATCATGGCTTCTCTGAAGGTCAGCCATCCAGCATCCAGAGCACTAAGATTTTGCGACTAGGATTTGGCATTTAAGCTCCTTTTATTTTATTTTCAAGGCAACATTTTTGCTTTTTCTTGTTGAGTATTAGCTATTCAAAAATGTCAAAGACAATTTCCAAGCAAAGTAACATCTTTTTTCCTCTCTCCCCATCTCTGTATAAACACACACAGAGCTATTTTTCTCTGTATTCTTTTCTTATATGGAGGATAAGCATACAGGTTGGGGTTATTGGTTCATTTGTTCAGCCAATTTTGCAGAACTGTCCTTGGCATTCAGGGACAAATAATTCTTTCCAATCAGCAAAAAGGAGACAAAAGAGATAATCCAATACTGCATTAGATTTGCAAGCAGTTCAAGGTCTTATCAGGCTTAAAGATCCTTTTTCAAAGAGATGTAGAGATTTCTCAAAGAAATATATGGAACATTTTAAACTTGAAGTAATAGTTGTAACAGTGGAGACAGCAGAGGAGAGGCAGTATGTGATTTCCTTTCAGATTCTGATGACCTTGACACTGTAATTATGAGCAAACAGTCCATTACTGTTATGTCTTTAAAAAGACAATAATTGCCACTACATTTCCTGATTGCCAAGAAAAGGGATTTTGATACTCATTTATCAATTACTTGGAAACACCTAATACCAAGGTTAGTTCCAAATTCTGAGTTCAATTTGCTGAGAGAAAACATGCCAGTAAATTTTAAATCTACCAGCCTTGGGCTGAGGTAGGTCTTATGACAGCACTTAAAAAAATAAAGACATAGATGCCATTACCCGTCTACCATTTTATATTTTTTTTCTGCATAATAAACAATTTCCCTCAATTAAGAGAAACACATCACTGAGTTAACATGTAAAGCAGGAAGGAATTGCTTAGGCAAAGATACAGGGACGAGGCCTGAAAGTGCCACCCAGCCTTTCTTCCTGTTGGTTTTAGTGCTCAGCATTTCACAAGGTTTGACCAGGGCCAAATTAATCACTTGCATGTAAATGCCTGCGTTATTTCACTCCGGTTAATACACATCGTGCTTTAGCATGAAGGGAAGCCCGAAGAGAATTGCATCGTGTAGAGTGAGAGTGCAAGTAGCAGCCTAAAAACCTGAAATTAAGTACTTTCTCTCTCTCCTGCCTGCTAATATCTGCAAAATTTTCTTTGAACTTCTAAACATAGAAGAGATCAATTTAAAGGTAATATACAGAGAGACGGCAGTCAGCGCCTGCTCTTAATCTAGTAGAGTAGCGGTACCTCACTTGGACAAAACTCCTATTAATCTCAAATTCCACGTGAAAAAGAAAAGTGAGATGGATTTCTCCGCTGCCTTGTGCTGATGGCCAGCATAAGGCCTGTGCATCAGTAATTTCTAGAGGCAGGCTTAGCTGGAGCTGGAGCCTTCCTTACTGGCAACGCGAACCAGCCAGGCGTGAACCAACTCCTGCCGAGAAGCCGTGTGCCCCGTGAGCCGTTGTCTACGACAGCAAGCTCCCCCCGCCGCACACACAAGCTTCTTCCCTTTTTAATATTTTTTAAATAAAAGTTGAGCTTTTTAAATAGGTTTTTTAGGACAACACCCTTAAAATTAAACAAATGAAAACAAAGCACGAGGTGGGAGAGTCTACCTCCCCTTGCATGACTTCCTGTGGTTTCCACTCCCTTTATGAATGAATCTTGCTCTTTTTCATCTATTTATTGACATAGTATAAACCAACAACAGTCCTGCTTAGCAAAAGTCTTAACCTGCGTACCAAACAGCTAGAATTGTACCTTGTAAAGCTAGATGCTTCTGCTTCCAGGGAAAAATAGGTAAATCAGCTAAATGGCTTGATAAAGGTTCACTGGCTTTTGCTACAGCCCTCTGTCAGTTCATAATTCTCAAAGACATATATGGAGAGGCCTTCTACCTTCTTCAGGGCTGCATATTGGAATCACCAAAATATATGTACATGAAATCTTCTGGTTATTTGAGTCATACATTTGAATGCTTTTACCAAAACCAGTGAAATATTAGAACAAAAGACTTCTTTAGACACAGATTTTGTGAGGCAGATGCACATTTGCAGCATTTTAAGGTTTTCATAGTTCCTCTGATTCCAACAGCCTGACTCAAACTCTTCATGTTAGCCATGTGTTAGAAGTACTTTGTTAAATGTAGACCTAAACAAGAATTCTTTGCCTAAGAAAGACTCGTCCAGTCTCCCATTTATGAAATAAAACAGATCTTACCTCAGCCTTTTCTCTTCAGAGAGACAGAAAATCCCTGTTTCTGCTTGTAAAGAGACTGGTGTCAGAGAAGTTTCCAAGGAAATGCCGAGCTGTAACAAAACATATTCCTTGTGAGGTGACGTTCATAGTCAAGAGAATACAGTTTCCAGGTCTCCTCTATTAAGCTTTTCAGGTGAAAACAAATCTTCTAGTACCAAAAATAAGATTCAGACAGTGGTCCTGCAAACAACTATGAAAATAAGGGTGGTTTCACATGTCAGTAGTCAATTCTATAAAGTTGCTAGATTTGCAAGCACTTGCAAGATGTGAATAAGGTTTAAAAATCCCTATCCTTTCAAGGAGCAATTACTTATTCTAAATTTGCTCAGTATTAGAAATAAAAAGGATTTTGCTTTATTTAAGGAGGAGGCTTAAATTGATTTAAAAGACATAAAAATACTTTTATCTACGCTTTCAAAAGCAAGTCCATCGAACTCAGTGGAGATGCGTCTTTTCTTCAGGATCAGGCTCCGGAATGCCACTTTGCTAGCAGAGGCAGTGTTTTGCTGAGAGCACTCCAATGCTACCTTGCTGCAAACAGCTACAGCTTTAAAAAGAAAGAATTACAACTCTCTGCAATGAGCAGAGAACCCTCAAAATAGTGCAGTAAAATTGTGATTCTGAGCAGATTTGCACTGGCATGCATTCCTCTCATTTGGAGAGATTTGGATCCATCAGGATTTGGATGGGCTCATAGCTCCCATCCCTGCCATATAAAATCCAGTTTGGATCCCAAGAAACCCTGAGGTTTATCAGAGTATGTAATACTAAACTATACCTTTTCATAAGCAAATCTGGAGTTAAAATCCCCAGCTTTTGCACCCATCTGGTGGTCCTCAACATTTCTTTGGTCCTCTTAAGTCCATCCAGGATCATGCCTAGGCTTTTAGCAAGCCCTTTGTTTCTTCTGCTGAGATCTTGGAGTTGCTATTACCTTCAATGGCATTGTTTTTCTCCAAAAACAAAGTTTGGCAGTTACATTCTACCACAAAATCCCATTCAGCTCTTCATAAAAAGGATAAGTGACACAAGCTCTGCTAAAGACCTGATTCTTGTTCTTGGCTTTTTTTGTCAGCTGGTTGTAACTGTAGGCAACTCTGAGAGAGGCCATGTGCCTCAAGGGCTTCCAAAACTTTTGCCTCCCCTGGGCAAGGATATATAGTTTGCCTTAATGGTTCCAGATGGTTACTAGAGATTAGCATTGCTCAGCTTTATCGCGTTGATGATCGTTCTCAGAGCAGGCAAGCAGTAATTAATTGATTCCATCTGTATCTACATTTGGGCAGGGAGTGATTTATAATGACCATTCCTACAAAGCAGCAGAGGGCACACAATTAACAACTCAGCCCTGACGGGCTATGGTGGTGTTGAGAGGCTGACAGGACTGACAAGGCTTTCTGTAGGAACGTTAATGTAGAAGTTCAGCTATTGCAATGAACTTACTAGCGCTTGAAGTCCGAATACAGAACATGTATGTAACCTTGCTATGCTATTCCTCTGTAAGAATTACTTCATGACAAAATTTGTCCAAACACAGAGACACTGAAAATAGCGTTGGAAACTACTATCGTGTCATTTTCGGTTGGAAGGTCAGGTCACCCCCGAGAAGTGAAGCACTTTCTAATAAGGTTTACCATTTAGAATCCAACCCGAGATTCTCTGTCAGTGACCTGTTTTAGGAAACGCAGAGCGCCAGGTATCACAGTGCGTATACCAAAGTTGTCTTTCATTCCTATTTTTGGAGTACCTATTATTGTGATAGGTTATTACAATTACATACATATTCATGAAAGAACAATATAACTTTTTCTGACTGCTACAAAGGCTCCAACATTTACTGTAAGTAAGGATCTTCTAGAGATCAAAATTCAAAGACTGTTCAAAACTTAGTCTCATAACTGTCACTATACATGGTCAGAGTTACGATCCATGTCATGCAACGTTCTTATTCTGAATCATTTGGGTGATGTAAGGGACTTTATAGGATTTGCATAAGAGTTCTCTGAACTAGTATTTTTGGAAGTTGTCTTCTTGACGTGGGGAAGCCCACCAGAGAGACAAATTCTTCCAATTCACCGGCTCAATCCATAAAACAAGACTTTTGGACAGTTCCCTATTTCCGTAAGGTGATTTCTACAGTATTACATTACATAGTTTTGATGCATTTCATTGTTTGTTTCCATAGATGTGACTCATTGCATCACAAAAGAAGCATTTGAAGGACAAATGCAGAACAGTTCTCGTTAGTGATGGCAGTTTTTCCTCAAAGAAAAACTTGCTGGGATTAGTACTTGAGTACAGTCACTGGCCCTAGACTGATGGGCGAATTTCTCCTTGTGAAGGCTGGACTTTGGTTCATTGTATTTTAAATGGGTCTTCCTGAATATTCTAGGCATTTTGAATAAAAGCCTAGCCAATTCTGCAAGTGGATTCACTTGATCACAGACCTGCTAAAAAGAGCCAGGTGAAAATTTGGTACTTCAAAACAAGTTACCTATGTGAAGGCCAGCATGCTCTCTTTTACAAAGGCAAACATAGCTCATCCTATTATTTACCACTGTTTTGCAGTCCCAGTACAAAACAGGTGTCTATAGTATTTCAGTGTAGGCCTATCTATAATTAAAATAAACTTGCAAGTAATCTATTCTAGCTATGCTGTAGTAACAGCTGTCAGATTGAGCAGCACTTTGTAAATCACCTTCTGTTTAACATGCAAGTGTTAGAGTTATTTATAACTATACCATATAAAAGTCACAAAGGATGTTGGGTGATTCACAGATGATAACAAAGAACATACTGTGGGACAGACACAGGAGAGAAAGCAGCATGTTTTTTCAGACAGAGCCATTTGGAGTTCTTCACACTGTTCCTGAGCAGTCCCCAAGGGCATCAGCATCGCCACTGGATTGGACTTCTACTCACTTTGCCTGAAAACCCAGCTCCGCTGAAGCTAGCAAGAATTTTGCCCTTGTTTTCCTAAGAGCCAAACTTTAACGGTTGGCTTTCTGTGACAATTGATCCCGTATTGGCATAGAAGGAACTGAGTGAAAATTTGAGTGTGGCAGGTTTGCATCGAGTGCAATAATTCCCCAGGTTCTATCTACCTCTGAACCATCAAGTACTGCTCATACATATAAGTGACGTACATCCTGTTTTGCTAAATACGTTGTAGATGACCGCAAAAACCTGGCCCAGGGGTTCCGCCAGCCTGAGGGAACAGAGGCAGGTTTAAACCTGTTCTGGCAAACTCGCCTGAAACTGTGCAAAGCAAACATATGTCTAATTTGGCAACTGTGATCTCTTTAACATCAGGATTTTCACAAAGTTAGCAAAAAAATAAATTAAAATTTTAATACTACTGTCAGAGTATCCTAGGAAAGGAAGTGCCATA
Organism: Grus americana; assembly: GCF_028858705.1. Taxonomy (NCBI): domain Eukaryota; kingdom Metazoa; phylum Chordata; class Aves; order Gruiformes; family Gruidae; genus Grus; species Grus americana. The sequence goes on from NC_072866.1 coordinate 18,316,095, forward strand.
CAATTTAAAGCTTGATAAAGCCCAGCTTTCAAACAGATTGGCTCCTCCTTTTTGACCAGAGAAATATCTGCTCTGAGGACCTTGACACCACTACATAGAGAGCTAACCTTGGAGCTCGCTGTTAAATGTGTAAGATAATTCAGGACAAATCACAGGTGTTTCCTCAGACTTTCAAAATTTGTATGCCACTGACTCCATGGTCATGTGTTGCTGATTGTTGGGGAAGGGGATTTACAAATATATTTAATTTTTCATCTGAAGGCCTTCGGTTATGGCATTGGCCATTGTCCTTGTGCCTGGTGACCTTAAACCTCTCTCCTGGCTGTGATCCGTGCTTTGTGATTTCTGGTTGATGTTCATCATATGCAGCTAAAACGTAAGAACTTAAAAACCACTGATAAATCCAAAATTATTTTAGCTATATTGAACTGGTTGCTGGAGATTTAAGCTCTGACGAACAGAGAAAAGCTTTCTTCCTGGTTATGGGGGCTCTCTCCGCTTCCGCTGTTTGCAATATTTGATCGATTGCCTCACTCAGGTATGTGTGAACCTGCCAGAACTCGTAGAGATTAGATTTGTCCAGAAGTTTATTCTACAACTTTGGGAAACAGTTGGATTAAATTGATCTGCCGACCAAAACTTTGTGGTGCAGCTTTTGGGGAAGAAAACATTTGGACTGGTTTTGCCATGCTGTAATAGTAAACAAACGCCTGCGTAAGAGCCACAGCCACCAGCTCAGAGCAGGTGAGTAAGGATCCTAAATCAGCGAGTTGGTAATCCTTCTGCCAAAGCTGCAACAAAAAGTAATGTCTCGTACCATATAGGGATGTGTTGCTTTTTCAAGTACCACAGATTTTCTAGGGACAACTAAACTTACAGCACCTGGTCAGCTCATGGAGAACAATGAATAATTATTACAGGAATTAGCAATTTTTGCTTATTGGTCGATTTTCTACAATTGATCATAGAGAGAAGCATCATACCAGGGTCCAGGCTCCTAGTCGTACTTCAGTCGCGTATAGCTTCCATACTTCAGAACGTAAAGTAGATCTACACAGAGAGATTAAGGTAGTATAGCGAATGAGAAAGCAACAGAAAGGAGATTTTATTAAAAAATAAATATTTATCAGTTAAAAATTAATTCTTATTAGTGGTTTCTAACCAATATTACATTAGTATTTGCACTACTTTAAAATCAGTAGGGAAATAACATTCTGTCACTTACAAGCATCAGAAACGATTGTTAGAAGCATTTCCTGGCCATTGAGTGAATTTAATTCTCTGTAGCCGACAGTGGTAATTCTGACTGTAATTCCTGAAGATGGCATTGTAGATGATTTCAAGGGTAAAAAATACTTAAGTCAAAATTTACAGATGGAAAACAAACTTAGAAATAGTATCAGACCTACAATTCATTGATGGCCATTAAAATTTTCTTTATGATTGTAATGTAATAGAAAACCTACAGCTGCATCCAGATCTTTTTTATTTCTTTTCAACTTTAGATTTTTCTTTCCTTTTACTCTTCTGTTGTACTCATGTTACATAGCAACTCTCAGAGAAATCGTATTACAATAGATTTGTCTTTTCAAAGTGCCTCTAAAACTTCATACCATTACCTGGTAGCTAATACAAATCCAATCAGCTCATCTAGCGTAAGTTTTCATTGCTTGTTGAAATAATAGCTTGTAGTTGCTCTTGGCCAATATAACTACTGCCTAAAAAAAAAATAAATAAATTGCAAGCTCCAAAACCACCTATAAAACAAGCAAGCAAACAAACCCCCCAGGCTTTATAAAGGCAGAAACAGTCAATCAGATCCTGACAAAATAGACCATCTAAATGTTATGTTTATTTAAATTCTTCACACTCTTTCTTTGAAATGAAGAGACAGTGTCCACATATCCTTCACAGTTCATTAATCTCACCAGGATACAATGGCATATTAATCAAAACTAGTGAAAGGAATGCTGTCCACAGCTGACTGCAATATACACAAGATGTCTCATTGCATTTCTTTGGAGAAGCACGTTTATCCAACAGAGTTTCCTTAAGGATTTAATTCCAAACATAGGCATCCCCAGCATTTGCCTAAATAAAAATGCAAAGGATCTTTTGTCAAGAATTCCTTTGTTTTACTTAAAGTAACCTCATTGTTCAGGAAAAAAACAAAAAGTGTTGGAAAATTCTCTGTTGCGCCTCTTTAAATTTCACCCAGGAGTTAATTTATACCTTCAGGGAGATGAGATGGAGACATGTGCTGATTATATGTCTCGCAATTAAAGAAAATGAAAATGAGTATTAGAAAACAGACCTATTAGTACAGCTTGGCAATCGAAGGATGTATATTAAAATACGCAACTTTGGAGCGTACCCTGGAGTTGGCAGACTAAGTAGGATGTAGAAGTTTGGGAAGAACTATGATAACAGATTCTTTGGCTCAGCTTTCACCACTGTGACTGATGGCTAGAAATCAATGCCACAGCTGCCATAGGGAGTAATGCCATTGACTGTGTGTTTGTTGCTTTTTCTGTCCCCAGGAATTAGATTTTTGAAGTTACATGCGATCAATCATTAGATTAATCATTGTTTTGCTGGTTTGTGTTTTATCAAGCAACAGATATAGACCTTTGAGGTTCTGAATTTTTAGTGCAGTTTTAATTCATAATAGTTCTCTGCACTCCACTGATACGTGTATTTCTCCCGTACCATTGCAGTTGCAAACAGAAGTCCATATAGCAAATCTATAACGTGTCCATGAAGCAGCAAGATATGAAGCTTTCAAACACTTGCTTAGAACAAATACATTTTAAATATTAAGAGGCATTAAGTAACACCATAATAGCAGCAACTTGGAACTGGACTTTAAAGAAATCCTACGCAGACTTTTAATTCTTGCAACAGCATACTCCAGACTGTGTCTAGTTCACTGTATTTATTTGGCTTAAACCCTCGCCCTTTCTCCTCTCCTCTCCTCCCCACTTGGAACATATATTCACTTGCTGGAGTACGCATCTTTCCTAGGAGACCTGTCTATCAGTCTTGAGCAAGTCCTGATAACAGGCATTCCTCAGACTGTGATTTTCTGTATGTTAATAGCTCAGTTAATGTGCTTATGTTAATAAGACATTGTCAGTTTCTTAAAGAAACCCAACCAACCAACAGAAGAAACCCTATAATTTTCTAGACTTTTCAGAATTAAATATAGGTGTAAAATTCAGAATCCACTTGGATATAAGGATTGCGCTGTAGCACAGGCGTTGCAGTACTAAACTACTAAAGTAAAAACAAATAAAAGGTAAGAAAATACACTACCAGAGGTGAATGTTGACGCTACCTGCCTCTCTGACTGCGAGTTCCCATGAACTGCTGCGGCTGAGGAAACCATTCCTGCCTTCGGCCCAGACCCTGCAGCATCGCTCCCCGCACTGTGATCCCCTGGCAACAGACGGGGACACGGCCTTCAGCCAGACTCAGCCGACCCTCCTGGAATGGCAGGACTACGAAATCTGCAGGCATTAGTTAAATCCACATAGCATTAGGCTTCCTCTCATTTTACTGAGATTTGAGAGATCGTGGCAGTGAGTAGAGTGACAAAACCAAGATGCAACAGGAGAAAAAATCAGTATGAGTTAAAATATATTTATAAGAGTTACACGAAAACAAATCTGCAGTGTAGAGGAAAGGTAATATCCCTGGTGTTTGGGTTGTTTTATCTGACCTTTACAGTCTTTATTCGAGGAACGTTCTGCCACTAGCATAGACTCCATACCCCCATTCTAAGTAATGGGAAGATTTGGAAACTGAGCACTTATGCTTAAAACATATCTATTTCACAAAATTAGAGCACATATAGGTGTGGTTTTTTATAATTTTTCTCAAAATTTTAAAGAATCTGTAGATCGATATCTGCAGGAATATGTTGTATTTTAAATACTTTCTGTATTTCTCCCTTTAAGAACAAAAAAAAAGATGGAAAAATGTATTTAATTTTAGTTCCTGTGTCGTTGGGATTAAAATTCAACTGGTTCAAAGGACGTACATGCCAGAGCAACTGTTTTATGGTAGGAATAACTGGACATGTTTCCACGTTAATCTAACTGAAGAACAACTCTTTCTGACAGCAGCTCTTAAAAACTGTGTCTTAAATCCAGTTCCTCACAAAGGAGAATTGGTAGAGCCGGAGATGCCAGCTGCTCTAAAAGGCAGTTCACACGCTGCATTGCATTAGACTTGTTTTCAACAAGACAAGTAACAGAATCTCTTACACTTTTTGCTGCTATGCTGTTTTGCCTCTTTAGCATCATAGTAGGTCTATATATCTTATCCCTTGTAGGGTTTTTTTTTTTAAGTACAACCCTGGCACGGCTCTGCTGCTTCGCACCCCCTCGCTCGGAACATTATTCTTCCTCCACTGTCCTGTAAGCTAGAGCAGATAGGAGGGTTGTCTGGCACTGGGGAAGTCCATGCTGTTCCCTTTCTAAGCGGATGCAGCCCAGTAAGAGTTGTGTCCCCAGGCTACGGTCGGAGCAGCGGGGTTTCTGCATCCCCAGCCCAACGCCACGCACGTGGGCCCTCGTCTGCGGCCGGCCAAAGCCAACGGCAGCCCTGGCAGTGACTGCACGGCTTTGAATCCAGCCCCCGAGGGGAGTCAAGGCTTCACTCGTCAGCATAAAGAAAGGCTGAAAAACCCACCAAGCAAAACAATTGCTTTGAAATATTTCTTCATTAAATTCTCATGGAAGGGACTCTGGCTATCAGACACCATGTGGCATAAGGAAAGAACACGACTATTTTCCAAGTCATGAACCGTCCGACGAGCGTTAGCCTTTCAACTTCTGGGAAATAATCAACCGATCCCCCAATCAACAACAAAGGTTGATAAATAGCAAATATTACATAAAATCATATCACATTTAGGCATGCTGAATGAAGAAATCTATGTTTATATGTTACTGTAAGAGTCTTTTGTTTTCCTATGTTGTTATATTTCTTTACTGTATGTTTTTCTGTTTACGTGACAATGCACTTGTAAAGCAGAGCAGAAAGTTTAGCTATTGCATATAGATTCACACTAAGTCATGCTGAATATTTTTTTTTAAAAAACCTATATTCCAGCAACATGAATTTTTAATATGGCTAGCACCAAATTCTCTCATATAACATTAGTTTTTTCACTCATCACCTCTACAGTTTTCTGCCTTTCAGCCCTGCAGTTTATTTGTAGTTACTAATTTTATCTGCTAGGAAAACTTACCCTTAGGTCCTTTGTACAACTAATGTCTTGGGGTAATAATAAAAACTAATCTGATTCCCTTGTCAGAAATGTAAAATGTTGATGTTGCTCTACTGTTGCCCACAAAAAATGGAAAAAAACCCGAAGGTCAGTCATTTAATGGTAACAAACGTGCAAAAGAGAGAAGCGCTACATAATGCCAAGGATTTGATTCTTGTCAAACTCCATTTGCTAAATGAAAACCTTTTAAAGTAAAATAACTGAGGAAGTCTTCCTAACATGCAAGAAGTGACGGGTTTTGTGTCCCTTTCACAATCAAGCAAATAGTTTCACTGATTTTAAGTCAGTCTCTTTGCTTTCAAGCACTGAACAAATCAAATGCAGCCACATGAAACCCCACGCTCATTCTGAAACAAACATCATCACCAAGGGCTGGAGATAATAAACGCAAAACGTGAATATTTAGGAATTAGGACACCAGAAACTATTTGCCAGAGGTAAAATGGTCTGCCACAGACAAGGGAGATGAGTTTAAATTACTCACAGAGGCATCCTCGGGCTCTGTTTCTGATTCTCCTTTGCGTTGTCCAAAGATGAACACTGGAGCGCAAATGAGAGCTGGTGTCAGCTCATCCTTACGCTGCCAGATGGTTTATGGTATCCTTACTGGCATCCTGGCTTTTCCACCCCCCCCCCGTTTATCTAAGCAATAAGTTTAGAAAGTTAAATAAGAGATCTCTTAATTTGTAAATTAGAACTATCAAAATATTCTTTCCACCCATAAAGAATCTACTAGATCTACTCCTCAGTATCTTTTGGCCAAGGAATCCTTTTAGCCAGTACAAAGAATACCAACAGAAGGAGCTGCTCTTCCCCACAAACAGGCTAACACCTTTCAGAAAGGGAAAGCTGTTACGAGAGCGCACAAGTCAAACATTTCAGATCTCAGCCAGTATTGTTTTCTTGGGCTTTTTTATTTGAGGTGAAAAATGTTTTAGAAAATAAAACAATGATAAAAAAATTGCCTGGATATTTATTGAGGAAACTTTCCCTCGGTGCTTGCTTTCCGGTGGTTCTCGCGTGGAACAGCCAAAGCAGGCAGCTGCCCGAGCTGGGACGGGGAAACGTGCTGCCCGGCACCCCGGTATGTGGCTTAGTACGCCATCCTTCGGGGTCTTGGGAAGGAAAGAGGAGCGCGCTGGAGATGTGCAACATTTGCTTTGGTATTTTTATTTTCTTTTCCATGTCGTGTCTCTGTATGTCTCATGGGAGCTCCAAGTGATTAGCCACAAACTCTGGTTGATGATCCCTTTAAAAGCAGTTTGCTGTGCTCCTGTAGAAAACCAGACTGTCCTTCAGGCAAAAGCAGCATATACAAAATACGATGTATTTGCTAAAAAAGTGCCTTTCCCTCTTTGAAGCTGCCTGTAATTACATACCTAGGGAATAGTTTGGTTTACATTTTCAAGTATATGGCTGGTTGTATTTAGCATAATATTTTTCATCTTTTCCCTTTCTTGTTGCACTTTTTGTGGTCATAAATTAAATTACATTATGTTACAAAAAGAATGAGGACTGAGAGCGAGTCACAGCAGCCCTGGAACAAGAGGCCAACAACCAGTAAGGCACTTCTAGGTGGTGGCCACCCCCCTGAGCCTTCTGAAAGAGGTGCCAGCTGGCTCTCTAACCGTTCCCATCCAGAAGAGAGCCTGGCTATTTCCCATGATGTCTAACGCCCAAAGGGATCCACTGACTACTCTGACATCACTTCTTGGGGAGAAAAGCTGGCCAGCTGCTGCAGCCTCCCCCCTGCAGCCAGACCAAATGGCTCTTGCTCAGTAAAGCTGGCTTTGGGCCCTTGGGTTAAATTCTTCTTTTGGATCTAGGAGCATAAATTCTGAAAGCCTTAGTTGGTTTCAAAGGAGGTATTCCAGATTTACACCAGTTTTGTTGTGATAAAAGGCCAAAGTGAGGTTTAAAGTACATAAAATAAACCCAGGCTTTTGGTCTAAATATATAAGGTTCTTTTATGAAGCCTTCAAACAAGATTTATCCTCTGGTTAAAAACATGTTTCAGTTGAGTTCATCCTTGTCAGCCATTGAACACCACCCTAAAAATCTTCTTTTGCCACTTACACAGCATTTATTATTTATATAAGATATGTGCATACATGTGAACAGTACCATGGAAATAATTTTAACTATAAATTTACTGTCTTCTTTTCCAAAAACAATAGTGGCTTTGTGATTTTTCTTGAATTCATTTATTGCTTTCACAAACATTCTCTAAACATTTTAATACAGTAATTTATATTCTTCAGGTTGGTAGCTAATTTTCTTCACACAAATAGACTGTTAATGCAACTTTACGGTTGCAGACATGAGCTCCAAATAACGGCCCCTAGGAACCGTGCACTGACATCAGTGGGACTTGTGTGTGTTTCTGCAGGCAAAATGTCGCTCTATGTTGTTAATTTTTGGGCAGTATGTGTTTGCACATTTTGGTTTTCAGTATCTTGGTCATTAGAATCAGAGAAGTTTAATGATGCATATTACAGTTTAAGTCTTTGAATACTTAACATATTCTTTAAATATTTTCATGTATTTCCTGGAAAAATTCCTGCTTTTTTATCAGATGCTTTAATGGATAGTGTACGTGCTGTTTTGTGCTATAATGGACATCAGCTGCACGGGACAGCATTTAGGAACCCTGGCCATCTTTAGAGACGTGCTATTGGCATGTTGGTAGGTCCGTCTCTTATTAAGGTTGCTGAGCACTGCTTTGTAAGAGCGCGTTTTCACTTGCAAGTGCTGAGAAACTTCAACCACGTGAACTGTATTTTCTGTGCTGTCTGCTTCAGGCTACTATTCTTCGTGAGAGAAAGTTTCAGACAGAGCAGTTCAGCCTTTAAAAAAACATTTAGTCTAGCTTAGCAAATCGGTGGAAGAAGGGCATAGGAAGAGGCAGTGGGGATGGAGAAAAGTGGGACCCCAAGGGAAGGAAACTAATTTGGGAGACAGTTACTGGGAAGGGGAAGGACAGCTCAGAGAAGGAGGATGGAGGAAGGCGTTATACCAACCAGTGAGGTCTGCATTAAAGTGAATGACAGAGATGAGTTTAAACTGGAGTCTTGAAAAGTGAGCTGACAGAGATAAAACGGATAAGGAAGCAGAAACCGAGCAAGAAAGTTTTTGGAGGGACGGGACAAGCCGTGGAAGTGGTTTCCAGGAGGACTTGCTCCATTACTTTCCCATGGATCGTGGTGAGATTAACTAGCCTGTGATTCCCTTGATCCTCCTTCTTGAAGACAGAAGTGACATTTACTTTCTTCCAGTCCTCAGGAACCTCTCCTGATCAGCACGGTCTTTCAAAGATGATAGATAGTGGCCTTGCAATGACATCATGGGTACAGCCTGTCAGGTCCCATGGACTTGTGCACGTCCAATTTGCTAAAATGCTCCCTAACCTGATCCTCTTCCACCGAGGGTGAGTCTTCCTTGCTCCAGACTTTCCCAGTGGACTTGGGATTCCCAAAGGACCAGTAAAGACTGAGGCAAAGAAGGTTATTGAGTACAACGGGCTTTTCCATGCCCTTCGTCACCAGGGCCCCAGCCCTATTTAGCAGTGGGCCCATGTCTTCTCCTGTTTTCCTTCCATGCTGACATACTTGTAGAAGCCTTTCTGGTTGCCCTTCATGTCGCTCATCAGATTCAACTCTCGGTGGGCTTTGACTTTCCTAACGCCATCCCTGCAGGCTTGGACAGGGTCTCTGTTTTCCTCCTGGGTCACCTGTCGCTGCTTCCATACCTTGCACGCGTTTCCTTTATGTCTGAGTTTAGTCAGGAGCTCTTGTTCATCCATGCAGGCCTCCTGCTGCCTCTGCTTGATTTTCTGCTCACAGAGATGGACCATTCTTGAGCTTGGAGGTGGTGATCTTTGAAAATGAGGCAGGGGAGTTGCTGGAAAACACTCATGAATGTTAAATGCTGCCTCAGAAAAATCACGTTATAGCTCCGTGTCTGTCAAAGGTTTCCTGTCCTCCTCTCATTAAGCAAGGCACTTAAACCTAATTTTTCATAGGCATTCATTTCTTATTTTCTAGGTGTCTGTCCTGAGCTTAGGTTCTGACTGACAGAAATGCTGAGCACTATTTATTGCAACTGAGATGAATAATGATTTGTAATTTGAACAGAAAGAGCTTTATTGTTCTAAACACCATGTTCAGAGCATCTCAACAGCGCACCTCCAGGTTAGGAGATACTTTTGACCTTCATCTCTCTGTGCCTCAATTAAATGCCAGCCCTTATCTCGTAAGAGTTTGTGAAGTTAAATTAATTAGTCATTGTGAATCCCTCAGAGACAGCAGTGATAAATGAGACAGAAAAGTCTATGAGGGAACTATTTATCTTCTGAGACGGTTTGAACAGTAAGAAACAAATAAGACTGGTGCCACACACAGCATAAAAAGTCTATCAGAAGGTGCCGAACAGCTTTTTGTGAGAACTGTTCACCCCTGGCACTTAAAAAGGCAAGGAGCATATGGAAAAAGTGTGGAGAGATTATGAAATGCATATGCATGAAGACTACAAGTACAGCTATATAGACAATCTTAAATTTTGGCATTTTCCAATTTTTAAATGATGAGTCTTGTGAACTTTGAAATCTCTCTACATGTAGTTATGACAGCGTATTTGCTACCTCAGCAGACTAGGTGGTGACATCAGAAGGTTTTGTTGTTTGTCACAGCCCTTCAGTTTTTCTTTACTTTGTGACTCATATCTTTATTAATATGCTTTCATTGTTAACACTCAGAAGTTTTTTCACTTTTTTACTATGAGAGTGTCTCTGATAGCATAAAAAATAGTCTTATTAGAAATCACACATTTCTGAGACACAATACGGAACTTGGTGTATAGTTAATTATCTATCCGTGTTTTTCTCTGAAGTGAAATATGTCTCTTAAATGGTCTCTAATCATGCACTTCACTCAGAGCTTACACTGTGTGCATATCTTGATTAATGAGAAAATAAGGTAATAGAAGGCATCTACATTGCAAGGAAAAATACATATTTCATTGCCATTAACATAATGAACACATTTTTCTATAGAATTATGGGACTGTAACCACTGCAGCTTTGTCACATATTTTGTTACATTCCTTTATTTTCACAGGTTTAAAGCATGGCTATAAGCCTAAGCCAGAAAATTAAAACATGAACACTCTCCCCTGTTATCTTTCAAAATAATCAGATTCTCTAGTGCCAAATTTTTAAGTTGCAGCCACACAAAGTTTTCTTCTTTCTAAAAGATGAGACGCGCACTTCTGGCCCAGTACTTGCCATTCAGACAGCAAAGTGAGAAGCTTTTCTCCTATTCACTTCGAAGAGATTTAGCATTAATGAACTTCAAAACTGAGAATACAAGGCATTCGATAAGAATTTTGCTGTGGTTCGAACCCAGCTGAAACCATGGAGTCAGCATGGTTTTATAGCAAGTCGAGACTGAAACACATGGGATGAGTCAGTGCCCACATGCTGCTGGACCTTCAGAACTTCTCAAGTCCACCTAAACACGTGTCTGTCTGACACTGCTGTGAGGCTGTTCCACGGCCGGACTTCCCTGCTGGCTAGAAACGCGCTTCTGAAGTGTCTGTGGTCAGTTACTCACAGCTGGGTTTGCGCTGTCCCTTCGTCCTCTGCGGTATTTACCTTGCAGATACATTTTCCAAGAGTTATCTCGTCTCCTCTCAGCCGCCTTTTGTTGAGCTGAATGAGCTAAACTGTCCAGCTGCCTCTTGCAGGACAGACTTCTTGTGCCTGTTCTTCTGGGAATGCCCTGTCTGCCTTGCCCGTGTTTTGCACTCACCATTTCCATGTGGCCGTCCAGAACAACAGCGTAGAGAGTCTCTCTGATGCTTTCCCTAGCAGCACTGGTGTGTCCCCTTTTCCGGCTGCATAACACTTCATCTGCACTTACAAACACTGTACTACCTAGTCAAAGGCGTGTTTTCCGCAGCTGTGGCACGTGAAGGTTTACAGATATCCTAAATCTAACATGCCCACGTCTTTTTCCTCATCTGCTACTCCAGCGCAGAAGACTGGGACAGTACCTTGAAGCAATATTGCTGGGAACACAAACGATATACAGTGAAACTCTGAACCAGACCTACATTCTTCTCACCAGAGTCAAAGCAACTCATCCTTTATCGCAAAAAGAGCAGAAGAGAGCACATGAGCACATAACCTACAGGAATATTCCATAATATTTAAAATTCCTCTGAAAAATTAGGATTACTGCCTAGTAATGCTACGAGCAACACTGTAGAAATGAGCTTACAGAAAGGCAGTCGCCCTTCTGCCGAATGCATCGGAGGGGTCGGGGAGGATGGGGATGCGAGCAGGATTCAAGTTCAGTCACTTCTGTTTAACGCTGGACATCAGGAGCGCACGTAGCACAGCTCCTCAGGCAGCGGGCTGCTCCAGCTCCCTGCTGCGTCACCCCCAGGAGCGTTGCCACCTGCGCCTCCGCCAGCAACCCCGGGTAGAAACTTGTGCGAATTACTTCTCGTGCCTGCAAGAGGCTGCACGACTAACTGCATCCTTTCCTGCGACCTTGCAAACCCCACCACAGGAAGTTCACACTTTGCACTGATGTCATTTATACGCTGAAAACTATTACTCTGAATTGTGACAACTGTCAATGTTCACATAATTAAAGAGGGCTCGATGCAGCAGAATAAATGAATGTTTGCACTTGTGCTTGCTCCCCTCCACCCCCTCCCCAGAAACTAATAGTTAATTTGACCAGATCCTTTATGAGGGGAAAAAGTGGTACTCAGAGGCAGCTGGAAGCTGAACATTCACGTTTTAACATGACAGTATGAAAAATAATTTTTCATTAAAGACAGTAAGTATCTGGTTGATGTGTCAGGTACTTCACAGTCTGAGATACTGTTGAAAATGTTAACCAGCCGTGGAGGTTTCCAGAGGAATCTGTATATATGGTATGCTCCAGCTGACGACAGAAATAACTCTTGTACATACAATGTCAAAGGCAGAGCTCCTCAGCCTACACAGGCACAATGAAAGGCAGGACGCTCCCAGGTGATATTTTTAAGTCTGTACCGCTATTCCGGATTACACAATCATTCATTTGACTTAAGAAAACGAGAGGTACCGAGATGAGAAGACCAGAGAAAGGGGCGAGGTCTTCACAGCTGCCCAGTTTACTACAGGTACCAAAATACTGTCTGAAAAGGCCATGCGAGTGTGAGAACTAGAGCGCAGTGCATTTACTGAGCCATGAAAAATACGACTGTTTCTTTCTAGCCCCATAGGTCTCTTTTAATAGTTGTGTGAACCAATTTTCCTTTGTGGGGGATTTCTACATTTTTTAATGAGTGGTTACAATTATTTTTATGCTTGATAAAAACTACATATCCTGTGGGCAGTAAGGGCACAATTCTGTCTTTGGGAAAGAATTCTAAATGTTTGCGCATTTCTAAGCAAAATAACCCCAGTATCACCTTTGCAAAACCATTTTGCCACTGTCAATGATTTTAGTGATTTTTTTTTTTAAGTCAGTGATGATTTTGCAGGTTAAATGCCGTACTTTTTAGTTTGGTCAGTCATGTTCTCGTTAGGGAGCGATGGGCAGCTGTGGGGAGCTGGACCGGGCACTGAGACGGTGATACCAGGACGGGCGTTGGATCGGAGGGGTGGTCCGTGGCACCCCAGGAAAGCACGCTGCTCGCCCGGCTCCCAGTGGTGCAGACGCAGGTTTTTCCCATGTGGTACGGTCGGAGGGGTGGGTTTGGTTCATTGTCCTGCTCCAGCTGTGGCAGTGAAGTGCAGGGCTGCCCAACAGATACCCCAGGCTGCACTGATCCTATGGTTTGTGTACCCCAGTATCCCTTTTTCCTTTCCTGCCTTTTTACCACCCACTTCCTCTGCCCCGGTCTCCTCCACAACACCCACCTAATTACTTTTTTACCCATCTCTCTCAGTTTTGCTACATCCATCCCAAATTTGCCAGTTCTGATTCCATCACCTAGGTAATCTCGGCCTTCCGTGGTCTTAGTGATGCTGTTACCCTGGTGCCTTGCAAGATGCTACTGCCCCAAAGGTCTCCAGGAGACCTCCCCAGTTATCTGCTCCATTTCTCACAGAACTCCCCCTTAACCATCCAGGAAACCCAGCCATCCTGCACTATCTGTAATTTTACTCATTTTCTCACATTTGCTCACGTAATGTCCAGTAATTTTCCACATCCTGTTCCCTTACGTAACCTCAGGCCAAGCCTTAGTCAGTGGCCTGTAGGTATTTGCTCTAATGGTGATTCCCTAAAATAGCTTTTCCGTATTTCTTTTTCCCATTCTTCACTCAATCCAGATGGATCCTCTTCAGTTTCCTTAATTTTCAAATCCCACTGCATCATTTACCGATAAGCTTCTTCCTTACTTATCTTCCCCTCCCTCAGCTGACCCATTTTGTTCCCTGGATTAGGGATGTTACAGGATGAATTCTTCTTTCTCTTCACCTCCTCCTATCAGCCTGTTAGAATCTGAAGACAGTTTCTGGCCTGAAAGAAATTTAGTTAACCGCAGAAAGACGTCGGCCAGGAGAGGAGTCCTACTGTCAGGCAGAAGCAAATGGAAGTGTTTATCTTGAAAATAGTGGTGTGACACTAGTTCTTCCTAGTACGCCTTCTTAACCAACTCCCACTGTTTATTCTCGAGTACAGAAGTACAGACTCCGACGGAGCAGGATAACTGTATGCTTTTACAAATTACAGGGGAGAGATAGTATTGGCTTAAGAGTAAAAAAAATAGGTGCCCTTGACCTCAAGCCCTTTGAACCTCCTTTTTTTCCCATAAATTTCTAAAATCCATGGCTCTTTGAAAGATTTCAAGTTGGGGACCAAAAACCTGACATATCCAAAATAAGTAGAAACTCTAAAGATCTTGTTAATAACAGTGAAATGTTATGGACACATTCTTATGCACTCCCATCACAGTGTGGTACTGAGACAGATACAGCACCCCGCATCACAGCTTTTTGTCACCTCATCTTTACTGTCTACTCCGAGCGAGATCCTACTGGCGCTGTAAGTCTGGTCCGCGCCGAGGTGAACAGAGCACTCCAGCAGCAGGGAGAGGAGCTGCGGAGCAGGAGGTGGGAACACAATGTGCTTGGGAGTAGATGTCGTACTGATGGGGCTGCTCGGGTCGCTAGAGCGAGCAGGGAAACTGAAGTGACAATACAGGCATCGGGATGACTCCAGTGACTTTGAGATTGTCATAGTTGGGATAGTGCGTTGGGATGAGGCTTGTCATTTTCCCCTTTTCAGTGGTCCCCCTCAAATTTATACAGTATAACAAAGACTTGAGAAATTCATTATTCAGATTTCATTAATGTCTTTTGGCTATAAGCACACATTTTGAAAGAAAAGAATTAAAACTTTTGGATGGTCTATAGTGTTGTGAGGTTTGATGATTCAGAACTTACAGTTGTTTTCACACAACTGAAATCTCAACTGTTCCTACAACGTTTCATATACAACCACATATTTAGTTTCTCCACCCTGTGTAAGTCTTTTCTTGCTTTTTATCAGCCAGTGCATTTTTTTTCCCATTAGGTATGGATTTACCAGTGCAGCATGTACTCTGTTGTGTCATGTCAAAGTGGAGCAGCCATGAGATGGTTCGGCCTCTTATCCAGATGAGGCCGCATCCTACTTTGTCATTAATTATCCAGAGCTACAAGAACATCCCCTTTTTAACTGCAGTGTTAAATTTTATCATATTCTGAACAAAACCGTATTAACCCCACACACACTAAATGCAAAGCAATGCTGTTCTCTCTTAAATGTGCCTGGAATTTCACTACCATGATCATTCATAAATTCAGATCTCTTATTCCCACCCTTATTTACATTGGGCTGTGGGATAAAACTAGAATTGAAAAAAGAATAGAATAAATTTAATCATCTTATCTTTGGATTCACCAGCCCAACTCTGCCTCTTAGTTCTCCCAGCCCGCACAAGAGAAGGCGGCTGGTATAGCAAGGGAAATCTCCTGAACAGGATGGCTTCAACATGAACAAATCCAGAGGCACCTAAGGCTTTGAGACTCCATGAGAGCACGATGTTCTCAGGCACCTTTCACGGGGGCAACCACGGTACGGTAACGGGGATGGTGGTAGCTTTGCCTAAAGCAATCCTGATTCTTCTCTGAAGTCAGCTAAAAGCTAGATCAAGGCGCTCCAGAAAAATGGTTCACTGGCAGGCGGGAAGACTGACACTAGCATTGAGTTAGGGGCCCTGGATGAAACCAACTGCCACCAGAGGTTATAAAGGACTGGAAGCTTTGATGTAGCTGGAGCAGGGCTCCTTTGTTTTCTGTTTGTAAAAAGCTCCCCTGTGCAGTTTTTGTTTGGGTTGTTAAAATCTGTTTAACTCAAAGAGCTGACAATAAGCACTTGGGAGCAAAACTGTCTCTTTGAAAGTCTTTTTGCTGTTCAACTGCATTGGCCAGCCCTGCCAATTTCCAGCTCTGTTCGCTCTCACTGCTCCGAAGGCTGCTTAAGCAAACAATTAAGCTTTGCTGATCACTCTGAGCACCACAGTGGCAAAATGTGCACTGTCTCTGTAGCCTAGAAGACCCTCAGAACAAAAACCGTTTTCTCCCTCACTGTTCCCCATGCCATGGTATTAGGCAGCTCGAGGTTTCTGGTTGTAGTAGTCAAGGGCAACCTATGCTTAGCAAGGACTTCATTTCTGACGTATCAGACCTTGGACTAAGAGTATTAAAGACAGGTGTTGTTTTACACTTGATGTTCCTTGAGTAAGGCCATCTCTCTTGAATGCCTAACACGGCCAGTTCTGATCACTGATCAAGGTCGTTACGTGTTATCCCCACACCAACTGGTTTGATAAGTATTACTCATTATTTCCAAAATAAACTAATGCGGTCTCTGCCTCACGCTCACTGCATTGGCAGCTTCTTTCTTTTGCCAGGACCTAAATGATGGGCACAAATGACTGGCTGCATCTTGCACAGGTGCTCTTGAAGCAGGAGAAAGGTTTAAACGCAGCACAGCCGCCAGAGAATACCTATCCCATGAAGCGGTGCTTGCAATCCAGGTGACCTGCGTGGTGGGATGCCAGCCTATCGTGTCAGCTGTCGGACTGGCACCTCCAGCACGGGGCTCAGCCTGTGCCATTCCATGCCTACCTACGGCAGCCTCACAGGATAAGATTTGGGATGTCTGTACAAGCAGAAAAAAATTTTGCTCCAAGGTGCATGCCACAGTCTGTGTTATCAAAACTTACTAGGTTGAAATATTTCATAGATCAGGAATCTGTTGTGCCAGGTTCAACATACCAATACAGAATTAAAAGATGGTCCGGAAAGTTTTCTGCTTGTTCTGTTCTGAAAAGTCTTCTGGGGAACTGATGAAATCTTTGCCTCCGTAAACCCAAAATGATTGACAGAGAAGCTTTATGAGATCACCTGATTTTCTATGGGAAAAACATCTTTGAAAGAGAGGAAGCCAAACTGTGTCAAGTTTTTCAACCAGTTCTAAACTTAATATTTAATAAATTCCACCTCTGCTAGATTTTTAGACTCTTTCTTTCAGCCTGAGATATCTGGAATAGTATTATTCCAGCCAGGTCTTACGGCCTCTCCTCCACACTCTTCCCTACTCCAATTTACTCAGGTTCCCTGGCTAGAAAGCTGACGGGCACAGTGTAAAGAACGAGCATCTCCTACTTGCTTTGGTACCAGTACCACTTTTTTCCCCCTAAAAAACTAACAGAAAGAAATGGTTGAGAGTGAACTTTCTATGTAGTAATGCTCTGTGTAAATGAGCAAAAGAGCCCTTTGAGTTTGTCTCTGTGCTCAAGTTCCCGTGCAGATTTGTCAGCATAACTCACTGCTTTTACTCTCCTGACAGCTGAAGAACCTATTCCCAGTGCAGAAGACACTGGATGGACAGTCAATAAATAGCAGTTGTTTGAGAAAAACAAAGAAGGAATTTTGCTTAATACAATTATTTTATATTGCTTTTATCTACCAAGAATGGCAGCGCTTTTTAGAACATTTGGAGAAGGCAGGAGGTGTTTTGTGGGAAGTGGTAATGAAAAATTCATGAAGGATTAAAAATAGTTGGATTTTTTGGGTTTAATTCAGAATCTCTTTATATTTCCTTTAGTTTCCTTCCCTATTTATATTGAATATAAACAAAGAACTTGTTCTAAAATGTTAGATGAATGGGAATGAACCAGAGTGAAATAAGAAATAAATCAAATAATTTCTAAAGTAGATGGTTAAACTCTAGACCCTATATGTGTACCTGAGTGTCAAAGTGGTATGGTTTGTCTAGATACTCAGACCATCCACAGATTTATCCACAGTTGCAAGGCATTTGTAGGTGATGAATTTCCTGAGAATCTGTCCATTTTCATTTTTTACCCGAGAACTGATGGCCTGAGACATTGCAGTTGCATTTAGCTTTGTCTGAGCCTTTCGCTGAGCCTGCACTCCTTCTCTTTCACACTGCTTGAATAAAACGTTCCTGTGACACAAGGCCGTGGAGACTACAGGGAGAGGGACAGAGAAAATGCGAGCACAGGGATAATTGATGTTACTCTGCATCATGTTATCTGGAAGATCTCTTTGGCTGTCGCCCACTAGATGATCCCAAGAGCAGCACTTAAAGCGCAGTTCTCTAGTGCAGGCACCCTTTTTTACAGTTATTCCTCTTTTACAATTATTCCTCCCAATTTGCCCAGACACTTGCAAGCCTTCAAAAGACTGCAGAACTCAGGTAGCAAGAGACTGGAGAAAACGCTGCCACTCCGTGAAGGCAGGTAAAGCCCCTGCAAGAAGACCGCCGCTCCACGCCAAGCCAGGTTTACGTGATGCCAAAGTACAGGGTGACAGGAAGATGTCTGAGGGGTGATTTCCAAACTGGTGCCTCTTTCTGTCTACACCTGGGTTTCTGCATCATGCCCCGTGTGGTTAGGTCTCAGAGGAGCTAAGCAAACATGCCACCTTTTTTCTAACTTTCTTCTATTAAAATCAAGTTGTATTTGGTCACAGTGACCCAAACAAAAAACTAGGTATTTGGTAGTTTCATATAAAGCTGAAATCAAAAGAGGAAATCTTTCTATTTCTACCTTCAATTAATATTTCTCTGGTAGCATGCTGAAGGATCTTTACAGATGGCTATGAAAAAAGAACCCTGACTTAGGATGCTCTTTCAACCTCTAAATTTCAGAAAGGTTTCAGGGTTAATATTATTTCTGCTTGTTTTCTTTTTCTCACTATAAATACGATGAGCAGAAAGATGTTGCCATGGTGAGATTTTATAATGTACTTAAAAGCACTTGTTACAGTTATGTACCACAGAGCCACCTTCACTTATGTATGAACTGTAAAGATACGTGAAAAATTACCCCAAATAAGTAGCTAGTCTACTGTCTCAGATGTTTGCAATACTTCTTTAAAGTACGGATGTCACAAATATTTTAGCAGCCACTATATTATTTGGAGACCTGCACGTTTACAGCCAGAAAAGGAGAAAATGGTTGACCAAAATCAATACACCTTACACCTAGAGTGTCATCGTTATCTGAAGTCCAGCCGTGTAGTCAGCTGAATTACAGATTACAAATGAAAAATAACACAGAGCTCTTGCAAGCCAAGTTATCCATTGCTACACTACGTGCTTGAGGACGGTTTTGTGTAGTGGGTTCGCTTTGAGCACTGTTTTGCCAGTGCAAAAGGCAGAGTTCTCATGAATTACTGAGGTATAGCAACACCGGTCCTTCTCTCAGGAAAGCAATAGCCTGGGGGCCGGCGCTGCGCTTTCGCTAAGTCTGAAAATAGCAGGCTCGGGAGCAGTTGCGGTGTTGTCTTGCTCTGCCTCCCGTCCGTTTGTCTGTCTCTCTGACATCTCGAAGCATTCCTGCGGGCAGCGTGCCGGGCACTGCTGGTGGCTCCTGTGTCCCCTTGGCACGCTCCAGCACGTGGGTACCCAGCAAGTCCCCATCCTCCTTAGTCTGAGCCTGAAGGCTCACTGTCTGCATAGCTTGTAAGCCTGAGAAAATTCCGGGGCTCATCCGAAACAGATGACGGGGGCTTGTGCTCCGGAGTTTCTCCAAGAACTTTAGAGCACTTAAACCTCTGGCACACCTGTGGCATGTCCACACTGCTGGATTGTCTGGGATAGAGCAGAACAGCTCCCACTAGAGAGGGTAAAATTTAATTAACATCTTTTTAAACGAATGTTTAAAGCAGACACAGTAAGGCTTTCTGACTAGTCCCACAAGGAAATACAACCGATCCCCAGCTTATCGCTAGCTGAAATGCAATGTCATACCATTCTGAGTCCAGTTGGGAAAGGGGAAACAAACCTCACAGCAGTATTTTCAGAACTGGATACAGTTATAGTCTGAAGAGGGCTGTGCAATTGCTTTCTTGTTAAGTGAGTGCTGGCGTGTGCCAAACAGTGCTACTGGAAAGCATCAGCTCCCTGATTTCCAGAGAAGTGCTTGTTCCGAGGCGATGGCTTCGGCTGAGCTCCCTCAGTCCACGTGAGCTGGGGCGGCAGCAGAGGCAGCGTTTCCGCACAGGCTCCCTGCGCCTGGGCAGCCTTGGCACGGGGCAGAGAGCAGGGACTCGCGCTGCTTTCCCTCCCTTCGCCCGCGCTAACTCTGGGCTCCACATCGTCCCAGTGCGGCAGCCAGCTCAGAATGCCAGCATACTGAAGGGAAAAATCCTGCAGTAACCCACAGCCTTTCACTGCCAGAATCGGGGACTTCAAAAGCTCCAGCAGAATTGTGGTGGTTTATACAGAATTTATGGGATGATTTTTGACGACTCTCTGTATGAAACTAAAATCGTGTGTATATATACATACACACACACACGTAATATGTTATCTACATTATGATATATCATATTGCATATATATTTCTGGAATTTACTCAGATTTCAAAAGGTTATGTAGATTTTTGAAACCAGCATTTCAAAGGTAAACACTGCACTGCTGCTTTAAAAAAGGTAAAAAGGTGCTAAAGAGACTTTCAGTACCAACCTAAAACTATAGCAGTTTTTCTAATAACATTTCTAAGGTTGCCTGGTCTGTATTCTGTATTTTAGAGTTCTGAAATAGTTGAATTAAAAAAAAAAAAAATTAAAAAATCACTGGTTACAATCACCTTCAATACTTATGAATCATTTAGTTCAAAAGCAGGTACTCAGTTAATGACTGTATGGGATATACCTCCTGTGAAGATAAAACCTAAACACTAATTATTGTTAATAAGTGGTGTCGTACAGCAAGGTTAAATACCCTCCAAAGGATTACACACGGGTGTCAGTATTCCTGAATGCCTGTGATCAAATGTGGTTCCAGTCTGAAAGCGGCAGGGATTGTACTGTTACTGCAGTCCGGTGACACGAGACAAAACTGTGCTTAGAAGTTAATAGCTAAAAAGAACAAAGCTGTAATTGTAGGGGTAGGGATTGTTTCACTTGTATACGGTGAGTCTGTACAGATGCAGTAAAGGCGTCATACGTGAGCGCAGCCATCCGTCCAAAGAGAGCTGCTACTACAGCTACATCCCCGGGGCTGGGGCTGTGCTGGCACAGCTCACTGGTACTCCCCTACAGGAAGAGGGCTCCTCTGTTTTGGTAAAGCTTCGGTTTCTACTTGACATTTAGCATGTGGAATCTGGATATTTACAAAATACTATATTATATTCTATAACCATGCACTACGGCCTTTGACTTTTCTTCTGCTGGAATCAGTGAGAACACTTGTGTGCACCAGTCCTGAGGTCAACTCCAAGGGATCAGTTCAGATTCCACTACCAGACAAATATGAAATGCTGCATTTAATAACAATCTTCATCTAACATAAATTAGAGAGCCAAATGTGCCTAGAAAACCAAGAGTCACAAATTCTTTTAGTTTTCAGAATATACGCCTATACCATTAAGAAACCCCAAATATATTTTGAAATATTCTCAGGACATTCACAGTTTGAGACACAACTTTTCTCTCCTGTCTTTTTACTGATGGCAATCATTTTTGGACAGTATGGGAAAGACATTATCTCTAGCAGATGTGCATAATAATTATTTGTTAAAAGCTTGCACATATCCCAAAAAACTGTTTCAAACAATTAGGATAAAACTGTAGTATTGTGAACTTTGAGAAACAAAGGCGGCTCATGTCAAACCAAGTTCAAGAATGCTATCTGGTAACATGCAGAGAGAATAGCAATAGCCCTTCCCTAAAGTGTCCCAATTCACCCAAATCCACTCTGATTTTGATACACACAGAGACACTAAAAAAAAAAAAAAAAAAAAAGTTAAGGAAATGTGGCTTATAGCTGTGCAGTGTTGAGTAATCTTTTCAGGTCCAAACACCCTTTAACCCTTCCTGATTATTTGCAGCCTACGTTTGGTCTGAATAAATCCACTTATACAGTGCTGTAGCTAAAACAAGAGGAAACTGGATCGTGTGTTTTGATAGGAACAGGAAAATATTTTTAAAATTCCATCTAAAGACACAAATACTAACTAGCAAGAAGAAGAAAATACAAATGAATAAATTAAAAAAACAAGAAAGAGGAAAGATAAAGTGACAACAATGGTTATGTAGAAGAAAACTATGCTCAGCAGGGTAGGAAGTTTTCAAAAGGTCAGAACTTGGTATTTCTTTATGAAATATGTATAAGCTGTAACAGCCCATTCCTAGCTACGTGCAGCTGCATTTGAAGTATTAAACCAAGGACACTTTAGCGTTACAAGAGAACAGAAACAGTTAGAACAGTCTTCAAAAGCGTGAGTTGAAATACTTTATTTATGGCCATAAGTCTCAGAAATGGCTGCGTTGATTTTGTTTTCCAAAATTTTAAGTCAGTTTTGAAAGGGAACCTTCCACGCAGCAAGAGAGTGCAGCAGTTTTTCTAGGCTGAAGGAGGGTCAGTCGAATTGCCGTTCCACCCCAAGCCGCACCGCGGTGTTCAGACAAACCATTGTGGCCATGCCGAGTGCCGCTACCCGCAGCGCCCGCCCCATCTCACCGTCAGCCGGGAGGTTTGCGTGGTGTCCAAGTGTAAAGCCGCCTCTCGCTCTCGTTGACAAGCCACCTTCAGATTATGCCCTCGGACCGCCAAAACCACCTGGGTATAGTGAAATTCAACTGCGGGTTAGGATTTAAATAGTCTGTAATTTTATTCTTACGCTTCCAGCTTCCTGCATAATGCCCCTAGCACGTACTGGGCCACGCACCTTTGTCACACCGGCTGCGGGTCCCGCTCCTCAGGAGGAGAAGGCATGAGCCGGCCGACGGAAGGTGACGGGCCGGCTCGCTCCGTGATGCTCCGTAGACCCGGGCTGTGTCTCCGGCCCTCTGTCCTTCCCGAGGAGAGACAGCGTGACAGTCCTTAGGTCCTTCAGGAGCCGCACTAACGAACGCGCGGCTGTGAGAGCCTTCCCTTCCGCTCCGCGTGACAGGCTAATGTCTGTCCTCTGCTGTGGAAGAACAACACCTGGACAAGGACATGAGGACAAGAAATAGCCTTGCGGAAATTATAATGGCAAAACGGAATATAAATATGTTCCACTTTGCAAAATGCAAATTGTATTTTAAAATTACTCTACTGTTGTTTTAAACCAATAACCCCTTTTAAATAGACTATTGCAATAACCACAGACATGCATTCAAACACATGCAGAAATAGACAGAAAATAGGGACACGTTATACATAAAGAAAGAAACCGCTCTATCTCAACGCGTTCGCTTTTTTCAATTGCTTAGACTAAATTGAAGCCATGAGACATAGCATATTATATACAAGTATTTATGGATACACTGTCTATTCTCACTGTGACGTACACGCACGTTTTTGTACTCGTAACTTCTACACGTATGCATTAGATATGTGCCCTATTTTTATCTCGTCGTACAAGTAAAGGAGAAGATAACCACGGAGCCATTTCCCTGACAAACGAAACGGTGA
Source organism: Grus americana (assembly GCF_028858705.1). Lineage (NCBI taxonomy): Eukaryota > Metazoa > Chordata > Aves > Gruiformes > Gruidae > Grus > Grus americana. The sequence goes on from NC_072866.1 coordinate 18,339,375, forward strand.
GGACAAAACCATCATCTCTGCGGCCATCCATCTTGTGTGCTGCTTGGCAGAAATGGCGATGTTTTTCAATATTGCCTTTTCTTTTTTTTTTTTTACACCGTGTTTTAGCAATTTTAAAGTATCTTTACAATGGGAAAGCCGCATATTCCCCCCCGTGTTTCCTCCAGCGTGTTGCAGTGCGTTGCCATGGCAGCGCTGTGTGTGGTTGCCATGGGGACGGCGGCGGCGGGCGCTGCCACAGGCGTGCGTGTGTGTGTGTGCGCGTGCGGGCGTGCGTGGGGCACGCGTGGGCCGCCGCGGGGCAGGACGCGCCTGTCGCGGTTCCCAAGCGAGGCGCGTGCTGGCGGGTTAATGTCGCGGGGAGACGGCGGTGCGAAGAGACGAGCTCAGTAAAAGCGTTGCGGCGGCTCGGCAGCGGCGGAGCGCAGACTTCTGCATTGAAAGCCTTGCCCGCCTCTGTAGCGCCGACTGAAGTACGGAGGACAATGGGATGCTGCTGCCAGAATGGGGCGAGTGAGCCAAAACACACCGAAAGAGCGCGGGGTGTGCTGCAGCGGCCCTCTCAACCAAAAAGGCTGAGGAGCGCGGTCTGCCCCTTTTTGCGCAGAATGGCTCCGTAAGGCAGCAAAGCTCGCTCTGAGATTACCTCCGAGAAGTGCACCGGGCAAGTTAGCGTGTGATTCCGTACAATGCACTAAATATTTGGTATCTTCAAGAAGCTTCATCTTATCGAACAGCTGCGTAGAGAATCACACGGTTTGTTCTTTGCCCCAAGGTTTCGTCTCTCTGCGAGCAGTTCCATTTCTTCCACCAAGTTTTAGTGCACAGTAAACTGTAGCTAGATGGCAAACTCTTGGGGAAGACGTTACAAAATCAAATGCAATGAGCCTTCAAAACGGCTCGGGACTCCTAATTGCTCTGACAATACTTCTTCTGGTATTAGGATAAGTAATAACAACAGATTGGAAACGCTTTTGAGCAGAGCAAGGAAAAATAACTGCTGCAAAGGAAACGGATAATGAATGCTGCACTAATAGAGGGAGTCTCAGCTGCCTCTTCTTGTGAAAAAAATTGTTATTATACAATTTCTCCTTCTTACCCAAATAGACTGAGTCAAATAAGAATTTGCATTGGCTGACAATAATCAATATTTATGTCTGCAGCCTCCTTTAACAGATGCCCCAGAGTAAAGTGGATAGATAATTTAACTCTTACTAAGAGCTACAAAGAGATTCCATGAAATCATTGCGAGTCATTATCAAATCAGGATTTTGCCAGCCTTCCAGCAATCTCCACTAAAGCCATCCTGAGTACTGGCATAGCTGCATGCCGTTGGAGAAGCATTAGAGTATTTATTTTTCAGTCCTCGCAAGCACCTCCCCAGTGGAATTTCTGGGCTCTTATCACTGATTTTATCATTTCCACTTTGAATTCACCCTGTTCACTAAATGGTTTCCAAAGCACGCAGAAAGCCAAGGAGCAAGTTGAGGAGCTTGCAACTGAAGGACAGATCATTCAATCTATTTCAGAGACATCTGCACTGGACAGTTGATACACAGTTTGAGTTTACTGTCATCTAATATGAAATAAGAGTCAAATCAATTCCTAGTCATTAGAAAGCTCAGCACTACCGTTGTATCTACATTTCTAAAGTTGGAGCTTTGTTCTTTTTATATCCCATATTTTGGCTTTGACAGGTGTGGTGGGTTGAGCCTGGCTGGGGGCCAGGTGCCCACCAGAGCCGCTCTCTCACTCCCCTCATTCACTAAACAGGGGAGAAAAGGCATAACGAAATGCTTGTAGGTCGGGATAAGGACAGGGAGAGATCACTCACTAATTATCGGCACGAGCAAAACAGACCAAACTTAGAGAGGGAATTCATCTAATTTATTACTAGGCAAAACAGAGTAGAGCAATGAGAAAATAAAATCGACTCTTAAAACACTTCCCCCCACCCCTCCCATCTTCCCGGGCTCAACTTCACTCCTGGCTTCAACCTCCACCCCCCTCAGCGGCACAGGGGGACGGGGAGTGGGGGTTACGGTCAGTTCATCTCACGGTGTTTCTGCCGCTTCTTTGTCCTCAGGGAGAGGACTCCTCTCATCGTTCCCCTGCTCCAGCATGGAGTCCCTCTCACAGGGTGCAGACCTTCAGGAGCAAACTGCTCCAGCGTGGGGTCTCTCCCACAGGGTCACAAGTCCTGCCAGCAAACCTGCCCTGGCGTGGGCTCCCCTCTTCACGGGTCCACCGGTCCGGCCTGGAACTTGCTCCAGCGTGGGCTTCCCACGGGCCGCAGCCTCCTTCAGGTGCCTCCACCTGCTCCAGCGTGGGGTCCTCCACGGGCTGCAGGTGGAATCTCTACACCCCCTCATCCTTCCTCCATGGGCTGCAAGGGGACAGCCTGCCTCACCATGGCCTTCACCACGGGCTGCAGGGGGATCTCTGCTCCGGCGCCTGGAGCTCCTCCTCCCCCTCCATCTGCACTGACCTTGGTGTCTGCAGAGTTTCTTACATCTTCTCACTCCTCTCTCCGGCTGCAAAAGCTCTCTCCCTCTAAGTGTTTTTCTACTTCTTAAATATGTTATCACAGAGGCGCTGATTGGCTTGGCCTTGGCCAGCGGCGGGCCCGTCTTGGAGCCGGCTGGCATTGGCTCTATCAGACACAGGGGAAGCTTCTAGCAGCTTCTCACAGAAGCCACCCCTGTAGCCCCCCCGCCACCAAAACCCTGCCACGCAAACCCAACACAACAGGCCAGCGTAGCTCTTAGAGCAGTATCGCAGATGTCCTTTCTGCAACATGACCCAGTCTCAAACTCTTGCATTGCCTTTGGCAATCAACAGTGAAATAAATATATACACATGACTCAGTATCGTAACTGTGACTAGTATGCTAACCTCACTCATTCTTTCTGTCTGTCTATCGTAGTTATTTCTAGGGCACCACACTATCTGAATGCTAAAAATTGTCCTTGACAGGAGCCGAACCCACACATGCTCAGTTCCTGAAGCAGCAGTGTAATTTCTGGCACCAGAACGCCAGTGCTAATTAGGGAAGAATGAATACCTCTAAATAAATAAAATAATTGACCAGCATGGTAGCCCCACACTTGAAGTGGGCTTAAACGAAAACTTGGTTGTAGTCTTCAAAGTCTGGTAGTTGATCCAAATTTTTCCTTTTTCTTCTCCCACCCCCGCAACTCATTTTTCCATTTTAGGAGTAGGGAGGGGACCTAAAATACCATCGAATACATATTTCTGGTAGGACCAAGAAACACAGGAAATCTGAGGAGCAGTGGGCCGCAACCCATATCCTCTAAATTTTATATAACACTCCACGTAATTGGGTACTTCTCTGGACATTTTTTTAGATGCTCCCATTAGTACTTCTTAGCAAATTTAAATTTGGGAATATGCTCAGAATCCTAACTTGTTTTATCTTTGAGAATAGCAAACACAGAAAAATAAAACAAATACCATGTTTGGCAATAAAAGTAATTGGTACTTTATACAGCATATTGCCCTAAGTTCAGATATGTTCATATTTTGATGATAATGGAAACATGAATAGAAAATGGGCAGAGGCTTGTGCTCTTATAATTTTATGTGTGTCATTATCTGTCAGTTATGTGTGTGTCATTACAGAGGAAAACAACTTGGCTTCACAAACCTTGCTTCGCTCAAAAAAATGATTTCTTTTTTACTGCAGTGTTAAACATATTAAAGATTTTGTGTGTTATTACCGGAGAAGGGACACTTATAGCACGGGAGGGTAACACGGCATCTCCTCCTCGTTTTACAGCAGAAGTGACGTGTGCTTTGGTCATTTTCATGATGGGTTCGACGTTTAATTATTCTGTAGAAAAGGCACACCTTTTCCAGTTTATGCCTAAGTAAGCGCTGTCCTTATTTGCACACCTAGCAATCATTAAGGAGCAAATTTTGTGCAAATAGATTGGCATTTTATATACCCAGTGTGGTAGTTAGTGTCACAGCTATATCTACAGAGCAATGATTTTAAAAGTAAAGACACACGGTCTAAGTCGTGTTGAAGGAAAGGTAGTCATTTTGTTTACAATTTAAAACCGCAGAGCGACTCTAAATGTGCAGCTTGGCTGTAGGTATGGACAACAGCGAGAGATGGAGTCCTTAAAACTTTGATTTGGAACCGCAGCCTTTTTTTTGTACATATGTGCTAAATGTCTAAAATGATTGCTTTGAAATCGCCCCAAACTTTACCCTGCGTTGCCTGCTTCTCTTGTTATTTTGTACCCCTCCTCATGAAGTTCAGCTGGCATTGTTACCATGACACGGCACCAACACAATGACTTAGGAAATCATAGTTATTACATTCTGATAAAATTTTTGATGGTGCGTAGGGAAATTTTTAGTTAAGAATGCATACAAGTATAGCCTATGGAAAGAAAATCCAATTTTTGAGGTCAGGGCTAATAAGTGGGCAGATGTGAATATAAGAGGAAAAAAGGAGCTTTTCTATATGCATTGCAATATATTGCCTGATAACGATCTGGATTTCGATACAAATTGGCTTTCCTGGGTAATCAGGAATGCAACCTTTGCATGAAATCCACACAGTATTGTTTTGCTACCACCCTGACAAAATACCTGTGTACTCCTTCACGCCTGTACGGGGCCCGGGCTGAACCGATCCCTGCCTGCTGTGCACCTCCAGGCAGGGCTGTGCTGGGATGAACAGATCCCTGCCTGCTGTGCACCTCCAGGCAAGGCTGTGCCGGGCTGAACCGATCCCTGCCTGCTGTGCACCTCCAGGCAGGGCTGTGCCGGGATGAACAGATCCCTGCCTGCTGTGCACCTCCAGGCAGGGCTGTGCCGGGATGAACCGATCCCTGCCTGCTGTGCACCTCCAGGCAGGGCTGTGCCGGGCTGAACCGATCCCTGCCTGCTGTGCACCTCCAGGCAGGGCTGTGCCGGGCTGAACAGATCCCTGCCTGCTGTGCACCTCCAGGCAGGGCTGTGCCGGGCTGAACAGATCCCTGCCTGCTGTGCACCTCCAGGCAGGGCTGCCCGCAGCCTCTTCCACCCGGAGCCGCAGCTCGTCACTTGACAGATTGCTCTTTTCTAAACTTGGCGTAGGGTCACAGCCCAGGGAAGCTGCTGGAGTTGCTGGTGCTGGTGGGCTCTTCCGGAGGTCCCAGGAGGAGGAACAGAGTTAGAACAGACATAATTTAGCTCCTTTTTTTACCTTCATAATTTATTTACCTTCGTAAGTTACCCTCTTTTGTTCCAATTATATACAATAAAGCCCCTAGAATTTAACAAGATATTTTCAAATGCTGTTGAAAAAAAAAAAAAATCCAAGTGAGAAAGAATAACCAAAACAAAAGAAAGTTGCCACTCAAAGGCGAATGAGGCAAGTCCTCAGGAAGTGCTCGGAAGCCCTGCGGGCCAGTTCCGTGCCAGGGCCTGCCCGAGAGGGAGCGTTACCAGCTGGCAGGACAGAGGAAACCGGAAGGGAGAGCAGAAAATAGGCACGGCACTAAATATAAATGTCACTTGTACTGACATTCAAATACATCGAGCATACTTATTTTCATAAAGGTTTGAATGCTTACTACCTTCTTATCAGGGAAATAAATTTAAAAATGTCACCATTATATCAAATAATATGAAGAACAACTCCAAACTCACTGATCACAAGAATGGAATGAAAATCCCTCGTGTTTACAAAATAGTGTAAAATGTTATGCTAAATTTTACTTTGCTGTGATCAGTAATGGAAAATAGATAGGGCTACAAAATATTTAACAGTTCTGGTACAGGCCTGTACCAAGAGCACTGCTGTGTATGGCTCAGGAGTCCGAACGTGACAGGAAGAGCAGCTGAGCTCCATCGGTCAGGACTATCCCACCCGGATCTTCAGGCAAAGCTACCGGTCAGATGCAGTTACTCGTGAAAATATTCCGTTTCTGAAAGAGGCTGCTTGGACACTAAAATGGAAATCAACGTGAAACAATTACAGCATTAAAAAAATATACATTATTCACCACGTCCCATTCTCTTAACCACGGTTATAAGGCAATCTGTGAAATAATGAGTAGTAAAGTAGCCAATATTTTTTTCAGCAGGGAAGCGATTGCTCCATGTGGCTCTGAGTGCCTTTCAGCACTTCTACTCCATATATTTAAAATGTCTTTTTTTAAAAACTGTGCAGCTTCCTCTGTTCTTCAGCAACACAGACTGCATGATGAGTAAAATCATCGCTGATGGAACAGTCTCAGCTATTACTTTCACTTTACTTCATAAATAGAAATTTGCCAATATTATTCTCTACTTGCATGGCCACTACACAAATGTGAAGAAGAAAGTCTTCTGACTTTCTCTCTCGCAAATTTTATGTTCAATTCAGTATAAATGTGGCAGTCATTTTAATTACTGACAAACTTGAATTTGAAACAGCATGAGATGAGGAGTCAAGGAAAGATATAGAAGGGTGAGAAGGGTGGGGAAAGGCAGAAAGAAAGATAACTTTACGCAAATATTACTGAAAGGGAAAGGAAGAAATCGAACAAAATTACTAAGCAAGATGCTTCCAGATTTGAATGATCTACAGGGAAGAATTAGCGACAGTCCCCTTAATTTGTTACTGAACTACTGTAGATAACATTTTTATGCCAATTACATCACTCTACGAGCAACAGGGTTTTTTCAGAGGGCCCACAGTCTCCAGTCGATATTTACCCCAGGGGACGTTAGGCTGATGTACTTACAGTGACTGACATAATAGAGCAAAGTAAAAAATACAAGCAGAAACCCCAAGAAATCCCAACTAAATCAGCCTCCCACTGCCCAAAGAACAGTTCTGGCAAATGGAAGCCCCTTGCGCGAGGCTGGCGGGAACGGATGCAGCCAAGCAGTCCCCCTGCAAGAGCACACCAGGGGCAGGACTCAAGGCAGCCGAGGTCTGCAGCCCGGGGCACAGCTGCAGGAGGCTGCCGTAGGCTGGGGAAAGCGCCCAGCGCCCGTTTGTACGGCCTGCATGGCCGGCAGTGCCCTCCGCCAGACGCAGACTGGGCTGCAATGGAGCATACTGCTTTCTCATCTCGCTCGGCAGCCTCCCGCGTGGGGAGAGGGGCAGAGCCGCGGTGTCTCAGTTCCCTTCGGAGAGCAGCAACCCCTGCGGAGAGCTCTGCCGCAGCAGCTTAGCAATAGGCACAGCTTAGGTGTTCTCAGCCTTTAAACGAGACGACACGAAGTGAGCGTCGCTCTTCTGGTGAAACAGTAAGAATGCTTTTTGAGCGCATACAGAAGGTTTTGAAACAACAGCAAGCAATGCATAAGAACGGGGGCTCGCTAACAGAAAGTGCTTGGAGGTTGTGGCGTTATCAGGCGTGTCACAGGGGCTGGGGGCTGGAGAGGCGCCGCGGGCTCGCGGGTCGTGCTCTGTGTTGGGCTCCTTGGAGAACACCAGGCAAACGAGTGAATGTGAGGATGGGAGGACTGGGAGCTAAACCCTCGGGGCAATTACCACAGCGCAGGCTGGCTGGTGTGAAAGGAAAACGCGGGTGGCGGAATGGCAGGAAAACGAAGGTAAGGTAGAAGTGTCAGTGGCCAGATTCCTCGGGTTCGCTCCACCAGCACTAGAGGAGCGGCCTGCAGCAAGGTGTGCGCCAGTCCTTCAGCAAGCTTTGTGTGCGGCGTTCCCACGCGTGCCGCCGTTTTAAGATTGTTTTTCTCCCAATGTCAATGTCACAGGTCTTCTCTCAAATGTATACTTTGCAAAAATGAGCACGAACCCAATAGTTCATAATTGATTACGATTCCATTAAGAAACAGCAATATCTGCAAGTCTTACATAATCTAAAGACAAATCAATTCTAAGTATATTAGGGCTTTTAACACTTCCAAATTCTGAGTTAAATGCTGTACAAATTACAAAATCCTCATTTAATTACTTTAATAAATCTTGTTTACAGATGACTCTGAAAATCAGTGAAAACTAATTCACTTTGACTGTTCTGTCTGCAGTGCTGACAAAAATAGAACAAATTTCTTTTTACTAAGATCTGGAAAGTGGAGAAAAAAAGCTTTAATTGAATATAATCACAATATGCTAGCAGCACATGTTATTTTCCTGATTTTGATATTTTGAAGTTTGAGGAAGGATTTCCTTTTATGGAAAAGGACTTTTGTTCCATTTATTATGGGAAACAAATGTTGAATATAAACTTGGTAACATATTTTATTTTAGCTTAAAAGATTTATGTTTTAAACTCTGTTATCTGTCTTACGGTATCAATGTCCAAGGTATTTACTGCACGAGTTCATCTGCTGTAATCATTTGTTAACTGTTAGTGATCAAAATACGGAAGGATTTGGCCCAGTAGGATTACAAAACATTGGCAGCCCCCTGGGCCATACAAACCACTTAAACGTTTTAAACTTGGCTCTCTCGAACCAAGTTAGCAGAAAGGCAAGGATGCCACTGAAGCGTAGAAGAAATGCAACATATGATCACAAGTTGTTAATGACACTCAGAAATCAACACGTTCCCTAATTCACCATTTTTGTATTGTCCATATTCTTAATTGTCAACATGCTACTAAGAAATCAATTAACTTCTACGCTTTCTGGATTGAGAGCAGCCCTGAGGAGAAGGACCTGGGGGTGTTGGTAGACAAGAAGCTCAACATGAACCAGCAACTGGAGGTTGCAGCCCAGAAAGCCAACTGTGTCCTGGGCTGCATCCCCAGCAGCGTGACCAGCAGGTCGAGGGAGGGGATTCTGCCCCTCTACTCTGCTCTGGTGAGACCCCCCTGCAGTGCTGCATCCAGCTCGGGGGTCCCCAGGACAAGGAGGACATGGAGCTGTTGGAGCGAGGCCAGAGGAGGCCACGGAGATGATCCGAGGGCTGGAGCACCTCTGCTCTGGAGACCTCAGGCTGAGAGAGTTGGGGTGGTTCAGCCTGGAGAAGAGAAGGCTGCGGGGAGACCTTAGAGCCCCTTCCAGTCCCTGCAGGGGCTCCAGGAAAGCTGGAGAGGGGCTGGTGCCAAGGGCAGGGAGTGACAGGCCAAGGGGAATGGCCTGAAGCTGCAGGAGGGGAGATGGAGATGGGATGTGAGGCAGAAATCCTTCCCTGTGAGGGTGCTGAGGCCCTGGGACAGGGTGCCCAGAGAAGCTGGGGCTGCCCCTGGCTCCCTGGCAGTGTTCAAGGCCAGGCTGGATGGGGCTTTGGGCAACCTGGGCTGGCGGAGGGTGTCCCTGCCCGTGGCAGGGGTGGCACTGGGTGGGCTGGGAGGTCCCTTCCAACCCAAACCATTCTAGGGTTCTATGATTCTAAAAGGAGGCTGCTTCTTCATGGTCTTTGTAACCGATTCTGAACTTTTGGGTGAGATTTTCTTCCCTTTTAGGGTCAGAGCTAGAGCTCACCACGTTCTATAGAAGGATTCTTGTTGACATTGCTGGAACAAAGACCACCCTTTACTCCTTAGAGGAATACAGCACCAAGTTAAATGTTGATTAAAATACAAGGACTGTTTTCCGCTTGGGCTCACTACTGCTTTTCCTTCTGGAACTCGGTTAAGCTGAAACATGCTGTACATGATGTAATACAGAGACCATAAGAAAAATGTTTGACTATGTGTACATTCATAAAATGTAAGAATCGAACTAAGAAAAACCAAATTCCATTAGCATTCTTTTCAGCTTCCTTCCTGATACATGAATTAATAACTTACCTAGGAACCCAAAGGATACACAAGCCCACCAAAATGGGTAGAAAACAGGCTTGTCCAGCCAAAATTAACCAGCTCTACCTCTCCAGTAAATACCAGTATAAATCTCAGGGTGTGTGAGGTGTACCTAAGGATAGGAATTTTAGTCATCTGTTTATCCTGATATTCATTAAGAGAATACCTTCCAAATCCCTCTTTCTCTCTTTTGGAAGGTACACTTTCTGGTGTCATATCTTTCAGAAAGGAGGATCTCCGCTGTAACAGCCTTTGTCATTTCACAGTCACGTAGACACTCTTACAGTACATAGATTCAGAGGACCGAATCTTTCAGTTATTGTCTTCTGATTTAAACTATTCAATTATTTCAACTATTGACTTACAATTTCTTACTGACCTAGTTCCACCTGAGGCAGATCTGTTGCCAGCACTGTCTTTATCAGAAGTCCTCCTTTTGAGGGCTTAATAAAAGTAGTTATGAATACGGTTGGTTTCTTTCAATCTGCTTGGAGATTATTTCAGCATGCAGAAGGTTTTTTTCATAAATAAAGACAGTATCCAATTAATAGCTGACATCTTATTGTATGTTGTAGGGCACAGCATACACACACAACATGTTTCCTAATTACCGCACAGTACTATTAACATCACATTGCATGTGCAGTATTACAATTCAAAAGCATTTTAAGCAGTCTAATTTTCTTCAGGCTTGGCACAGCCCTTTTCTTTTGATTCCTGAAATCTGAACCCTGATCTGAGGAAGTAAGGGCTGTGGACATTTCCATTGTTCAGCAGTGAGGAACAGGATTTGCATTCAAATGAACAAAAAAAAAAAAAAAGAAGAGAAATGGTCTATAATTAAGACAGCGCATACAGCGATTCGTTGATAAAAACTCTAAAAGCTGATGTATTTTAAAGGAATACGTAGTGAAAGAGAGAGTTCAAGCATGCCAGAGCCTTTCCAGTTAAGCATTTGACAGGACACGTACGTGAAGTGACCCAGCTGGAACCACTGTACCTAACCAGGCCAACCCACGTGGCGTACAGCTGGGTTTAGTTAACATGATACCAAAAATACCTGTATGGACCTGACAGCAGTCTCTGTCTGAGCCGCCCCAGTGCTATTACTAAGCTGAAAAACTGGGCTCTGCAAACTAAGCAGTATCCTAGTATTTAGAACATCTGGCAATGATAGATACCTGTTTGGAGAAAGGGAAGTTGGAGCTTTCAGAAATAAAGAACAGTGGAGCAAAAGTTCTGAAACTTGATCTGAAAGGTCATTCTCTTGAAAAATCATTATACCTGAGAATAAAACTCCACGAGGGCTCTAGAGGTGGCAGGAACCATTATCACAAGCCTGAGTGATCAAAGTTGTCCAGAACACTATATTTCTTGAATATGGTATGTAATAAAGCATAATTAATGGGACCAAACAGTTTGTTCCACCAGAACTCCTGCCACTCACGCAAGCTGAGGAGAGGAGACCATTATTTTGAAGCTGAAATTTGTCCTGAGAAACTGTAAGTCTGCTTTGCATCTGGGAGGAGGAAGAGTCACTATCGGTCTGCAATCACATATACCCCGGTACATCAACATTTGACTTGGTGCTGTGAAGAACATTGCTCCAAGCAAAGACTGTGACAGTCAAGGAACTAAGAAGAATTTGAAACAGTAACAAGAGTGTTGATATTTAAGTGTTGGTATTTTATAATCTTTTTTATTCCTTTTTTTCCTAGGCAGACACTGCTTTCTGCAGCAGGCAGTATGGTGTCTGTGTATGTGTGTGGTTTTGGTGTAAGTCTGCGTGACTGCTTTCTATTGCATCAGTCAGAGGCTATTAAGCTGTCATAGCAGAAAATCAGAGCATTATCTTCTAAAGGAGCATTTTTTAACCATTACTCAGGTATTTTCCTTCTCCCTGCCATCACCAGAAACACAGGACCCTGACATTTAATCACTGATTTCTCGTGGAATGGACCTGAGTAACTAAAATGTCCTGATTAATTTTAATGATAGGCTATAAGATTTTTGCAATAATATTTTTCTTCTATTCATGGATTATATTGGCTTGTTTGACCTTCTTATAGAGATAGAGTTGAAAAGCTTTAGATGTTATTAATAGCCATTATCTCTAATTTCAGAGTGTGCAATACACATAATACTAAATGAATTTCTTAATGATTGCTCAGTCTGTGCATTGTGCCAATGGCCTCTGAGATTATTTCGTCCGGGGGAAGTGGGAGAGAATTTGGTATTTTCTCCCCCCACATAAAATCTTTTAGACCCGCCTGATTTCCATATATTGTTAGTTGGAAGCCCACAGAGTACAGCCCAGTTCCCGTAAGGCTTTGGAAATCCTAACAAAAAATAAATAAAAAAAAGAGAACAGTTTGCCAACGTGTGTGCAGTGCAGGATACTGGTAATCGTGATTTGCAGAGCTGTACTATTTCATCTACCTGGGGGCGAGTCTGTGCCTCACCGAGTGAAGCGAGCAGGACCGGAGCCCACAGACCACGGGCCCGCCTTTACCTTGCTATACCTAGTAAATAAATGCAGATATGGCTAATAAAGTAAACCCCCTCCTTTTAAGAACAATACATGAAGAAACCTACTAAACACATTCTTTGCCAATTGTGAAACTTCTCAGTCAGCAATCTCACTTGGAGTAACGCTTGCAGAAACTCTCCTGTGTTCCAGTTAGATCAGATTATCCTACTCCCAGTCTGTGATTTCCCCAAACAATACTGCAAGTTTGTGCCTTTTTCCACTTTGAGACTGCCTGAGAATATTGCAGTTTTCATAAATTACATGTTTGCAATTGGAGAGAAGTATCATTTGCACCCCTCGCATAATCCAAAGAACTGATCAATCCACATTAATCTCAATTATCAGTGTTTCCTGCAAAACAGTATTGTGGAGCTCTTTATGAATTGTCTGTATGATTCTTCTATCAGTTTCAGTTACAAGCTGGTTTTCTATCTTTCTGTGCTTTAAATTCAGACTACGATATGGCTGCTAGGGCTTTTTTCTTGATCCAAACTTTAAAAGCAAAAAGATGCTTTAAACGTAACATAATGTTTCTACTGAAAATGCATTAGCCAAAACAGCATCCAGTTCTTTCTTATGTAGACATGTTTTTCTGCTAGGACTAAAATGAATAAATGTGGAGACGAACCTGTTCAAAATGTTCCTGGCTTTGCTTGGTTATTCAGTTACCCTTGATTGTACTCTAAATTCCCACAGTTTTATTTTATATACAAACTGATCTGCAGAAGATTTGGATTCAGGTAAACTTGGGACAGTCAAGACATCAGGGTTCATGCTTTCTCCAGACACGCTGGAACAGGGCTCAGTCCTGTCCTGGTCAGCACCCGTCAGGGAAAACACGGGCCGTGAGAATGCTCTTCTTGGAGCGATGTGTTTGCAGCGTGCAGGAGAGGAAAGGGCCCTCCGTGGTGGGTGCAATACTCCTCCTGCTAAGGGTTACCAGCACCGCCTGGCCAGAACTGAAGCAGCAGTTGTAGCTGCTCTATGTTGCACCTCAGATGGCTTCGGTCGCTCGCTAACCTGGACACCAGCTAAGCACCCTGACAGCCGCACGGCCGTTTCTCATGCCAGCTACAGCAGATACTTCTGTCATGTTTGAGCATGTCCAGTGTAGTGAAATTACACAACCCAGTAATTGTTCCCGCTTTCCAAAGAAACAGGTGTTTTCAAGCAAATGTCATTTGCAAATCAGTGTTGGGAAATTTGGATATAGGAAAGTTAAGTGAACAGTCTGTTCACATTTATTAAGTGTATAGCAAAGAGAGCAGAGAAAATTGTCCGATGTTTTGATCACAAAACCATCCATCTCTTCTCATAGAAGACCATTATTTATTCATCTAGATTTGGCTGTCATTGTTAAGAAAGAGCAACTCCTGAACTCTGACCACTTCTTACTGAACTCGGAGCTAACCCCCCATCAAAGAGCAGCAGAAAACCCTGAGACAGTTTGTTCCTTCAAATCCTTTCCTAATGCGTGCTTATATCTGAATTATCCTACTTTTCATTTCATTCAGCAGCTCTCACAGATACTACCTGTTGGTGGATTTATGGTAATCCCATACATTATTAACAACTCTAGTACTTTTCAGCAAATGAGATGTTAAGTATCATGATACTTGGAATAATGTAGTGCAGTATGTTTGAGCATCCATGTTTTAGGAGCTGTTGATCTTTCCGTGAGACACTGCTTCTTCCATTGGTATTGGAGAAATTGTACACAGACTTTATCTGCATTTAGTTTATGCGAACACTGTGTGTTACAGTGGTGCAACGACGATCAATCTACTTACACAAGCTGCACATAGGGGATTAGCAGCAGTCCTGTATGTTTTGCAATACGTTACTCCACTCATCAAAAAGCGCGCCCTACGCATTCCCTAGCGCTTGAGCAGAGCTTCACCTTTATCTTGGCCATCGTTCCCTCTTGCGTGGTGGCCTGTAGCTGACGTCTATCAGTAAGGTTCTTTGTGCGTTTGTTGCCTCATTGTGGAATATTTCCTAAATGGATATGAGATAGTTCTTAGCAAATAATTGCAGTTCTGCTTTTAAAGGGGAAGGGAATTATTTTACTCACCAAGAACATGGAGCCGAAGGTAAGTTATCAGCTCATGTAAATCAGTGAAGCTCCATTAACCTCAGAAGAACTGCATCAAATTAGCCAAGCTGAGGACCAGACCCTTAATTATTCTCTAGTAATAGACTTCTTTGACCTTCTGCCTTAAGACTATGGCCACTAGACAGTTTTTAAACCTCAGCTTTTCATAAGCAACTGGGATTTCACTCAGATATTAAATGCAAATTAAAATGAGTATTGGGGATTCTCACTGTACACTTTAAACACCTAATGCAACATTTAGACTTTTAATTCTTGCTCAGTTGAAAATAATTTCTTTCCTTACCTGTATAATTTAATTGAGGTTGCTTCTTTAACCTTATTATTTCTAATTGAAAACAACAGTAACAGAATTTTGGTGTGCATAGATTTAAAATATTCATTTACAAAGAAAAAAATGCACCACGTGCACACTAATTCACTCCCAGGTTCCTTTCTAAGTGACCAACTGGATTTCTCTGCAAGGAGAGGCCACCCTGGCACAGCCGCTCTGGTATTTTGCTCTAAAATCCCCCCAGCAGGCAATGTGGATACTGACCCCGCCACGTTCTGTTCGCTCCTCTGAGGACAGGTTCTTGGTCATAGTCCTTGTGCGCTCACACGCCCTCACAGCATACCGAGGGACATGCAATGCACACCTGGCATCATACGATACAAGCACAGTCTTAAGAGCATTTTGGGCACTTTGAATGCAAAAGACGTATTAAATAGCAGTTATGTCCCCAGGTGACAAAGGTACTGCGTAGGAACCACTTGATCTGCTTCTGCAGAAGTTTGTACAGAATGCCCTCCACATTTAAGCGATATGTAATTTAGATTTATAGTCTTTTTGCCGAGGAAGAAAATCAACTGGCAATAAACACTGCTTGTACTTTTTATTCTGTTACTGCAGTAACTGCAAAAGGTACCTTGATTAACTAAAAAATCTACCCTGACATCATCAGTGTAAACGGAAGAGCAAACAGAAATTACATGCATTTCTAAACAGCATCTGACACCGAGAACTCTCTGTACAGGAAGAAGCCTCTAGGGATGTCTGTGCCACGGAGCAACAGTCCTGAATCAGTACTGACGACACACACCCTGGGACTAGAAGGAGTTGTAGCAGACTGACATCGTCAACCAATTAGCCACAATGCGAAACAGAATTTATATACCTTTACAGAGTGCCGCACTAACATACAGTCACACTGCTTTCGGGGTGTGAGCTAATACTCGGAGGTGCCTCCAAAGGTGTGGGGATTTTAAAGCTGAGCTCCGCTCGGTGAGGGAGACATGCCTAGTAAGTTCAAACAAAGGAATCTTTGCACTTGGATTCACCTTCAGTTCTTCATTTGAAATGTGCAGCCCAGGTTATTATCCACAGTTTTGCACGCACAGGATCTACTTGGCTGATTGGGAAAAAACGCTTTTTTGAAAAATTGCTAGGTCCACAGGAGAGGAAGTGGAGCCACCGATCAGATCGGCCAGGCAAAGCAGTCCCTTTTTCATACTACGAAGACTTCTTGGGAAAGCTGCTATTGTCAGACTTCCATTTTATTTACCTCCTTTATGCTGAAGAAGCAGTTTAGTGTACCTCCTCTGGGAGAATGAAGGTGTGGGAAGGTAGGACTCCAGTTAAGCTGTGCTAGTGAGAAAGTGAGGCAAAGTCCTGCTGTCCCTACAGCAAGGAGTCCCAGGTCAGGGCAGAGGCAGACTGCAAAGGAATTTCCTAGCATAGTATTTGTTATGTTGTGTACAAAACAGCAATATAATTTTCCGTCTTGCTCCAAACTTGCTCAGGAAACGGCAAGAAAGAGTGAGGAAAAAAATAAACCAAAAAAGTTTTAACAAGGAAAATCCACGCTCGACAGACGAATTTAGGGACGAACTAACCGAAGAGCAGAGGTACCGGGAGGGGAACTTAGGCAGAATTTCAGCAATTAAAACTAAAGGCAAGGTCCGATAATAAAAACGGAAGGCACGAGCATTTCTCAAATGGAAATTATCACCCACATTCTGAGACAACTTAACAGACGCTTTGTTTCTACCTCGCTGCCATGCAAAGTCAATTGACTGCACCTAAGCCACCCCCAGCAATTCAGCCAGTGCGCAGAGCAGGATGGGGATGCTCTCCTGCCTCCTCCCGAGTTGTGCAAGGTGCACAGGAAATGCAGGGTCAGAGGGGAAGCACGACAGTTACAGAGCTTGCAGGAGGGCGCTGTCGATGTAAACGGCGCTGGGTTTCCTGTACCAGAGGCTCTTTGCTGATGTCCAGCCGTGAGGTTAAACCAGAGCAGGTTCTGCACTCCATAGGGTAAGATGAGGTACATAAACTGGCCTGCGAACAAGCTAGCTCTTTACATTGCTCTGAGGGATAAAGCAGCACTAACATTCCTAAGAATCTAATTTACAACTATTTTAAGGACATTTTATGCTAATAGAGCAGTCCGAGAGGCCTTTAATGTAAACGAGGCCCCGTCTCTCAGACGCTATTTCAGCTCATGCATCTGTACAATAATAAATACTTAATTACCTCCAGGGTTGTTAATGTGCGTAAAGTGCTCTGAGATCCCTTGGATGAAAGATAGCATGGAAGAACAAAGTATAAAACATATTTTGTGAAACGTAATGTGTGATAAACCAAAATAAGGCGAAGAACAAGGATCCCAAACTGACAGGCAGGACTTGCTGGTTTTCATAACCCCTTGCCTTCTCCACCGTGTGCTCCCCTTACTTAACTCAGACTTGGGTGGTTGAACAGTTATTGCTATTACAGTTGGACGTTACCATCTTAGAGGAAAGCACAGCACCGGTGCATTCAAGCCTGCACGTGTTGCACGTAGAAATAAGTATTTGGAAAGCCGTGGGCGCAGCGTTGCAGAATGGGAAGGCTTTCGCTTTGCTGCGCTGCATATTCTCTGCATGCTCATGCACACCGCCTACAAGAGAAAGAGCCCGGTTCCCTGGGTTGGCACCTGCCCTGGTGCTCCTGCACGGAGAGGAGGAGATGTGTCCCGTCTCCACCGCAGCCCCGCTGGAGGGGCAGTGCCCTCCCTAACCCTCAGCAAGGGCAGCAAAAAGCTCCCTGTCGCAGCAAAGCACGGCTTGCTTCCCCGCACCGCAGTTTCTTTGGTGCTGTTCTCACAATTTCAATTAGTAACTATTTTGATGACCTCTTCTCTCGTAAATGTAGCAACCGCAAGACATTTTCCAAACATTCTTAAAACCTAAAGATGATTTAATTTTAAGAAACAAACTATATCACAGGAACATAGGAAGACAGACAATTCCTGGGTCAATAAGGCCAGGATGTCTATCTATCTAGCTATCCATCCATCAAAAGAAATACAGCTCCATAAAAGCCTGAATAATGAATTAAAAAAAAAAAAAAACAAAACCCAAGCTGTTTTCTGAGTTTTAATAAATGTACCTATCTTATGGTCTTATGTGTATAAAAACAGTCCCAGTTATAAATGATCCGTATCGGCTCCCGTTACAGAGGACATCACGGTGATTCAGCGGAGGTGAAAGGAACAGGGAGTACCAAGCCACAGACTACACAGAGGCTTTACATCACGCTGTCAAGGTCGGCCCCTTCGGGGTCTGTTCTGTCAGCTGTGATGCCATGTCTACATGAGGAAAGATAAGCAGGAAAGCAAGGCAGAATTATTTAAATAGAGATGTAAATTTAAAGTATCCTCCGTACATCCTTGAATTCATATGGATACTGTAATTCAGAAATAAAGCTTTAGTTGACCAAAGTAAAATGAATTTACTTAAAGAGAATTTGTTTCTGAAGAGAATATTGCAGAAAGGGATACTTAAAATAAATGTATGAATACTGCAGTAAATTAATTGGGTTTAATTTTGCTTATGTCCCCATCTAGCCATGTTTTTAACTTACACCCCTGTAGTAAACTTACAGAACAAAAGATCTTTTTAAATCTTTCTCTGTGTTTCTGAGCCTTTGAATAACAGCAGGAAAAGATGGAAGTACAGTCATGTTCAATGACTATTGATACGAATTGTAGCTGGGGGAGGACTGATTTTTAAGAGGCCTGTAATTTTGTAGGTGAAACTGCGTGGCCAATTGTATTAAACTGAATCAACATTTTGCCTCTGCAACTAAATGTGGATTAAACTAACAAGACGAAAACACAGCCCTCAGACGGTAAAAACTGAGAGTCACCGAAACACGCGGCTGGCGAGTGTGCCCTTCAGATCAGAATCACCGCAGCACTTGTGCTGAACAGCACGCTTTTTTGGGAGAAGGGGCAGAAATCACCGGCCACCCACAGGACTTCACGGATAGGGCTGCGTTAACGGTTTCACACTGTACCCCGGGGTTCCGCTTAAATTGTACGGGCTCGGTCACTTCATGGCTTCCTCACCCTTCTCATGAGGCCAATCCGTGCCGCTTGCTTGCCAGCGAGCGTGCATTTGTCTGGGGATGAAGTCAGCAGCCGCACAGAAAGCGGCGGCAGTGAGGAGAGCGCAGCAGGAAGGTGGGGTGGCACAAGGCTCCCCGCGCCCCCCGCGCCGCCCGTGCCGCCCCTCCGTGCTGAGCCAGCGTTTCAGTCTCGTCAGACGTACTTGTGGGGGGCCAGCACCGTACAGAGAAACCTTCTGGAGCGTTCAAGAACCTGTCTCACAACGCGAGCAGGATACCTGAAGAGGCAAGGATGAAGTGTTAGGCTTCGCCAAACCTCAGAAGATGAAGCATCCTGTAAGTTTTTGGTATGGGCTGAGTAGGAAAGCTTTTCCCTTTCCAGCAGTCTGGCCCCAGGCTTAGAGAGGTTCACCGGGCAGTTCATACGTTCAGAGTGGGAGATCCTTCATAAAGAAAAACTCTGTGCTCTCATTTACATCGATTTGAATGAGAAATAATGCCGTAATGAGGTTAATGCAGAACTCAGGACAAGCGTGTGGAATATCATTTTCTTTCTTTTATTACCACAAAAATGTTTAAGACACATCTGGTGATAGGGGACTGAATCGTAATGTAATATGCTATACGTTAGCTAGACAAACCAGAGAAAAGTAGAAGGAAAGGAATAAAGAGAAGCAAGGTCATTACATAGGATCAATGCCCATTTGGACAAGTCACAAATGCTCCGATGCTCATCTGTAATTCATTTGAGTGGTTTAAAAGACACTCGAAAATCGATACATGAACATTCTGTTAAGTGCTTAAGTGGATATAAGGAGCGTGCATGCTGTTCTCAAGCATTTGACATGGTAAACAGGCAAAAATTTGCTTCACTAACGTCACCAGGTAGTGGTGGACAGTATTTATACGTATGGTCTCTCTTGGTCATTCAGTGGAAATGATTAAAAGCTGAGATCAAGAAAAGGCACAAGACTACATCACCTGCTATAGCAGATATTAAATTATTGAGTAATGGAGTTGTCAGAATGGTTTTGTGTGAACTGCAAGGGAGCCATGCTATTGCTATTTTGTGAAAACTCGGGAGAAAAACGGGTCTGTGTATTTATTTACCTTAGGCTATTTCTGTCCCTTACCACAACTGCAGTGACATGAATTTTCTTTTCATCAGAAAAAGAAAGAAAACTCACAACATGGCAATTTTTGGCAAGCTTAACCAAGTACAAGAAAAGCTTTTCTTGTCACATTTCCAGGTCTTTCCGTAGTGTTATCTGTATAGTAGATGATAACAGCATGTGCCATATACAGCTGCATCATACAAACAAAAATACATACAATAGCAATTGTATGCTGAAAATTTTCAGTGGAAAGCTTTTTCTATCCAATTAGGCTGTGACAAAGCAGTTGCTTGCATTTTCAACTTCACAGAGGTATAACTCCAATATTTGTAGAGATCTGGAACTTAATTTATAGTGTGGATCACTATATGTAACATACCTCTCAGGCACCATTGATTCTTGTTGCAGCAAGCCCTTTAGCTCTATTTGATAGATTGTAAATGTTAAAAAAAAACAAAGATTTTTTTTTTTTGGTAACAGAAAAATAAATATTTATGCCAGTCAGTGCATAGACTCTGAGTTTAGCTTAGTTGTATTAATCCTTAAAGAAATGTAAGTCAAATTATGAAGAATTTTCTCTTGCAGTTGCAATTCAGACACACAGCATATAATCCTTATAATTAGACTGGGAAAAGGAAAATAAAGAAGCATCAGTTTTAATTAAAATAAAGCCAGTTGTATTTTTAACTTCTGTGGCGGTTTCACGTTTGATTACCTAACACATTAAAAGGACACTACATGCTATGTGTTTTACTGTAAAGTGAAATGCAGTTTTAGGCAACTATGCGGGGGGAAAAAATATCAAAGAAACCAAAAAGTTTCGCCCAATTCCGCCACTGCGTACACGCGTGCAAGCAGTTCCCCTGAGATGAGAATCGTTATTCGTGTGTGTACGGTCACTTTTCTCTGCAAGTGTTTGCACCATTGAGGGCTTCGATGGCACTGACGGGGAGGCTTCCCCTGCACGTCAAAAAGCCCCGCACGCGAACCTCGGCGCTGGTATTTCAGAAGCTGCTTGCAGCAGGTGTCCTGAACGCGGGTTTTAGTAGGTGTTGTGATCGTCGCTGGTAAGATGCAGACCCTTGTCACTGATTTGTGGGCCAAATTCTCAACACAACTGTGTAAATACACCGCTCGCTTAAAGGAGGCACATCGCTCGTGTGTCTTGATGGGCTATCTTTTAAGATCACGTTATTCAGTTTTGAGAAGCACAGCTCCCTCGTGGACAGACAACTGTAAATGTTGTTTAGTCTGCTAAAGTAGCTGTTAAATACAGTGAGGCAGATTCACCAGTGGCATCACTTTTGGCAGTCATTTACCTCTCAAAATGTGTACAATACTACACATTTCTACACAATATACAATGCCAGATTACTGATCTGGTAATCTTCTACATCCACTTTCTTAACATGCTAAGGATCGGATCAGAGAACTTGCTCATTTCAGTTGAAATCTTCTTTTCTACTGCAGTGCAGTTTTTTTCAAATTTACGAAAAATTACTAATTTGAAGAAGCCATAAAAAAATTGGGTTTTTTAATCCTAAAACCAGGGTCATTAGGATTAATCTTCAAATGAGGAGGATTTTTTAAATTTTAAAGTAACATGATTTTTTTGTTTTAACTATGATCGTGCACCACAGTGTTTCATGCTTCATAAAATAAAACCAAAATGCTACAGATTTTTTGTCCTAGACCAAAATTTGGATGCAGAAGCAGATATTCTTAAAAGTTAATCTTAAAAATTGAATAAATCTTAACAAAAAGAATAACAAACAAAAAAAGAGAAAAACCTAAAAATGCCAAACCCTTTACCCCCAGAAAAACACAGAGCTGAAAGATCATACGCATTTGTTAAAAAAGAATTCGACATCTACTTAGGATGGCCGTTTCATTGCACTTCGACAAGAAGATGAACAAACATGAAAAAGTCATATGTCATACACCGAGACACCAGAAGGACCTGACCTCACGTGAGGCTAGTCGATTCTACTGGCATTAAGCACATGAAAATGAAGTTGCGCACGTGTTTACAGTACAACAATTAACCGCCAAACTGATGCAAATGATGGAACACTTCTGTTGCTAAAGAGTCTGAAGGGCACAGACTGGCTGTCTGCACCGTGGTATGTGTCACCAGCATTTCACAGTTCAGCATGACGCTTCACCGTAGTTCTCTCTTACTTTTGTAGGCTACGGTTGATGTTCCCTAGAGGTGTCAAATGCAGCTCCACTCCACCGCCAACTTTTGTGGATATAGTATGCCACTTCTGCCAGATGATTAATGTTCAAATTCTTAAAAGTAAACACATTTCTCTAGTTCAACTTCTATACCAGGAGATAATATTTTAAAGGATGGCAGTTCTAGTTATTTGCAGTTACTAAATGCATTCATCTTTATTTTTAAGGAAGGATTGCAATTTAATAATGGTGCATGGTGGGAACTGAGAGATTTATTTACTTTGTTAGGAATGATTTATGAAAGTCTTGTTATGGGAGAGAAAATGACTGCAACTGAAGGTGAATTATTGTGCACAGTTTAACCGCATAACATCTTAAGTACCTGTAAAAATATAAATGACAGCTTTAGGGTTCTGATGGAAAGAAACATAGTTGAGATTGCCAATCAGCTGGGAACATATCAGTAATGTGCGACTCTCTGGAAGCTCAGACTAAAGCTGTACTTCTCTTTAGCTTCAAACTAATTCAGTAAATGTTCTTCCTTTTTCTCCACCTGTTATAACATGCAAAACTTCTCTTCCAAGTCTTCCCGGACTTCAGGAAAGGTATTTTTTAGATGAAGTATTTCAAAAGAATCCTAGCTCCCTGGTCACTGGAGCAAGCCAGCATTTGGGCAGTGCTAAAATTCAGACCTGTGAAGATTATTTCTGGGGCTACCTGCTATACAGAGCAAGGATTAGACAGTTCTGTTACCATTTCTTGTTAATGAAAGACCGAAAAAAAGAGAAACTCATAAAACTGTGATGCAGCTACAGAGCACTATGTAAAAGGCAAGGTGTAGCTAAGAACCATCCCAAACACCAGCACTTACCACAGTGGTGATGGTACTGCCGGGGAGCGAGGAGCAGGGCTGTCACGAGGTGAAGTGACAAAGGGAAACCTCAAACAGCCGGAGCAGATCACAGCGGGACAGCCGTGTTACGCAACAGGAGAAGAGTGGTGCAATGCAGACTCTGCCTGAACAAGGCATTAATCTAGGAACTTCAACAAAGGGATGTTTCTTAGCATTGGCTGATAGAACTTCATGTTGCTTCCTGATTAATTAAGGTCTTAAATAATTAGTGAACTTCTCTTATAAGTATTATTACCTTATAACAGCAGCTCATCTGTGCTTTTGAGTGAGAACAGGTATGGCAGAAAGTCCAGCAATCTTAAGTCTTCCCCTTCATAGCTTACAACAGTGTTGCCCGTTCTCCTAATGAGCACACGGCAATCACAGATGTCAAGAACAGCTTGATGCAATATATTGGTACCCTCCTAGGGAACGACACCACCTGCCTTTTCATTCCTTCCAACGGGATTTTTATAACTTTGTTTTATTGTAACATAGTAGTTTCCTAGCAATATGCCAGGTAAAGAAAGATTCTACACAGCACATGAGTCTTTCCTTCTGCTCTTTTACCTAAAGAGGATGTTTTCAACTGCTGAAAACCACCAGCAAGGCAGAGAGATGAGCAAAGCTGTTGTTGATGCCATTATTGTTCAATGACTTGGAAAGGACAGCAGAGGGAGTTTTATCATCTTAAAGTGCATTCATGCCGTCTCTGTCCTTCTCCCTGATGTGTGCTTTAGATTAGCGTTTTGTAATGGTGAAACAATTCTGAACAGAACATTTTTTTGAAGAATATAAATATTAAGAGATGGAGGTGCTGGAGTATGGAAGGAAAATAAAGTAAAACAATGAACAGATGAGCTTCTGTAATGTATTGAAGTCTGGAAGTCGAGCACAGATTGCATTTTGAATAATGCATTTTGTATAGAAAGCGCTCTAAATAACTCAGCAGAGAACACAGTGTGTAAGACAGACAATTAAGCAGTTCTCCCAATTAAGCTATGGTCTACCTCAAAATGAGAGTCATTATTTACAGCTGAGATTGAACACTGATAATATTTACGAAACAACATGTTTACAGGGGACTGGAAGAAACGTATTTCCTTGTAATACATATAAAAAGTAGATCAGCCTTGGGTATGCAATAAACAATAGGCCAAGATAGTCTAACCTAGATAAATAAAATGTGTTCCCATTCAAAGATCCTACTATGCAAGTGGCCTAATTACATTTTACGAATCCCAGGGAAATAAAATGGGAGCTGCACTCAGCATCTTTGAAAGTTATATCCTTGTTATTTAGGATGCCTAAAATGATCTTTCTGAACTATGAAGGCGGCTTCAGAATTTGTGTTTAAGAGGGAGAGTGGCTAGTTCAATCAAACAGCAGCTGAGCCGGGGCAGCACTTTAGAAAGACGCTATTTCTGGCCTCCCAGAAACACAGGCCTCTGGTGACTGCAAAGTTGTGATGTGGAAGTCAAAGATGTCTTCTGCTCTCACTGCTAAATCCATTCCTAGCGGAGAAGAAAGCATAGAGAGATGAAGCCTCAGATATGTATTAACTTGAATGATAATCAGAAGGGGTAAATTGATGGTCTTTCCCAGAGCCTAGAGTACAAGGGGAACAGCAAGACAAAACAGCAAGGCAAACCCAATGCATTCTTAACGAGACGGAGACAATAGGTGTCTTCCTCTTCTCACTTTAGATGATGAAACAATGCTGAATTCAAGTTAGGAAAAAACCTTAAGATATTTTATCAGTTAGTACTAAGTATCTGCTGAGCTTAATGGTTTAAAAGCCATAACTTGGTACTTACCTGTCGTATTACATGAGTGCATGCCAACAGCCGGGCACACCAGTACACCACTTCTGTTGACATGTTTTTAAATGGAGAAGATGGAGCATTGAACAATTCATACAGAACGTGACATTATGAAATGAAATTACGAACTCTTGCTTTTCTAATTTCTATTTTTTATGATTTCTGGACTTTTTCCATTTCCTATTTTGTCTTCTTGTCAAAGCTAACTCAGTTTTGGAGATATTTTGATTTAAAATTCAGGTTTTGACCCAAAAATCTTTTAAACAAAAAAACCTCCTAACCAAGTGTCTAATCAGGATACCAGAAAGATATATGAAATTCACAGAATACTGCGATTTATATAGAGAGCAGTACATTTTCAGAAAATGCAAACTAGCAGATGCCAGCCTAACATTTAACCTTTTCATGATTTCACACAACGGCAAAGACTAGAAATAAACTAGTGAAAACAAACTATCTTGAAATGCTTGAGAACACCTGCCTCGGGACTCTTCCTGAGCTATAATTGTGGCTCTGAGATTAATTAACTTGGAAGTACAGTCCCAGGCACAGGAGTCCTTCTGGATGCCTCTTGGCCTATTCTGCCAATCCAGAATAGCCAGTCCGTGTGGCCAAAAGGAGGAAGATTGTTTCTGCTGAGAAATTATTGCAAAATTATTGAGAAATTCTTTCTTCCTGTGGCTGATGGAGGAGCACAGTGGAAGGAGAAGAGGCACATCCACACTTTCCCTGTGGCCTACGGATTACAGCCTACCTCTAAAAGGATGTTGACAGAAACTTCAAGTTATAATTACAATCAGGTTGGCAAAACATTTATGGGCTTTGCTGGCAATAGCAATTCACCCAAAATATCTGTGTGCACTATCATAAATTTCACTGGAATTAAGAAAATAATATTCTCAGTATCAGAGGGAGGCCGAGTCCCTCGTCCATTTTCTGTCAGATTTTTATGTTATGTAGTATTTTAGGAAATATTTAACAGTCATATGTTAATAGCTATTTTACCGAAACATGTCTCTCTGTCAAGGAGCAGCACAGAAATTTTCAGTACAGCAAGCCTCTTATCATACAATCACAGAATCAGGGAATGGTTTGGGTTGGAAGGGATCATCTGGTTCCATCCCCCAGCTGTGGGCAGGGACATCTTTCATTCTTGGTGGGGGGACAACACAAAAAATGTATTCCAGTGGAGGTATTTACCTAAACGCTCCTTGAATGGAAGATGTAAATCCTTTTAGCTGGCTCACAATTTAAGAGACTTCAAAAGGTAGTCTTTGAAGTTTAGAAAAGACCTTTGAAGTGGCTGAATATGCAAAAAATAAATTAGAGTGTTTAGCACAAAGTACTGAACTTCATTAAGTGGTTTTGTCAATTAGAAAATACAGCAGGTTTTGCATAGCAAAAGAAGAAAATTAAGGTACCCTCTTACCAAAGAGCTCGGGTATCTCCTGACAGAGCCTCTGAAGTTACCCAAGGGCTACCCAAGGCAGCCCCACTGGGAATACACAGGCTGGACACAACGCTTCCCTTCAGGGATGCACCTGGCCACCGATGAGGAGAACAATTTGTGCTCTTACCAGCCAATTCGGTATGTGCTCCTGCCCATGGGACAGAGCTGCGGCTGTGCAGTGTCCCGTGCAGGTCCCTTACCTGCATTTGTTTAGATCAGGGCAGCATCTGCATCTGACACAAACGCTTTGAGCTATGAACTGTACCTATGGTCGTGCTCTGGTAAATCTGAAAGCCTGAACCGATTTCACTTTTGTTAACCCCCTCTTTAGGCAGGAGGTGTACTTGGAGATGCATTATTTCTTGCATTTCATTAAACACTTCTTTTCTCTCTTTTGTAAATAAACACTAGTAGGTTTCGAGGCCCCTTACACTTTAGGTTTCAACTAATGGACTTAGTGAATGACTGCTGGTACCATCTAAGATGGAAACAGCCTACTGCCAGGGCACAAAGATACTAGGAAGAAACTCCTCAAAGAGTACACGCGGGGACAGCCACTGGGATGAAACCCGTGCACAAAGATGCCCCGTCTGCATACGCACGGTTAGCAAAGCCATAGTCAGCTCTCAGTACGTGAGGGACATCACCCTGCCTGATAGAGCCTGAGCTAAATATTGAACAGTTTCAAGCTCAAGCCCTAATAAATCAGCTTCCAGTAAGCAGCACATCCCTTGCAGAGGGCAGATACCACGGAAATCCTTTCTTTTCTCGCTTATTCAGTCATGATAATGTACTAGGGGGGAAGAGGCAGAACAATCTTCCTACAAGAAAGCTTTAAAACAGAACACAATTTACATTGACAGCTTCTCTCTATAACTCATTGGTAGCTATGAATACATGAGTAGCCTGGTGAATATTGTTATTTTGAACTGGGAAACTTTCCCAACGTGGAGTTTCTGTCTGCTTCATCAGAGCACTGAAGTTATGTGTTTGGGCTGCTTTGGGCTGCTGATTTTGCAGCTTCTAATTCTTTCTCCCTTAAGTAAGACAGAGTGACTAAATGAGACATGCTTTCTGATGAAAGTGCTTCTATCAAAAAGAGAGAGATAAGAATGTTGTTATTGTTGATCTGTACATTGTATTGCTGTAACACCTACATAATCGTGCGCGGGAGCTGTCACACAGAATACCATCTAGGCGTAAGAAAGAGGCAACAGATGGATTCAGGAAACAAATAGGGAGTCCAATATAACACTGAGACAATATTTGGTGACAAGAAAAGGAGAGGTCAAAGCATACCAGCTGCATAATCACTCAACATTTTCTGTCGTCACATGGGAAAAAAAGGCTTTAGGAAGGGATATGAAGGCAGAAAACAAGTAGCTCTGTGAATGCTGATAGAAAGTTCATGCTACGCGTGAAGATCTGTGTTTGAAAACATAACAGATGAGTTATCAAGCTGATGTTATTGGTAAAGGAGAGGTTGGGAGATGATGTATTAAGGACATCAGGGCTGACAGGTGAGACAAGGATATGGCATAAAAATTAGGTGATACATGTTGGAACATTTTAAGATTTTCCCAGGTGGGATCCCTTGATAAACAAAGAAAAAAGTATCAAACATCAGTTCTAAAAGGAGGAAAACAACAACGTAAACATGAAGAATCTCTTGTTGTAACACTGAAATAGGGAAAATGCCCCTGATGAGACAATGAATACTGATCCTTCAGATTAATTTCCTGCCCATATAAGAATATCTTTTAGGGGGTAGCCAACATCTACGTAACACTTGTTTTGTCTGTTGACTGTCATAATACTTTAGGCTACAGCTAAGAATAGAATTGGCAGAGCTGAAAGGCATCAGTAAAACAAATTATGTATTTATATGGGATTTTAGTCCAGACAAGGGCAGAAGGCACTACATGCTCACACAATAAAAAAAGAGCCCAACATTTTCAAACCAAAGCTGATAGCGCAGATTAGCCTATTTAGATTTGAGTTCATGACAGAACCAAACCTTGGAAAGTTCAGATGCAAAGGTCTAAAATTCCAAAGCTTGAAACTAAGATGTCAGAGGGTCCTCTCATCAAGGCAAATTCATCCCTGCTAGTTAGAGATAGAAACCAAAACTCGTTAAAGCATCAAGCTATGAGGTTGTGCAACACACAATGTGTGCTTTTAGGCAATTGCCTAGCACATAAGCCTTTACCATCACCCAGACTTGGACGCTGAGTCTTACAAAGCTAACTAAAGATAAGATAAATAAGATAGTGGGAAGTAAGAAATTAATTTTGGTAACACCAGAGGACTGTTTCAACATTTGTACAGATATAAAGAATACATATATAACCTTGGAAAGTATAATTTGATGGATATCTTTGTAGAAAAGAGTAAGTTACCCTACAAAATGAACAACGAATTTGGCTATGACTTACATCTGTTACATAAATTAAGAATTATGGGGCCAGAATTTCAGTTGGTGTAAACTGTTTCCACTCCAGTGACTTCATACATTATACACTAATGGAGATGACTGACTTACCCTCGCTGAAGATCTCACCCGCACTGTTCCAAACTTTTTGGAGGAGTCAGAAGTGGAAACACTCAGCATCTGAATTTGCCCAGTGCCAACAAATGGGTCTTTAGATCTTTCCAGGCACTTGGATCACAGAGAACACCATTTGAAAGACATGGATAATATGTTTTCAGTAATTGCCATCTAATTTCAATCTCTCTCTCTCCCTTTAGTTCTTCTTTATTGCCGCCTCCTCCTCCTGTCATTCCCACCCTCAGCCTCAAGGACCTTTATACTTCTCTCCTTGGCTGGCCCCCTTTAATAGGGCCATACCTTGTTATTTTATTGCTCCTTAAGTGGCCCCGTGCGTTTGGGAGCATCTACTCCCCAAATCCGACTGTGTCCTCTGAGCTCAAAATATGGAAGTATTTTGACAGGATTTGTTACAAAGAAGGTGAAGATGCACAGCTGGACACGGCAGTGATCAGCCGACTGCCTAAAAAGTAGCCATTTCTGATGTCACCCGACTGACCAGACTAGATTTTCTGTGGAAAAAATAGCCTGCTCACCCTTTTAATCTTCTTGATTTTTTTTAGTTTTTGCTTGCAGATGTCTTGATTCTTAAGAAATATCAGGTATAGCTGTTCGTAGTATTCAATATTTCGAATATTATACAGAGTTAGAGTCAAAGTCCTACTTGCATTTAAGTTACTAGCAGTTACGTCATTGACTTTAATAAATACAATATCAGGCCCTGGTATATTATTCTTGGTCAACCTATATGAACTTTTGTGTAAATGTACACAATACATAACAGTTTCACTGAAATTACTTTACTTTTTATACAGCCAAATTATATAGCTCTGACTGCTCACTCTCTCCAATTTTCAAGTCAGCTATATCTACTTTTTGACCTTCTAAGCTTGCTGAATCATTGCAATGTATGAGTCATGCTCAGCATTATTGTATTATATTGTCAGATGTGAGAAAAGAAAAATAACACCATTTATCGTAAACAAAGATTTTAAAATTTATCATATACAAGCAATGATTATGCATTCTTAGTAATATTGCTTTATATCAGAAACTGTCACAAAAAGATTCTACTGATTATAATAAAAATGTTTAAACTCTGACGAAATCGTTGATACATTTGTAGGCATTAATCCACCATTTATCTGTACCACATCTTAGACAGCAGCATCTGAGATCCCACGAGCTCTACGAGGAAGGGAGGTTGTGAGCTGGCACCCTGGGGCACATCTTTTCCACCTCTTGTAGTGCTATATATGCTTAAGGTCAGCTTTCATCCCAAAGGCGACTGCCTGAGTGTGGTAAGGGAAGTGAGTGTTACTTGTCTACAAGCCCAAAACATTCATGAGAGTAATTTACACAGTTGTACCTAAAATAGGCCATTTCCTCAAGACGGGACAGAAAAAAACAGTATTTAAGGGAGAAAAGGGAAACCTAAAGAACTTGTTATGCACTGGACGGTTCCCATGCCTCTAATTCTTTCCCGTTTGACTTCGGTTTCAATTGCTTATTACCTTTTGGAATTTAACTATTCAAGCTGATATACAATTCTGCTATAAATCAAGCCAATTCTCCAATTCATGTTAGAGTCACTCTTTACCGGCCGGTAAAGCAGGAGTCATCCCACAGGACTCGCCCTCCCTAAGGGCACACTCAGACTTTGCCGCCGTGATTTCGCTTTCTAGTCTTTTAACGGGCTGCTACATTTCTCAAGTATTGCATATGACACGAGGGCGATGTAAAGGACCCTACAGAACCAGATCCTTCAGGAACAAGAAAAAAGAGAATTTGCTTTCCTCCCAGTGGTCAGAAAGGTCAAACTTGGGCTTACTGGGACAGCGCAGCACTGAATGGGTTAACAGTTTCCTTCCTCCATTCCCAGATTCTCTGCTATTTAATTAGTAGATATATTTTACCCCGCCTTCACCTGAAAAGCTGAATGAATTGGCAGCACTAGGAGAATATAGGAAATACAACAAGATTGTGTGATTAAAGATTATCTCACAATGCATTCATACTAACTGGATAAAAGGCACCACCTGATTTCTGCACGCTTAGTTTTGCAACCTTAATAATCTTTTCGCATCTTTGCCTGTAGCTTTTTCTGAAGCAAAAATGTCTTATTGAGAGATACTTGTTGAAGCAAAGATGGTATTATAAACATTTACGAGGTAAGCCATCCTATACTTTTTGGTCACAGTCAATGCATCCTTATTATGTCTAAAGCAGCTTGATATTTATGCTGTTACTAAAGTGTTGTTGCCTTTTCACCAATAGACTACCAAGCTTATTCTGAACCAGAAGCATGTTTTCAGCCTTACACTTCTAAGAAGCATTTCCAAGAAAGACATTTAGTCATAGCCTTGTGTGCAGCCCAAAGTGCCGGTTGTAACAGAAATACTAATATGAGCAAGCTTCTCAGACTTTGACTAATTGCTGACTGGTGACTGCTCAGTTTGTGAAGTCTGAGCTGAGCTACAAATGTACCTACAGCTCTGCAGAGACATGAATCAGAGCAAGAGCAATTAGTTAAAAAAAATTATCAGAAGCTGTTAAAAATAAACCACGTGATATTTTTTGAACTTAATTGTTCAAAATTACGCATCTTCAGTCTTTGCCATGTACTTAGTCACTCATAGAACCAAACATGCATCAGTTTTCCTTGTGAAAACAGGCGCTTGCGTCTAGAGTCTGGATTTGCACGTGTCAAGGTTTGTATGCAGAAAATAGAAAATGGCACGTGAACACTTCTGGGTATAGGCTGTGATTTTTGGCTACTATTAAGTTTCATAAATGACCGAAGTTGAACATAAGATGTGATAAACAGCACAGAACTAAATACCAAATTATCCATGAAAAAATATGCTACTAGATTGGAAAAGAGAGAGGATAACGAAACAAGAAATCCATGGGATGTTTAAGTACGGAATCACAACGAAAACAGAACACCTCATGAGCTAAACCAAAGTTAAAGCCCATTTAAAATGGCACTGCTGCAGCTGCTCCTTTGCTGCTAGACAGAAAACCAAGTGACACTGGGGAGGCCCCTACCAGCCATTTCTCAGGAGTTCTCTCTGTAGTTTAGGGAAACGCGTGGGGAGGACCGACTACCCAAGGGTAAGGTCAGGCTGCTCGAGGCCAGGGCTCCCGTTCAGACAGGCCTGGCGTTGGGCCGGGGGCCGGGACCAGAAAGACCCTCAGGAAATGCAGCAAGGACACGTGCCCAGTCCTGCACGCCCAGACGAGCCCCCCCGGAAGCTCTGCTGGAAAGGATCCGGGAGCCGAGCGTGCGCCAGCGTGTGCCTTGCAGCAGTGAAGCCCACGCCACCCCCGGCCTGTACTGACCGAGCGTGACCAGCGGATCCGGAGGAGGGCTTCTCTGCTTTAGTCAGCACTCGTCAGACCACAGCCAGAGCAGCGTCCACCTCACGCACCAAACCCTCTGCATTATGGGCAACAAATCTGTTACTCCCAGAACAAGAAAATAAAACAAACCAGAAAGCTCGAAAGCTGCAAAATATGAAAGTGTTATTTGAGAGATGAACATTAATCCCTCAAGGTATTTTCCTACTTCATCCTCCTTTCCCCTACTTTTCCTCAGACTTTCAGATGCTTTATGAAAAGGATGAAAAAAAAATCTTAAAAGTTCTTTTTCGGACTGAAAACTCCTTTCTTTCTCATTGCCCCAGGATATATTTGATTCCAATAAGCTACATGAAAAATCTATTTGGGATTTTCTGATATTCTCTCTGTCCTGACCTATTATTGTATCCGCTTTCAACGCTTTGTGAGAATGGCAATGTAATAAGTGGATATTCAGAGGCTCCCTGCGTACATGGAGCTCAGATGCAGCTGCTAACCAGCAAAATTCAGGTTGTTGCTCACATTGAGAGGAGTGGGGGTTTTGTGGTTGTTTTTTTTTTTTAAGTTATATAAGGAGTGTTCACACTAGGATTAAAAAATGCTTAACGAACATTAAGTAAACCTTCAAGACTCCAATCTTCATAGATAGATATCTGCTCTGACAGGGAGGGATAGAACAGAGTTGGTCAGAAATTCTCAACTTTTTAAATAGGAACTTGGCAAATCATCACAACTGTTTCAACTCATCTTCCAATTTAAATTCAAAGTTTAATTTTAAATTGCATTTCCCCGCATGAGGAAGAGTGTGGCCAGCAGGTGAAGGGAGGTGGTTATTCTCCTCTGATGGGCTCTGGAGAGCCGTGTCCGGTTCTGCGCCCCCCAGTGCAACAAACACGGACGTCCTGGAGCGAGTCCAGCGATGGGTCACGAGATGATTGAGGAGCAAGAAACCGGCAATAGCAGAGCTGAGAACTAAATGCGGGTCTGTCTACGTGTTTCATCATTCATACACGTTAAAACCGGAGTCTATGTTTGGATGTAAAGAACTTTGGCATTTTTTGTGATGCAGCCTTTTCCTAAACTGTACTAGCTGAAGCGTTTCTCAGATTTGAAATTGCTGATGAGCAGGGAATATGTCCATGACCAGCAGGTCTTCCAGCTACCTGCATTCTCATCTCAAGGCTTCTGCGAGCTCTTGGAGGGGGATCTGGTGGTTAATTCTTTTGGGGTTTCTCCTCACAGTATTATTTCCACAGTGCTTCTTCCTAACTGTAGGTCAGGAGGGAGTTTCATTATCTTGCAAAAGTGTTTGTCCTCAAACAAATATTCCTTGCCACCATCTCCAGTTATCTTGAAAAAAGATAAATGAAGTTGGCAAGAGAGTGCAAGGAAGGACAAAAGTAGTAAATAATAGAGCAGAAAATAAATATATTTAAGCACTGCAGTTTGCAATAGGTCTGGGAGAATTTATTGCATTTTCTCAAAAAAATCACAGCTTTCTGAAAGCAGCTGGGTGGCTACTGTCATCTGATATTTCTATGTATTTCCAAATTAAGAAATACAAGCTTTGTGTCAGTGGATATAAAAAATAAAAAGTTTGATTTAAAAATACCTATATATTTATTGAAATTGTCTTTTCTACTTCATATTGTTCTTTGGAATCTTCAAAATTAAAAAATAATGTGAAAAAAGATACTTATAGTCAAAAGATAAACATTTGCAATGAAATTGCTCCATATACAGATAAAACTACTTCGCTGCATTTAGTTCTCCTAGCTAAGTGCTAGTCTCTGTTGGCGTTCCATGTTTCTCACACTTCAAGCCCATTTCTCAGTGTCCTGGGGAAGGACCATTCAAATATCTCTGTAGGGAATTCCCTGATCACACTGGAGCATCACAGCAATTCTGTGCTTTAAAGTTCACCTTTTGGTGTGCTTTTTTTGCAGTTTAAGAATTTAAGAAAAATTTTTATATCTATTTGTATCCTTCATAAGGCTAAATACTAAGAAATCTTTATTAACATCTTGCTTATTTTAGATCAGCTCATTCAGTTATTGTCATATGCTTAAAAATGTATTTACATATATACGTATACCCACCTCCATCCTCACAAATCCTTTCTAGATGTACTTTCGGGGAAATAATACATTCGGTTAATTTTTAACATCTTTCAATTTTCTTTGCATTTTCATAGGCGTTTGAAATGTTTTGGTTTTAGGAAAACCTCTTTGAACTCATGCAAGGGGATTAGCCTTTTAAATTGAAATGACGCTTTGGGTGCACGTGAATTAATTAGCAATGGAGTACCTTTCAAAGGGAATTAATTTCTTTGTGACAGAAACCAAACATCTCCTTTACAAGTTTTTTTTCACTTCTTCGTATTTTTTTTTCCCTCTTTGGCTCTTGCAACTACTCAAATATGACTCTTCCTACTTACAACCCACTGGGGCAGGAAAGTCATTTGCAGAGAGACTTGACAATTTATTACACTGCACCAATACAAGCTCCTGTTTACACGGGTGCTACACATCTCCATGAAAGAGTTCCTCAGTTTTGGACTTAGTAAAAACCAGAGAGCCTAAATTGGATATTCAAGGAACAGGATAAACTAAGTCCTTAGATCATGGTCACTGTGCAAAAATATGGCTATAGATATAGAGAGATTTTAGGCTATACTTTGAAGGAAACATGACTCCATACAATTTGGAAACCCCTTACTCCTAGAATTTGTAATAAAGATGAATTTCTTATGAGTTCAATTACAAAACAGTTATTTTATTATTAAGTATTCAGTGCCCAGCATGTTATCACTTGGAAGGTGAAGTATTTCAGGTAAAGGGAGTGACAGAATGTGCAAGTGCCAACTACTCAGAATTTGATTATTAACAAGCTTAACCTGTAACATGCACCATTCAAAACCCTTATTTCCTTTCTCTCAAAACACCAAGTTCCCCTGAGAACAGTACCTTAGCTATATGCTCCACTACCTTCTCTTTTCCTCCATGGCCCACAGAGCTGCTCTGACCAGTGCGTAGGGGTTTTGCCTTCCCTGTTCTTTCTAATCCATTCCACGCTTCTCATTTCACTTGGGAGACAATCAAGAAGGCAGTCCATCTAGACTGTGACAAGCAGGTCACGATAGCTAGTGCTAATGTACACTAAAATACACACACATATTTAAATTATTTTAGACTAATCTCTCTTGTCGACAAATATTATTTATTATTCAATTAGATATAAATTATTAATGGACTTTTATTCACAAGGTGGGTTTAGTCTGAGCATCTGTTCTCAGGTAAGGGATGACACTGAGGAAAAAATTTTAATTCTAATTTATTAAGCCTCTCAGGGGTTTATAGGTTAAACCAAGCACTTTTAGACTCAATAGAGACTGAGGTTTCAGGATCCATGACTGCTGCTAAGCTCCAAGCCCAGTGAAAGACTGACTTTGCTTCTAGTATTTCCATGTTGCTGCTTCTTTCCACGTCCCCTGATCTTTTCTGAGCAGGACACTGGGGAGCTCACCCAAATATTAACTGAACGCTGCCTGAGACAGTGAGCTACCCCACCAGGCTGGGGAAGCAGGAGCTAAATCTTCACTCCAGAGGGCAAAGGTGGCCCCATGGGCACGGTTTTCCAGCTGGGCCAGTTCAGCTTTCTCTGCAGGGAGCAGAACGCGAGCGTAAGGCAGGTCTGTTGTGACCAGCGCCCAAGCTGTTTCACTGGGTGTAGGATCCTGACGTGATAATGCAACCGAGCAGGGCTGACACACTAAAGCACGTTGAAATTACGTGAATCCTTACTACAAAATCCTGCAGGAGGAATGAAAACTTGCACCAGTCACAAAGCTCTTTGGAAAGACAAGTATAACAGTTCAAAAAATCCTTCAAGTCAAATGCAAACTTTACACTCAAAGTACTGGTAAAAGAAAAGGGAATTGTGTGGTGAGTTTACCAGATAAACAGAACTGTTGAGAAAGATGACATAGCATTATTACCAAAGTTATAATTGAAGTTGGAGCATAAGTAAAAATAATCTGACCTGCTTTCTTTTAGCCCTGCTCTTGTAACTAAAAGGTTACCTGGTTTGAAAGAAATCGCTGTTTGAACACTTTATCCTAGACCAATGTTACTTTGCCAGTCGGTTGTATTGTTTCTACAACATGCTATGATGAAACGTGTCGGGAAGACATGAATTTTTAAAACAGAAGTAGACACACATCTCCCAAAACTAGTCCGCTTCAGATTGTGAGGAATCCTGAATGCCACGCAACTTGACTTTTCCCAAGAGGTGTGACTTATGCTGAGGTTGCTGATAGGGGATTTAGAAGACTTATGTTTGATTCATGGCATGGATGCAGATCTCTGATATGGCTCAGTAGAAGTGATTTAACCTCCTCAGTCTCAGCGCCCTAGCTGATGAAAGGGAACAATCACACAAGCAAGTTTAGAAACTCTACTGACTCTAGTGCAGCACTGAGATAAGCGAGGATGCAAATCAAATAGCTCCCTAGAAAGTTTGGCATTGATTTGGTAGCAGTCCTTTCAAGCTAAGTAGACAAATATTTCAAAATCTGATCTTGTACAGGAGAGGAAGCTCTAAGCTGCCTTGCTAATGGTCTTTTGTGAGAGCATGTCTAACCTGTCTCGGATAATCTGCCCTAGTGCACTAGAAGCACTGCAGGCAGTGCTCCGTTTTAGAGGAGGGGACTGTGCTAGAGATGGGGGGGTTCTTAAGTGGAAGCAGCAGCCACCCTCCAGGAAGCAGTGAAAGACCCATGACCTCACAATAAACTAGATTCGAAATAGAGAGGTAACAGCTGTGTAGCCTTGAACAGGCAGGGGCTGAGTGAAAACACACTTTCTTATTAGCCAAATTAATATTGTGAGGAGCGTGAGTAAATGCTTTTCCACAGTGGAAGAATTCCACAGACAGCTGCAGCATCGCTTTAAGGACAGCTGACGACAAGAACACCGCCACTCTCAGAGGATCCCTACTGATTAAAAATTCAAACAAAAATGTGAAGCAGAAGAAGGAAGCACTGAAAAGTTATAGCATTTAGAAAAAAAAATTGAGACATTCAGGAAAAGTTGGCGTGCTGCTTAATTCAGGAACAGCAAATTAACTCCTGCTTATAACACGAGATGTTTAAAGAAGGGATGGATAAAATACGACTATACGTATAAAGGGATAAAAGTAAAAGGGAAATTGAGAAACAACGATGATGGACCCAGTGACCTTTGCTGTTCCAGTAATTACAGTTATTATGTTCCTAAGTTATGCAATTCTCTCATGGTTGTGGCTTGTGTTCTATGAATAGGACCCTTAGTGTTAAAGTAAATCAGGACTTAGGCTATTTTTGGTTCTAAGCTAATAATTAAACAAACTAAAAAAAACCCCCAACGCTCTACATTCAAATTCTTCTCCCATGCTTGAATAATAGAAAGAGATACAAGCTGCCAAAAATGGAGATATTCAGACATGAAGCTGCTACTTTGTGCTAAAATCTTCCCTTTGTGTGTATATACTTCTGCAGAAGGCTAAGTGATTCAGGCTGGGTATTTAAGAACATAACGTTGCCAAAGCCAAGGTTTCAAAAATTAGTTAGGCCTCAAAAAACCCACAGAACCCCATGAGATCAATTTAAAATATGAAATTTTTAAAAAGCATGCATTTTTTATGTTTTTTTCTTTTTTTGATTTTTAAAGTCTAGTATATACTTCTGTAAAACTTGCAATCTTTTCTTTCCAAGTAAGGCCTGAACATCCGTGCTGCTGATCCCTCCTCTCCCTTTAGATGAGTTTCTTCGGGACAAGAGCTGGGATTCTGATTCAAGCACAATTTCAGAAACTGAAGCTTTAGACTTCAGGTTTTTAAACACATTTAGGCACCTAAATATGAAGCCAAAATTCTGGTGTGGTTTTCTGCATCTTTAGGCACTTAGATACTTTTAGAAATCTGTCCCCAGTGTCTGTTTACTCCTATCAGGGATGCTACGCTACAGTACAAAAGACAAGAGCACATCAGACCGAATAAAATAATTCCGGATAAAACACGTGAACAGAACCAGGTGGCATCCGTATTCAGCAGAAGGTGAAAATATTAGGACAGTAATCTGTTTTCTTCTTAATTCCAGTCCAGTCAGTTGGTGGAAGCAATCCTTTCAGAAAGCCCGCTGTGAAGAGGCTGCCAGGCTCTGTGGACAGACTCAAGGTTTCCAGCTCAGGCTGAAGGGCTGGCGGGCGAGCAGTACGCACGGCACGCTGCGGGGAAGGACCAAGTCGCCGTGACAGGATCTGGATGGGCTGGGGGGGGCATCGCTCAGATGGGAGGAAGAAATTCAGATGCTTTAGTTGAAGACAAGACAGATGGGCAGACGCCTCTCCTGCTCAGCTTGCTGCCTCTCTCCGTCCCACGCAGCAGAGAACGGAAAACATTTTACTACATACATTTTACTCCAGCGGGGCCACTTATTATTCTTTCTTGACATTGGTTAATGCATCGAAGTTAGGATCCTGGGATTATTTTAGATTACATAATATTAAATTAATTTTAAATAACAATAAAGTCAATTAGTGATTTTAAGGTAGTAATTAATTTGTATCCCGGCGCTGCAACTCCTGCTCTACTTCAGCCTTGACGAAAGCTGTGGGTTTCCCAGTGCACCTCAAACATATGGCAAGATGCCTGAGGCCCAGACTTTACTGGGAGCAGGAGTAACTGCCAAACGAGCACTTTGTCTGGCCAGTTACAAAATCCGGGCTCTGCTGAGTCATGTGTAACACACAAACAACCTATTTTTCTTACTACAGAGCGTCTTTTTACTATTATTGCATATTCTTCTTGCTACATGAAATGGCTTTGAAATCAATGGTGCAGAAGCTCTATTCATTTCAATGGGAATGAGTAGAAGATAGAAAACCGTATGTAGAGCGATATCTGCTCGAGCCACTGAAGGAGGATTATCCCATGAGATGAATCAGTAACTACCCTATGTTTTCAGGCCAAGTTCTTACTGTACAGTTTCCTGTTATAACTGTAACACAGATCCACACTGAGTAGGTCCACAGGCTCTTCTTCAACACAACTAGCTGTTATTTTATATTTACTTTTACTAGTTATTTGCAAGTGGAACTCTGACTCCTACAGAAGCTCCCAGACCTGATCCCCCCGCAATATCATTTCCCTTCCTATCAGCCCATGCAGCACTTCCTAAAAGCACAGCAGATGCTTTGTCTGTAGAAATTGGATTAGTTAGGGGAATTGACAGTCCAGAGAATTTCCATGTTGACAGAGCTTTTTAGTTTCACATGAATGACAGGGTCTGTGGAACCGTGCAGTTAGATGGTTGAGAGGTAGAGAGAAAATGGAATGAGCACTTTGTATCTTCTGTTTCCATGCAGTTTAAAAGCATTTTGACTAATTCCAGACCCTGTATCACCCATACAGAGAACTTTTTTAGGTAGCGAGTTTAAAATGCAAACAATATCCTGTATTATTATTATCACTATTATGCAAAATCCTACTGAAAGGCAGCAAACTTTCCATTAATTTCAATTACAGCTTTCCATTTACTGCCAACCATTTTGAAAGTCAGTATGCCACGGTTGACTGCACACAAAGCAGAGTCTGGCAATTATATAATGTTACACATTAAACCAATTTCATCAAATATGCAGAGTCTTTTAGGTGACAGAAAGATGCAAAGATAGTCCGTAAGGTAGTCTGAAGCACCAAAAAACGCAATTGTGAAAGCACGTGCTCATCTGAAGTATATCACAGTCAATTTTGCAAAGGTCTACAGTAAATGCTACTGGAATATTGGTATGTGTTCCAAAATCCAGAAAGGTACAAATTCACTCTAGCTGGTAGTCATCTGACACAATATAATTCGTTATTGCTTTGGGTTTGGTTTATCTAGAAGGTGCAAAGCCCTGCATTTCTGAGAACTCTGGAAATCAAGAAGTATATGAAAAATGACTGGAGAACGTTTTACACTTTTGGTAAAAGTCAAATGCAAATTGCATCACAATGACAATCTGCGTAGAAATTTCAAGCCAACATGACATATACCAGCTATGACACTATTCTACTTCCATTGTCACGAGAGATACCATATAACATAATGCTATATTGACTGACTCCTTAGTACAGCAGCGTTTACAATGGGTGCTATTGTAAAAGTAAAAGGTTGTAATATTTATACCGTGCCATTTTCAAATTGACAGAAGTAATGATTTAAAAGAACTGCTACAAATATTACAGCTGTCCAAAGACAGTGAAACAGTAACATTGGGAGATCGTTTATCTGGATAAAGCTTGACATTAACTTCTGCCTGAAAAAATAAACACTCTTGAGATGCTTTTCTGCCAAATAAGATCCAAATTTTCCAAACAGCTCAGCTTTTATCTAGACTTTCAAATAAACTAACCAGATACTAAGCACTCACTGCAGAACATGTAGGCTGAAGGCAAAACAAGGCAAGATGTCTACCCCCAAAAGACCTTTTAGTCCAGCTGCATTAGAAAAACTTAGGAAACATGTACAGAAGTAGAGATGATCAGAGCTTTATGAAAAAATATTTGTGTTGACATTGAAACCTTTCCTAGTATTGAGGTTTTTTTCAACTCGTATTGTTTCTCAGATTCAGACTGGATTCAGATGCAGTTTTTGTTATGCCAGATGAACTGGACTGTGCAGCTGCTAAATACTCTGGGATGAAGATTAGGCTCTGTTTTTCCAGCAACCACCAAAAAAAAAAAAAAAGCAGCAGTAAAGATTAGCAAAAACTTATCATTTGTTATGAATGAGATTCCTCCATAATTTCTTATTTTAGCCAGCTCTGACTGTGGAACAGCATGAGAGATAGGAGAGGCGAGGGTTAAAATAAAGGTAGCAGTTCTGGCAAGAACTGCAAGCACACCCATGTTTGGGAAAAGTAGGGTAATACTCTGATTATACCCGTGTATTTTCCAACTGAACATTATACTGAGCATGAGGGGGTTTAGCTCATGTGCATACAGCAGGTATAATCTCATTCCAAAACTCAGAGGTTACAGGAAATACCCATGACCCACAACTGCATGCTGCAATACATTCTTCCCCATCTTTTCCTTACTTCTATGCGACATTCTGGATTTCCTGTCAAAGAAGCAGATAAAATAAACAGCTAAAGTCTTTGCCTTTAATAATATATTCTGCTGTTCTGTAAGAGTGTATTGGTAGTAGGAGGAAAACAGCTGGGAATGTTCAATTCCTGTGAATGTGGATTTCATGAAGATTTCAGAATTGTTTTCCAGAAGATTTCTTAGCACTGCTCTGTGTGAGAGACATTTCAGGATAGGGCAGAGGTTTGAGAAGATGCAGATGAACTGAAGGGGGTTAGAAGCAAGAAATCAAAACAATACAATAACTGTGGCACAGTGGTTCCCATGCAGCAAACAAATAACTAAAGTGTGTGAGCCAGCGTTTTCCAAACCTCAGGAGCTGATCAGGTCCTTTTCTCTCCCTAGAGCTGGGAGAGGTCCAAGCAGGAGCAAGCGTATCACTTCCATTCTCTACACTGGAGCATCCTAATTGAAATTTGGAGAGTGGGAAAGAGGAACGGATTTATTTTAGGAATGGGTGTGGGAGAAAAATACTTCGGGGAACTTCAATGCCTTTCTTTTGAGCATGGTGACCACATCACGATTCCTAGCTTAACGATGAACATGTGGCCTAATGAGCTTCCTTGTTCTCTGCGCCCCACTCAGATGAGCAGCCACCATTCCTGCCGTAAAGCTTGGACAGAGGCTAACCCTGAGCTGCTGAGCTGCACATAACTCCAAGACTGGTTCAACCAAAACTCCAAAACCAGACCCAAAATCCCAATCTCGCAAGACTAAAAAAAAGAGGAAATAAGGTACATAAAAGTGTCACTTGAAACGGCCAGTTAATTTTAAAAGGAAAAATGCTTGAAATACCAATGCAAGCATAGTCTACTCTAGGAAATCGGTGACGTAATCACTTTTTATTGCTATCTGATGATATTTTATTTTCATCACTTATACATTTACTGTATAGGACTCCTATGAGATTTAATATTATAGCTTGTTCAACCACAGCAAGTGTTGGCAAAAGATTTATTTCAAAACACTCTTGTACCATTTAAAGCATTTTAATAGTGCAGTAATTCCTGCAACTTGACCTGATTTGGCCATGCTGTTGAAACTCATAAGTGAAAAGTATAACCAGAGATTGTTGTGTATAGTATGGTGACAGCTAAAGTTTAACCAGAACTGACTTAGTTACTTCTGGGTACTATTAAGTGAAGCTGGCCAACCAACAGGGCATGTATATTAATGCCCTTTGAAGACCACTTGGTGTTGCTATCCTGAATGTCTTCTACTCAAAAAAAGAAGCTTTTCCTGGGAGGAGATGAAAATGTTGCCATGCAATGATGAACAGTTGAAATGATGGCATTTTTCCCAGAAAAGTGCGATTATTCAGGGATTTGTCCAACCAAAGGACAAATAAATTATTGGCAAAATAATTGGTCTTTGTGAAAACCTCAATCTGATCAGAAATCTCAGGATTCTGTTTTTCCTTGGTAAAGGACACATTTTAAAATGAGAAGCAAAGCTCTATTTGTCAAAATCTGAATGACTGACTGCACTTAAAATGTTTAAAAAATGTGAAAATGTGGAGGCAATACAGCTAATGAACCATGCAAAAGCATTTGATGGATCTCAGTTACTTACTGCTGTTTCTTTTGAAGGAAAAAAAAAGAGCTGTTGTCAGGACTCATATACTTGAATAATAGTGGTATTTGTATAGATTTTCCTTTGCATTTTTCAAGCTGTGTTTTATTTTTAAGTCTAATTTAATAGAAAAATATTTTCATTATCAAATTTCTTGGGTTTATATCAAATTAGGTACCATAGAGGAAGTCACTGAACGGACATTACTTCAAATGACTAATGTGGCCAACTCATCCCATACACTGTAGTATTATGCACTCATACTATCTTATGTGACTTGGATAATTACCTCCCGAATTGTGAGTTAAGCATTAGAGCTTTTAAGAGATTGTGTCAGTTTTCTTTAAAATCAAATTCTAGCAAAAGTAATTGATCAAAATGTTTCTGAGTAAGAATAATGGGGCACACTTAAGATGGTGCCCAAATAGGGTTAAAGCAAAGGTATGAGACAACAAGTAGGAGTGTCCCTTGACAACATCCACGGAGGAAATGAACCCCACCTTTATGAAATTATTTGATACTATAGTCAGTGCATAACACTTGGCATAGGAACAGTACAAGAACACTATAATGGACAAATGTGGCAGTTCAACAATTGCACAGAACATTTTTGCTTTTAGTTCTTTAGGATTTTCAACTGGAACAGAAGTGTTTTTGTTGAACTG
The DNA here is from genome assembly GCF_028858705.1 of Grus americana. Lineage (NCBI taxonomy): Eukaryota > Metazoa > Chordata > Aves > Gruiformes > Gruidae > Grus > Grus americana. Next base: position 18,382,889 of record NC_072866.1, read on the forward strand.
CATCATGAACAAGACAGCACTAAACTGCATGAAATGAAAACATTCATTAAAACTTCATGGAAATGTTGCAAAAAGCATAGCAAACAGCCATGGAAATGTAACAGCTGTAGTAAGACTGTGAAGTCCACTAAATGCAAGTCCTGAGGCTTCTATTACTGATTCACCCAAAAACTTTGAGTACAAGCATCACACATGAGGATACTACATGATGCAATTGCCCTCTGAGAGGCTCTGAAAGTATTACAATAGATTTACTGGACCAATACACACATCATAGCTACACTTATTTAATTTCCCAAGGAAGCTCTAGCAGAGCATTCTTATTTGAATAACATTGACAGCTTGGAGCTCTAAAAGCTTAAGAGTCATGCAGCGATTTACCTGGGAAACTTAGTTAAAAAGTGTGATTAGAATTTATAGTCAAAACAGTACTGCATTGAGTTCTGATAGATCCTGAACGTGTATTGCATGCCGCTTTGGGCTCAGATTTGGTAAAAAAGGAAGCGTGCGCATGGGCCTATTCTTATTCAGAATTGCAGAATAATTCAGGTTGGAATGACCTTCAGAGGTCCAACCCTGTGCTCAGAGCAGGGTGAACTTAAATTCTGTTGCTCAGGACCTTGTCCAGTCAAATTCTGAGTTACCTCCAAGGATGGAGATTCCACAACTTTTCCGGCCATCCTCTGACAGTACATCCCTAATGGTGAGATTTTTTTTCCTAACCAGAATATCTCATGTTCCAACTTGTGCTCATTACCTCATTTTTCTCCCCTGAAGAGTCTGGTTCCACCTTCTCTCCACCCTCCCATCATGGAGATGAAGACCTTCTCTTAGTCTTGTCTTCTTAAGGCCGAACGAACCCGTTCCCTCAGGCTCTCCTCACAGTATAGGTGCTCTATGCCCCTGACCACTTTGGTGGCCTTCCACTGGATTCGCTCCACTATGTCAACACCTTTTTGTGTACTGGGGAGGCTCAAACTCTGCATGGCAGTCCAGCTGTACTTGCCTAAGTGTGAAACAGAGAGGAATAACCACTTTTAAAACCTGTTTAAGTCCCTGGACCTGTCACAGATTTGCAGGGAAGGCTTTTGCAGCCAGGCCTTTGGTGCCTACTGAACAAGTGAGTTGGTGAAATGGCCGCAGTAGTCTTTGCCTGTCATTAGAGAGTGACAGAACAAGGAGACTCTGCAAGAGAGAAAGAAAAAAGGCTCAAGGTCTGACTCCTGAAACAGATTCCCTTACAGGAAAACAGGAAGGTCAGAGCTACAGCTACTCCTCAGCTCTGACCACCGGGGTGGAATTCATTCTCTCAACCATAGGCATCTCCTATGACTTTAGACACCTTACGGTGGCTGGCAGACAGACACAAGGCTTAAAAGACCTTTGCCGTTCTGGAGAGGCAGCTGGAGGCGAGGCAGGACACCCTTGATGCCAGAAATGGTGTCTGCAATGGCCACGGGCGGTTACTGCAGATCAGCTGTGGAGCCAGGGTGGTCGCACAGCCCACGTGCTGAGGACCACTCTGGCTGGTCCCTGCTCAGAACCACAGCTGCTCGGCAGCAGGTTTACCTTTGGCACGTTCACGGTGCACGGACCTGGTGCTGAATGTGGACAGCACAGTACATTAACTCCACTGTGAGAAACTCGACAGCTGTATAAATGGCATAAAAAGCAGAAACTCACAATTCGCTGGTTACAGCAACCATCAGAGCTACTCAGTCCTCCAGAAGAGACAGAAAGGAGGGAAACGGCTCAGTCCGTTGTAGCTGTTGGCTTCTTTCCTCTTGCCCCGAAAGGGCTGCTGTAACAGGGAGACTGTCAGCTTGGGATTTCAGTCGACTCCACCGCACCACGCCAGATCTGTGCATCTTGCACATTTAGCCATTGCTTCAGAATCGTGTCATGAAGATAGTAGCTCATAAGCGCCTTTGATGTTTGCCTTTCACAGTAATGTAAGTACTCTGACTATTTGAGTTGCTATTTTTTATGCTGCTTTAAATGACAGTAGTATCAGAACTATGCCCTGAATACATCAATTTACAAAGAGAATGTTACTTCAGTAAAATGAAGACTTTAGAAGAACTTACAGCAATATAAAAATAGGTATTTATTCTATATATTTATTGTAACTTATTGTTTATGCGCAGTTTAATAAAGTTTACAAAGGATGACTAATACCAAATAGTTCAGACACTATGATGTCTCACAAACTACACTTTCCTGAATAGAACTCCACCTGTTAAAAAGCTAAGCAATGAGTATAAACTCTCAAACAAAAAATAAAAAAAGCCTCTTTCCTCCGCCTCCAACCAAGTAGCTATATCTGAGCAACTAATCAATAAGCTGAGCATGGAATACAAGTCACAAAGATGGTGTACACAGATGAGAGAAGAAAAAGCATATTACATACTTATCTGATTACCACATGAATAACATTTTCATGAGTATATCTCAAGGGAAGCATTTGCATTTTCAAAGTCTTAATCCCTTTTGTACAATACCTTCACTGGTTTTTTTTTCAGTTCCACAAAAAAATTAATACTTTGTGAGCATTTTAATTTCAGAGCTCCAGTCACTTTGAAAAAGACTTTCAATCAGCGTAAGTCACTTCCTGAATATATTTTTAGGATAGTAAAAACTAACAGGAAGATGTATCACAACGCAGAAGACAGGAATGTCATCGTAACAACTTTCCACAATTAACAATGCAGCCTGTAAATGGGTATTATGCGACTATGGTGCTCTGTCACTGTAGAACTCAACACAAGTTGAATTCTAAAGGCACTGAACCGTAGATAGTTCTATATAAATGTTGGAAGTCTGGTAGACTGGATGTTTATTTCTTAATCCAGCAAGCACTCCTGCAGCAACCGTCTCTCACCGGTTAATACCTCCATCCAGAAAGGATTAGTTAGTAGTGATTCGCAGTAAGCTAGAAAGACTTGCTAAATGTAACTATCTGTTCAGGTGCTTGAAGCTGCAGACATTTTGGTTTCCCTGTCAGGATCATGTTCAGACTCAGCAACTTTTTAAAACAAAACATTCTTGAGGGCCATGAGACTGTTGAAAAAAGGCAAGGATCAATGAAACTCCGGAGAGTTTCATTCACTTCACTACAAAGTTAATGGGTTTATTAAAAACTCTTCCATCTGAACAGTTGTCTCTCTGAGGTTTCCAGTAATTACCGAGTCACATCATATTAGAGTTTACAAAATGCTTAGGAAGGGATTTTAAAACTTCATTAATCTTCTGGTCCCATTTTGCCATATTACAGAAATGTTTAGGGGCTGGCAGTCTCCAATAAAATAGCAAACTCTGAAACTGCAGCAAGTTACAATTGCTAAATCTCATCCTTTACATTTTGTAACACGCTGGAACACAATAATGAAAAAGCAGTTAGATAAATTGCATTTAATCTAATAAGTGTACGGTCATTCTAATCCTTAAGGAAATTCAGTGTGGTACCCTGACAGAGCTGAACACCATGAGCACATGAGCACCAGTGGGAGAGAAGAATGAATTCTTGAACTCAAACTCAGATCTGGGACCAAGCCGCTATCAGAGCAGTGAAAAAACAGGAGGCATTACTCCCGGCTTTTCTTCTTCCTGTCTCAACTATTTCTTCCTGTTGTCAACAAAATGCCTCCAACATACTTAAGTGGTGCATATAGAGAAGCACAGGGATACAAAATGTACAAAGAATCCCTTCTCCCTCTCCCTGCCCATTACAGGGGAACTAATACTGGGGAACTAATACCAGCAATAAATCCAGTGAATCTTTGTCTACTGTACGTTTCCTGAACTACTGGACAAGAATGCACTTTCTTGTTTCCTTTCCTTCCAATTCAACTCTGAGATTCAGACAAGATACAGCCTTATGTTTGCAAATACGTACCGCGTAAAAACTCAGCAGCAGAGTTAGCAACAAAATACATGAGCTTTTCTATTCCTAGCCCAATGCCTCATTCCAAAACCTAACATTTTTCCTCTCTTTCCTCCACATAAAATGGACATAGTCAGCTTTTAGCCATGAATGAGTTATGAACATCACCAAATGGACAGATTAGGCTGCTATTCTCTAAACAGATGCATTTACAAACTCTACTGACCTTTGACAGGGCAATTGATTTTGCTAAGGCACCATTTACTGTGCTGCTTCTGCTTATTGACACAATAAAGCTGCAATTTGCCTCCCAGAGTTTTGTCGGTAACTGCAGCAGAATGCCAAGCTGCAGGGCTGTGGTCAATGAGCTCAAGCCCATCCTGCCCTTGCTTTGTTACCGTAGCTGTAAATCCTGCCCTACGGAGCTGGAGGAAATGCAGTTTGTTGAACCTAAATAGTGGGAAGTTAGTCAAGCACATAATGCTTCCCAAACAGCACGGTGACTATCACAGCAGTACTGCTACAGGAAACGCAAAGTCATTTTGGGCAAGGAAAAGTATTTTGAAACACTGCTCGCACCACAGAAAGTCAGAATGACTGCTGGCAGTAACTGCATCTGTATGGAAAACGTATACGGGGTGGGGGGGTTCTGCTTAAAGAGCCTTCCAATTTCTTAGCAAATGTAGAGTGGGTTTGGCTCCCCTGCTACTCAGAGAGTCCTTTTTTATATTTATGATCCTTATTCAGTCAAATATTGGCAAAAAGAACAGTGAGGCAAGAGCAGAAGATCGAATGTTAACGAGACTTGGTGTAAGGCTGCTTGACCTCTCCTCCCTTACGGCTCTTTTTGCTTGATGCTACCCCACACCTCTCTTGTACCAGCTTGTGTCTTCCAAGAATTTCCAGTGATCCCACAGGTATTCCCACTAACGCCTGACAATATTGACCTCAAACTCAGACCCCTTTCCAGTGGCTGTTCAGTTCCAGTTCAGCTGCCAACATCTATGTTGCTTCCTTAAGCCTGTGCAACTATTTTTAACATTAAAGAAATAAATGAACATGGGAAGGAACACTGCAACTTTAGGCATGCTAGTACCAGATGAGACCCTTGGTTAGTTACATGTTTTACTTTTTCCTGTAGTGTTCCGCGTTCTATTCTTTAAACATTACACAGACAAATTAGATCTGCACAGCGAACTTTGGGCTCTCAGCTTCCTGCGCTCTTTTGTTCTCCAATTCATCTGCCTCAGAGTTCTCTACCAGCACCCGTCACCATAGAAACTGAGCACGTTTCAGTGATTACGTTTGGTGTATTATATAAAACTTCAGATATAGTAAGAAAGCTTTACGAAAGATTTGTAGGTGGGCCTCAAAGACGATCAGCATCTGAAAGTCTGTTCTGCAGTGAGCCCAGTCCTCTGTGCACTGTCACCTCAGGTTTGCCAGCTACCGGGATTTGCCTAAGCCGGGCTGGCATGGTAAGGTGAGATCTGCTGCAGTAGCTTAGCCTGCTGGTCACTCAGAAGACCCAGATCAGAGACAAGAGAAGTGGCTAGGAGCCCGTAGCTGGATCAGAACACAAAGTGGGATGCATAAGGAAAACTAAGGAAGACATCAGGCCCCTACCGGCTCTTGAAAACACTGTAGCATCCGCATGAAGGGACCTGCGCTTGGCAAAACAGGTAGTGCTACGACTGTCATCAGCATGCTGGCAATCCTAAAAACCCATATTTTCTTTGTGGACACCTGGAAGAGCAGCTGCCCAAGCAGCATTGCCGTTGTTACTCTTGCCACCATTGCTCTCATGACGAAAAAGGATCGTAGCCACCACAGTACAGCACTGTCTCCTCTTAGTTATCCCACCCTAGTTGTCAGCAGCTCATTGTTGCTAATACTGCAGCGATTCAAAGGCCAGGCAGGCTGCGCTGGTATTCAGACTCTTTACAGCCTGCTTTTATGGCGGTCTCCGTGTTACAGCTTCAGTTTAGCAAGGCACGCGTTTGACTAAGCAGATGACTAATACCACCAACTTCAGGCTCTTCAGTGGAGAAAAGCCACAAGAGACCCAGCTCTGCTACTCTTACCAACCTGCCAGAAGTATTTGCTTGCTGAGAATCACAGCGTGACAATAAAATAAATACTAATGTGAATATTAATTGTGCAATCAGGCCCCAGGTATGCAAAAGAACTGCACAGATGGGCAATTTTGTCTGCTCTCACAGGACCCTGATGCTGTGCATAGGTGCTGCATTCCTGCAGCTTGCCAAAAGCTGTAGGATTAACACAGCTGCTCATATATTTCAGCTTAACAAAACAGATAATCTCAAGACTATTATTAAAATAATTTGAAGTGGATGTAAAAGCGAACCTTAATTAATTGGAATGATTCAGTGTGTACTTTTGTGGAATACCAGTCTATACTTATTTTTGAACCATAAGAGGAAAAATGTCAGAGTTGAGAAGTATGTTGCTTAATTCATCTTACATGGAATATATTACTTAGAACAATAGGAAGATGGAGACAGAAAAATATATTTAAATAGGAATATATGTCAGTGCTTTCTGGTCAGGCACATGAAACTCCCCCAGTCTAGCACAATAGGTATAGGAACACCAAACTGATGTGCTCCAATTTTTTTATTGGAAGAAGATGATTCCACATGGGACATTTTAACTTTTTCTGGAAAGAATTTGTATTGCACAAACAGCTTAGATATTTTTGAATATCTTTTCTGCACGGTCATTTTTCCTGAGTCCACTGTTGTGTGAGCCAGGAAAATGCTTCATAAGCATTAAGTAAAACCAGAGGAAATTTAAAAAAAAAAAAAAAAATTTTTTTTTTTGCTCATCTACTATTTCCCAACAAGTTACACAGAAGTCCATCTCACATGAGGTGGTACTCGTGTCATCAGCATTTATGTAATTCTGTGGGCCAGAATCTGCCGTCATCTGAGTTCCTCCATTGTGTAAATGAGAGCAGTCCAGATCTGGCTGAATGAAAGCAGGAAATATTGTTCTCAGCACAGTGTTGAAAGAGTTAAACAAAGGGGGGAAAGATAGTATTTCAGTGCAGAATCCAAATTATACTAAGGTAAACAAATTTGGTTTGTGACCATTAAACATGCATATGAAATTTCATAGGTAATTAGTCACAGTACACATACACTAACCATTTTACAAAATAAAATATCTCGAGTAGTTACACATTTTGATCATTCACATTAGTGAAAGAAGTTAATGTTCTAAGCAGATGATTTTAAATATCTGTCTCCAGGGAAGAAGGTACTTTAGATATAGGTTGAAAAATTGTGGTATCTGACATCCATTTTGCACTGGCACGAAGACATTACAAGATTCAGGGCAATGAAAAATGACAGACAGCAGGCGCACTTAACACTGCTCAACAGGATATACCGCAATATTTACCACAGCAGATGCAGCACTGGAATGGCAAAGACTAAGGGATGTCTCTTCTGGCGGTGGCAGTAGTAAAAAGGGCTGACGAGCTCCCACAGACCTCGGTGGGAGAGCCGTCCCACGGCTGCCTCGGGAGGGGAACTGAGCCCAGGCTCCGAACGGAGCAGCCTTTGCTCAGTCGCTCACAGAGGCAGCGCGGGCTGGACTGGAACGGCAAGGCACCAGCTGCGGCAGGGTCACGGCACCCCCAGCGTCACGGAGAAAGGACCACGCTGACTAACGCTAGCGAGGACTCGGCTGGAGCTGTTGCTCTTAGTTCCACTGGGTGAAACTCCAGGGTGTTGAAACTCCAGCTACTGCCTGTGCCTCTCCCAGCGCTGGGAGCAGGGGGCTGGCAGCAGCACTCAGAGCTGAGCGCTCTCATTCTGCTTTGCCAAAAGAGAGGTGAGGCAATAGCTGAGGAGCTGCCTACCCTTCCTCCCTCCCTCCCTTCTGGAGAGTTGTCTTGTCCTTTTTCACTTTCCGGTTTGTGAGATGGGATGAGGGCGAGGAGGTTTCAGCTCACACTGAAGGCCAATGCAATTGTCAGTGAACATGAAGACAAATTCTTTTAACAGCCTGAGTAGGCTCCGGATGCCTGCCTGAGTGCAACAAGCCCCCAAACCTGCCTCCAGGAGTTAGCGCTGCACAAGTTAGTGACGTGGACTTCAATCTGCCACAACAAACTCCTGCAACCATCGAGGCAGATAAAACAAGTTTGTTTACAAATTGTGGATGTCTAGTGGTTAAAAAGAATTAATTTTGATTTATCCTGTAAGTTGGATACTGTATATTTAATGAAAAAATGAGGCAAAAATATTGAATGTTGTAGCATCACCTTTCCAAATACAACCAACTATAAAGTATTTTTAGCAATTCAGTTAAGAATTCAGAACAACAGATGTGGAGGTTTACAACAGATCTGTATTCTCTTAGTCCTATTGCTATTGTTACTTCTTAAAATCTTTCTTAAAACTACCTGTTTCATCCTACTCAGTGCCTAACAATCACTTCTCCACACACACACCCTCCCCAAACCCCCCTTTTATTTTTTTCTTTATTTGCACTTAGAAGTTAACTGTATTGGCAGTATCATTACAGGTAACCAGCAGCTTCTGATCTCTGCTTTAAAGACGCAAGATCTCTTGCAGAGAAATTAATCGGCATGAAGCAGGCATCAGAAACTATTTGGGTAATACGCAGAAGATGGACAGCTGCCTTCAGCAGAGAGATGAACTTTTCTGCATTACAGATGGGTGGTTACAGGGCCTGAAAAAGGGGCAAGAGAAAGTAAAAAATCGAAGCAGGATGAAGACTACATTGCAGAGAGCTTCAATCTCTTTTTCTCTGTGTAAGGGAAGATGGTGCGTAGGTCACCACACAAGGGTCAGGTAGAAAATGAGTGCCCCAACTTCTGAAAAAGAGAGGAGTGAAAAGAACAGAGTTGCAAGGCACCGAGACTGGGAGCTGGCAATGCAAATCACCTGTGAATTAAATGAGGCTGAATCGCCTGTAATGACATGGAGAACCTTCTGCGTTATGCATCGGGAGACAGAGGGAAGCACAGGGCACAATTCAATTGTACAGTCCAAAGCAGAATAAAGCAACTAGAGTCAGTTTATTGATCTAAAGGGAAAGATAAAGCAATAGGTGTAGACAGGAACATTTCTCTTTGTTAGCATCATGATTCCAACACATTTACTGGCCATTCAACTTAGCGACTGTCTTCATTATTGCCTTAACACCATTCTACTTACGCTCATTACTCACTTTGACACAGTGCACTTTAGATGCACAAAACACATGGAAATATAAATATCACTTCCGTGAAGTTTAACAGCCTTTTCATTTGTCTGCCTAACGGGAGGGACTGACTCTCCGTTTTTGCTGATGGAGAGAAGGAACAGTAAATCTGGATTGCTGAGCAGCAGTAAATTTGGCACTTGATGTTAGAAAGCATGATGTAATAGGGGTATTGATGAGTCCCTCTGGATTTAGAAATCTTTTAGAACCCCCTTTTTTTGTGTGTAACAGCTTAAAACACAATCTAGTCACTCACCCAGACATTTTATCAGCATTTGCTGAGTTTAAGTGCAAGTCCACCTGTGACAGCATTTTGTCTGCCAAGAGTACCTATGTCACACGATTCACTAGACAGAAGAATAGTTATCAAAGGGCAACGTCAGTGTTTCCTGAGTAATAAAACTCAATCGATAACCTGCACCCAGAACCCCCAAAACTCTCCCAAGAAACAAATAAAAAATCATTGGCTGTTGAATCAAGGCTTGATAGGATTGCCAGAGAGAGCACCGCAAAGTAGAGAAGCTAAACAAAATCAGATGTTGTTCCCAATTACACAAGGATGAATAGAGCTCACTGGGGTTAGGCTGATTTCCTGCTATCTTCCTTATCATAGCAGGATTCTCATCACAAAAGTAACCTCATTAGATAGAGCTCTGTAAAAGAAAAAAAAAATCCCACAAAGGAAAGCAAAATTCTATTTATTTTTAAAAAGGAAAAAGACTCAACAAAGGAAAACAAAACAATGATAGCACGATAGGCTCAGTCCTGCAGGTATTTTGTATAAGAACTTCGGATGCTACGCAGTACATAAAGCACCCATGGGAACACACGCAGAATTTGCGTGTACTGGAAAATGACAAAATAACGCGAGTGAAAGACAGAAAGCAGCGTTGGAAGGTGCAATTCTTGTGGACAGCTTCTGACTTTTCCTGAGGCCAAAACCAGGTCCAAAGTTAGTATGTCATCTACAGTCTCATTTTTCCCCTGTGCTGTACACTGTAGCGGTACATCACTCTGATAAGAGCGGAGCTCAGTTTCTGCCACTCAAAGATAACTGATTAGCACAGAGACGAAACCCAGCACAGGCTGCCGCTCCCCTAACCCGCTAATCTTTAGAACGTAAATAGGCATCCAATGGCGAGTGCTTGGTTGGGACCTGTCGGGAAAGGAATGACTCTGCCATCAATATACATGATTTTCTCTTGCCATTACTGTACCGTGCTGTATTAACTATTACGGCATTGTCTGTACTATGGAGCACAAGTGATGAGTTATAACTGACACGGATTTAATTCCATAAATAATTTTCCTCTCAGAAGCAGAGTTGACCTGCCCTCGTTCTCATCACTTTCCCCTCTCCCCTGTGTTGCTCTTTAAAAAAAAAAAAAAAAAAAAAAAATTTAAACCTCATAATTTAATGATCCGTTTTACTGTGTAGACCCACAAACAGTTGCATCTGTGCAACTGCGCGGATGGTAAACTGCATCATGGCAGGACAAATAAGAGACTGGGGAAGAGCGGGAGCATCTGAAATAAGCTTTGGTGGCAGTAAGAGCTGCGAGAAAAAACACCAAAGACATGAGCAGAATTTTACTTTGTCTTTTTTCTTTCTACTGAGATGAATTATAATAGAAGTGAAAAGATGAACAGGTGAGAACCTCCAACTATGCCAAAATCCAAGCATTTGAGAAATGAACTAGGGGAAACAGGTAATTACTCTCCTTGTGCATTAGCTGTGACAGCATGGTAATCTTAATACAGAGCTCAGGGTGAATAAACAAGTGCAAGGAACCTAGATGTGAATATAGATAAAGAAAGAAATGCTTAAGAAAACTGCCACATATATCAGTCAACTGTTTGCTCAGAACAGCTTTATTTCCCACCAAGCCGTCCAAAAGCCCAGTTTGGATCTCAGAACAGGTATAGGAGAGAACTTGCTGTCTCAGAAATTAATGTGAAACTGGAACATTTTATTTCAGAAGTTCTGTGTAGGCTGAACAAACTTTTCTGAGTGATACTGAGGACCCATATTAGAATTATTACAAGTGCTGAAGTTTCTGGTTGCTAAGATGCACTGATCTCTCTCAGGGAGCACATAGATGATCTGATGTATCTTTCAGAAAAGCAAGAATGCAAAACACAGCCATTTGGAAATTAATATAGAGTCCTTTCAGGGGAGGAGTTTCAGATTTAAGTGGCTATAGCCCACTAGGTAAATGGCATCCTCAAATGGGCATCAAAACCAAATCTGAGGAAATCTGCCATTTATTTCTGTCTCCTGTAAAAATATAAGGGCTTGGTAATTCACGTTGATCGTAAGTCTTCTACCACCACTTATGATAACTGTGTTTGGCAACTAATAGCATTTGGGGAGCAGTTTGTGCACGTTCTGTATCAATGTTATGAAATTTGTAAAGCAGATGGAGTCTCTCTGCTACTGCAACTTAAACACCCCTGTGGCTCTTATTTGTCAAATACACAGATTGCACAAACATCCTGATTGCCTCTGTCATCAAGGAAATCAATAATATCCTGAGTCCTCAGCCAGAGCCCTTCTCAATCTTTCATAGCGTGTTGCATTTCTCTGACTGGGGCATGTGAGTAGAAGATGCTCACAGAGTCACTGGCCAGGCTACCCGGTGTCCTGTGGGTGAACACTTTTGCTCGATGGAAGATTTGTCAAGGAACATTTTCAATAATAAGATGAAACACTGCGGTTTTATTGTAAATTTGGGTAGCTGAGCAAATGAGACAAAGGTCCAATGGGTGAGCATATCAACATTTTATGCCACAGCTGTGTGGCTTCTTAATAGCTCTGCGCTCCACAGCAGAGCTTAAGATTTCCCAGTTGACTTTACTGCTATATTTAACCAACTAAATATAGAGAATACTTGACTCAGATTTGTAGAGTGCCAGTGCACTATTTCTCACAAGGCATCCATGCCAGCAAATACAATTTATGCCCTGGAACAATGCCGTGTGACGTGTCTGGGGATGTAACCTCAGAACTGCCCTTGGGGTTCTCCCCTGGCAGCCAGCAACGTGCCGAGGGAGAGGGACGCGGAGGGAGGTGGGGGCATTTCACTGCCTGTCCAGATACCCCCAGCCACTGTCACCAGGGGGACCTTTATTCTATTAAGTGAAATTTCCCTAATCTAATTCTAGTGACAACACTTCCAACATTTCTAACTGTATAACGATCCACTAGGTTAGTGACAGGGGAGGGCTATTTTTAATTGGATGGTAGCTTTGGGTGGATTTTTAAAATTCTGATTTATATTTCTCACTATAGTAAATATAGGTTCACTGAAGTAGTTCACGTTTCCTTCCTTGCAGAGCTGCGTTCTGCCTCCCTAACTCCACCTCCTAGAGATCCCCAGTAGATGTTTTGTGTTTGTCCTTTCTGGGGGGGAACACCAGGCTGCTCTTCTTTACACATTGCCTTTGGGATGCAACGAGACAGCCTGGCCAGGGAGGTAACTTCTGCTCCTCACTACTCTTGAGAGAAGAGTTTGTTCCTTTGCCTTGCTTGGGTTGGAACAGCACAGAAAGGAGCAGCACTATGATTACCCCCTTTGGTACATATTCCCCAGAAGAAACCCTTATTGTGGTAAAGTGATATGCGGGGGAAGTACTCCAGTCAACAAGAATTTGCAGGATTAAATGCTTGCTTTCGGCATCAGGCCCTTGACCTATGGTCTGCTTCATGTCTTCAGACCTACGCAGCCAGAGAAACTATTCCATACTCTGACTGCCAGCATCAGATTAAAATTCTCTTCTGACATAATTCTTCTCTTTTTAAAAAAAGAAAAAATAATTCTTAAAAGCACTGATATTTGTCACAGTTTTGCCTTAATTATAAATTCAGGTTTTCTTTTTTTTTTTTTCCTGAGGAACTTATAATGAAACAAGCATTATATCTGAGCTTCTTTTCTTTTCAGTTGTGGTAGTATCAAAACACAGTAAAACATCAATATACTCTGTAACATGTTGTGGCACCTTGCTGTTTGTACTTTTCTTTACAAATGAGATAAAAAAGAAAATATTAATGTTTTACTTGAAGCATATCTTACGCACTAAAAATACCACAATTCCAAAGGACTCCTTTGTTAACAAACCTTTAGGGAGGTTTAACAAGGTATCTAGATTTTTCAGACTCAGGCTCTGTTGGAGCAGAAGGAGTGTTGGTTCCGTGTTAGCTGGAAAAACACTAAAGATAATGCAGAGAGTGAATGCAACACAGATATGAGAGAAATTTCTAGGTAGCTGCATCTGGATCTAACAGTGGATGGACTCCTTATATTTCTCACATATATTGTCATTGCTGTACACTTTATTTTACACAAGGAGATTAAAGTAAATCACTGGGACAAGGATCTACTTTGTGACATATCCTGGCTAAACATGGTTCCACAAGAAGAACTTCCATTCTGGAGAGTGGAAGGCAGCCTGTACCTTTCATGTGATTTCACATCATCCGAACGTCACAGAGCAACGGCCGTTGTGCATCTGTTTTATAAAGCTTTCACGTGAGTTAAGCCTCGGACTTGACTCAGCTAAGAATGTGGCAGCAGAATATATGACAAAATACAAGAAATACCCTTTATGTAACATGGGTGATATTTTTATGCTTTTCCTAATTCAACTGGTAAAGAGAGAGGCAGCTGGAAAAAGCCATAGAGCCATTAATTCAAGCATATAAGCATAAACATTCTGAAAAAAAATCTTTAGCTCTCACAATACTGTTCCTCCTGTCCATCTCTTTGTCCAATAAAGAAGGGAAACTGCTTTATAACTAGAAAAACAACTGTCATATTGTAAGCTGTTATATTAATTGTTATTTCTTTGTAAAAGTCCAACTACTTGAGAGCATTTGTAGAGTTAAGCTATATTCCAAAAGCTGACCTAAACATAACTCAAGAAATAAGTTCTGCTAGCAATTGGAAAAGGCAATATCCTCTTAGACAACAACACACTACTATATGATTACTCTTAGGAGCACAGAGCCTGAGGGTTTCCAGGACACTTGGAGGGAGTGGTGACAGAGCGGGGCTGAAGTTGAAGGAGAGATCAGGCGTGCAAACACACTGCAGATAAATCCCTCTCCCACAGAATCAAAACTGTGAATCAACCTCTAACTACTGGCACAGCCTAAGTATCTATTTTTTTTCAATGTTCCTAGTTTCTTTGTATTCACCTCAAGAAAACTGATAACATTTCTCCCTACCTGTAAAACAAGGTAATTTTTCTAAAAATAATGCAAAATCCACCAAACTCTTTTCCTAACTCATGTACCTCAGGGAACTAATGCTCAAGATACAACTGTAAGTACTTTGATATGTCTCTCCAATAAACATTGTGTATTTCCAAATAACAGATTTCAAAAGAGCAGCAGGGCTCTCCTCTCCTTCCAACCTGTACTACTCTGGTAACTTTTAGGTAGTCAGAGAATGGGTGAGGATGGCTCATAGTTTCCTGATCTGGCCAAGTACTTCTTCAGTAAGCACTTTTGAGTTAGTTAGCAGTGGTTTAACAATGAAAACATCTTTGCTTTTTTAGAATACCAGATAGCTGACATTAGTGTGTTGCTTACAAGCAGGAGTTGAAGCAGAGATGAAGTGGATGCACTTCGGGAGGAGATCACAACTTTCACTGTGGTGGCTGCCAAGCAGGGCGAATGGCACGGGTGGATCGTTCACTGCTGGGAGGACTGGGGCTGTAACCCACCCCTCAGCCCATTCTTGGGCATTAGCCCATTCTTGCCCATTAGCCCTTCTTGGGCAGCACTTCCTGTCTCCTGCGTTTTCAGCCTCACCTGCCCCTGTATAGAAGTCATCAGTAAATGACTGGGAAGGCAGTCGTTAGAGCTTCCTCCTTTGATGGACTATTCTGAGATTTTATTCTGTTGTCATTATTTTAATTATCAATGAAGTTAAATTCTAGAAAGAATAGAAGTTTTACACAACAGAGATGGGAGGCTGGTCACAAATTGACACATCAAGTTTCGTAACCAACATTACCACTGATCGTAGATGTACGAACGCTGTGCTAGAACAGACCCGTGGAATTCCAGAGAATAGATCTTTTCGGTTTGGCTAGGACCAAGTGATGTATACAAGAAAGTATAATGATACAAGCCTAAGAGCCTTTCCCAATGGAAAGACTCATAGAACACCTCCCCCATATAGTCACTCAGCCCACCAAGAAAGAAAAAAAATAATCTTGTTTAGCATATCTTTTTCGTCATTCTGCAATATTTCTGTATATAGTATAAAGAATCAGGGCTGCTGCTTTTGCCTCTACAACGACACCAGCTTAGAAACTCATCTCTGTTCAAGATAACACTCTACAGCAATATGCATCAGTGATTTCTCTCGGGTGATAGAACAGACACAGGAATTGACAAAGACCCTCTTCAAGCTGTTACATGGGAACTGATACCTAGCTATACCGAAATGAGAGAAGCATGGTCCAGAATGAATGTGAGAACAGAATTTAAAATTCCTTGGGCTGCTGCCCATGAGGTGAGCCCACTCAGTGCGAGCACCAGCAGATTGTGTCGGGAGAGTCTATGCTTCAGCGTTCAGCAGTCTCAGGTGGAGAATGGAAAATTCACACCATTTCATTAGTTATGAATGCAGTAAAGCAAATCTTGCCCTCTAGCATCCCAGTTAATATGAAGCAGAAGTCAACAGAACTATACCTGTTACTGGAGATGGGAATATTTGGCCCTGATAGCTTTAGGAGAACCTCAGTGACAGCAGGAGCTCAGACAGAAAAAAACCTCTGTTTTCTGGGGAGCACTAATCGTGAGCTTTTTTAATATTTATTTCTTTCCTGGTATAATTTCTCAGGGGTTTTGTTTGTTTGTTTTTTAGTTTGTGCAGTAGCAAGCTCCCTATCTCCTCCAAGCCCCAACCTTTCCTTAATTTTCTTCAGTGGGCCAGGCAGTGCAATAAAAATGGACAAAGTCTTTTTGCATTATTTTAGATACAGTTGTGTATAGGGGAGAAGAGCTGCACTTTTTCCTCAGTATGCCTTCTTGCTGTAAGAGAAGGAATCCATGCCATCTCCGTGTCTTAACAGGCCAGGGTAAGTGGCAGTGACAGGGGAGTCAGAGCATTTACCCAGAATTAAAGCTGATTCAGAACTTCCAGGCACATAACTATGCTTTCACTGAAAATTAAGATGTACTCTGACATAGTTTGCCCTCTTTTAACTTCAGCAAATTATAGGTTTTATGGGGGAACATTTTCCAGGGAGCAAGTGAGTTGTGCCAATGAATCTCAATTATTTGCTAATGAGATGTGTAATTCCTAAGCAGCACTTTGAAAACGTACCTCATACTGTTTGAATGTATCCTTGTGTTCTGTAAGGGTGATGCAATTTCCCCGAACCCTGAAATGAGCTGGTAGAAGGAATCAGTACTTCACGCTTTCTGGGAAAAACCTAAATCACATGGAGGTATATCGAAGTAGCAACTGGTGTGGGCAGGGAACGATTATAATGGTGTGAGGCTGAAAACTTTGTTTTAGACTCCTGCATAATTGCAACAAGAAGAGAATCTCACTGACGTGAGGCTGAGGAGAGGCAAAAGTGAATGTGCTGCCATTTATTTATTTTTAAATGGAACGGACAGTTCAGGAATCGAACGGTTGTGCACAGCTGGCAAAGTATGGCCAGAAAAATAATCAAAGGGAAAAAGGGAAGGGAAGGAGAGAGGGGGAGCGAGGGACAGAGAGAGAGGAAGAGAGGAAGATTACAAGCAAAATCACCGCAATGGCAATGTAGCCTCAAAATACAGGAGTACTAACGTGGAAGATGCACGACCTTATGAAAGATAACTAAAGGAACTAGAAATAGAATCAAACAAAAATAAAGTCATATTATTAAGCAATCTGACAGTAATTATTACTTTGCTTATTGGTTAAGTGGGTTTGCGTAGTAAATATAGCTTTATACATAAAACAAATTGAAACATTATGGCTTGGTAATATTAGAAAAAGACAGTAACATCTGAAAGCTGAAGTTGGCTGCTATACACTTCATTCAAAGTGTCTTCTCTTCTGACGTGCCACTGTTGTTAAAACAGCATGCCCGAAAAAGCTAGCAATCACAGGAAAAGTGAGAGGTCTAATAATTAATAGCAGTGATGTAATTACATGACAAGTCTGTTTCTTTAGTAAGAACTAAAATGTCACTAGGAACAAAGGCTTTGCAATAGACTGTTTAAGCAAGTTAAATAAGTTGCAGTAAGAGTGCTTAGAATGAAACTTCTGAAGATAAGCGTCAGTGGGTAACTGTACATGGCTAGAACAATTTCTTCAGTATTTGCATTACCCCAAGCAATTCATACTTCTGAACATCGCCTCTCTCCTGGAGATGTCCAGTTTTCTTTGGAGGCTACCCTGGGTCAGTTTTGCAGAACCATCAAGAGAGATTTTTGGAAGTGAAGATCAAGTATCAGCAGATTTAAAGGTATTTTGGGGATGAGGCCAAGGCGTCTGAAGTAATCTCTCTCTAAAATTACAGCCTCCTTTCAGACTCTGGTACCACCATTATCATAGGTCAGCCGTATGTGTGAGTCCCCACTAAAAATTGGTCTAGAGCACTGTAAGTCTCTCAAAGAAACAGAATTGCTGGAAATTTTGTCTCCCCTAATTCACATTAGTCCAGGTCTGCCCACGCAGTAAAATTAGGTAACGATATGTTTTTAAAATGCATGAAAGGAAAAAAAAAAAAAATGAAGTTGTTGTGAATTTGGAGGTGATAAATGCAGTAGATTAAAGTGAAAATATATTTATCCTCTTTTGTTTTCCATTTGCTAGCTGTTCTTATACATGTAACTTACCCCACAGAAATCTGCAAAAACAAACTGATGCATGTTTTCTCACATTACACTTCTTAAAAACAAATAACTGTCTGCAGTCTTAGCTCTTTCCCTAGGGCTAATTAAGAGTTAAACTACTCTGAGAAGTTATCTTCATAAATTATAGCTATTGTATGCTATTAAATGTCAATTACTGGGGTAAGCTGATTCCTACTGCATATTTATTAAGATTAATTTACAAGGTGTATTAAAGGAATTATTGAACATTTTAAAAATGTTAATAGATTCAATTACTAATAAATCATACTGACAACAAAGAAAATCCCTCCTGTTCTTCAGTAAGACCATGAAGCTCATTAAATCTTCCAGATGAAACTCTGACTGTTCTGTCAGACACAGAATTAGTGTTTTTCAGCTATTGCACTGAAACAGAACAGTCTCAACTGCACAGGGATGCTGGATAGGGTCAGTGTGGTAATTTTCAATACATAGAATGTGCTGAAGAGTCTCCTCCCTCTGGCTGCCTGCCACTTCTGCCTGCATTGGGTGATATCTTGCTGCCTTCAAATTCCCAGTTCGTGTTTCTGTAGCAGGGAAGACCAGCCTGAAGGGATTGCAGAAGGAAGTGCCTCTAGAAGGTCGCTGAAAAGTAATGGCTTTGGAAAGTCCAATGTCAAAGGTGAAAAATTATTTCCAAAGTCCATTGTCAGAGTAGTTTTTCAGTATTTATTCAATTTACACATGATGACTTGAGGACACAGATGACTCTGCCATTTTGTCATTTAGAAGCAAGCCCCCAACACCTACGACAGCTATTCACAAGAAAACACAATGTCAGAGAGCTAGTTTTCTCATTTGTTTGTTCCTTTTATTATTGCCATGACCTTTAAAAATAATTATTTGTGTGGTTTTCATTTGATCCTTCATGAGCTGCCTTCTCATCGGCTCTTCTTTCTTTCCTATTTCCTCCTAAATCTCTGCACTACATTGTCAGTGGATGCATTCCTCTGATTTTTCTGTTGGCCTTCCCTTGAAACATATTTTCCTAACATTTGGTTCTCTATTAGCCTATGTCCCTGAAAACACCAGCAACATGATTAATCAGCTGCTGATCTTTTTCTCCTGCTCCCTTTATTAAAACATTTGGAGGACTATTCTCTGCTGCCCTGGCGACTCCTCTGCAGCTTGGAGCTGGCAGCTCTAGTTGTTTTTCCTAGGGTAATTCATCTTCTCGCTTTCTATGCACAGTTACTAACAAATCAATCAAACTCCTACATTTGAATTTAGTAGAGGCCTCGGACAGCAGGCTACGCTATTTCAGCTTGTATCAAAAAGGGACATGTAAAAAAGAGACAGAACTGTTCCCTATTCTGTCTGAATGGAAACAGCTATTTATCTGAGTCTACACCTGCCTGTAAATCAGAGGCATACTTACTAGAAATAGCACAATCTCTTTGGTGTAGTAATACTTAAATTTATCGTTAAATTTTTTGGAGGGTCTGGATATCAAGGTGAATCCTGGGATGAAAGCATGATGATGACAAACTTGTTAAAGATTAATTGGTTATAAACATTGGTACAATGAGGGAGTATGCCGACCACCAGCACATTATGTAAATATGGAAAACAATTCCATTTCAGGTGGGATGATTACTGAAAGTGATAGAATATGTTTCCTTTCTTTTCATCAGCCAAGTCAAAGTAGCAAGGAATTTAACATATTTCACTATAACATTAGGACACTGGCATTAAGAAACCATTAAATAAAAATATTTCTCTGAGGTATTAATTAGGGAGGCTTTGGTTTATGCTCATAAACCTTTTACATTCTTTTTCTTAGAAAGGTCATTTCATAAAGAGCTGAATGTTGGCAATTCTGGGTGCAAAAACCTGCCGCTCACAGGAGAAAGAAACTAAATGAAAAAAATTGAAATAAAATGATATTTTCATCAGCTCTTATATGATACTTCTTCAAATATACAGCATGCGGGAGAAATAAATGCAATTCTCCCCTGCCTCCTATCAGTTCTTTGTCAGGACAAAAAATCAGATCTCTGGCAAACATAGGAGCCTTTTGCTCTTTGCAGGCACTCCCAATGTCCCCAGCAGGCGCGGAGAAGCCGCATTTCCTTCCTTCCCCACGGCAGCCACCGGAGCTGCTCAGCCAGGCAGGGACAGAGGACTCGGCGTACGTCCAAGGAACCCAGAAAGGACTGGGCAGCCTCTCCTCTAGGGCCTCGCAGAAGACCTCCTGCGGCTCCTTTGCAGCAATGCCTTACTACCCAGCGTTGCGCTGCATGGCTGGCTTTTCTGCCATTCTCTCGGTATGCCTTTTAAAAAGAAGCGGAGGGAGGAAACTGGGTAAAACGTAGATTCACACCACTGCAACAGGCATAATACTTGTTACTGTGACTCTGACCCCATCAAAACAACCCTCACGCTCATGTTCTTGTGTACGCTAGTTGAAGAAAAAGCCCAGCTGGCTCCCTTCCCACTCAGCCACCCAGCCTTTGCATCACAGAAACAATTTGCTCCAGCAGACTGAATCACGCTCCCAACACGCTGGGTGTGCTGCAAGCGCTTCCTCGCGTTCGTAGACTTGCACAGACCCTTCTGCCACTGCTGTACTCGTGGCGGGACACAAGCATCCCAGCAGCTCTGGACTCACGTAGCCCAGGGCTGGGAGGAACCTGGAAATCGCCTACATTTCCTCTGGCTCTGGGGAGCAGAGTTCTGCCAAAATGCAGCACATCCGTCCGCTGGTCCATCCCAGCCCTCCTGGGCTTGCCCAGGCACTGCTCTGTGCCACAAGGACTGAGTTCACATCCAACCACCCATCCAAACACAGCTACGCTGCTGCCGGCATGCGAGCCGTGATCTGTTGGAAAATTACGCCTGTAGGCCTGTGAAAGAAAAGCCACTCTGCTTTAGGGGATGCCAGTCAAAACATACTGAGAACATTTATACGGTGTATAAATAAAGCCCACTGCCATACGGGCTACGTGTTCGCTGCATCTCCCCCCTGGTGCATCATCTTTGGTGCATTTTCCCACTCAGTAACAGGAGAACAGAGATGACCTTTGACTGAGGTCCCTACAAAGCGCAGCACTCGGCGGGTCAGGGGCACTCCTCTCTGTCCTGCAGAAACTAATCCACAAGCGTAATAGCACGGGTCGTAACAACTGCCTGCACGGCGTGTAAATAACCTCTGCTACCACTGCAGTGTGTCCACAACAGAGGGAGCGCTGCATTAGCTCCAGAAAAGCAATGAAGTGTAATGATCCAATTATGCCTTGGTCCTTAACGAAATACAGAAACAGTTTTTTTATACAAGCAGAGTACTTTCTCACCTACATAAGCATCATTTGGAAAAGTGATAATAAGTAAAACTAGAAAACTAGATTCAGGGAGTCAGTTTCTAGTTTAGAATATTCTCCACCACATTTTTCCTTGCTTATTATTGTCATTATTTGTTTCTAATAACAATGGGGTCCTGACACGCCCTCTCACACATTTTCAAGTAGTAAAATTTGATTTGAAATCTTTTGTTTCTTTCGTATTTGTCTTTTCCATTCTCTGCTTGGAGGAGGCCTGGCTGGTCCGAGGGCTTACGGTACCAGACACTGTCACTCCTCGTGTTTCCTGTCTCTGTCACAAATTAATATATTCCATCCTGCTAGCTACTATGAATCAGGAGCTCAATTTGACTGGAAAGGAGTCCAAAGCGGTGAGCAAGTGGCATTGCATAATTGACCAGCTACAGCTGGGCTCTGGGTTGCTGTTGTTATTGAGCTCTATAGGTAATGTGTTTTCTTATTATGTATCATACCCTTGTCTGTATAGCAAGCAACAGTCTACACAGTTGCTGCTTACAAGCACATAGATCAAAGACATTCTTCTCACTCATGTATATATGTATGTACGTGTGCGTATAAGCAGCAAGGCTGTATCCTTCCTGCTTCATCAGCCAGCTTGGCACAGTGGGGTTCCTGGAACAGAGACAGGGTCTGGTTTTGAATGGGTAAGCAACAATAATTGCCAAGATTACCTTTTAATTATCCTCATTATCTTAGTCATGTGCACAGTTTTTTTCAAGCAGTCTTTTGTTTGTGAGGAAACAGAAGTGATCGGGCAGCTGAGAACTATGGGAGACGGTATACGATCAAGCTCGGTGCTTGTAAAAAAATCAAAATGAAGCCTCTGCTCATGAGACAGATCAGCCACAAGTCTGGTGTCTGTGACAACTGAATTAGAAACATTTCTCAAACAGTTCATTCCTACATAAAAGCTAAACTTGTAAAGGTCAGCAGAATGCTGAATTATTTCCTATTAAAACATTGGTTGCTGAAGGATGCTTTCCCAGTGCAACTAGATTTTCAAAAGATTATGCAACTTTGCTGACATGAATTTTTTCCTGCTTATGCATTTGCCAGGAGAATATGTTCTGCACTTTGGGGCTGTTTTGGAGACAGTAGCTGCAAGACAGAGAAATTCTGGATACCTATTATTGCTCAGTAATGACTGAGTATGCATCCCTCTGTTGTTGTTTACTACCAGGAAAAAACCCCACAACAGTTACAACTGAGAGTAACAAAGTAATGAGAGCAGATTATGCTTTGCGCTTTGGAGGGTTTTGAAATTTCAGAACGTCATTTACTTCTGGTTTGGATGAAAACTAAGTATTTTGGCGCACTCTGCAAAAGGCCAGTCCAGCACTGAAGCTCTGGCTGTCCTGCACCTCGCTGGACAGGACGCAGCTGTGGAGCCGGGCAGCCGACTGCCGAGGAGCTGCAAACGGGAAAGCCAAAACCCCAGTGCCACCCCGGCGCGCCAGGAAAGCTGCGCCACAGCCAAGAGCTGGAGCCGTCTCCCCGGCAGCTCGTCAGATGTGCCGCAGAAGATGAGGGAGTTCGGGAGCAGCTCTGAGCTTTCGCTTCCCCATCAGCTCGCTGGGCAGGCAGCAGAGGGGCTTGGCAGATAAACTGACAGAGACTGATAAAACTTTCAAAACCTGTCCATTTTTCATTAGCCTTTGGTTAAAACCAAATTGCCCCTGGGTAAAGCTTTGATCTTCACAAATCAGCATTCTCCAGTCAAAGCATTTCTGACCAGCTTTAGCTGAGGCTCCAAATCACACATTTCACGAGACCTGGATGCCTGTCTCCATCAGACTCCTTTGCAAATCCACTCTTTTGAGAGCATCGCATTCCTGGGAGTCAGGCCTGATGCTGTGGGCTTTAATGTGTTCAGGATTAGAGCCCAATGGATTTCACACTAAGAACAACCAAGAGATAAACAACAGCATTCTTTAAGACTCTTGTGAAATAGTCTGTTTCTGAAGACTCGGGACAGAGAGAAAAACATATTTACATGAATTTACAATATTTACATTTTTAGTCCTCATTTTATCCTTCTTGAAGAACGAAAAAATTACTAATGATTTATGCTATTTAGGAGTGGGGAAAAACATGAATAATAGATGTCATCAATGCCAGCAGCAATTATAATTGAATTGCCCACAGACATTTATTTCTGCTTATTTTTCCCCTCACTGATACTATTACAGGAAAACATGAATTCACAACTGAATTTGATATAATTTTACATAGCTAGAATTAAGACTCAATGTTTTACTTACATGACCCTCAT
The DNA here is from genome assembly GCF_028858705.1 of Grus americana. Lineage (NCBI taxonomy): Eukaryota > Metazoa > Chordata > Aves > Gruiformes > Gruidae > Grus > Grus americana. The sequence continues at coordinate 18,406,510 of NC_072866.1, forward strand.
GATACTTGTATTTAGTTGACATTCAATAGGCTGTTCTAATTGCACTTTGTTTTGAAATCAGAATAATTCATTTGAGGCTCATCAGCGTTGAGCCATGGGCCTGAAGTTTCACTACAGGGCTTCAGGTCTTTGCACAGGCTCCCTTAGCTTCAGGTATTCTGGAAAACTTTCATACAGTATTTACAGCTGTATTCCACCAAAACTAAAATTTTAAAGATTTCCTATATATAAGCCTAGTAGCATCGTATTCTAGGACAGTAAGCAAGCCACTGGGAGAGGCAACTTGCATATACCTACTCTATCGATTGACCAAGGTCAAAGCTGGCCTTTCTTATATGGCCAAAGCTCCTATGAGTTTTACTTAGAAAAGTTTACTCTTTTTCTAGAGTAAATATATCAAGGCTTTCTTCCTAAAACCAAAGTGGCCATAGTTTATTTCGAATCACTTTTTTAAAGTGTCATTCTCCTCATGTTGTAGTTACGGATAAGATACAGAGGGTATCAACGCTGTCGGTACAGCAACCACAGTCGGCAAAATGACAACGGACATCAGCATCCAGAGCCTTCAAGCTTTTCTTCTACTGACAGTACTGCTCTCATGTAAAATCCATTACACTGTCAAAATAGAGATTTTCTATGAACCAGGCACATATACAATCACTGGCTACAATATATCAACACATTTAAACACGTTTAGTATGACACAGCTACAAAAGTAGGAGTGGGTGGTTGCCTGGCTCACATGTAACTGCTGCTAATGTACAATAATTGCCAAAAATTTAGAGGGTTACACAGCTCTCAATTCTGTTTTTGGAAACAATCACAACAATAACATCAAAAGTAATATAATGATTTAGATTATTAACAGGTCCTGTTACTTACGGCTATGTACAGCTATATCATTTTGTGCTGTTGATATTGGCTCTGATATTGCTTAATTGAATTCTACCCAAAAATAGGTATGAACTAAAGCTATTCGGAGGAGGATATATGAAAATTTTATAACACGTTTTCCAGTGCCTCATGCAAATCTTGGGTATTTCCCTGCATAATCAGTTTGTGTGGTTGAAGGTTGAACTGCAAAGGGCTGAATCCTGAACACAGCAATTCCTGTAAGCAGTATTGCTGAAACCTGGCGTTCTCTCCAAACGCCACTGCATACAATGACAATGATCCACCATCAGGGATTAGACCGAGGATCTCTGGTCTTTATCCAGAAGAAGACTTACGTGCCTGCATAGTGCCTTTGTGGGGGATGGCTTTAGATGTTTAATACATTGTGCTCAAGCACTTTTTATCAAATGGGTCCCATATGGAAAATAAAATATGGGTGGAAGCCTGCTCTTGTCCCTTCCTGCCCTCAACTGGGCTAGGACTTCACATGAACAATGTGTCTACATGCATGACATCGTCATGTGTAGTACCTGATCTAGCTGGGAACAGGCTGGCTTGGCTCTAGAAGCACCGGTGCTGGGCTCTTCCAGACACAGCTGTCCCTGCTGAGATACCTGTACGCAGAGGCCCTTCTAACTCAAATGTACTCCTGCCCAGAGCCGAGATTTTACAGGCTCAGACTTAAAATGCAAAAATACCCCGCTTTATACTGTTTGTGTTATCCTGTTATCCACTAGATGACATTAGTGGCTCCCCAAGCAGACTGGAATAAAAGGAACAAAAAGTCAGCAACCTTGCTGCTAGCAGAATAACTCACTTGTTACAAACCACAGCACCTGTTCTCACCTTCACTCCATAGAAAAGCCTCATATTCTAATATCCTGAAGCTTAGAATGTATAGTTTACTTGCAAAAAAATACTTCTGGAAAATAGGTCTTTATTTCATTGACTCTTTCTCAACTTTGGGCTGAATAGAATAGACCAGACCAGACCAGACTGGACCGGACTATTTCAGTTGGAAGGGACCTACAACAACCATCTAGTCCAACTGCCTGACCGCCTCAGGGCTGACCAAAAGTTAAAGCATGTTATTAAGGGTATTGCCAAAACGCCTCTTAAACCCTGACAGTCACGGGGCATCGACCACCTCTCCAGGAAGCCTGTTCCAGTGTCTGAGCACCCTCTCGGCAGAGAAATGCTTCTTCATGTCCAGTCTGAACCTCCCCTGGCACAGCTTTGAGCCGTTCACAGGCATCCTGTCCCTGGATCCCAGGGAGAAGAGCTCAGCACCTTCCCTCTCCACGTCCCCTCCTCAGGGAGCTGCAGAGAGCGATGAGGTCGCCCCTCAGCCTCCTTCTCTCCAAAGCAGACAAGCCCAAAATCCTTAGTTGCTCCTCAGAGTACATGCCTTCCAGCCCTTTCACCAGCTGGGCTGCCCTCCTCTGGACGCATTTAAGTGGTACTGTCCTTAGCTAAGCAAAATCTTTCAAGCCTTTGTTTTAAATGCACAGTAGAAAGTCCAAGTATGAGTGTGAGCAAGCACTATTCTCTAAGGAAACCTTGCTAGCAAGTGACAATAGTTAACATTCAAAACCAAATAGATACTCTTCTACATCTACAAGACAGGCTGCCTACAACATCAAAATTGTCCCCTACTTATATTCCCTTATCATAATAAAGGTCAGGTTCTTTCACCAATCTCTAGTCAAGTGGACTGATGCATGTATAATAAATTACAGAAATGCCCTTTGTGCCTCTATTATTTTATAAAAAGGAGTAGGTAAGCAAAGGGTGCTCATCTACCCATGAGGGAAAAAAACCCAAACCAACCCACAAAAAACCAAACAGAAAAATCTTTATTCTCTTATTGAATTTCAAAGAGAAGAGACAGAAAAGTCCTATTACAATTTTAGTCCTGCCAAGGCCAAACGGATTCATAATTGGCAGTTAAGCACATATTTATCTGCCTTCTGGGTCTGTCTCCAATCTGAAGAGTGAAAGATCTTGCAATTTATTTCAATAAATGCAATAACTGTTGACACACAGAGGAGGCATTCTTATGGTATTTCTTTTGGGGAAAAAAGTCTCAGAGTTGTACCGCTTTCTCCATCTTACCCTGATTGCAGGCAAACCACAGAATTTTGCTTTGGCTTGGAAACACACCCAAGTTTCTTCAATTGCAAATATTTAAATTAAAATGTAATAAAAATACGGAGAGAAGCTGGACACACTTCTCGTTTCCATGTTCTGCATGGCTATCGCATCATTAAAATCCATAACATTCAATTAAATATTTACAACATATAAGTACATAATCTTTTTTTCCCCCTACAATCTTTTGCAAGATTTAGGATTAATGAGCATTTAGTAATCCCAACATAAGTCAGATGGAGTATTCAGAAGAAAAGCTCTTCTGATGCCCTATCCTGTTTCTGTGTATATAATGTTCCCTACTTTTTACATTCGGGTGCTCGCTCTGTGTTGCAAGGACAACTGGTATTGAACAAAAGGCAAACTCTGTTTCAAAGGTTTTTTCATTTATTTGGAGTTTTTTGACATGAATTCCCCTAAGAACTAGAGGATATAACAAATCATTAGTAGTTCTCTGTGGATCTAAGTGATTCTCCCAGATACAGAATTTAATCAAAAAGATCTTGCTGCTGAAGTCAAATAGGGGGTTACTTGTCCATATAATTTCTGTGCATTAAGAACACAAGTTCTAATATAGGCATCTGAGTTGCTGGCTACAAAATTACATTGTGCGTGGATTGTACTGGATGTGGAAAAGGCTCAGTACTAAATGTGCTGTATTAGAATAGCAGACCCCTCTGTCTCGCAGACATTACTGCTGTTTCCTTGCTTATAAAGTTTTGTCTAACTTGATTTTTGTTTCCAACTATTTGATAAAACAAGGCTGTAGGATATCATCATACATTTCAATAATTTCTTCCCATTGAAAACTGAAACATTTCTACTAAGCCGCATCATGAAAATACCTAGTTTTCTTATCACACGTGAATTCATTCTGCCAGGCCAGCGCAATGAGCAAATGCTAGCTGCTGTAAAGTCTGTACAGACCAGTTAAAATGAAAAAATGTTGTATTTTAACAATTCTCTATCTGCAAATGCAGAAAACACTGGCAGAAGTATATGAAGTGTTTCCAAAAAAATATCCTAGATGCACTGTTTACATTGCAAGTTTTTTGGTGACTTCACCATGAGTACACAAGGCCGTTGTGGTGTAGTCAGCCACTGAGGTACTGGATTCTGAGTCCACTACTACTGTTTAACTAAATGTCTACTTGTTTTCTCCTTGGGAAGAGAGAGAAAGAGAGGCAGGTTACCGATCAAGCAAAGGGATCACTACAGCTATCAGCAAGAATGACCCTTAAGTGAAACGTGACAGTTGTTTAATAGGTTAGAACATGGTCCAAAACTCCATAATTAAGATACAGAAGGGAAGATTAAATGATTGCTGTGTGGTTTATCTTTAATTATACTGGACAGGAACTATTAATCACAGGATTTCTGGTTGTAAATATATAATACAGAGAGAATTTTCCTGAAGCAGCATTGATTAAAGTTGGAGGTAAAACATAATAAAGACAAAGAGAAACACATTTACAGCATATTGAGTTTCTGTGGGAAGTTTGAGTAATAATCCATTATTGTAAACAGAGATTATTTACAGTGACATGCTGTGAGAAGCAATACTTCTGACAGAATTAATACAAGGACATAGCCTTTGGTCGCAGAGGAAGTTCACAGGCATCCAAATATCAGAGGTTCCAGCAGGCTCCCCTTGGGGCAGGGACTGTGCCTTTTTCTGCCAGGCAAATTCTTAACACATCAGGAATAAATAAATATTAATAAGATCACAGGGGAAAGTTTTCATAATAATCTATGTAACATTGAAAGAGTTCATCACTTCAGTCAGCTGTGCAGGAAGCTTCCTGCTCATGAGCAAAGCCTTCCAGGCAGGTTATGGCCCCGGGGATGAACACTTGACCCCACGCCTAGCTCCTGTTGATACTGCTGTGCCTAGAATTTCAGTTCTTCCAGGGGATGCTCATTCAAGCTGCCATAAATGAAAGCCCACAGAAAACTGGGGCCCTCAGCACCCGACTGGATTTGACACTAAGGCAGAGAAGGTTGAGGCTTTGGCTTCTACAAATTTTAGAGCAAGACACAATAGAAGGAAGTGCAGGAAGGCTGTTGCCAAAACAGTTTTGCTACCAACAAGGAAAGAAAAGGACAGCGTACAAATCATACGTGTGTGTGCCTGGCAGGAGTCCACAAAGCCTTGTTCTTGGAAGACATTCTGAGAAAGCTAAAGAGGCATTCCGCAGTTCATTAAAAATAATGTAGGCAGAGTAATAGGTTATAACTAGAAATGTCTGAGAATAGAAGCATCAACTTTACTTTTCCTTTTGGGCCTGTACTTTATTTTTGAGAAGAAGAACTGCACTGTGACAGACCGGTGGGTGAAAATAGTCCAGCTAATAAGGAGACAGAAATGACAAAAAAGGTCATATTGTGAAGGGACATAAATTGCATCCCCTATTCAGCTGCCTTCTGACACATTTTACTTTAGGCAGGTACCATTGGGCAGGCACTCAAAATCTGTCCTGGGTTGTTCTCATGCCAAGAGGCACTTGAGTTCAACAGCACTGTTAATTAGCATCACTGCTAAATAAACTGTCCCAGTCCCCCATTCATCATTTTGTATCAGCTAATCATGGTTCTTAAAGGAACTTACATTTGATGTAGTGGCACTGCAACAAATTATTGAAACCAAATACCCTGTATTTCTGTTTGAGTATCAATTTATCAAGAGGGAAGAGGTCCAATTTGGAAAGGTTTCTCACATTTCAGTAAACCCATCCAACTTACCCTGCTGAAAGGTAAAGGACTGCGAGACAACAGCTTTTTGTTTGGATTGTAACTAAATAAACGAAGCAAAATCCTTAAGTCAGAAATGTCAATCATTAGTACATTGCCTCATTTAGGAAAGATAATACTGCCTGAATACAGATACCAGTGAGAGCGGTTATATACCAGACTCAAAATAATGTTCCTATGGCTTAATGAAAGACAGAACCAGAGCTCAGGGAACTGTCATGGGATAACAACCAGCCCACCTCCAAGGCATCAGTGCAAACATAACCCACGTTCGTTTGCAAGATTCTGAGAATTAATTTAGCAACTCATTTTTATTCAGTGGCTTTTGTGAAAAGGGTTGTTGGTCTCAGTCACTTTCCAGCAACCACATTATAAAACACAGCTCTGAAAGAGAAACTAAGATGTAGTTGGTCTCATCAGGAAGGTTAAAAGAGATGAGTGGGGTGAAATGTTCTCAGTGAGGTATGGGGCTTCTGTGTGAGGTTAGGGCACACTGGCGATGAGGAGCACAAATAAACACACCGACACGTGCACGGTGTTGAGGATATAAAAGGTACTGTGAATGCAATTCATCAGCACCACTGTAAATTAAACAGTGATGAGGTATCACTACAGAACATACACTGAATTACTGCAATTCAGTTTCTAAATATTGGCCTAACTCCATTAAAGTAGGTGTTCATAAAATACGTTCAGACAGAGCTTCGGAAATGTTCTAAATTTGCCTGATTCTGCTATTCTTGAAAAGTCTTAGTTTCACTGGGAACAAAGTAAAGGCTACCCTGAGCACTGATCAAAACCTCACCCTCAACGAGGGACCCATCCGCAGGCACCGTTCCAGCATGGTCAGTCCTGGCAGGCGGGATGTAGAGGCCCTTCTGCACACGCCTTCAGTGGTGGAGTGCTGGGCTGGGGTGAGATGGTGCCTGTAACCTGCACTGAGGCAGACTGAGCGACAGCCCCCTCCATAAGCCGGCGGGAAGAGCAGGGGGGTGCTGACACTCTTCACTCCGCCTTGCCTTTTTGGCTACAGCTACATTTCTGAGGAGACTGCAGTTACCTCCAGCTGTGCTGGCCCCTGACCAGCCTGAGCCTGTCCCGGTGCCAGAGGCTGTTCTGGAGTCGGGGTACCTCTGCCTGGGCCAGGGCGCCCGCGGTGCCTGGCAGAGACCTCGCCTAGCACCGACGATGCGTCTGGGCACTGAGACAGAGCGGGGCATGAGGATGGCTTCAGAGCCAGTTGTCTTCGCTCTCCAGGCAGAAGGTGGAGACCAAAGAGTTAGGCTAGAGATATTTTCATGGATCCATACTATTCCTGCCTCTCTGAGATAGAAGAGACACCTGCGGTGCAGATGTTTTTCAGGGAAATGTAGGCACAGACAGCTATAAACTTGAAGAGAAGACATGGCTGAAGATGCCACACAGCCAAGCTGTCATTGCTGGCACAGATTATAGGGAGGAGGAAGACACAGAAAAAAGTCTAACTTAGGATATTGTAGAACAGAAATAAGCAATAAAAAAAGAAAAGTCTCTGAGAGAAATGTGGCAATACAGTACAAGTCTCTGGCAGGAAGAACTGCTGGTCTCAGATTTACCTCTGGCACGGCAGGATGGAAGAGGATGGCGCATAAACCATGAGCACATGCCCTTGGGACACTGATCCAACAAAACGGTCCCAGCTGTGGTACTCACAACAGTGTTAATTTACATACGCACTAAAAAGGAAAAGTGTAGTGCATCTACAGCTCATAGCACAACAGTTCACCTGAGCTCATGTGCTCAGCCTCACATGACTAATCCATTCTGTTTTCCACCACTGGACAGGTAGAGCCTTTTTCCAGCTTTCCCTTCATGTCAGCTGCATATCTTGAAGAGTATTCTTGACTGAGCCTATGATAATGTAGCCCATTATGCCTTATTCTCAGAAGAACAGGGTGACCTGTGCCTAGCCTACTGCAGTTATTCTGATGACTGCTTTCAGTAGAGACTATTTAGAAGAAAACATTTGCATTTTGGCAAAAAGGTTGTAATAGGACTGATAATCTCAATTCTGTTCAGGTGGCCGAAGTCTTTTTAAAGCCATTGAAATGTGCTTCTTCAAAGCAACAGGACTTTCTCATTTATTGAAATGTATGTTCATCGTTGTCCCTTTAACAGTAGAGTTACCACTCTACAAAAGGCTGTTAAAATGCAAAAATAGAACTAGGTCATCTTTATGCTGCACGTCAGTGTATGTGCATGGACGTTATTGATCACAGAAATTACACATAAGAGGTTCTTAAAATAACATGGGGGTTGAGACAGCAGCTATCACAGTTGCCTTTTAAGTCCAAAGGTTCAAAATAAAATGGGAACATTACTGAAATGTTAAAAAGGAAAATAATGTTCCTGTTGATACAGGATTGCCTATGTCCTAATTATGGAAAGATTTTCTCTGTCCTCCTTTTCCTCCACTCTCATATCTACCTGCCATTTCCTTCAATAGGTCGGTACGTACATCGTCAGTAGACAGGATCAAATAATGCAAGGCTGAAGTCACTTAGTATACTTGTGAATTACCTTTAAGATTAGTTAGAATACTTAAATTTAATGGCATCTGGTAATAGGATATTCATTTCCTTATGAAATTGCAGTTGAAAATCAAATAAAAAATGTAGGAATAAGTCTCCTCCCCTAGTAAATACCTGGGTGATAATTCTAGGAAGAAAAAGGACATTCTTCCCCTGTTTCTCAGGGTAGGTTCTGAAATGCACAATTCTAAGTGAAAAAGGAAAGTGTTTTTTAAAAATCAATTTTTCCATTTTCTCTTTCTTCTTGTCTCCAGTGCCTAAGCATGAAACAGAGTTATTTCACCTCTTGCTGAAATGTCATCAGTAGCTACACTAGGAAACGTTTGTGAGTAATGAGAAAGCTACAAAGACCTACCTGGTTTGTGGCCAGTGTCAAGTATGTAGCAAGAGTTAAACCTAAGCATCTGCCACACACAGTTAACAATGCCCTGACTAAAAAGACCAGTGAACCTTGTAACCTAACAATGCATGCCTCTTCTCAAAGCATATGGGTTTTTAAGTATATTTTCTTTCCGGTAAGAATGGCAAGCTCTGTAAAAGGGAGACGTAACTTCTAGTCAGACCACCTATCTGCAAGGCACCATGATAACTTCTTTCCCAGGCTGCATGGTTAGAAGTGATTTACTTTAAAGAAAGTGAGTTGGACACTTATCAGCTTTATATTTACTCTTATAAGGTATACTTAGTCTTCTTTTCTCGCATTATTGTATTTCAAGTTTCACTTCAGAGACCTAAAGCAAATGAGATGGGCTAAAAATAGGAGAAAAGTTAAGAATATACCATTTTTCCCCCAAAGACAGCATTTTCTTTCTCAAAAGCAGTTATTTGTCTGATCTTCTGTCTCACCTGATTTTTCCCCTTGAAACTCTTGTGCATATATTTGGATAAAACAACATTATCTAAACAGAAAATAATTTGAATCTAGCAATTACTGAAATAACAATGTGGAACACATCATAACTAAGCAGTTAACGTTAAGCTATTATTCTACATAAAGGGCCAATCCAAATTACTGTGGCTCATATAAATGCTCACTTCTATAAGGCTTGGCGTTGATTAAAAGAGAATCATATATAGGACTCCAAAATACTTCATTTTTGTTTAGTTTTTAGTAATTAAAAGCTAACATCTGAAGATTCAAAGAATCAAACTGTCCCTTTTAGAAGACAGTGGCTCGGTATTCACTAAAAAAGGCAGTTGTTTCAAGAAACTAAGCACAATCAGCATCAGAAAAGGGAGGGGTTACATCTGAGGACAGGAAGGGCAGGTTTCAAAAGCACTTGGAAAAATTATAACATGTTTCTACTCGATGGCCCAGAAGGATTCATTCTGCACACTTAGAGAAAGGACTCGAGTCCCCTAAGTGCCGTTACCTTTAAGAACTCACCCAATGGATGAAGTTTTGTAAAACTATCAAAAACAAAGGTGTGCTGTCGAGCCTTAAGAGAGGAGAAAGAACACAATTAAAATCATTTAGTACTCATTTAAGTCATGAATTAAAGGACAGGGAAAGGAAGGGAGGAAGGAATAGAAATCAACAGTTAATTCACCAAACTTCTAGCGTCTAGTCAAAACATGGTCATGAATAACAACTAATAAAGATTTGTCAAGAATGAATGGAGCTAAACCTAAGCAATTTCCTTCCATGACAATGTTACAGGCCCTTTGGATGGGGGAAAGCTGTAGATACAATAAGTCTTGATTTTTAATAAGATTTCAGAAGCTGTTTCTAGAAAGGTCTAAAAACTGCATTCAGAGAATAGTCCCCAATGATTCATATTTTTTGAAATGGAAGGATATACTGAACAGAGTTCTGCAGGGATTTATTCTGTCTCCGATATTGTGCAATATTTTCACTAATGAGGAGGACAATGGGACATTGAGCATACATGCACTTATTAAATTTGTGGACAACACCAAGCTGGAAGGGGTTTCAAAGGCCTGAAGGACAGAATTAGAATTCGAAAGATCCTAAAAAGCTGGAAAAATGGTGTGAAAAAACAAGGTGCATCCCTATTAAATGAGACACGAGGTTCTATGTACAAGAATAATCATCTAAATGGACATGGGATAGGAATGAGACAGTAAAGAGCAGTCTGACATAAAAGGATTTCTGGGCTTTAGGGGATCGAAGGCAGAACTGGATCAACAACACCATGCTGATGCCAGAGAAAAAATGGTACGCTAGAGTGCATAAATAAGTAGAGATCCTGCAAGATAGGAGAAATATGAGAAGACAGGAGATGCCAAACCTCAAGAAAGCTGTATTCAGAAAGGCTGGATTTCTGAGACCTCTAAGCATTCTATATGAGAAGACTGAAAGCATTTCTGTTCTGCAGTGCAGAGACTTCAAAAACATAAAATGCTGCAGCACAAGGGGTAGTAATCTTCTGCTCTCCATATCCTTGGAGGATAAGAGAACTAACGGGCTCAAACTGCCGTAAAGGAAATGTAAAACAGATAATAGGACAAGTTCTCTAATGGTGAGGATACCACTAGAATCGCGTTAGAACTGGACCAGATTGTGTAGGTAGGCTGTGGAGCCTCTCGCTGCAGGCTTTTTAAAAACATGACTAACATCTATCAAGGTAATCCTTCCTGAGAGGACTATGGGATAAATGAGGTAATCTTTTGAAATGCCCGTCATTTATATTTTCTGTGATTCTATGTAACAAGATTACATGCATCCTACTCTGTAATCAGTAAATTTTGTTCTCCGCTATTCTAAAAGATAACAAATTATGCCTATTTCTCTGAGAGCAGAACTCGAATTCTTCACTGACCTTCTGCGTTCTTTCTCTTGAGTTTTTGTTTGCTTAACACAGACTAACAAAACAAAAATGGCACAGATGTTAATAAGACTTGCACATGCGGATCGGGAAAGAAGAGATCCATAACTGGATATTACAACTTCACTGTAGCACACTGATACATTTTCATCTCTAGAGAGACTCTAAAAGAATAAACTAAATAATGCCAGAAACTAAAAAGCGCACCCTTCTCCATTGCTGGGTCAGGTATATCAGGACAGAATATGCACTGGGATATGCTCAGGTGAGATACATATTTAAGTAAAATATTTGTCAAACCCCACGTTAGCTGCGTGATTAGCTACTGAAATTGTCCTCAACTTTTGCTGACTGAAGGGCAACAATGCTGAGCAACTTCCTTCCAGTTTTAACACTATCTCTGCCTTAAATCTTAACTCTTCAATTGCCTTTGCCCACGAACAACGTGAGAATCCTGCAGGCAATTTGTTACCCACAAGCTATAGGCAACAGATGACTAAGTTACTGCTTAGACATAACAGTAAATTACAAAGACATGAAGTTGGTAACATGTTTGCTTTTATAATTTTTATACTGTCTAGTCTTTTCCTTCTAAACAGTTGGTGTATTGGAACAGCTAATAGACAAACTACTGGAATGCGTGAAGTAAGGGAATTTTTAATATATTCAAGCTGCATAAAAATTCACACTTATTGGTCATCAATAACCATTATGGTAAGAGAAAACAATAAACAAGTAAGGCATATAAACATTTAGAATAAATATTATAATGACAGGCACATTCCCATTCAGTAAAAGTATATTCATTGTTGGAAGAAAAGTAATTTCATTGAAAGACAAAACAGGCAAAACAAAGAATCTGAGCTGGCTGGTACATCTTAGGAGACTCTATTTCTGTGAAAAGGTACAGAACTATTTATTTGATTTGTAAAACAACTGATACCTTATGGGAAAGTGTAAAGAACAGTCTCCTGGGAAAAAAAAATTCTGTTGTGTAAGTCAAATTTCTTAATTTGCATAGCTGAGCATATTTGCAGAGCTCAAAGTGTGTATCACTGGTGGGTTTAATTAATTTCTCAACTCTGCTACTTGAGGCAAAAGAAGATGAAGAAAACCAGAAATGTGGGTGGGAGTGAGAACACAGCACCGCTGCCTGCCCTCCCGCAACTCATGCACTGGGAATTGATATGAAAGCAGGGTCTTGATATCTCAGGAGTTCATCTGCTTATTGCCTTCTTAAAGGTTATAATCCTCTGTTTGTGAAGCCACAATGGGTTGCTCTAGAGACGATTACAGTGTCACAAATCCTATCAGAGGATTATAAGTCTGTCAGGTTGTGAGTAATTATGAAGGAAAAGCAAACCTTCAGAGGACACAAAAATAACCTTCATAAATGGAGATATGGTGTCACATAATAAAAGTCTACATGGAAAACCAACCTCAGACTGTAGTGCACTTGCAAAGGAAGAGCCCAGAAAATATTACAAGAATGTGAGTGTGATGGTACAGTGTGGAGCCCAAGGGAAAGAAAAAGCAGAAGAGAGGCTTCCAGCCAGTTTAGTCACAAGGCCAGTGATATCCCACTCCCACCATCCTCGGATGGCAGTAAAACAGCCAACCGATTTCACAGAACTCTGCTCCTACACACTTGGAGTCTAACCAGAAACAAGAAGCCCAAACCTGAAAGATGATGAAGGCCCCATCTCCTAAATCACTGCGACCACACAGAATTCAGCACCTCACAGCATCAGAGACTTCATCTAGAAGACAGTGGGAAGCTTCAATCACCAGCTCTTGAATTTAACTGATAGGCTAAGATGCAGTTATCTCTTCCCCCATTTGTAACCTGTCACAAAGAGTTCAGAAGAGCTCACAGGCCTAAGATTCTTTTTATATATATATATATATATATATATATAAAAAAATAAATAATTCCATAGATTTAAACATAAAGCGGCAGCAGCACATTCAGAAAGAAAAAGGCCCTTTTACAGGAACATTGTGTACACTTCCCTGGCTGGACTCAGAAGGTAGTGGAACCCCACACCTCTTTGGACACATTATTACTAATTTTCCTTCTTTTATGTTTCAACCCCCCTAAAATCATTATTCGAAAAAATATAATCTCTGACTTTCACATAGGTAAGTGTCTGAAGGACATAGATAGAAAATTAAAGGGGTAGAGGAGAGGATTTGTATTGTAAAATTAGTGTTGTCCTCATCTGCACTTCAGATAACAGTATTGAGAATGAAGAGTCCATCTGTTTTCGAGCGTGTGTAGATAGCATTGCCTTCATCTGACAGCAGCACAGAATTCCACTGCACTGGAAGGAAACTTGGGAATTTTGCCATTTGAAAACAGGCACGGGGCATTGTTCGAGCAACAACAGCACTCTGACTACACAGCTTACTGATACGTCTCTGCAGCTTACCTCTCCTGCCAGAGGAAAGTCAGCTCCTAAGATATGCACCAAGGGCAGAGCACCATGGATTTTGTGACCTGGCTCCTTGATCTTTTCATGTCCAGATGAGCGACATTGTCTCTGAACATCATGAGTCTCATGAATCTCCCTACTGTAATGCTTTCTCATAAAGACTGCATCCACAATAACCTTGTTCATCAGTGTCTCAAATTAGATCAACAAGGCGCTAAGAGTTACTATGCCATCCTATGTATTGTCAATTTTCAGCTTGAACCAACAGGAATTTTGGTGTCAGTCAGCACTACAAACCCTGCTGATTCATAAATGCTTGCAGCAGGGGATATGCTTCACTTGCCTATGCTCCGTGCTGTCAGCACAGCCCACACCACCATTGTGTCATACGGAGTTTAATACCTTTTTGAATCTGACAGTGTAACTGGAGATGTTCCTGCGTCCAGCAATTTTCTGGTTTGGGGAAAAAAGCTTCTTCTCGGAAATCCACTGAGGATATCCATATGTGAAAGACCATGCAACCTCTACCATGGAAGACAGCAACAGACCAAGAGGTTAATCATGTAGGAAGTGAACAGAAAACATGCAGCGCTAGACGTCAGTATGCCGAGAGACACTCGCATTCAGAGGCACCATGGAGAAACAAGAGTAGAGCATGTAGCATGGCACTCACTCCTACAATTGCTTGATAGGACAGGGTAAGGCACAAGACAGTATGTTTGATGACAGGCATTTACACTGTAGACTGTCACTTCCATTAAACAGAAACATTTTTTTGCTGGATGAAATGCCATCCCACTCATCTCAGATCCTTTTTGTGATGGTGATTAGACGGGTAGGTTGTCTGTGTTACAAGAATGTTTTTCTGATACAGTGCAGAGACAGAACAGATAACTGGCTAGCATAAATTGCCATGAAAAATATGTATTGTCTCAGAGCTATCACATTTAGGGAAAATATGACTACTCACATGACTTGTACATCACTGACGAGAAAACAAAAAAATCTGCATATCATAAGGGACAGAGACTTATAGGGATGACTTACGATACCATTATACACACACAACTCCATGCGTTACTGAGGGTAGACCCCCATCACAGAAGCTGCATTGCAAGGCTACAAGTGTTGAGAAATGGCAGCAGTAATGATCAAAGCTTGGAAAGACTGTCAGATGAAGGAAGATTGAAAGAAGTGAAATTATTTACTTCAGAAAAGAGACAAATATCTGAAAAGTGGGGAAAAAATATATAAAACAATGAATGGTACAGAAGCTGGATTGCAGGTATCTGTTCTTGTTAAAATACAAAATCAGTGAAATTGCAAGGCAGAGAAATTAAGATTAGATAATAAGAATATTTTTCAGTTTAGGACTTGAACTAGAGTGTGGAAAATGTTGCTGCAGAGTGCCATTAATTTAACAAGAGCTGAAATACCATTTTATGACTATGTGGAGACCAAGAACATGCAGATTTATAACAGTTAATGCAAACCAAAGGTTTTAAGAAGATTGCTGTTTTGGGGCATAACCTGCATTGCTGTTTCTGGGCATAACCCCGAGTGTAAGTGATAATCACACAGCTATCAGAGACAATTTTGCATATAAATACCATTGGGGCTCTTGCACCCTCCTGTCACACATCTACTACTGGACAAAGAGTGGCTACTAAACTGTATAGACCACAGATATTACGTATATGTCTATATGTGCACCAACAGTGCATTATCTAATGGGTGTGCAGCCTGATTTTGATGTACCAGCTGTTGCAGAACATACCCTTGCATGCTCCTGCATGACATGATGCATGTGAATAAGAATATCTTTTAAAACCACAACATTTAATGCAAATCTGAAGGAAGGAGCAATAATCTAAACAAAAAGACAATGACAATGGTGATACAATATCTACAAAGAGAGAAAAACCTCAGGTTATATAGGTGTAGGAAAATACACACACACACAAAACCTCAGGGAGGGTCAGTTTAACTGCATTGGGACAACCTACAGAGAGGTAAGAGCAAGTATACAGGCCAAGGATTTCAGCTTCACCCCAACAGGAGGCTCAATCCCATGAATGGAGAACAGTCTTATTATCCAGGAAGGAGCTGGTCTGAAAAGAATTAGTTTACAGACATATTCAAGGTGTTAAAATCCCACAGCTTTCATCATATGTGGGATTTTTCAGAAATAGCACCTGCAGTTTCTGTGGTGAGGCTTGTAGGAATGTGAGTATGGATTTGCAATGCTGGATGAGCTAGTCTTATAATTAAGTATAATACACTCAAGAACAAAGAGGCAAATATGCATGTTGGTGGCAGTGCAGTTATGGGTGGGAAGGGAGCAATTTTATACTGATATTCTCTAATCACTCAGATCTATCCTGTTTTCATAGCTGTTATTTTCAATTTTAGTTAGTTCAGGGCATATCTTTTTCTCTCGAGTATCTGAAAATGCTCAGCTATTATTATATTTTGCTCTGAATTTTCCCTTTTCCCCCCCTTGACTTCCCAGTCTTCTTTTGTCTGTCTTGTTCTCATTTCTTTTGTATGTGTGTCTGCAGGTGGCTTTTATAGCAAAATCTCATTCTGCTTTCCTGCCCTTCCCCCATCCTCTCCTGTTTTGTTACTGCATCATCTGTCTCATTTGTTCTGTTCCTTATGCCCGTAACTGCTCATTTACTAATAGATTCTGTTCCATGCCTATGGAGTTTTTTCATTTTCCTTGTCTTCAAGCACCGAATCATTGACTTCGTTGCTACAGAGAGGCATGAATTCCCAAGCCACTCTGTGGAACAGGTTTCACTCTCCCACGGCTGAAGAGAAGGATAGTGGCTGATCTCAAAGGACGCTCATGGCAGGTTGTGGCTCTCAAACAGTTATCAAGCTTATTATTGCTAGCAGCCTACTAGCATCCCTTCCCCTAACCCTAACTATTTCCCATAACCCTGGCAGCATCTTTACAAGAATAATCAAACTAGGTGAACAGCACGATATATTCTATAAACAATGCAGAAAGCAAACCGACCAACCAACCAACAAGTTTTGGGGCTTTTGCCTTGTCTTACTGCATTCATACATGTGACCATGCTGTGCCAGGTGTTTCCACACTGGGTTCCAACTTGTATTTAATAATTGCCGAGATGTCCATTCCTTGATTTCTGAGGTGCATAAATTAAATATGACACCATCTTAATTGGATAGAGTGCAGCATAACTACAGCAACCGATGCATTATTGTTGTCGCCACGATGCACACTAAAGCTACTCCAAAATTCACAATCAGGGAGGGGCAGAAACACTCCAAAAAAAAAAGCATTTTCACTTGAAAAAAATATACTAAGCTGTTAGCTGTGACATCTGGATACAAGTTTCAATTGTAAAAGGCTGAGAGAGAGGTCAAGATAATAGATAATGTAATGATCAGTCTTCATCAGCTACTGGGACTGGGACCAGAAGCTGATGCTGTAGCCACTTGCAAAGGCTCATGTTGGCAGCTGGAATGTAAACCCCACTTCCTCTAGTTACAAACTGGTTTTGGTGCAGCTTCCTTCCAGTTCTCACTTTCTGCTCCATTTGCCTCCCACAAGCTTTTCTATACCTAGACCTCTTAAGGGGATAACAGTCAAAAGCACTCTTCAGCATCTGAAGACCTTTTTGTTTTTCTTTTTTCCTGTACGTCTCATTTTCTGCCCAGCAGACATCTAGCTTTTGTGTGGTAAGCTCCAGCATGTCTTTTCAAACTCTTCCTTTTGGGCTGGTAGTAGGAAGACAGAGAGCAAACCACTAACACTACGTCCAGAAAGAGTCCTCAAAATCTTGGGAGGCTAGGAAGCAGCCTGGCATTGTATTTCCTTGCTTCAGCAGAAAATAAGATTTTGAATATTGCAGGTTTTTCACAGTAACACCATTGCTAATCAGGTCTGACTATTCATCCTAGAAACATGTTTTTGACTCTTTGTGATGTTCATATTCTCTGTCTTTTAAAAATAAATACATAAATTGGCAGTAGCACAGTGCAGCTGGTTATATGGCATACGGTGCTGAACAATGTACCAGTGTCAGATTGCCAAAAGCAACGTATCAGCACAGCCACAGCTCTCAGGTTAAAGTCGTCCCCGTTCGGTGAAGCCAGCTATTGGCAAATACCAATCACAGAATATCCGGTTTATAGGTATAAAGGATTTAACTTGGGACTAGAGGTCAGTGATAAAACTGGTAGGGATTTTTCTGGTTAAACTTTCTTCCAATTGAAACCAATCCCTTGTATCCCAAAGTACTTTGACTAATCCAATAGATTATTGTTTGCTCCCCAAAATTTAACACTTACTATTTTCTCCACTTTCAGGAAAAAAAAAGTCAAAATCTCAAATTGAAAAACCTCAAATTTCACAAGATTTGAGATCTTGTGAAGTAGTTGTAGACAAATTTCTTTATTTCCTGAGAGAATCCCTATTCAGTATTGCTGAGACTGAAGCAGTATTTACAAGTATGAGACAAGACTGCCGAGGCCAATACCTTTTTTCGTGATAACTGTGGATTGCCCTGGGGCGAGCAAGGCAAGTTCTGTTTAAAACCTCCTAGTTGCTCATGGCTAAGCCTGGGCTCGTCCCGGTGGTTAGACTCACCCTCCCCATCACCGCTGCTGCAGAATTTGCATTACACCATCGTTACTTCAATTACCAACATTTCCTAAATAGCATCCAAATATAGGTGAATTTACCCATCATAATTACATTAACTATGTGTGGAGAAAACAACATAAGTTTCCCATTTGCTCACTTATTTCTAGAAACCCAAAGATGAGGAATTGGATCACACACAGTTCAGCGAGCTTGCAAACAAATGCAACATTTGCCAGTTATGGCCAGTTAGACTAAAATGTAGTATGATTCAGATTTAGACAGATGTATATATCAAGCAGAGATTTTCCTTTTAGGCAACAGGAGTCCATTCCAATGGGACTCTCTTTATAAATCGGAATCTTTCTTCAATATAGTTCAATGCACTTTGCCAGAGTCTGGCCTTTTGCTTAATTTACTTTGTGCAAATGGCCAATTGAATGAGTAATTCGAACTGTGTCTTCCATCTGATGACTTAGTCTTGTGTAAGCATCTGGGTATGAGTGCGGGGCACTGTGCAGTCAGTGCAGCAGTGAAAGAATGACTGTTATTATTCTGCTTGAAATTCTTAATTCAGGAGAGTTCTGGGCTTTTAACAAGACAAAAGAGAAGTCAAAGATGATATGGAAATGGAAAACATATTTCTTTACATCTTCATAAACACTCAAAGAACCAAACCCCAGCAACATTAGTAATCCAGCAACCTAGTAACAACACAGCCTGCCACTGGACACCTGGACGAAAAACAAGTACTCCTAATTAATTTTCCCCAGTACATTTCTGGGGTAACTTTCTTCACTACGTTTAAAGAGATGACTGAGTAAAAATGATAGGTGTAAGTAAGAGACAGAGGTAGAAAACCAGTCCTGGTTACCTACACCTTACTTACATAATTTTTGCAAGTCTCCACAGCTGCAAGTCACTTTGGCAGCGAGCGCAGAAATACTGGTGCTCGCAATACTTTCATCACTGTGAAATCATGATGTTTTGACAGACTGAATCATAAGAATTGCCACAAGGCAACTTCGCGGTAGTAGCATCGATGAAGTGCTGATATAGATCTACTCAGAAGAAAACTGGTGAATGTAGTGGTAAAAGGTCGATAGTGGTAAAAGGTTGACACCTTGTTTACATTAAAGGTCCCACCCCTGCTGGTATGTTCAGAGCTGCTCTGTACCGAAATATGGCTGTGCTAGCATTTCACCTCAAAAGTGTCTGTGTAGATGCAACCATAAAAGAGAGACATTGGGAAGATACGGATGGTTTGGAAAGAGTGGTCAGCTATTTTATGGTTCAAGCCATTAGAGTAAAAGGCTTTACTCAGCTGTACTCTAGAGACAGAATGGGAACAGCATAGGATTTTGTGAATTCTTGCTCTACGATAAGAGTCACTCCACTTAGTTACATCAGACATGCCAGTACTACAGCTGAACAGAAACTTACTGAGACCTTTTCTTTATTAGAAAATAGCAATTCATTAAAATAGCAACTGTTTCTGTGAAGGGGCTGACTTAACAAACTTACCCTTTCAAGGTAAACCTATCAAAAAAGACTCAAAAAGTGTTCCAATACTTTTTTGGGGAATTCTGGAACAGAAACGTTTCTAGTTTTCAATCCAAAATAACATTTCTCTTTTAAAAGGTGAGGAAACTTATTTTTTATATATATACATATATAAACACTTTTGAAATCATAACAAAATGTTTATCCTGATCTGATACAATATTTGAAAAAAAAACCCCACAAACCAACCCAACTTTGGATTTCATTTGTTTGGTAAAAGAAAAAAACCACTTACTGAAAAGCTGTCTCGCTATGGGAAAATCATTTCTCATTCAGCTCTACCTACTATCCACAACCAGTTTGTTCCTTGTTAATAACCAGTAACAGCAAGAAGAACCACACTGTTATTAGATGGTAGCACTTCGCCATTTTTCTTGCGTTGCCTGGAGGTGCTCTCACAACTTGTGTGTATGTGCATGTGGAAGGAGGATGTGATTACACGGCTCCGCAGAGGCAGGGGCGGCCTCGGTCTGAACAGCAGAGACTGCACCAGGCAGCAGCGATGGCAAAGAAGAAGGAAGTTAAAAAATGCCTTAGCTTTCCCTTTCTCTCCCAGCAGTAAATCTGTTAACGGGCTTCAGAGCTCCTGCTCGTGCACTTGGCTTCATTAATGAGCTGTGGAAAGCCAAGTGGCTCAATTCCATTAAAATCCTGGCAAACTGCAGGGATATTTGGCTCCTGCCAGATCCTGTGGGCAGTTGGGGGTGGTCCACTCACTCCATCATAATCAGCCTTCTTTCCCCTAACTGCCCAGCTTTCTTTCTACATAATCATAAGTCTGTGCTTGATGCTGTGGGAGTTGCTGTATTGTCACCAATTCAGCAGCATGGTTTCATTGCAGGAGAAAAATGCACTCATCTCTCATTTCAGAAGCCATGATAAGGTTCTAGGATTGACAATCAGCTCCAAATATCTCAAAATACACAGCCTGGAGAAAGACTCAGCAAAAAAGATATGTTGACCATGTTGAAATCTGTTGAAATTTAGGTTTGCAAATTGAGCGCAGCATACGTTTTAGCGGCTGGAATCAAACATTAAAAACTACTAATAAACTATGGTATATATTAGAAAGAAAAGTATCCAGGCTGTATTCTCTACTATAAAGGAACAAATCAACTACAGAATGAATATGGGGTGAGTGCTGGTATAAAACTGTACATAAGCAGTAATGAGCTCCTGCTTTTAGGTATGTCTGCTACAGAAAATATTATCTTGGTATGATCTCGTGGTACCTACTGTCAGGGAAAAGGAGAAAACCTAAGGACAAATTGTGAGCTTTGAAGAAATTACCTAATGAGAGTCATGAGCCAAAATTGCACATTCTGCACTGTGGGGCACGTCCACAGAACACAACATAATGCTGTGCAAATAACTGAGCTGGTTCTGGTATTAAAAGCAGTGCAACTGCATATATGCAGCAGCCTGCCTGAGCCAATGTAAATTAGCCTGGCTATTTAACTGCACAGAGTGATTCTACTTCCTTGTGTTCAAGCTACCTTGGAATAAACTTCAAGTTTTGATTTGTATCCTAATGCTGCAGCAAATTCAGTGTTCAATTGTTTTGAAAACCTATTTTTTAGCTCAAAGTTCTTGTTTATACAAAAGTTAGCATGCATTGCTACAATCATTCATCAGCCTTTAATCATGCCATTAACTGTTTGAAGTACAGATTTGCTGTACTCAAACTCCCACTTTGTAGTAAATAGTGTTTTGCTGCATTAAATCTCATGACATATCCTGTCTAATCTGTACTGGGTAATGATGTTAAAACCTTAAGACTGATTTACTTTTTTCTTAATGCTTGTCAATTTTCTTTAATATAGATCCACCACAGATGAATAATGTCATGCCAACATCTCCCCTCCTTCCTCAGATGGCACATCAACATTCATATCCCAGCCTGGGACAGATCACAAACCCATATGAGCAACAGCCCCCAGGCAAAGAGCTTAACAAGTACGCCTCTCTAAAG
Source organism: Grus americana (assembly GCF_028858705.1). NCBI lineage: Eukaryota > Metazoa > Chordata > Aves > Gruiformes > Gruidae > Grus > Grus americana. Next base: position 18,428,253 of record NC_072866.1, read on the forward strand.
GCAGTCGGTAAGTAAGCAACACGATGCACGACTTTAGATCAGTACGTTGCATTTGCTGTTGTCAGCTGACATTCTGCTTCAAAGTTAAACACAAAGTCTTGCTCATCTGGACTGCTTGATTACAGAATTTCATATGGAGTATCGTGTTAGTTGGAAATGTATTAAAAATTAACAGGGGGACTACAAATAATGATAAATAGTGCTAAGCAAGTTTCATCTATGTTGTATGCATCGTGTTCAGCCCTAGTTCTTTATGCCCTGAATATGCCTACCTATGCATTTTGGTATTTTCCATACCTATCTGCACAAGTGAGACAGAAAAACATGAGACATATATTGCAAATTTAAAGTATATAATTTAGACACCTGTTAAATACTTCTAAAAAGAGAAGATTCTTGTATGCTTCTGAAGTAAGAGCTTTCACATGTTGTGCAGGATGTGCATTACTAGGTCACTGGAGGAATATTCTGAAGCCTTATGATTTCAAACAATTAATGCATCAAAAAGCTCTTAATAAAGATCCCGGTGGTGGCTATTTTCTGTGACCGATTAATGTCATACACTATTATTTTAGGCAAATGGGGGAACATCTTCAAAGAAACAGTTGGGGGAGGGAAAAGAACCATAGTGGGTAAAGATTTCAACATAATTTTCATATTGGAAGCATAAGTTGATAACACTTTTCAGGGGCTATAAATACCCACTGCACACCATGTGAAGGCAGAAAACCTTTCTCACCTTGCATCTCAGGCCCCTTCAAGACAACAATAAATTAAGAAGGGGGGGGGGGGGTGTGTATATTCATAAACAGCTTGTCGCCAACCCTTGCTCAGCTTACACATATGGATGTTAACATCATTTGCCCATGAACTTAGAGCAGTATCACACTGCCTATTTCCAGATAGAGCTATTGAGCTCTGAAAACCAGCAGAACAGCTGAGAACATTCTGATTTAAGCATCTAGTATTCATCACACCAGAAAAAAATTTCATCATAAACTGACCTCCCTTTATCCGAACTTCAGGATAGCAGACCTCTAACAAAATGTATACCAAAGTCCCATCTCAAATAGTTTCACTTTGCTTTAGCCTGCTGGTTTTTTGGTTCTTACAAGTGGCATTTTTAAATCTGTTCATAAAAGACAAGGGTTAACAGCTTTCTGCTGAATTTTGAATACAGACAGAGTAGCTTTACAATTCCTTCTGCAAAAGGTGATACTGTGTAATGACATGGTGATTATCACCGATTTATGCACTGATATCAGGCTTCTTTTTCAGATGCCAATTTAGGTCAAGCCAATCATCAAAGCTAAAAGGTACTTAAGCATAATAAAATGAGAGATGAAACACTCAAAAGAAACTTCTCTCATCTGCCCAAGGGCCACTGAATGTACTTGGTTTTTAAAATTGTTAAATTAGAACTTAGATAGTTCTTGGGTATCTGAGTATAAGCTTTTAAAGCAGCTAGATTATAACCATACAGTTATATCAACCTTGAAAGATTGTGCACTTCAGCTCCAGAAGTTGTATAATGCCTCTCAGAATCTTAAACTAAATCAAACATAACTTTCAGGGACATTTTTTTCCAGGAGCATTGCACTATCTTCCCGTGCTTTCCCCCTTATCCTTCCTATCCCCTCTTTCTTTTTTTTGTTTTAGATCTACTGGTCTCAGACCACATTAGCCAAGTTTTAGATTCAGGTGAATTTTCACAAGAAAAGTACAACAGTGCTGCACTGTTACCCAAACTTCTCAGCAGAAAACAATAGAGATTTTGAAACTGTTATATATTCACACCTTCTGTCTGGATGTATGGAGCAAGAGCTAAATAAACAAGCTCAGTTTTTAACCACTTTCACACTCTCAAGGCCATGATTCCTCCCAAGAGGTACCTCCTGAGTACATCCCAAGATCACACAGAGGTTTTTCCATGATGTCAGCCAGGCCTGGGTTTGTGACCATGTTGACATCAAGCTAGGCAGACCGCACATTGCAGAGCTCATACTGGCTTTAGGAGAGCTCCGACAGGAAATAACAACTGGCCTACATCAGGCCGACCAACATAAATTCAACCTGACAGCATCTTTTGAACAAATAGACGTAGACAAGTTCACCCTGACCTGGTATTCATGTCACAGGGCAACGGCATTTTTCATATGCTAACATTCAGAGTTGCATTACTGATCCCCATAGCAGGTTAATGAATGTGTGTAGTCCACTTCCCTTTGCATTCATTGATAGTGGCTTGAGGGTGGATTCATTTGCCACAACAGAAATTTAATAAGGGATGTGTTCTATATTTCTCCATGTGTTTGAGGCAGATCATATTCATTTAAGTGCCTCCTACGCTGCATGATCCCATTGTTCCGTTGTAGTCCACTGTGCTTAATTCTTCTCTTTAACGGGGGGCGGGGGTGGAGGAAGAAGCATTCCTATTGCTTTGTAGCAACTGTAGCTATAGCACGTTAATATCACTCATCATAATGTGGCCATAAGTGGTAAGAAGTTTAGATAACTGAAAAAGTAATGCTTTACCAGAGGCAGTATTAAATTAATTTCCACACAGCTGCTTTATTCTGAACTACAGATGTCCTGAAGATTTGGCTGTCTAATTTTAGATGTGAGCAACTCATCCCTCAGTGACTGGCTGCTGTGAAAATTCAGTTCATGGAAAAGTAGCGAGTCACAGTAATCCCTGTTCTGGATCATGCTTGGGACCTGCATTAAATTCAGTACCTACGACTCAAGCGCTTGTGAAAACAAGAAACAGCAGTGCCATTGCTATTACTTTGCATTGTGTTACTGAATGAGAATGACCAATACCTTGGTAGTGAGGCCAAGCTGATCCCTAGGAAGCTATTTTATAGCTACACTCTGGACTCCAAATCATATAGCTTAGCAGAGTGCAATTTGAAGTTGGACTGTTTGTGCATGTATGCAATGGAACAAGTTCATTGCAGAGTGTCTGATTCAGCACAACAGGGGAGAAGAGAGCCGAAAAGGCCAATGTGGATGTATTTTATTTAAAAAGTAAAATATTTTCATGTGAACCAGTTCAAACTGCACAGCCAAACCCTTACACGCTCAATGGAAGAGGATATTTTCCTCATTTCTTGTTAGGAATGTCTTTGTTCATTGCAGCCTCCATAATTCCTTAAGTGCTGACCAGTGGCTACTGACCAAATTCACCTTTCCTCTTACTGTCTGCTGGTGTTAGATCTCTGAATAATGTGAGGACATTCTGTGCCTGTTTTATATTCTCAGATGAGTGCTTGGAGTACAACAAGGTAACAGTGAGTTGAGACTTACTGTTTACCTCACTGCACCAGAATTTTACTCTCCTTCTACCTTAACACATATGCCACCAGGGAATAATCAGCAGAAGGTAGAGGACTCCTTGGAAACGAGACGGAGCAACACACACTCCTGAAAGAATAGACAAGCAATCCATCTCCTTGCTTCTCTAGCCTATCCGACTGATAGGTGCACACTGTTCATCCATTACTTGTCCATTTTTGAGCCAGAGAGACTTTTTTCAACAGTGTCAAATTTATTCCACTAAGGAATGTCAGAGACTGTATCTGAGGGAAACGGGTTAAGAAGCTCTAAGACCTGTCCCACCAAAAGTGGTCACTGAATGTTGTATGGCAGTAAAACACCCAGTGTTTAGATATTTCAGTTTTTTGGTCACCTGAGATGACGTGATCCAGGTTTCCTTCAGTGCTTTTGCAGTATTTGATTATTTATGTAACAAGTGCAGAAAGAGGTTTTTCTGCATAAATTATTCTTATTTCCAGTTCATCAACCATGTTTTTACTCCGTGCTTAAATGGTTATTGCTCACTTAAGCAATCCTGACATGCCTACAGCTACAAGTGGATGGAGGTCTTGTATCTGAACACCTTCATGAAATTCAAGTCCCAAGACATACAAAGGTAGCTCATCACAATTTTTATACACATCATTTAGACACTCATTCAGAAAGCATGAACACTACTTTAAATTCCACTCTGCTAAGCTGTAGAGTTGGAGTCCATCCTGTTGCTTAATAAGAGTTTCCTGCAGCTCAAATTGGCCTCACTATCCTGAGTTATTAGTTATATTTATTCAGTCACATTGTTCTGCAAGCCTGGCTCAGTAACAGTTAATTTTCTTTCCTGAGTTTCAGGGAGTGCAAAGTGACTAACTTTCTTTAGAGCTTCTTGCAAAAATTAAAAAACACCCCAAACCCAACTTTCTAAAGCCCTGCAGGACTGGGAGAAAGATCACTCAGCTGCTGGAGACGTGCACAGACATACATGTAAAAACTGAGAATACAAATATTTCGACAGTTTAACATGATTTTAGATTTCTTTCATAAACTTACTTCTTCCCCTCTCACAAACACACACAAACGTTTGAGGAACTGACTATGACTTAAGAAGACATAACTCAGCCAGTTTAAATTTTTGCCCCCCTCCCCCCCAAAGAAAACGACGGACAGAATTCCTCCCTGAAACTCAGACCCAGAAAGCCTTCAGTGATGCTGGGAGCTGTAGTCTCCTGTGGGATGAAATCAGATCTAATTGATTGGATATAGTGAAGCTAGAAGGACGATATAATTGGCAGAAGACTCACCATCACACCTCTGAGTCTACAGCTCCCAGCATTTCTTGAAGCTTCACAGTGCTTTGATCCCAAAGGAAACATTAGACAGTGCTCCAGCTCTGCTTGCAGCTGCAAACTTCAAAGTCAGATTCTGCAAATATGACACTCAAAGAATTAACATCTCCTGTTTAGGTCACTCTTACTATGCAGAAAATATTGTGGCTGCAAATGCGCCAATGGATAAGGCAACATCTCCCTCAAAAAGGTGAAGGATGTGAGGAAGCTGTCTGGTTTGTTTGTTCTTTACATCTACACACATGGAGGCATCCAAAGGGGAAGATCACCATAATGTTAACTCTAAGGTGTTATCTTTGAACCATCCTCCTGTCTGATGTGAAATTTGGTGGTGCCTTCTCTTAAGCTTCAGATCTTCAATTTCCATAGAAATGACTGTAAGTCTATGCTGATACAAGATCTGTCTTACAAGAATAGAAGTGACTTCACAACTGCCCCCCTAAGAATCTGATACCTATCTCACTAGAAGATGAGGTTCTGTTCCATTCCCTTTAGTTCACTGTGCGCTGGGTTGGAAAGAAATACTGTAATTGGTAAAATAGAAACATACAACAGGGAAAAAGGCCTGCCCACACATTCACGGGGGTTGATACAGTCAACTGTTAGAAAAAGTAGAACTACAGAATTATTGGACACAATATGTTTGTGTTACTTCACTTTCCTTTACCAACCACCCTGTTACACTGACAGGTAAATAGTCATGTTTCTTTGGATGGCTTAAAAAGGAATTGTGCTTTCATTTCAGAGAGTAAAGAAATTTCAAAATTTAAAAAAATCTGGGACATGGGAATAGCTCTCTGGTTTTAATACCACAAAAACAGACAGGGAAGTACAGATTCATGCATCACTTGTCATATCCAGAGGGTGATTCAGTTAATGATTTCATATATCTAGAGGTATTTTCAGTGTCATGGATAATGCTAGACTAGGCAATCTGTCTGATTCAACACTGGAACTATGGATCTGTCTCAAGGAAGTATGACATAAAAGCTTGGTATCTTTTTACTATTGTTATTTACTTAGCCCAGCATGGCTGGAGAATTTGAAGCTTTTGAGTGTTCATTTGTTAAGGAAGTCTTTCATACTTTAATCCTTGCTCCTCCTTCAGGCACAGGAGAAAAGCCAAGAAGCACTCAGTAGCAAGCCTCACTTTACCAACCCCTGCCTGCACTGTTCCCTCAGCCTTCCCATTTCCCAACCAGATGAAATGCCAGTGTCACTTGTTCCACCTTTGTCTTCTTCTGAGACCTCCCAAACTTCACATCCTGCCCAGTGTGTGCAGACTTTCAAGACCTTTTCTTGCTTCCACTAAATAATTTAATTGTTTTCTCTGTTATTTATCAAATTGGCTTCTGACACCCTCAGGCACTCTGTTATAGGAAAATAAAAAGTGCCTGGGGAGTCTTGAATAAAATATTTTCCTATTTTATCATCCAGTACACTCATTTCTTCTTCCAGTGAGGTAGCTGTATTTTAATTATAAATATGTTGTTTGTGCAAAGCCTCAATATCTTGAGCAAGATCAGTTGCATCGTGGACATTCTTTTACAGCCTTTTAAAGAAATATCTACGGGGTGGTATTTTTTCTGAGGCTGGGGAATTCTGCCATAAGTAATCAGACATCCAAGCAGCCACTGTCCATGCCATCCTTTAGCAAATAAATGGAGCTGTGAAAAGGCAGCTCTTCGGGATCACACTGGTCTTAGCAGAAGCGACATCTAGGCTGCTGGGAGGAAATTGCAAATAGTCCTTCTTTTACAAGACGCACTTTTAACAGCAAAATAAGATGCTCTTAAACATTTCCATCTACGTTGCCTCATTTTTAAGACTTTAGCAACAGATAGAACTTGTGCAAGAAAGGAAATCTGACCTTCGGGTCCATTCAGGTTAGGTTTATCTCAGGATTTTTAGTTTTCTGGATTGGATTCACGCCTAGTGAATTTGTTTTGCCTGAATTTGGTCCACTACCTGGTTTTATGGTGGATGAAGAATATTTATAAGGACCTATTAAATTCTTAATCTATTTTTCATGCCAAAATAGCAAATTTAAGTCTGTGCATCCTTAATTCCTGTTCTTGAAATCGATACTCTTTCCACCCATGTTCCCTACAGTGGATGCCCTACAATGCAGAAACGGCCTTTTTTTCTTGTTACCAGCATGTATTTTAAAACAGTGAAAATGAAACCGTCACCAATAAAGTCATAAAAGCTCAGATTATAAATGCCACTCCACAATCCATCAGTTATACATCACAGAGAACTCAAACCCTTCCACTAACAATTAGGATGGTTCTCTGGAAACAAGTTGAATTTAAAAATCCTTATTATGTGATGATGAATCAAAATGAAGCAAAAAGTAATTTTCTCCTTTTTATAACACACAATGGGCAGATCTAAAATAACAGAAACATGAGTCCAGTTAACCACTAGAGAATGCTAGTCTTTCAGGTTTTTTTACTGTCTTTTGCTTGTCTTTCGTCTTTGAAGACTGCAGTCTTCAGCAGCAACAAGCTTACAGTAACCAGCTTCATTTCCATCTATTGAGATGAGTGATGGCCACAGGAAGAAAACTAGTAAATCTCAATCAAACATGGGTTATTCAAACCCATTTCTATGAAACATTAATGAATTATGCACAAGATTTTTTAAACATTAAGTGATGTGAAGACGTGAGCGAGTGAAAATTTATGCTTAGGCAATACTACTAAATAAAAGTAAACTAATAAAAAACAAAGCTCAGCTCACGCAAAGTCTAACAATGTTAGGCATTTTCACTTGCAACCCTTCTTAAGCATCCTTCTCCGTAACTGTTTTATTTTGCACTGTAAACATATATCTACATATAAACATATTTCTTATTCTGCAACACAAACTTTTTTATTCATTATTTAAGAGTAGAGGTTGAGCATAAAGATATGAAAACAACTGTGAATACTTGCGGATAAATAGCAACACTGTGGGATCCCAGCTAAAGTCTAGATTTAATCTAAAAAAGTGTGACTTTTACAGTTCCAACCATGGAGCCTACATGTCAGTTGCACTGGTTGTTCTGAACATACTCCACTCATTTTTTTCCTCCTGGACTATTAGCCATGCAGGTCATTTCCAGCAATATTTTTGCAATAAGTTTCATACAGGTGCTCAACGTGATATCCTGCAAATGGTTCTCAGAGATGCCAAATGATCATAGCTTAGAACTTTACTGGTGATCCGAATCCCCCCACAGAAGTTTTTTCAAATAGCCAACAGAGATTTTGAGAATCTGTCTTGAGTTCATCACCATTTTTAAACACCTGCAGTGCATAGAAAGTGTTCTAAACTCAGCACAGGGAAGTGAAGTTCTATAAGATTTTCAAAGTGTCGACTTCGGATGAATTCTGTGGAAAAAGTCTTGAAGAGAATTTTCTTGAATTAAATTAGAAGTTTCTCTAACTAGAAGCTTTCACAGACCATTTTTATTTATTGAGTAGTCTTTCATGCTGACAATATTCAAATATAAATCAGGTTATAATGACTGATCCAGGATTTTTTCTTTTTAAAACTCAAAAGGTGAAAATGAAGAATAGTTTTTTAAGGAAGGGCTTTGATTTACATTTTCCCAAGAACTGACCAAAGAGTACAAGAATAATGGAATGAAGCCAGAGAGTACAATTTTGAAATCCCACTACAATCAATATGCTTATTCAGTAATAAATTTAGGAATTCTAGGTTTGGGAAGCAAACTCAGTGACAAACAGACTTCAATCTCTATACTCATGCTTTATTTCCCATAGTTCTACTGATTCACATTGGAGGTATTTTTGTATGAAAGTATTATTTCTTCAAGTACATCAGAATGTGCCTCCATCCGGACAACAGAGCTTTAAACTATTTCATTCAAGTCTGTTGCATTTACAGTGTCTGTGACATGAACATGCATTCAGGTTTGGCTTGGTAATTTTAAGTTGTTATGAAGATTGCTTTGTTGCGAGTCAAGTTTACTCAAGTAAACAAATAATATTCTTTTTTTTTGTTCTAACCAAATTCAAAACCTCAAAAGCTTTAATACTCTTCAGCTTTGTACACGGATATACGTCAACAGCAGTAGCATGATGTTCTTCAGAATACCAATGGAGACTAGTAAGACAACTGATAGGAATGAATCCCTTATTAACAATATAATATAAATAGCAGCAGTTATCTGTCTGCTATTTTGGTTCTGCAAAGGATGTTCTAAAGACAGTAAATGTGTTTAAGAGAGAAGTTACACCGATAAAAGCCACAGAGATCATTGCTTTAGTCCTACACATTCATACTATAATAACAAAGGGCTTGAGGTGTGGAGGGAGGAAGAGCAACAACATGATTTGTAATGCACACTGTTCATTTTTCCAAAAGTCCTTCCCCTGACAGCTTATTTGAAGAAGGATAAGAGGAAAAAAGAAGCTGAAAAAATATAAATCTGATATGTAGTAGCTATGATACTACAGCATGAAAAAAATCACCAAGAAAATATCAGTCTGTCCCATCCTAATGATAATATTAAGTACAAGAGGCAACTTTTATAGCGGAAAAGTTCGCAAGCTTTCTAGTCTATGGAAGGCGCTCCTGCGAAAAGTTCACCTTCCCGTGCAAGGGCCCTGCCACAGTGGGGGAGGAAGATCTGCAGCTCAGCACTGTTACTTCTCATTTTCGCAAGTGATGGTTATGACTGCAATTCCTGGAAAAAAAGGTAGAGGTGGGAGCTGAACACTCGGATATGGCAGAAGTGTTGTGTGTGTGCGTGCACTATTAAATATTCATTGAAGTGAGCTTCATTACTGATTCTTCCTTGACTGTCTGTCAGTCATGAATGCTTTTGCTTTGTGTGAAGGCTATGCAGAGGGTTCTGTTCGGAGCAGGCCTTAGTTCTGCTTTGCCTTTGAGTTTGCCCAATCTGCATGAAAACATTATGAAACTGAATTTTTTTATGACAGTGCAAGTTTGCCAATTGCCAGGGAACACTATTTCTTTTCAGTTTGACACACACCTCTAGTTTGGAAACCTCTGACAATTATGCACAAGACTTTAATAATACAAATGCCATGCAGTCTAATAGGAGGGAGAAAGGAAGAGAAGGAAAGAAGAAAAAACCAGGACTGAATGTGTGCAAGTACAGCTATGGAATTACTTCCTTTTTTTTTTTTTTTTCTCTTGCTTAATAACTCTGTCTCAAACAGGATTCCTTCTGGCAAAAAGAATAGAAAAAGATAACTTTCTAACAGAAACAACTTACACCACAGCTAATTTTGGAAAAATAAATTTACTTCAATCTGGACTGATTGCTAAAAATTCTTTAAAATTATAGCAGTTAAGAAACAGATCAAATAAAAATAACTCCTGCAAAAAATAGTTATTACATCACTAAGACTTTTTTTCATTTAACCAATACAATTCAAAAAGCCTTTAGGTCTCACCCCGTATTCAGAAATAACGGTGTAAATCTAGTATGACGCCAATTGAAAGGCAGAAAAATACAAGTTTATTTCAGCACTAAACCACGTCTTAATTATGTATTCAGAGACCTGAACTGGGTCTTCTGTGTCCTCATGCAACTTTCTACATCATCACAACTAGGAGTATTTGTAGCTGATTTGTAGCTGATTCAGACATATGTTTAAGAGTTATAATCTGCAGTATACTAAAAGAAACAAAAACATCTATTAAAAACTATTAAAACCAAAAATGAAATTCAGCGCACAGAAGAATGCCAACAGCGATGTGTGAAAAAAATGAAATTAGGCTCATGCTAAGAACAGTTATTACAAATAAACGTGGTCAGGAATATAGCAGCTTTTTCAGTCAACATTAAGATAAATTGACACCCTGAGGAAAAACAAACACGCATTTTTAGATGCTGAATCACATTGCAGAACACTGTGAACTTTTTTCCGACATGACCCACACACTACTCGGTGTGCAGCCTGTCAGGACAGCCCCCCTGGTTTGCAGTCCTCTCCCAGGAGCAAGGCACGTTGCTGTGTGCGGACTGCCTGAACTGTCCGACCGCAGTAGTAGGGCCTGTTATTGCACAGGACTGCACAGCTTTTCTGCAAACGCGCAATGAAGCACTGCTCCTGGAATAGTTAGGAAGCCCTGCCCTTAAACAAACTGAAGGTTCTCACCGACCAAAAAGGTTACAAACAAATTCATGTTATTATGGATGTGCAAAAGCATTGCTGCAAACTTTTGACACGATCAGATTTGTCCTAACTGATTTGCTTGAGAAGCATTAAAAACTACCCAGTGAAAAAGCAAGCAAGATTACTGAAGGAGGAAGTGGAAGAAGGTTTTTAAGCAAATCTCCTAAGTGTTAACCTCTTTGGCTTCAGACAGCATTTTTAGAAAGCAAGCCAAACCCTCATATCCTATAATCAGTTTATGCTGCAGTCATGCTTTATTCAGAAGTTAAGCATGACAGCATGACTCCTTAGATAGTTTCTATCTCAAAAGGCAAGTTTTCTTGCCGTATATAAGGTTTCCAGTTAAAACTCAAACTGATAAATATGCCTAAATGACATAATACGAAATAAGTATTTCACAGTAGAACTTTTCATATTTATTTGCCATTGTAGATGCAATGAAAGGACATGAGCTTAGAGGCCTTTAGGGGAAAAAAATAATGCAAAAAATGATTTGCAGTTACAGGTCAGCCACTGGCTGCACTTTCAAAGAAATGTCAGAGATTTGAATACATAATTCTTTTAGACTTTTTTTACAATTTCATCCATTGGTTCAAGAATAGAACTGGCAATCTTATTTCCTTCTCAAGTTTATCATTCATTGCACGATACTAAACCAGCAATTTAATGTCTTGATGCTTGAATTTAGAATGCTAAATCACTTAAGGATATAACAAAGTAGTGTGATCTTTGTCGATCTGCACGCAACAGATTTCAGGTCTCCTGAAAACGTTAACAATTTTAATCTTAATTTAACATGATGTAGCCACCATTTGTTTCCAGGTTGACAGAATCTATTGGTTCCAGTAAATCAGAAAAGCTCTGGTTTTCCTACACTGGTTAGATAAAAGTATTCTGCAGGCCATTGGTCTCTACGTTAGGTACAGCGTGTGTGTGTCTGGAGTATTTTGACCAAAACCAAATCACTATATCACTGCAGCACTTTGCAAAATTGAATCATAAATTTAATACTATGTAAATCAATGCAGGCAAGTATACAAAGCCCAACAGGAAAAGCTGGCTTACATGTCCAAAGAGAAACCTGCCTGAACTTACACAGTAAATAAATGTTTGTAAAAGGAAAAAGAAAAAATAGACTTTGCAGTGCTGTGCTTTTCTGGCACGTTTGTCAGAAGAGGGGTGCTTCTACTCACAGACACGTGGCTGCTCTTGGGTTCCAGGGATTGTAACCTGGCACATGAGGTACCACACATGACGTCTGGTGCCTGAGGAGTTAATCAAATTCTGTCTCAGCGTTCCCAGCCAAGCAGCAGCCTTCGCTGCCTGTAGTGGATAAAGAGAACATTGCTGAGACTGGAGGCTCTACTTACCAAGTCTAATTACATTCCTATTCTAAACCATTCCTAATGCATTTCAAAACCCAGAAATATTCTGGCCTCTTCAGCCTTTCAGAAACTGTCATGAAAGTAATCAATATAAGAGAAGAAATGTTTGGGCCTACATATTTATGTTTCATCATGTCTCATATCATGAAAGTAGAATTTTATTTCACTGGGAAAACAAAATGCAGTCTTGTGTCTGGAGGTGGACAGGCTCCTTTCAAACAATGTTTGTAGAAGAAAAGGTTGATATGATATGTCGTTTCATGCTTGGTCTCTCTCCAGATCACTATAAGAAATAAGTAAATAGATAAAGTGGTAAAGGGGGCCAGGAGAGGAATAACACAGAGCCACAAAAAGCAGGTTCTACCAAAATTATGTAAGTAATTTATGGGTGGTTCTATGCATTATGTATTTTTCTTTACCTCTATCAGTAATAGGGAATAAAAATCATGAGAAAGAACCCACAGGCATAAAATATTATCCTTTTCAAAATGCCTTAAATAAAAGTAAACTGGTGTTATAACTTTTGGGGGAAGGAGGCAAATATTTAGGACAGAAATCAATGCATTGCAGCCCACAGACTGAATTCTGCATTCTCAGAGCTCAATACAAGAGTGGAGAAGGAGGGATGCAAAAATGATTTTAAATGGCCTTCACCCTTTCTTAGAATTTAGGATGGTTTAAAATTGCCCTACCTTATACACTGCCACTCCAGTGCCCATGAGATGAGAACAGCTAGTGACCAGCCATGAAGTAGCTACATTCCTTTCTCTTGGCCACATACAGATCTATCATATCATCCTACCCGCTGCTGGCATTATAGGAACAGAATCGTTTCTACCCGCAGCATCTAGCTGTATTCTGTTTTCCAATAGACTTCATGTTACGCAAATTCTTCCATGCTCCGTGATGCCCGGTGAACTCCTTCATTCAAAAAATGGGTCATTAGTTATTTGTTTTACTGGATGTAACACACTTTTCAGTGAATGTATTGGATTCAATTCATACTTGGGGACAGCTAATTGAACTCAGTCCATGTTATTTTTTTTCCCCTCACCCACAAAAAAACTTGTGCTACTGTAGAAATGATACTTCTCTGATTTTCAGATGAACTCCTGCAAAAACTCTCACAAAGAGTTGGCTTATAGCTTGGAAGCCTTGGAACATACTGTCTTAGATGCCAGCTCAGAAAAGCAAATGAATAAGCAATCACACATTCAGATACGATCTACAACAGGACCACCAAAGGCAGCATCCTAGTATTTCCCTCGGCAAAATTCTCATGTTGTCTTTGAGCCAGGATTCATTACCCTTTTGCCTTTCTTTTGAGTTTTCACTTTCATTACTTAGAGAGAGAAATGTAAGGATCCCATAGCTTCAGGTAACTACACTAACATCTCAGCAAAGTCATGGCTGTAAAAGCAAAGCCTTGTTATCAGCTGTTAAATATTACATAGGGACAGCTTTACTGTTGCACAGAAAACATCTACAAATAGGCAGTTAGTGTATTTTAGCTGTTATCTGGTGTGTCATTGTAGTCATTTCATTGCTCTCCTGTCCCCCAGCACTTTCCATTCGCTTGCTTTCTGTATCTCTAGCCCTAAATTTGAAATAGTCTCTTTGTGGCTGAAGTTCTATGTTTCACAAAGTAGTTCTTAAAATATGTTCAGATAACAAACAATTCTGTGAAACACCTACTGAGAAACAGGGTTCCCTATATATTTTTGTATCTTCTGACTGTGACTGCAAGCTCTCACTGGAGCTGCTTTTTTTTTAGTATGTCTTTAGAGCTCTTATAAGGGCTTGCTCCTTTGTGGATTCTCCTCTCTCACTTTAGAGGTTTCTTCCCACTCCTAGGTGCCTACTTTCACAAAAGCTGTAGGACATAATTATCTTTCAGGATTCTACACTTCTGTAGCTGTAAGAAGTGGTCCAAGAATTCAGAGCCATTTTATGGACCCACAAAGATAACAGGATTGCCAATGAAGAAAAGAGTAAAAACATAGTGCTTCAGAATTACTAAAGACCTCCTTATTTAGCTGTACTTTCTACACAGAAATGTTTGTAACTGCAGTATTTTACAAGAAAAAAGAAAGCATTACACAATGCTAATGCATGTCCACACGACTCTATATGCCAAAAGTGGTTACACAGCCACCTTGAAGACTGCTTAACTTAGGGAGCAGAACAATATTACACAGCTTTAGGGCCACCCCTCAGCACAGATAACATACACTCAAGTAAGTGCACTGAGAAATCCTGGCCCTGTTACAGCCACAAGGATTTTTGTCACTGGTTTTCAAGAAAACACATTTCCATCCAAGGTATTTAGCCTGTAAGTGACTCACTGGTTTACACGCTTTTGTTATACAACTGTGGATTATGAAGAAATATGTGCAAGTACCAAGTTTGGTCACGGCCAACCATCAATCAGTGAAAGAACAAAGCTTGTCTCTGTTAGTGACAGATTTAGGCAGAATGGTAGAGCTTGAATCAAAACATCCAAAAAACCCCATCAAAAGCCCATTCCTTTCTGGCCACCTCATCTAAATGAGCCTAAACTCACAGAAATTCTCCTAGGTATTCCCATGACCTTGCTATCCCAAGCAGCTTGGTAGCCATCTCCTGTCAAAATAAAAATTCAAGGAATAAGGCAAGGGTCCAAATCTGAGACATTTGACACTGATACTGGCAAACTCAAGATAAAAATAAAACAGACAGTTGTGGTCACTTTCTTTAAGGAATCATTGGATCCAGATAAGAGTCGGGAGTGGAGCGATCCACCTTTTAGATGATAGGCTCATGGCTGTACAACTGCTCCGAGTGGGATCTAAATCTGTGTTCCCTACCCAGCAAGGTGCATCCCAGCTTCTGCTAGGATGGTCCCCACCCACATTCACATCCTGATGAACTTGTGCTGCGGAGCAGAAGAAAATTCAAGATTTATTATTTATTAGAAAGACAAAGGAAGAAAAAGCATCTCTTTAGCTCAATAGTTAAGGCACTCAGCTGGGAGGGAGGACTGCTGCTTTTGATCCTTACACTGTTTCTATATTTTTTCAGTTATTAATTTCATGCACAGCAGGAACAAAAGCCCAAGTTCTCCCCTCTCCCAGGCACACGCTTTAGGTTGGAAAAAATTAACATTTCAACATTTTTTCCAGATGAACAGCTACAACAGTAACTACATTTGTGGGTGCATTACCTTAAAGGAGTAAAAACCTTACAAAAATATTGAAACTGAGAACATTTGTATAACTAGCTGCCAAGACTGGAGGGAGGGAACACAAGGAATAACACTCAGAATTAAGGCCCTTGTTTAACTATTGTTCATTTGGCAATTTGGTAACTCTAATTCTTTACTCCTTTTGCAAACATGACAGTGCTATCTTTAAATCCTATTTTACTGATGTATTTACAGAAGGCAACGCAAAAGGCACTCCTTATAGCATCTTTCATCCGAAAACTCAGTATACTCTACAAACAGCAATTATTCTTCATAACACTTAACTACCTCCTCCAGTGTTTTAACAGCTCATTTTACAGCTGATGAAACCAAGGCAGAGGAAAGTTGAGTGACCTAAGGTCACATAATAAATCCATACTGTAACTCCAAAATGTCTCTTTGCATGTTTAAAGTCCACAAAATATTTATAGGGGATGGTTAATAAGAAAAATTAACTTCCTGAGATTCACAGTTGATTTTCAGAGTAGTTGGCATCAGGATACTATAAATACGCTTTTCTTGATAAAATATTTGTTACAAAACCATGCTCAATATTACTCTTCTAAATTTTTCTACTTTGAAAATCAGAAGTAAAAAACCCTGTTTCTGCACCATACTAGCATCAGGTCACTCACACTGGGGCACAGCACACTGGTATTATAAAACCTATAATCCAGTCAGTATGCAAGAATGAGGACTGCTTCAAGACTTGCCAAAAGCCCTTTTGAACAGCTAAACAATTTGGTTTTACCAATGCTTTTTTTTGCTACATATTTGCTACAAAGGTATTTTCCCCCACCCAGTTCTGGTACACGCGCCTATGTGTAAGCCAGCACGTGCATGCTGAAAGAAGAGTGTTTAAAGAGGTTAAAACATTAGATAAAGAGGCTGGCTTTCACTGTTAGCATTTAACTCCAAGGCACACATAAGAAATTCTCAGGCAAAACCCTTCAAGCCGTTATTTCATCAGGACAAACACAAAGAGCAGCTCTCCCACACTGTCACTGCCCCACAAAACGTATGCCGTCAGCCATTCATCGTATGTTGTCAGCTTTCTGCTTGACTTTGCTGACGAGGATTTACAGGTCAAAGGCTGGTTTGTTCTCTTCAAGCTCAGTTTCCAAACAAGGTTTGAGAAGTCCCTCGAAAGGGACTATGTACCAAATTAGTTAAAGCAACTTTAATGTCACCATATTTACAGAATTAATCATTTCACTTTCTGTATGATCTTCCATAAGAAACAAATAAAGACATGAAAATCTTACATATAACATGGCCTGAAGAAGAATTCTTCCCCGTGAGGGTGCTGAGGCCCTGGCACAGGGTGCCCAGAGAAGCTGTGGCTGCCCCTGGCTCCCTGGCAGTGTTCAAGGCCAGGCTGGATGGGGCTTTGGGCAACCTGGGCTGGTGGAGGGTGTCCCTGCCCATGGCAGGGGTGGCACTGGGTGGGCTGGGAGGTCCCTGCCCACCCAAATCAGGCTGGGGTTCTGTGATTCTATGATAAACAAGAGCAAAATGTCACAGATGTGTCACAGGCACAGTCCTTGTGAGGCTGATTTCCTCCTGGCTTAGTTTTTACAGCAGGGATGTTGTTTATATGCAACAGTAATACAATTTGCTCTTCCGTGAGGACATAATCTTGATGTGTTTGGAGATCTGAGTTACGTGCCTAACGTCTGACAAAATTCAGAGACTCAGGACCATTGCTGGCAGTGGGAAATAATGCGAGTGAGAAAAAATAAAAATAAATTAAGGAAGTAGCTTGAGCTTGCTGTGGCATTTTTCACTTAGCCATACAAAAGAGAAAAATGGCACGAAAAGTCAGGCAATGCAAGTATCTGCAATTTTTGGTCCTTTACATAACTGCAACACCACTGTTACTTATCTAAACAGAAGTCATTATTTACCTTGTAACTGATCATCAAAGATCTTGGTCATGTAAGACAAATTGCTGCAGCTTAACTAAGATCAAATTAAAAGTACAAACTTACAATTTTACTCTATCCTTATATGAGATTAGCTTAGGTTTTAATTTTTTATGCAAATTAAACCAATTTAAATGTGAAATAGGCAGACAAATGTATCTATATTAGGAGCTGGACATAACTAACTATGCTGAATTTAAATTATATAAGCTAGTGTGACTTTTCATATATAGACAAGGTCTAAGTCGTAACATAGAGAAACTCACTCCCCTAACGGGCTGACATGCAGTGCTTTTGATGTAAAAATTTATACAGATAAATACTTGTGTGGATATTCACAATACCTTTTCTGCAACTGTTTTTCTCAATTAATGGTAACAGATTAATGAGAAATTAGCAATACAGACTGCATTTCCCTCCTGTTTTTATTCAACTTGTATATAATACTGTTTTGTGGCATTCAGTGAATATTAACAAATTAAAAGACAATCACACAGAATCACAGATTGGTAGGGGTTGGAAGGGACCTCTGGAGATCATCCAGTCCAACCCCCCCCGCTAGAGCAGGATCACCCAGAGCAGGTTGCACAGGATTGCGTCCAGGCGGGTTTTGAATATCTCCAGAGAAGGAGCCACATTTAGAACGGGAAATAGCTCTTCCAAGGAGAAATAGGTAGAACTTCTTGGTTATTCAGATTACAGATCTCTAAATGAAACAGCTCACCCCAAAATCAAAGCAGAACATAGCAGGTTCTCTTGCTAACTCATTACAGGTCTATCAGCAATTGCAACTGCATATCCTGTACTGAAATTAGCATAGGCCATTATCTACATTCTGTGATTTGTTTAAAACAGAAAACACCTCTATGCTATAGAGAAGCATTCACTCATCGATGAAAAAAGAGATGGGTAAAACATGCAAAGCCTAATTTTACAGCACAGATGAGCAATTTCAGTTCATCGAAGGGGAAACACCTCTTTAATGACAAAATTAAGGATTTAAGAGCAAAGTCCATTCACACAGTCATTATACAAAAAATGCTGTGAGATGATAAACTGCAACTGCTTTTGGTAATATTCCTCCCTGTTGAGGGGCCAGGACAAGGGGGATGCAGAACTGAGGCCTGATCTTGAAGATTAATGTGATGCTCGTGGGAATTTCACCGCTTTGCATAAAGATCCAGTTCAGAACTAGAGAGAAGGAGAAAATTCAGAGTGCAACAAAAGCCTCCTAGCAATGCTGGGGAGAGAGAAAAAGAGGGAAATAAACAAAAACAGTGCAGGGAATTAAAAACCTCCTCATCATGAAGGCAAGATGAGCTGAGCTGTACAGACAGCTACATGTACAAGACTTCTGCAGAGAAGCCCTACATGGCATAGCTTCAAGGAAAATGGATGGACCTAGCCAGGGCACAGCAAAAGTCAAATCCAGGCTGACACAATCATAGCACAGCACTGATGATTAACACACCACATTGTTAGTTGATATACATATTTGGCACTATCTTAAATCAAAATCTAGATTTTTGAATGGGGTAGATAAACCCTCTTTACACAAAAGGCAAGGTCTTAAAAAATAAAATTCAGTTAAGCCCCCCTTAAACCCCTGATACTCAGTCTCAAAATTTAAATGAGTTGCCAGACTGCTGCAGAATGCCTTTAGCTTCCTGAGCATGGTTTTAAGCAAGGCCGAATAAATGCCAGCAATAACAACAATCAAACTTGAGCAAAAGCATGCACTGGAAGACACTTGCCCAGGAAATCGCAGAGGGCAAAAACCTAATTTGAGAACTGCGATGCAGTACTTGTTGGCAGGGTTACTGCTGTATTTCTTAGTGGCACTGACCCCAGAAAATGATGTCAGAACCTGGAATTTAGGATTTTCGTTGTCTGTAAAATCACAGGGTAAATACTAACCCTCAGCAACCCCACATATTTTCAGCCCCCTAGATCCCCAATATTTCCAATAAAGTCTGTGTACTTCTGAACACTTCCTAAACTTCCTGTGCTATGTGAGATGAGCAGCAGTAAGATTCATAGGACCTGTCCCCATAACGTAGATATCAGCACAACCAGAGTGATTTGGGGCAGGGACAGGCTTTTGTTAAAGGGCAACAGGTTTTTGTCCGCATATATGAAAAGCCAAGCATAATTGCATCCAAAATATACTACAGAGAGAAAATAAGGGGTGGGAGGTGACGACATGGTTTTCTCCTACTGACGTACCTTTAACTGTATCTGGTCCACTCTGCATGACCTGCTGTAAACTCTGTAACATCTTTCTTGTGTCCAACTGATTTTTCTGTCCCCTCCCCCTTTTAAATCCAAATAGCTGACAAAGTCAACGATGACTTCTACACCAAACGCCGACACCTTGCAGAACTGGCTGCCAAGGGGAGCCTGCCACTCCATCCAGTGCGCCTAGATGAAGACAGAGCTTACACGATCGACAGTGGCCTAACCAGACAGAATGGGCAAAAATCCAAAATTGCGAAGATCCACACACACCCATTAGGTTACAATTCTCACTACAAGACCTGGGATCCCAATGACCAGTCTCTTAGACGGCAAGCGTACACAAACAAGGGGAAGCACGGCATGGGAGACCCAACGTTGAGCGACCCACTGACAACCCGGAGCCAGCATTATTTGGGCCCACAGCCATACTTCATAACTAACAGCAAGACAGAAGTAACTGTTTGAGTTTGTTTTCCTTTTTTTTAAACAAAATCCTTTAAAAACCACACGCAAATACACACACAACACAAACACTCAACTGAAAGGCAAAAAATAAATCTAAAAATACAAAACAAAACTTTAAAAAAAGCAAACGGAAGGAAGGAAGGAAGGAAGGAAGGAAGGAAGGAAGGAAGGAAGGAAGGAACTTCCACCTGGACACTCTTGGTATCCAGCCAACTGCAGGCCGAAGAGTGGGTTAACACCATTCAGCAATACACACTGAAGGTTGAATTATAAACTCCATTTGTACTTCACAATGGAACACAAACCCTTGTGACTAAATTTTTTTACTTGAAACTAAAATCCATGATAAGTAGCACAATCTAGAGAAACTTTATGTCTGCTTAAACATTTACACTATGTTCCTGCCTTGAGACAGAGGAAGAAAGAGAGAACAATATACTGTAATATATTATTTCAGAGAGGAATTTTGTATAAAACCTATTAATAATCACTAGACCTGTGAAAAGCCAAGAGCAAACATCTTGGTACAACCCCTAACATCTATTATTGTACTTTCACACCATCCTATAGAAAGCGCAAAAAATATATATACAATAAGGTACAAAGACTCTTTCACAAGGAATTTATGAAGACTGTTATGATTAAAAGCATATGGGACCTTACTGGCTGGTAGAGAATTCTGCAGGATGATAACAAACAACAGAAGATTTTATTTCAGTTTACTTTGTTTGATTTGAAATTTTTGGGAACCTCCAAAATAAGAAGAGACATATTATATTATACAGAAAGCTGCTGGGGGAATAAGGGCATCAGAATATTCCCTCTCAGTCCTCCTGTTTTCGGGCAGATGGCAACAATTCTCACTTTGCAGACTGTCAAGACTTTTTCTTCACCTAAATGTTTTGCCTATCTTCAACTGCTTCAGACTGAAATTAAGCGTGGGTGGTGCCTTTACTGTATTACTATTGTTCAATGACAGTCTTGTTTCTCAAAGTGACCCCTCTGTTCCTTTAAACTATTTCCTCATGTTTTGCTAAGGATGACAAGGGTTCTGCCCTGCTCAGCCTCCTCTGTTTGTCCCGAAGGGAAACTGGACTACATCTCCATGCCGTGGTTACACAGTCAAGACTATTTGGTTAGCCCCTCCATTTTCCCAATTTAAACTTTTTCCCTCTAGTCTCTCATTTTGTATTTGCTTTTAGCCATGGTAGTTCTTTGTGGTTCAACTAAATGTTATATGGTATATTGTCTCTATTGTTTGGCCTTCTATAGTGGCGTTCCCTCTTGGTGGACTATTTGGTGGAAGAGGCTAATGAACTAGCCTCAAACGTCAAAGAGATCTGGGTTTAAACTAAACAAACAATTGGACTCGTGGTCTTGACTGTGGTTCTGCTGAGCTGGATGCCTTGTTTGTATGAGTAAAACCACTCTTGAATTGGGCACCGGTAGCAGACTTGCAGTCCTGGGTCTGTAAAGGCTTCGGCACATCCACAAAGAGATAAACAGAGTTGGGATGGGATGGCGGTGCTGCAACAGCCTGATGGCAGGCAATGCACTCAGTCTTTCACTTAAATTCTTGCCCTTCCCCCAAAGCAAGTCATTTGGCTAAATCCTAACTAGCTATCTTACTACGGTTGCGCTCTCACCAGCTGTCAGTTCTTCTGGAGATTAGTTTTGGAAGAGTATGTAGGGAGGAGTGACAACTGTTATGTTGTAAGAAGAATTGGAGGTGGCATTTCTTACTGTATTCAACTGACTGGCAGTGTTTCTTCTTAGTCAAGGATGCAAGGGCTAAGAATTTGAAATGTGGTTAAATGGAGAGACCATTTTTTTAGCTATATCGAGATTGATTTGCATCCTGACAGCACCGGCATCTCTCCATAAGCGTGCTGCTAAATTGTATGATCATATGTTTTAAGACTATCAGAAGTGGACAAAGCCCACGGGACAAATACTTCGCACACAACCCAGATTCTCCATTATCTTACTTTTATTCCTTTAATCCTTATTGCCTTCACAACTGGCTGACTTAATTTGACCCTTTATGGAATGTTGCTGTTAATCCATATGCTTTAGAAACACATTACAGTTGCACTCTAATTCACACAAGGTTTCGTGTAACTTGAGCATATTTCATGTGGAAATATTTTAGTAACTGTATGTTCTGTAAGTAAACCTGTGTTAATACTTGTTAACTACAGAGTTTATGATACCAATAATACTTCCTACAATAAAATGTTTGTTTGTTTTTTAAGAATGTTTATTTGTAAACATATGTATTCACTATATTAATATGAATTTCTTACCTGGCAATAAAACTGATTCTATGTGAATCCAACTTGTTGGCCCATTCCTAAACTTGTATCATTGGGCCAATTTTTGAGTCTTAACTGAGCTTCTGGAGACTCTCACTGCAGCCAGTGGGGTTTGTCTCAGCACAAATGATGATTTGACCCTGCCATTTGCAGGCTTGTGAACAAGAGGTTCTTTGGAAAGCAGCTGCATGTTGTGTGCATCACGTATGTGCAATGCCTGTTTAAGACAATGTAACATAACACGCACAAAGCATGCAAGCCTTGCAAAGCTCCATGTGCGCTGTAAGCCTCCAAGCACCACACACAGCTTGTGTCACTTGACCAGTTAATTCCAGTTTTCAGGAGAGAAAAGGTAAGCATGCACAGGGCCAGATCTTGCTCCTCATGAATGCAGGGGAGTTCCACAGTAAGCCTCAGCCACATCCCAGGACTGGAACTACCCAGTAAGCACAGATGAAACACTGGTGTATATTGCTTCAAAATTTTTATATATTCATTAGAGAAAAACCTGTATATCGCATCTGTGTACCAAGTCTGCTGGAACAGAAAGTCCTTTACAGGCTTTTAGTACTGCTAATGGATCATAAACCTGACAATGAACAGGACCCCGGAAAAGGAGAGTGTTTGGGTAGCTGCTTCTCTTTGCTTTGCTGCAACGGTATTGGGTGAATTTCAGAAAAAGAAATGAAGAATCAGGCTACCTAGCTTCAGAATCAACTTAGTGCATGACTTGGTGCAAACTTGTTAGACAATTTATGATTCCTAGGAAACCATGACACATTATCAAAGGGAAAACATCAATTCTGAAGTGGCTAGTAGAAAAGTTGCTTTTTCATTATACGCCTTTATGGGTGCCTTGAAATAGTCTGTAGAAGCCCCATTTCTGGTTACAGGAGCATCTCCCTGCCTCAGGCACTACTATGGAAACAATCCCCTTCTGTCAGGGGCCTCAGGAGACACATATGGAGTGTGGCCACAGTGCCAGAAAAATTTTGGGCAGCGTTGCGACCCATAGGGAAGCCTGGGGAGATGAGGGAGTACAAGCCTAACCCACACTAGACACAACTTACTGTTTCAGCTCCACCAACAACCCATTAATTCACACGTTGTTTCTGTCAGCAAATTCCTGACTGGAATCACGGATGGCAAAAAGGACAACTGCTTCACTAGTAGAAGTGCCTCTACATGGGACTTTGTTCTTCCAGATACGTGGAAAAAAAAAACCCTCCAAAAAACCTCCTGCATCTGATTTTGTGTCTCTGCATGTTTTTTTATCTTATGTTAGCCTGAATCTTTTGTCACCATGAGCAAGAACTGCACTGGGTTTCCCATAAGCACTTCTTCCATAAGGCCCTCTGATATTAACACAGATGAACTACACTACAAACAAAAAAGTGTATTGCCAAGAAATGAAGATGTTCCATATACAGAGCTGTGGAGTCTAAAAGTCTAAAGGTTATGTGTTTTAGACCCCTTTACTCTGGAAACATCTGTTCTCATGACTAAATGGTTTGAGTGTGATCCTCAGCTTACACAAACTGAAGAGGTGGTGACATATAAATACAGGGTCAGGTTTCATGACATTCCACACTGTACCTACAAAGCCTCTCCAGGACTCAGACTTTAGATTTTAATAGATTTGGGACAAGATTCACGCTTTGGTCTATTCTTATAGAATGGTTATCGAATTTTGGGTACTAAATAAATAACCCTACTCCACAAATCTCTTTTGCACACAATCCTGTGCACTTTATTTAATCCTGGTCTCTATACTTAAATACACAAAGGACTTCCAGTGATAAATATAGTCTTTACCGTAATTATATAATCTTTCTATTTGAATGGATAATTTTATTTTGCTAAAATCAGTTATGACAGGAAGCATTATTGTATTAGATTATATCATCTCATATGTCACCCAGTGCTGACAATGTGAAAATAGGATGAGTACCACATTACGAAAAAGTGAGCATTGTTTTTTTGTGAGTGGGAAAGTCATATTATTGTGTCTATTGATTATATATGACTTCAGATAACTTTTGTCATTTATTTCAGCATGAATATAATACATATATAGTAGAACAGATGTCATGCTAGCTTGGATACGAAAGCTGTTTTTAGCCAAAAAGGACTGAATGAAAGTCCTGTTCATTTCAAGTTATACAGCAACTTGCTGTCTGTGCTGTTTCTAAAATACCATTACATGGTCAGTAAGAAATAGCTTCCAGCATACATTAAAATCCCAATAAAAAAAAAAAAAAGAAAAAATTCTATATTAGTTCAATAACAAAGTCCTACAGGGGTAAAACTATTATTAATGCTGTTGGCTGTATTAAATATCAGGAACTACTCAGAAAATTCCTGGTAACTAATCTTCTAGAAATGAGACTGGTTTGGGAGAACAAAATCTGAGGTTTTCTAATTGTAGATAAAATTACAGATGTGCCAGTAGTTTGGCAGAAGATGTAGCTTATCTCGGCATTATTCCAAAAGTCACCTGGAGTCATGACTCCGTCCCAGTTTATAAGATGTGCATTACACTTACATTTCTGTCAGGTTCTGACCACTCTGTCCAGCTGCCACCCCTCTGAAGAGGAGAGATGTACACGATGATCCTTCTTGCCGCATTCTGCGGTTCCCACCAGGCTGCCCACAGAAGAGTGCAGAAGTCTAACCTGACAGCTTAGGATTCAAACTTGAGCATATCTCTAGCGTTTGCCCATGACACGAGCAGTTTTCTTAACAACAGCCAAGGGGTGACATTAGAAGAGATGAAGAAAGAGACTGTGCAATGTGAATTTGTCACTGGCAGGTTGTATTACTCAGAGAGTGCACCTCTTGTAGCACTTGTGCTCTGCTCTAGCAAACTGCACAATCAGCCCAGCTGGCTCTCCTGGTGTACATTGTGTAGGACCATGTTTAGGAGGGCAATGGCAGATGAGTGTGACTAATGAAGGAAGATAAACTTCAATGTTTTATGCTAAACCACTAAATCAATTCATTTGAAAAATGTGACATAATAGCACATTAATCTTAGCCTACAGATGGGGAAAAAAGAGCCAGCAAATGCTATTACAGCTAAAACCCCAGGGGAAAACTTTCAATGTAAACACCAACATACAGCTCTAATTTGAAAAGTGGCTGTAAAAAACAATTCCTGGAATTCATGCTCTAGAGATTTCCAGACTCGAAAGTCATGCTCTAGAGACTTCCAGACTCGAATTTGCTCATCCTGCAAGTAAGATGTGTCCTCATACCTGCCAACTCAATCTGGAACATGAGTGTTAAACCAGGCTTCTCCTCCCCATCCAGCTGCATTAATGAAAGCCAGGACCAAATTCGGATACTGCTTATATCCTGTATCTGCACAAAAGCTGCTGTCAGATAAATGCAGTTGATTGGAGCTAGTAAACACTTCTGCAGAAGATGCACCATGAAGAATTTGACACACCTTGCTCAGCTGTGCTGGCCCTACCAGGTTAGCAAAGCATAAGACAGATGCATTTGTCACCAGCGACAACAAATTACACTTTTTGACGCTGGAAGAAAATCCAGTCCTGACCCTAGTTCTTCCTTTGTCAGAATCTGCCAAATAAACAATGCCTGAACAGGCCAGGGCTCCCTGGATAGGCCCTCCTCATCCCAGGTCTCCTCTTCTGGCAAGATAATGGTGTTGCTTCAAGAGCAAGGTGTCCTCTTCAGTTTCATTGAATTTTTCACCTTCAGAGATTAGGGTCCCTTTCCGGGAAGCAGAAGCTGTGGCTGAGGCTGACATAGGTCTAGAACTCCAATCTATCACCGCTGCTCTGGTTTCACGTAAGAGAAAAGAATTAGATGCTACTTGTACATGAAGCAATGTTACAGTAAGTCTGGTCCTTCACAGATGCATGAAGAGGCTCTTTGTACCTATCTTTCTCTGCAGGTAACTTGAGGGCAATTTTGCATCCCAAAACAAAGTAATTTTGCAAAATGTCTTTTTTATTTCTTCCAGTAAAGGTAGAATTCATTTTTTTTGTCTATCCAGCACTTTAACAATATAGTCACACTGTTATACACAGAGTTGCACCTTGTCTAAGTCAACGCTAGCCTCCTTTGCTTAGCAACTTTGCCTGCATTTAAATTGTAAGAGGCGTTGCTGCTTGTTAATAGGGGTTGATGTTGCACTGGCAGAATTCATCTTCTGAACCTGCACTCCCTCACAACAAATAAGGCTGGAAGTACAATAGGCTATCAACAGTGATGATTTCAAATCAGGAGAGAATGTCAGGCAGTGCTGCTGCTCAATTTAAGGCTCAGCTACGGATTAGAACTGAAAAATGGGAATAATCACAAGCCTTTACAGTGGTCATTGGCAGGGTTATTTTGTCAAGGAAACAAGTCCTACCAAGCAGCAGGTGTGTCAGTGGAGCCACTGATACTCCCTGAGCAGGAACATGTTCTTCTTTTTCATGCATGGAGCTGTTGGTATCATTTTCACTCTCTGGTATTTCAACTCACGCTAACGTTTTGATCACAGTAGTTATTATCTGAGAGACTTTTGGCAATGTTAGTGCATATAATTCCCCAAAGTAATTGGTCCCCAAGGAAAGAGCACTTTGCCTGCTACTTACCATTTTTTTAAGCAACAGAAACATTACAAAAATATAATTGTGCTCTTTTTCCCTGCCACAGGTGAAGAGAAACTAGGTTTTGCATTGTCCTTACAGGGGTAAGGAGAGAACGCAAGGATGCCTACTTTTCTGTCTCTCTTCAAGGCAGTGTTACACTTCAGCAGGAATTTTTCATACACACTCTGCAGGGGACAGCACTGACTCCCGAGCACAGAGACAGGAATGAAAAAAATCATGCAGTTGAAAGACACAAAGATAGACAGGACTACTGCGCTATCAGCACTAGCTTTGCCATCTGCCATGGTTTGGTGGTGGCTCCTTTCCACCACCCATTTGAAGAGGTCAGGAGAACTGCATGGTATTTTCAAAACTGATGTTCTCCAGTGAAGTCCTGCAGTCTTCCTGAGCATCCCCTAACACCCAGCACCTCGCCTGGGCTCTCAGCTTCCATACTGATGTAGTAGTCTCAGAAAAAAACACTTCTCTTTCTGTGTATGCATGTGTGTGCACACACACATTTTACAAGATTTTCCACATCAGTCGCTTGACCTTTGGGGCCTGACTCCCTAAAACATTTGTGTTTGCCACACCATCAAAGGGTGACACTGATTTAGAAAATCCACCTAACTGCCTCACCTCATTTCAGGGGCCTTATATCTCTTTTGAAGATGGGATCTATATCCCTAATTTACTTTAGTGCTTTTGAAAATGAAACACTAAAGAATGTGACATTCTAAAGAAGAGACAGTCTAAACTTTAGGGATGAAAAGTGTCCTTTAAGTCTGTAATGTATTTTACCATTACTGCTTGGGGAATGATAATACTAAGAATGATAGAGAGCAACTTGACAGGATCCATTAAGGCAGAGACGGGTTGTGTATGCTATTATGCGCAAGATTCTGCACAAGTCTGCCTATGCAGAGCAAACTGTTCTGGGTTTTACTAACAGTGATTTATGAGTTTGGTTTTTTTTTTTCTAAGAGGTGCATCTAAAAAGAACAACGCTAAGAGTGCTCGCAACAAAGGTTCCCTGTTGAACACAGCAAGAGACACAACATTGTACAGCATGACTCTAATAGCAAAGGCCCCAATCCTGTACTGCCAGAGTTAGTGGCAGACTTGTCAGTATGAGGAAAACCAAAACCCACAGCCAGCACACATTCATTCTTTGATATCCAAATTTTTTTAGGCTCCACTACAAGTGATTTTTTTCAATCAGACACCAACTAAATAGTGTGGGAAAGGAAATGCAGCAGATACACAACAGGATGCACAGATCTGGACTCAGTCACCGCTGAGACTGCAGTTCAACAAAATACTGCCTGCAACATTGCCTTGTAGCAAAATGCAACTATCCTGCCAGGATCTCATCTACCTGGTTGTCTTGTAACTTTGACACAGCTTATAATGAGTAGGGAAGACTCCACTCTCAGGCTGCTGCTTGGCTTCAACATGCACGTTCAAAGTCCTTGTGAAAGACAGCTACCACAGCCAATAGGATACTGAAGTCTGCATAAAGTCAAAGTGCAGGTCTAAAACTTATTACTTTCTACAAGCAACATCAAAGTATCTTGAATTTTGAGGCCCAGTTCCAATTTCCTTGTGATTTTCTGCCTAGCTGCTTAGAAACTCCTGCCTTAGACACTCTTTAGCTTCTCTGACTTTTAGTTAATATCTGGCTGCTTACCTGTTAAGATATTTTTCATGTTTCTACACAAAATGAGCACCACACTAAATACTGGTATTCCTCATGCTGTTACTTCACTATGTACAATTTATTTTATTATTAGTTGATGATTTTATTAGGTGAGATATCATTCTCTAAAGACAGCAGTATTAGATGAGTATTCAGCAGGAAACACCTCTTTTATTGCCCCCAAATGTACTGATAATCACAGTTCAGTTATCTTTGGGGTTGCACTTCCTTGACAGGTTAGCAATAGAAATGTTTCCTTTTTTCAAAGCTCCTATATACACTACAAAAGCTGTGTTGCCATTTTAAACATGTTTCTTTTCTTAATAGGAAGAGAATACACATATATTTGCAAAAAGATTGTGTCTGTGTGGAGTGTGAGTGAACAGATGGAACAGAGAGGACGCTACACTTAAGGAAAGAGATAATATTGAGTTTTTTACCAGCTCAAATACCATTTCCCATATCTATAATATTACAGCCACAACCACTGTATAACAATACTTTCTCATACAAAAGTACTACAGAGGTTGAAGTGTAGCCAATGCATTTAATCAACTTCAGGGAAAGATGACGTTGTCTTTCCAATAATGACTTCCCAATAAGTTGTATTATATTTGTTCACACTTCAACAGTGACCTTTTAGGATGGGTCACAGTTTCAGAATAAGATAAAATACAAAACTGCACAGCTATTCTTTGTAAAATCTTACAGTAATCAGTAGCCTTGAAAACTCTTTCTATTGTCTTATCTGAAAATGGGAAGAACATGTATTGCACCTCATATACATATATATGAGAAAAGAAGCAGCAAAAAAAGAGACAAACGTAGGCAAGACAGCACGGTGCGCAACACCTCCTGTTAATGCTGTCAGCATTACAGAACAGAGCATATTACCAACATTAACAGAAGCAAGCCTGCATTAATATGTTTAAGTGGAGGGCAATACTTTATAAAGTTATTTTTTTCCTCTCTCCTCTGCATTGGTTTTGGGGTTTGGTTGGTTGGTTCTGTTGGGCTGGTTGATTTGGGGTTTGTTAATATCAGAATGGCCACATTCCTGTCAACAAACAGAAAACTGAGGAAAAGACAGATTATCAAAAATGTCTACTAGATCAAGAGAAAGGTTACAAAACTTAAGAGGTGACTAAGGCTGCAGTAAGAAAAAAATATATAGAATTGATAGTGCTGCCTCTTAGTAACCACAGAAGTTTTACACCATCTGCCAATTTCCCCTTTGTCAGCTGTACAAGGGAACCACATGAGAGATACCATAATAAACAGAGGTATTTTTTCCTTCTTGGAGATCATAAGTCTCCAGAACCTGTGGCATATATGTTCACTTACACTCAAGCTGTTAATATATACAAGTGAGAAGAGAACCGGTATTTTTATCAATGTGGAATAGCAGCTGAGACAGACAACACAACCTCCGCAGAGGGACATATCCATATGTTACACAATAATGAATGCCAGAAAAATAATACAGTGTTGGGGCTTCTCTTGGAGAACTCTATCTAAAGGCATTTTAACTAGAGGTCAAAAAACCACTGTCCATTAAGACTCTACAAAAACTGACATAGCATGAGATCTTAGAAAAAAAACATTTGGAAAGCACATGCTTTGCATTAATCCCCAGACCTGCTTCTATTATCCAGCTAGGACATACACTGCCTCCTGCCAAAGCCCTACTATGCATATACTATATTTCTTGATCTTTTCTGTTGCCTAGTAAAGGTTTTTGAATTTGCTGCCAATTCAACCCCTGAAGCACAGATGGGAATAAAAAGCATCTTATCTCCTAGCATACTATTCCATATCATCTTTTCTACTATTTTCAAGCTGTACAATCTCTCAAGCTGTATGACATGCCTGTTTCCCTTGGGAGACTATTTCACATACACACAGAATCCTAATACCCCTTGTGCATATTCCTGTATGTAAGGCTTGAAGCTGTGACAGAGAAAAGAGCCCTCTGCTCTCATCTGTTTTCATCTCATCCTTTCAGCAACAGGAGGAAGAATTGCCAGAAAGCTGTTTTATAGGTTTCTCATCCAAAACTTCACACTGACGGAGGTGCTAGCAGGGAAGGCACTTTTGGCACTCTGTTGATGAGCATAGAAAGTATCTCCTGGAGCATCCTGATCAGAGGTGCAGATTTCTGCCCTGAATTCACCCAGTAACATCTTAAAAGTCAGCCGCTCATTTCTAATGGTAAGGCCTCCAATCAAAAAGATGGCAAGTAGCAGTAGATATCATACACTTTATCAAGACTTCTGAGTCGGGCTTGTGTCATGTTTTCATAAGAAATTTGGGAAATGCGGGTTAAATTAGCCTACTGTAAAGTATGACCATAATGGAACAATATAGTTATCAGTAAGACTCTAATAAACCACAAAGAGGAATCAAGCAACATTCTTCAAAAATTTACTTTAAAATATCAAAACATACTTGTATTTCATTGTCTAAATCAGTAAGTAAAAGTATTGCATTTACAGGTAACTCCTGTCAGCTTAAAAAAAGGAAAGCAAAATACGAATCAAAAAGCATTCACCATATAGCATGCCGGTACGAAATATACAGGACAGAGCACTGAGGACTAATGCACAGTATCATATACACACAGTTATTACATATTATAAGTAGAAAAAATAGCAGAGACATACAAGTTTTGGAATAACAGCTCAGGCAGCAGATCTGCAAAACACGGGGCTCAAAATTACACCACTTTACAAACTGACTATGAGTCAAGAAAATCAGACAGGCCAAATAGGAAAATCACATAAAATAATCTTCCCACTCTGCTCAGATGTAATAATGCCTTAGCTACAATACTGTGCCAAGCCTTCCAGAGATAAGGGTCAGGTGCACAGTACCGGGGACGAGAAAAATCGGTAAGGTTACTGTAATCAGTTATTACTTAAACAATCAGGATGAATAAGCAGAGGTGTAGAGAAAAACTGTGAGGAAAACAATGAAAAAACTACAGTTGTTTATGCCACAGAACAGACAACTGAAGAGAGATACAGGTTGTATAACTTCTAACAGTCACTGCAAAGAGGACAAAGGAGTTCACGTCTAGTGGAAACAGGACACTGAAAGACTTAGGTCTCTTCTCCTAGAGAAGGGAAGGCTCATGGAGGACCTCATCGCAGTATTCCAGTACTTAAAGGGTGGTTACAAAGAGGATGGAGGCTCTCTCTTCACAAGAAGCCACATGGAGAAGACAAGGGGCAGTGGGGTGCAAGTTGCACCAGGAGAGATTTCATCTCAATGTAAGAAACAAACTTTTTACAGTGAAAACAATCAATTAATGGAACAACCTCCATCACTGGATGTTTTCAAGACATGAATGGACAGGATGCTAGGTAATCTCATCTCGGCTCCCTTTCCCATGAAAGGTTGGACCAGATGGCCTTTCAAGGTCCCTTCTAGCCTGGGCTATTCTCTGAGTCCAGCTTCTCTGCTTATACCACTGACAATGCCAGTAAGGAGTGACATATATAAACATTGGTGTTGACAGTGGTCCATTGATATTTAACAAACACAGAGGGGTTTTTTTAGGAAGGCACCATATAGTCAGTAACTGACAATAAATCATGTTTTGGATGGCAGCATGAAGCTGCTTGCACTATGTATACTTTAGAAATACAGTCCCTTCTCCAAAGATCTTGTATTTGAAGTAGAATTACCTAGCAGACAGAAACTAACACTGAATGAGTTTCAAGGATTCGCTCGATTTACACTACAGCAAAGTCAGTAATTGCACTCAGGATTCTAATTATATTCAGCCAGGCCTCTCCTCCCCAAGACGCTACTGTACTCTAAAAGGCTGACGTCCTTCTGCCACTCCTTAGAGAATCTGGTTTTGACCGTTTATCTCAATAGACTTTAGCATTATCCTAATAGAAGGCTGCAGAGATTCCAACAGCAGTTTTAGAGTTCCACTATTTGGATCACAGCATTTGTAAGAATAGTGCAAATGTGAAGCCAAGGGGGATCAAAGCATTGGTGAGGAAAGGGGCCTCAGATATAGAGGGATCTAATTTTCATATTGTCTTTAGCTCATTTCACTGGGTAAATAAGTGATGCCAGGAAAGAAAAGAAAAATCACAAACTCACTTCAGAAGTATGAGGGGAAAAGAGAAGAAAAGATTGTGAGTGGGAACAGAAGGGGACTTCATCGCGTAATGGGAAGATTCTGCGCATAACTCTCCAGCATCTCGGTAGCCCTCCCCAAACTACTTTTTCCCTCACAACTTGTCTAGATGGAACTACTGTAAAATGGGTGCCAACTCTGATACTCAAATAATAGCAATCAGGGAAACACAAATGTTGCATTGAGTAAGATTCTCCAGGGGTTCAGTACCAATGAGAGGACAGAGTACGCTTGCGGAAAGGAACAATTTTGGGCTGCGAGTGCTCATAAGACATGACTGGAATTCAAATGGTCTTGATGATCCAAGCTATTTCAGACCACTGCAGATCAACAACACCATTTGCAAAGTGCTACTAATATGAGGACATGAAAAACAGACAAGGTAGGAAATGATGGACTAGGAAACTTTTCTGCAAAAAGTATTTTTGTGTTCTAATGTCATACAGAAGATAAAACAATATAATCCTTCTACTCATATGGGCAAGGCTTTAACTGAAATAGTATCCAGAAATTTATAAATGAACTCCAGAAATGAGAAACAGCAATGGTCAGGTGATTAGAAATTACAAAGATAAAGAAGAGAGCAAAAGCCAAGATAAAATAAAACTTTGTCATTTTAGAGAGTATTTCTTCCTTTTATTCCAGAGAAAAGACAGCTATGGAGAGGCATGATTACATCTATGTAAAGAGTTGCTGAAAAGAGGAAAATAATATATCCCACTGGAGACAGGAAAAAAATCTAGTTGGTGGAAGGATGATTTAGTCAAGTATTAGAAGAAAAACCTTTTGAATGGCGTGGAATGACAAGCAGTGAAATGGATTATATACAGAAGCTGTGGAGTTTCCATTGCTAAGTGATTTTAGAGAGACATTGAGCTGATTCTGTCGGGAATGATTTAGATATTGTTGAACTCTTTTTGAAGAAGAAAGATGGACTCAATGATCTTTGAAAGTCCATTACAACTTTTGTATTATTTTTTTTCAAGGCCCACAGCAAAGATGGAACAGAAAGCCTATTCCCGTAAGAATGAGTTTTTTCTCACATTTCTTCCATCAGTTATCAGCAGATGAAAGCTGTAATTAATAGCATAAAGGTATCTGATGTTTCCCCAAAATTCAGTGTTGTTACACTGCAATTGTAAATCCGTGCATAATGTTCCCTAGACAGACTTACACAGTAGTTAAAAGCACGTATATTTGGACACATTATGGACTGTCTGGAAACAAAGAACTGTGAGGCACAAACTATTTTAACTGTGTTCTTATGTATTACCAATATCAACTTCATTTATACATTTGACAGCTCTTTCATTCCACATCGTTACCTGGCAGTCAGTCATAGTTTTTAAAAGGCCAAAATCCTGATCTCCAATATAACGTCCCACACAGATGATGTGACCTCAGAGGTAAGGAAAGAACCTGCCTCTGTAAGTCATCTTACAGCTACAATCTGAATAAATCATGCCTCTCAATTCCAAGAAAGCATTTGAAAGGGTAGAAGAGTACAGAAGGGAGGTAGAAAGGTTTTGAACCAAGAAGTAAGATTGGGCTTCCAAAACACGTTTCATTTCCCAGTCTGAAATGGACTTCCTACGTCATTTAAGATGAATCAGTTCCTTTTTTGCGGAATTAGTTAATTTAAAAAGTAGGGATAAAAATAATCTATCTGTAATTTGACTGTCAGTTCCCTGGGACAAATAGTCTAGCCCATCCTACTGAAGGAAAGGAATATATTCCCAATTGCTCCCAGTAGAGTTCATATACAAACTCTAGTCAGTCCTGGGAAGGACGCATAGGGTTAAAGCTCCAAACAGATAAATTCACTGAGAATTTAGGCAATGATGTCACTGTGACCAAAAGTTGGCCTTAAGATAAATAAATGGGCTTTCAGTACTCCCTGCAGTCATTTGCTGTCCCTTGGCACCAAGATGAAATCATAATGCTTTGTAATTACAGATAAAAGGGTTTTGACATGAGAGCTCTCCAAACAAGCCAAACATCCTGGAAAGTAAAAAAAAAAAGACCCAACAACTTACTTGCATGCTCATTCTCCAGACTCGAGAATAACCATCAAGACAATTTTCTTATTATTAGCAGCTGTTCAGAAATCAGTACTAGATTCATTAGTTAAATCACTGGGCTTTCCCAGACAAAAAGAAAATTATAGAAAGAGGAAGATTTGAGAACAAATTAGACAGACTGTGACAATGTCACAAACACGAAACCTTACAGCTCTGGCGTGTAGAAATTACACAAAAACAAATCCCACAAACAAAAGATACATTCCAAGCATAACTGAATAACTCAATGTGTAACTTCCCATTCTTTTGACAGCACAGAGGATGGACTCATCTACTTAAGCAAAGACTCCTCTGAGAAAGATTACAGGGATGCAACAGAAAAAATAAGGAAACTTTATGCACTGCTATGTCTGTAATTTAAAAACAGCTCTAAATTATATTTGAGGAAACGTTGCCATCACGCTACAAAGTACAGGATGAAAAAAGGCGGCCTAGAGTCTTTGTCCTCCTATATTCCTATGCCAAGATCATAATATATACATGAAGATTCTTAATAATTACCACTGTAACCACTGTTAGAACAGTACATGTCCGTAACGTCTTTAAAACAACTAGTTTGGGGTTTGTTAGTTGTCCACATGCAATAGTGCAGAGCTTGCTGTGCTCTGAGGGTAACCCTCTGAGCATGAATTCTGCAAGTATTTACTTTTTGGGCTGGTTCTGAGTTCTGGGCTGCTGCCCACATCAGACCCTTGGCTGCAGCTAAGACATTTGTAAAAACTAGTGAGACTGACAGAAGACACTTCTGTCCTCTTTCGGGAAACTCCTGTGATCCTGCTATTAACCCACTACAGAGAAAAGTACTATAAAATAAATGTAAGTTGAATTTATATCAACACTACAGATGTACATGTAAAAAACATAGCCCAAAGAAATACTTATAAAGCATGCCCGTATACATTTTATTGATGAAGTAGAAAAACTGTTTAAGAATTTAATCCACGTACCTCAGATTTGCAACAGAAAAAAACCAAGCGTGTTAATTCTTTTCACAGTGAGTTCACCATTAGGAAATGAGGACCACATTAGGAAACTCAAATTAGCAGTAGTTGTGATTATTTTAATTTTATCCCTTAAAGCCTTTTCTAAAAAATTAAAAAATACTGTTTTCTAGGATGAACTGTTTCCTCCC
This sequence comes from Grus americana, assembly GCF_028858705.1. NCBI lineage: Eukaryota > Metazoa > Chordata > Aves > Gruiformes > Gruidae > Grus > Grus americana. The sequence goes on from NC_072866.1 coordinate 18,464,301, forward strand.
AGGCATTCTATCTTTTAAATGTGAAATGCTTTGGCTTAAATAATACAAACTACAGATGTGACTGCAAATGTGCATCTGAAAAAAAGTAATCATTACCTAGTCTAGAACTTCACATAATTTTTGGCCATTAATTTTCTATCTGCTGTCAATGCTTTCTTTGATGTTGTTTTGCCTTGCTGTTGCTGTTTGTATGAGCATCATTGTCTTCCGTTTTGTAAGCCAATGTCATAGTCTGTACGACTGTTGTGAGGTGTGTTGAAAAAGGATCATTAAACGGGACTTTTATTCTCATTTGTACAGGTGAGAATCCATCTCCCTTGACAGACTGTGGGAGAAACTCCTATATATGCCAAAGAAATGCCGTATTTCTTTTTGGTTTGTGTTATTATTACCATCCATAGACAACCGTACTCCATAAACACTCTAGACCTGGTTGAATAAAATTATATATAAAATATAAAAAGCATCCCTACAAGTTACTCTGCAACTTAGAGATAGCTTGTTGATCTCATTACACTACAGAATTGGTCACTTAATATTTATAAATGTAAATGTAAAACAATTATTCAGCTATTTCACAGGGAAAGAGGTGATATTTGCTGAATAATGCTGGCAATCATATTTTAAAGAATTTATATGCATAAGCTTGACTCTTGAAGAGAAACAGATTGCTAAAAGAAGTATAAATTGGATTAATATTTCAAAAATCATCGTAAATTCTAGACAAACCTAGTAAAATGCTTCAGCGCTGATACCAGCAGGATCACTTCAGTGGTATTTATTTCAAGAAGAGGCAGCATCATGCCCAAATGTAATCCTTATAGATACTTTCCTACTGACCTCCATAAGGATTAGCTCACACCTGATGACTCTTACTCAGCAAGGTATTTAAGCACATGCCTTATATCTGACAGTTATCTGATAGTTAAGGGCAGAGGCTCTGGACTTAAAGCTAAACATGTTCTTAAGCATCTTATGGCGCTGGGCTCTAGCTGAGAAAATACCTTTTTGAAACATGCGGAGTTATTTAAATCAAAAGGATAGCATCCGAATGTGCTGGATTACTTAGCCCAATACAACAAGCTGCTGTCTGCATGCTGAGCTCAGTTTCTGGTAGAGTTGTTCTGCCCAATATTGACTTGTGTAGCAAGTTGCTTGTGTTGCAGTAACTGTTCTAACATCAACAAAAAGAATTATCTAAAATCTTTTATTCTGTGGTCTACCATACTATCTGATGTTGCATTAATTTTATTCATTATTTACATAAAGTATTAAAGTAATATATAGTAGGAAATCCTAGCTTGCATACTAAGTTATTTCCATTTCTACATGTATAATTTCCCTTTTCCAATGGGCACTATCTTCTAAGTAAATGAAACTACAAAGTTGTCAGACAATTGCAGACTTATAAATATTACTAAATTTTTTTTCTCTCTTTTTTTTTCTTTTTTAATAAAATGCCATTTAATAACAATTCTGAAAAAGAAAAAAGTAAGCAAAACGGAGAGCAAGGGTCTGACTGGAAAAGAGGAGAGAGAAGGGAAGAGCCTTTTTTCAAGCTGTATCAACAGCTAATCCTAGTTTTCTGAATAAAAGTGGTCACTAGTAACAAGTGGTGCATTCTGAAAGGCCTGAGCAACTTAATCTGGGATCACTTAGTAGATCATAAATGTTCATAATTTGTTGACACATCGTTCCTATTTCTGTATAATTTTCAATTTGTATTAATTTTTCTTTGCAGTGGTAGCTGCTTAATCTAAACTAACCTATTTTCAGATTGGAAGTATACATCTTTACTAGGGAAAATTCTTACTATAGGATTAATCAGAAGAAGGAACTGCACCATACATAAATACATTCAAAATGATCAGTCTCTTCATTCTCTGTAAAACTGATGCATAGTAAGGGGTATATTGCTTAAAAAAACCCCAAAAGTGTAAGGAAAAGACTTTCATTTTAGCGTGAGATTTTTCTTAAATTTTTTTTATGGCTACCAAACTGAAAGAAAAGATGCATTCTGATCCTGGAGGGAGCTCCCTCAAATGAAATTCATGAAATCATGTTCACTCAGGTCATAAAAGATAAAAAATTTTTTTCTTTTTGTTTGTCCTCTGTAACTAATAATTAATGTAAGCAGCCTGTAGTAACAGTCCCCTGAGAACAACTTACAGCCATCTAACTAGTCTGTGAGCTTTTATACATGAGATTTGTCTTGATATCAGTATTAGTCCTCTGTTTTTAAAGAATGAAAGGTTGCCTTTAATAAAATGTTTTCACTTCCACACATTATCCATAGATGAGCTCTTCGTGATTTTCTCTCACCATACTTTATCTTTCCGTAAGTGACTTTATGCAGCTTGCATGCACTCTCCAGCTTTCTAAGCACTAGCGGAATATACATCATTGGATAAAACAGCATCTCCAGTTTTAATGGAAGGTTGCAATGAAGACAGATATTTCATAAATGTCTAGAAAGATGGATAGCAAGTCAGACAGAATTAAAAAAAAGATAGACAGTTCAATCTACATAATATCATTCCCTGTCAAGAAATGGGCTATCTTAAGTGTGTGTAAACAGCAATATTATTCATGGTTACACCACAGTGTAATTGCTTGCTGGATTTGAATGAGGTTCCCTGAATATAAATGAAGAGACAAAGTGAAGATAAAAGAAACAGCTGAAGCTAGAAACTGGAAAACTTATAACAAAAATGATCAAGTCAGATACACCTCCTTTTACTGTGCGTGTGAATAAGAATGATTATTAAACCAATAGATTTATAACAGCAGCCAGAGTGAAGTACAATGCAGAAAGAAAACTGTTTCCCAATTATGTTCTGCCAATGTGCCTCAGCCTTGACAGCATTATTGCCAGTTGGAACCCTAAGCCTCTGTTAAATACAATCTTGAAATTGCTTCAAACTGTATCAGAAGAACTGGTGATTTTTAGGAAGACAGACGATTGCAGAACCCTCACAAATCCGTATCCCTTTGTGCCGAGGGAAAACTAATACCCAGGTCGCTTGTGCTAAAAGGCATCTACCAGGTCTGCCACATCTTCAGCATGTTGGCTATTAACTGAAAATTGTAACAAGGAACAGAAGGGAATTTAATCTGCCTTTGTCAGGGTGTTGCTGTGATTTGGAGCAAACCCAAGTGAGTAGCAATGTTCGATGTGTAATTCCCTGGTTCTGAAACTAGAGCAATAGGATTATGCCTAAAGCTTTTCAAAAATTAGCTGCTGAAAATGCAAAAAGACCAATACATGAGGTGATCCACCTAAACTGCATTCCCATATCATACTGGGACCAGATCCACTACACTCTCAAGACGGGCAGAAACCAGCACAGAAACTGTCATGAAGCCCTGACAATAGAAAATCTGGCCTGAGGCAGCTTGAAATGAGAAGGCAACCTCCTCTCTGGTAGCCAGTACAAAGATGATGGAAGGCTCGACATGGCAAAAACAAAGGAGCAGCCCAGAATAGATGTAGCAAACTACTATCAATGAAAAGAAACAGGAAAAAGATAGTTTGTCTTCCAAAATGAGCATCTCTGTACAGCGCAGGTGGTTGGAGTTCAGATTGCTCTAGACAAAGCAAGGCTCTCTTCCTCCAATATGGACATTAGGACAACGTTAATAACAAAAGACAGCAGCAAAGACTAAGCTACTCCATCCCAAGAAGACCATATTGGAGATTGCAGTGGCAGACACAGAACAGTGGATATATTTACTATCTTGTCAGTACACCCCACAGCTAAATTTCTACAGAGACTAGCTGCGCTGGACACAGTTTTCCCACTACTCTCCCACCTCTGCCACCAAAGAAAGAGATGAATTCAGATTAAAAAAAGGCAGACTTGGACATTTGCTTTATGAAACGTGATTACTTTTGATTCAGTATGTTAGAAAACTTATTTAATAATTTTAACATTTCTGCTGCAGGCATTTAAATTTTTAAAAGTATTTTTATTTTAATTTTCTAAATTTAAAAATGAAAAGTTATTATATGGAAAATTTAGATGTTCATTTCTCTGATTAATCAAGACTGATGAATCTGAAATTTTCTTAAAACCTGAGTTGAAAAGTTATTCTTAAATGGTATTTCCCCATGAATGTTTTGTTTTGACATCTAAGCAACATTTGGCTATAGCTTTTTCTTTTTCTTGATTAATGTGCAATTGACTCCAGCTCTTGACATAACAGTACTAATACCTGAAACTGTCTCCATGTGCATGCTTAGTACCTAAACAGGGTACTCATAGAATCATAGATTCCCAGACTGGTTTGGGTTGGAAGGCCCCTCCCAGCCCATCTAGTTCCAACCCCCTGCCACGGGCAGGGACACCCTCCACCAGCCCAGGTTGCCCAAAGCCCCATCCAACCTGGCCTTGAACACTGCCAGGGAGCCAGGGGCAATACTAATTTCATAAAAGAGTAAAGCAGCTCATATACATCTAGATTCTTTCAACCTTTTTCAAATACAAGCAAACTTTTGAAAAGAACCAAAGGATTCTAAAAGCTTTCATTTACAGTAGAATATACACTGGGCTCAACTTAAAATTTTCTTTTTCTACTTTTTAAACTCCACTTGTACTTGTTTCCTTGTTTATTTGTATGGAAAACTGTGGATACATTCACTGTACAGTGTTAGCTGAAATGACATTTTGTATTATTTAAACCTAGACATGGCCTCCTTCTGTAACGACAATAAACACTTATTTAGAAGTTTCTGAGATCCTTTTTCACAACTTCTTCAAATATAGTGGGGAAAAAGACATTTTTATATCAATACTTGCAGGAATTATTCAGTGTACTTCAGACTCTACATGTTACAATTTTGATCACAGCAGATTATTTGCATATTGTCATCTTCCAAAAATATAAAAGCTACTTGTTAATACAACTACAATTGGAGCTTAAAAACGTCTAAGATCATTAAAAGAGGAAAAAAAAAAAAGGAATTGACGGCAATCTTACTGAGCAAAGTCATAATTTTGGGATTTCAATGCTTTCAAAACTTGCTGTGTTTAAAACAAGAAATTTTATGGCAGATGGGATTCCCAAACTTAGTTTTCAAATGCTGAGGTTCATTTTAATTTTATTCACTCAAATGTTAAATCTTGGACAAACATTGTTAAAAAGATTAAATCAAATCAGGCATAAAAATTTCAACAGAAACACCTGTGTCATCCACAGCATAGCAATATTTGAATGAATACATTCAGCATAATATCTGTTATTAAAGCATCATACATAGCAAATGTTTAACGTAGGAAATAATCCTGAAGCAGTCCAACAGAAAGACAGGGTCAAGGGGAAAAAGCACTTAAATAGTAAAATAAGAATAATCTTAGCTCTCACAATGGGTAGAGAAGCTCAGAAGTAGGAGCAGTTTTGAGAACAGTACAAGAACGGGCAAAACACAATTACCTTGTGCTCCCCTGGCTTCCAGCAGTTTGCAGTTCAGGATCTCCTGAGCACAATATGACATCTTTCTATTTAATAATTCTCAGTCGATTGTTTTTCTTTCATTATGTTTCCCAGTCACTTTTTACACACGTAAATTTTTAGGACCCTCAACAACCTCCAGAAAGGCATTCTGTAACATTTGCTATTGTATGAAGAATAAGCTCTTTTTGCTTGTTTTGCATCTGCCTCCTGCTAATTTCACTTGATGCCCTCTGAGCATTTTAAAAGATCAGTTGGATTTAGGCTGAGACGGAGTTGTGAACATAAGATTATGTATTCTTTATGGAACTTTACATCCATTCTTTTCATGTGTTAGCCTTATATTTGATGCTCTGTAAATGAAAATTTGCATATTGTAAAAGGTAATTTAATTAAAGCTTAAGGTCACAAAAAGACAAAGGGAGGAGTGCAGAAATGCTAGTATAGAAATACTGAGGAAAGCTCTACAGAAACGGAAACAGCCAGGGACATACTGTCTCCTACATCAATCCTACTAGCCCCGTCAGATCTCAGACTAGAGCTTTTCCACTCATGATGTGCAGGCATATAAGGGCTTATGGGCTGCTTCTACAACCTCTGGAAGAGGTAATTAAGAAAAGCAAGTCTCTCATTAATAGTTTTAAATCTACTATGCAGAGGCCCACTTCTCGTAGAAAATCTAACCTGTGATTTGAAAAAGACTGAAAACCCCATTCTAGTCAAAACAGAGCGGTGAACTATGTGGAGGAAATAGTCATTAAGCTTGCTGAGTTACAGGGAGGCCAATGAAAACTATTGTACATCATTGTTTTAATACAATATGTAATAGCTAAAGGATTTTTTTTGTTCAGAAGGGGACATGATCTTTCCCTTTCACAGACTGGGCTGTATAATGGATCTTCCCCAATGTCAGGAAGCTCATAGAGATGGTAACGCTTTCCTCTTGATATTGCTGCAAGTCCCCTTTTACTCTGACATACAGTCATCCCCTGGACAGGGAGTTACTTTAAAATAGATGTGAGTTTAAACTTCAAAGCAAGATGGCCAGAGCAAGAGAAACAAGTTTAAGGCTAAAGATATTACCAGTTCTATTGGTTACCTTCCTTAACTTCACCATTAAAAGCAGACTCAAGTGACTCTCAGAAGAGTTTATTTTCCAGTGCAACACTGACATGAATGAAAGGAGAAACGACAATATCCAAGTCAATGCAATGTAAGTTAATTAGCTTCTAAAGAGCTTCAGGATCTCAGACTTTAAACTATTAAGATAAATTTTATCCCTTTTAATTGTAAAAAAAAATATCTTTAATGACCTTGTTTCCAAGGATCTCTGATGGGAATGGGAGTTTGGCAGTAGTTCTATAGCTGTCAGCCAAGTCATCAGGCATAGAATGTTACTTTAATAATGGATAAATGGCAACAGATTTAAAGTCAGCAGGTATGTAACCTAGGGACATAGAAGCATTAATTAAATCGGTAAAGGCAGGCAGAAGCTCAAGAGGAAAAACTCGAACAAAAATTTGGGAAGCAGTGATAAGGCTGATTTTCTCTCTGCACAGCTTGTGCCTCCAGCAATTCAGCCCCTAAGATGCAAGAAAGCTGTGAAGCCAGCTATCAGAACACTTGTCAATCACTGGACAAACTGTATCATGGTCAAAAGGTACTTCTAGGGCCTGCAGGAAAATAATGGAATGAATATATGATGTAGGATTATCAGTGACTAAGCAACTGCAGTTTTGATTATTGCAGCAAAGAGGCTTAAACAGAAGGGCAAGAGTGATAATGGATAAGTTAAGGATTATAATTCTTTCTCTCTTCATTTCAAAGACTTTTTTTGTTTCAATTGCATTTGCTAATTTCCATGTTATAGACTTTCTGTATTATGGGGAGAAGGAAGAGCATTCTGCAAATTGTTAATTGAAGCTAGATCAGGTGGTTCTCATTTTAATTCCAAATCCAGTTACGTAGGCAGACAGAGGTACACATTTATCACTGGAGATGCCTGTTCCTCTTTGAGGAAGATGCGATACAGAAAGAGAGAAGAATAACCTAGATTCAGAAAAAATCTGATAGTCATCTCATTTATTAAATTATCAGTAAAAACAAATCTGAGGAAAGTCTTAAGAGTACACAAAGTGTGCGTATATATATTCTATGTTTATTTTTTTTTATATATATATATATATACACATACACCATGTAAGCACTTTGTGTGGAAGCTACTTGTTTTACCTATGGAGATACAATTAAAAATCCACCAAACTGTCAATTGTCTAGAATCTTTGTTAATGGCCTGAGTAAGAATGACTAGTAAATGAGAATTAACTTCCAACTTTGGTCTAAATAATCTGTACCTTATCAGTTCAATTTGCAAGCAAATTGAACACATCAGTACTTGTTCTCTGGATATAAATCTGTCACCTTACTATCATGTGAAGAAGTGTTCTGCATCTGGCTAATCAATATGAAGAATTAACACCGTCAGTTCCTTAGGTCAAGGAAAGTTAAATTAAGATGATGGTTAAATGGAAGATACATGGTTGTTCATGTTCAGATGTGTTCTACAGAGCCAAAAATACTAGCCTGGAGCAGGAGTTTGTGTTTCTATCTCTACATATTTTTATTATATGAATCACTTTTGAAATGATCTGGCTTCATATCAACTTTCAGCAGAGCAAGACCACCACAAAGAAGATTGTTCCACTTTTCAGAAATGAGGTGGAACAAAAAGAATAGCGAATGGAGTAGTCTAGTAGCCAGAAAAATATTTGTCTTATAAAAAGAGAACTTTTTTGAGATTTCACATGTTCAGGACCTCACTGATCATTCTTGAAAATCTTTGCATTATACTCATTATCTCTTCTGTTCTTAATTTATACATGTGCATAAACAAGACAGAAATGTAATATTAGAGAAAAAGTAAATAGAGCATTATAACACAGCAGCTGAAAATGCAATTGGATTGTCAAAGCATTGTTACTTCAGATTTGTTTTATTACTAGTAATAGATATGTATCCAGTTTTCAAAAGAATGGGTCTGTTATTACTCATATGTGGTCCACATCCTAATCCGCATTCTTAGTGAAAGTGAAGTTAATCTAGAACCCTAATTAGAAAAGGGGTCCTGCGTCCTAGGTTTCTGAAGCGGTGGAATAGGGTGTAATGGGCAGACCAGTGATGGAAAGAGCTATCTCAGAGTGACTAATGCAACCATCCCAAAGTACCAGAAACAGATGATGGATTTCCACAAGAAACCTTTTCTTGGATGCTTGCAGCGGTTCAAATGAGAGATATTTTCCATTTTCTTCTCCATATCTTAGTGTGCAGCCAGAAGAGGATTTTTTTCAGTGTTACTTTTTTATAAAGCCCTCAAACTGAGGGAAAAGTTCTATGCTTCAGTTATTTAATTTACTCATGAAATATTTTGCATTTCATGCTACCTCTCCCCCACCACCCTCAAATAACCCCGAGGAAAATTAGCATAAAAAGGTGTTTAAGAAAGGTATTTCAAATTATTTGCGCCGCACTGAAAACCTAGCTGAATCATGAAATTCACTTAGTTAGGCTTTGATGCCGAGAGTCTAAAAGAGACATTTTCTCACCAGCAGAAATTTTCTATTTGTGAGGATTTTACCTAGAGAAAACTAGATCAAAACAATTCCAAGTGCTAATTATGTTCTGCATATAAAGTTGCTCCACCTTCATAAGCACAAATAATGAACGGACAGATTTTTAAATAAACAACTTCTCTAACAGGAAATTAGAAATGTACATCACTACTGAAGAGGAAAAACCAACAGTGCTCATTTTTAATTCACTGAAAACAATTCATCAGTTTAGTCAGAATGGAAGAAGGACACATCAGTTACAGGACTTGTGCATTAATAGCAAAACTAATCTGCATAGGCATGTTGTACAGATCTCTCTAGAGTCCAAGTTAGAGGAAACAAGATGTGACAAAATGGAAGAGCTGCAAATGGAAAAACTGAAAACATTTGTGAAAAGGTTCAGTAGTCTTGCTCCAGACTAATCAATCACCTGGTAAGTATGTGATCAACACACAAGGGAATTCCCAGAGTGTAATAACAGGCAGATAAATTGGGTGATACAATTTTGCTAGTTCTGCTGCTACCACTGGAAAGCAGCCATTCATTCTGGTGGTGACAGTTATAGCCTCTGGCCATCATCACGAATTAAATCGCTATCTTTCCTGTTCCATTTTTTCCCCAGATATAGATGCGATCAAAGACAGAACAATATAAAGAAGGAAGAGGAAACTAGATTTAGGTAATAATTTTAAAAGCAAAGTGAGGTAGCCTGAGATATTAATGCAATCCCTTGGAAAACCAAGCATGCTTCTGCCAGGAAGACAGATGCAGCAGTGTGTCAGGTGATGTGTGTATGACCATAATGTTGTAATTGAAACCTCATGCCTTTCGTAACTCCTAAAATTGCTAGAAAAATGTGTAGCACACATACAAATGGGAATAGTTTTTGGATAGTATGTTTATCAGTAATGTATTACCTACAGGTTATTACAAGTTACAGAACAGCCTGTTTCAAAATTGGGATTAATTGATTCTGTTTCAAATACTCAGAGCAGTTGTCACTTTTTCTCAGAAAAGACAAGCGCTCTATGAAAGACACATCATACTCACATTAGTTATCCAAAACCAAGGTCCAGCCTAATGTTTACAGGACTCTGCGTGCATACTGGAAGCTGCATTCCAGTCCTCAAACCATCTCCTACCCACCACCATGCTCTTCCAATGATAAACACAAAAGTTAAAAGGAAAAAAACAAATTAAAATACAACATGTAGGAATTGTTATTAGCGTATCTTTGTGGCTCTTAAACTACAGACTGCATACTACAACAGAGAGTAGAAAGTTTCAGCTGAAGTGATCCACCTAACTAAGGTCAATTCCCTTTTCTAAGTGCAACACATTGCTTGTCTGAAGTGGCTTGTGGATACTCTTGCGTACACTCCCCCTTCCGCGGGCTAGTTCAGATGCCAGTCACTGCTGGGCACAATTCAGTCCTCAGTTGCCCTGAATACCTCGTGTTACTGCAAGACTCCCCAGACTTTCTTTTCCTACACAAGGAATACAGAGCTATGTGCAAACGGGGGCCTAACAATAGAATAACTTTGAAATTAAAGCTCTTACATAAAACCAGTATGGCAATATTAAGACAATTCCAGCAACTTCAGTAGTGACTGGTTCTCAGACACGGGTGTTTTGCCTTTAACACACAGTGATGAGTTAAATGTACTAGTTTTAGAAATGCAACACAGTGAGAAGTCAAATACCACTGTAAGGTGTTTCTGCATGTTATCCTTCTGCTATCTGAAATACCCTCAGATGGAACATCACTGTAAGAAAGAACTCATTGACAGTATCCCCAAAAAAGATTCATACCACACCAGTATCGGTGCCTTTCATTTCCAGAATGATTAACTAAAACTCCAGTACGTGCAACAAATGGCCTGAGGATTTTCTTTCCCTTCCTCAGTGTAACAGTAAATCTTCTGTATGGTTTCTGATGACAGACTGCCTCTTAACCTTGTAACTAAGGTAAGCAAGATCACTATAATATAGATATGGTACAATGGGGAAATGCTGTTGAAAAAGGACAGACTTGAAGAAAGGTTATGAAAAATACTAACACTGAGGGATAACAAGTAATTGCAACACCTGTGTGTGGATCAGCAAGTGGTCGTGCCAGTTTTCATACAAACAACAAAGTAATCACTCTTGTCCTCATCTTTGCACCAACATCCTATTTCAGAGATTCTTGCCTATACAGTTTCAAAGTTGCTTTGAACTCTCTAGGTTTCCCTTTCCAGCTACTGTCCCTTCTGAGCAGAAAGTATCCATGATAAATACTTAGTTGACCATTTTTAGCATACGTGACATTCATCCAAAACTAGCATTTCATCACTAAAGGCCTTTGCCCAAGTTAACACCAAAGGAAAGCTGAGTTACACAATAATGACCAAAACCCAATCCAATCATCTCATACAGGTTAGTTCCCATTTAATTTTCTACTCATTTTTCTCAAAGATACTTCAGATTTCACCTCACCATTAATGAACCTTGCTAGACTGATGGCTCAGCAGATCTTTGTGTCAGTACCCAGTGGGGAGTCTGTCCATTGTGACAACCATCTGTCTGCTTCAGCCTCACAGGTCTGATCCAGTACAGTTAGTAAGGCTTAAGGAAAAGGTGTAGTCTTCGAATCCTGAAGCATTTTATAAAGGGTTATCTTTTATAGCCTGTAATACTGCATCTTAAGTTTTAATCACCAAGAACTATCTTGCTGCCTAATCCTTTGTGGAAGAGAATAGTGGCCTGCCATCCATTCTTATCACATATTTTCTTTAAAAATAAAATAAAGAAAAAGCCCCTCACTGCACAAGCATGCAAAATGCAGAAAACTAATATAAGAAGGCAAAGCTTCAAATTAAAAGTGGGACTGTAGATCACTAGTGCAACTTAAAAAAGGAAATAAAACATCCTGTACTTAGGGAATAATCGAATCCCACACTTTAATCATATTAACTAGCAACCTAATGTCCTGGCACATTTTCCTGGGCTAGATCCTGGAGACCAGATTTAGCATAACGCACTTTTGTGAGCGCAAGCAATACAAGGCACATTCAAATTGTGAATGTCTGTTGCTGTGCGGGGTGTCTAGAGGGAGGATCCGAAAAATATGAAAAGGTGTTCCTCATGCAACAGTTCCCCAATCTGCAGCTCTTTGTTCACTCATACTTTCCCCTGGTAGTTCTCTGAGTATTGACGTATCCTCAGAGGAATTTTGCAGCCTAAGACATTACTGCCCCAAGTGTCAACCTCAACCTTTCCATAGAGGTCACTCACAACAGCAGCTCAAGAGGAGATGCCAACCTGTCGGCTGAGAAAGGTGAGATGTGCACACACATCCTGCTGTGAACTCTCACATGGGTATATTAACCTATGGCACAAAAGATGGTGATATAATGCCAGGAACTGCTGAAGCAACATTCATCAGAAGATGTCCGTATGCTAAACATGAGCCTTATCACAAAAGAGGGTTTAAAGGATTTCAGCTTTGGTACGGTAAAATATTAAACCTACGAGCACTCTGGCCGAAGTTAGCATGACTGTATATATATGTAAGATGATACTTGCTTAAGTATCTTGCTGAATTAGGTTTTAATACCTTACATATTGGTATTTCTAAAGCAATTAATGAAAAAAAAGCTAGAACATACGGGCGCAAACCCCCCTGGGAGGCTGCATTAACTGAAACAATCATGTAGTTGACACATGGTTTCTGTTTCTAATGAGGCATGCCAACTAAACAGAAAATGAAGGAATACAAGCCCTGATACTTCCAGATATAAAATAATTTGTTTCAGGACAGAAAGCACTATTATCCTGAGAGCTGACTACCCAATGGCTCACCACAGGTTTCTTGTACCTCATGGCAACTGCGGCCACAGCAGACACACAAGACAACAGGTCTGACCTACTACAGAAGCTCCTGCATTCTGTTTTTTTAAGGGACACATTTAATATATGCCAATATGCCTTCCCTTTGGGCTTCATTACTCCTGTTAAAATGATTAATGCTAGAGGGGTTTAGATAGCTGAAAGACAGACGGTTTGTCTGCATGCAACTATTAATACCACCCTTTGTTAACTTAGTACACTTCTCCCTGGGACAGAAATGTATACAGAAACAGGGCTAAGGAGCTGGCTAAAGACATTCCTGCAGTATTGGCAAAAATTGAGCAGGTGATTGTGGCACTGGCACAGGGAAGTATCCCATACTTAATTCCCTTCTGCAACAGAATACATTCCAGTAGTTCCAGGAGGGGGTACACTACGAATAGCTCCTAAGATATCCATTTAGTATTTTTTATTACCCTGCAGTCACAACGGCAATAATTAATTGTGAAAGAAATGGTGCCTGAGGATCTGTAAAACTACACTGAGGTTTCACTGATCCTCAGTATGCATGTTATGATACACATCTATATAGGTACAGATATATGCATATATTCAAAAATATATCAATCTGCAATGCAAACCTCAGAAAAAGAAGGACTAAAAGATAAATTAAAATGCACCTAAATTTACTCCCATCCTAGAAGCAGCAAAATGTAAACATATTAAAGGACAGATTAGCATGTCTAATTCCATGGAAATTAGAATATAGATAAAAATGTAAAACTGTAATTAAAAGAATGACAAGAAAACATTAATAGCATGAACCATACACTCTAATGCAAAATGGTATGTAAAATTGTAGAACTGTTTTCAAAATTTCTAAATGAGGAAAAAACCCCAGTCTGTTCCTGGGAAATGATTGGTAATAAGCAGTTACAATTAACATACAAAAACTGTTGATAGTTTCTAAAACTTGTTAGATATCTTCTATCATTTGTAGGTACATAGCAGGTTTTTCCTTCCATGCTTTACAAAAAGAATGGAAGGAAGTACAATTTTTTTTTTTTTACAAGTACTACTGATTAGATTGGCAATTATGTTTTTCTTTATTCTCTGGCTACAGATTACAACTGCAGCTTTATATTACCCCTTTTCCCCTTTTTAGTCAAAGCATCCCAGAGAATTTTCATTTCTAACTACTAAAGAAAACAGTTTTCAGCTTCAAGTTAGAAGTACAGACATTCCCCTGTTTCTTCATACAGTATTTTTTCAGCTGAATTGCAAATTTCAGTTTACAGGATGTTAAAATATTTTCATGTTATAGAATAGTTTGGTCAAGAGCTGTCTAAATCAATCAAAGGTGAATTAAAAAATACCAACGATAAGGGGTTTTGTCCCTGATGCTAATGTAGGAGAAGATGCACCTCCTGAAGAAGAATCATCAGCTACAGTCCCGAAATAATTAAATCTTTTTATGTGATGTATATACTCATTTACATGGTAACTTTGTTTTGCATTTCACGAAGTTTCTTTGTTGCACCCAATATACAATGCTACCCCTCCTCTGAAGTCACTGTCCACACAATGAAATACAAATATCGGTTGTATTCTATGTATTTACAGGTGCAAGAGATACTGGAAGATTTTATATCCTTTCTCCACTTTGCAATCCTCTGTTTACTTCGGTTTTGTTTCTCTGCTGATTGCTTTTAAGCAAGATTTCATTTTTAACTAAAACACAGACATGTAGTCAAGTAATTGCCACAGTCACTGACCTCTCTGCAGTACACCAAAACTCCTTCTTTGTATCGTATTAGTTTTTTTCCTGCTGAGCAGAGATAACAGATTCTGACCATTATCTAGTTAACTCCATTTAACTCCAGCTAAAAGAGCATACCGGCCATGTAGAAAGGTATTGTCACACCTATGTCTAGAATCTCAGTTTCAGAATCTCTTTTGAGAATCATTAGAAAATATAAAAACATCAAAAGAGTGTACAAGCACATACAATCCACGTGCGGACAGGAGTGAGGGTGGGAAATATGCTATGATTTCAACTACTGCCACCAAACCATTACTCACTTGCCATGGTCAGAAAGCAGCACCCATTTTATGTTTTGAAAACTATTTACTGTACAGAGAAAAATGACTGCTTGACTGTACAAAGTATAAATACAGTGTTTGGTTTCTTTTTAACCCACTGAAGGAGTAAATTCTGGTGAGGCTGATTTTTATTATTTACTAATTTGTTCCTAATTGATTTTTCTGGCAATAAAAGTGTACATGTACAACTCACAAAGATATTTTAGAGATAAAATACAGCTAGATCTCATAACTTAGAGGTCATAATTAGACTTATCAACTAGAATGAGGGTTTCTATTACTGTATGTCCACTGCTCTCCAAAGGGAGCTTATTTAAACAGTGGTTTCACGGGTACAACATCTTCCAACACATTGTGGACATCACGGGCTTTCCAAGCCAAGAAACCAAGTCATTGTTCTGAGGCATAAGACAGGTTCGGGTCAGGTGTCCTAATAACACACTAACAGTTAATTCCTCAAGAACTTGCTTAAGGTCAGATAGAAGCTATAAGTGAAATGAGTGCTACAATTCGCACAGTTTAATGTCTAGATTGCCGTAGGTGCAGAGGGGTGACTAGGTGCATTTGGTGAGGCTCTATAGATGACTACCTCAGCAGAGAAGTTTGCAGGATCAAAGCTGGGCCTTCAGGCTAAGACCAATGAACCCATTTCATGGATGACTTGAATCAAACTTTGATGCAGAAGTGAATCATTAACTCATTGTCTCCCTGTGGCACTAGTATTTGTAAGCCACCTCAGATAGACCACAGATCATTCAGGCTGGAAGGGACCTCAAAAGGTTATCTAGCCCAGCTTCCTGCTCAAAACTTCCTTCTGCTCCCCTTTCTGAACCTTTTTTATATATATATATAACAAACGCATTTCATGTATGTTGTAAGCAAATTCAGTTTAAGGCGATTACCTTCAAGGACACTATTTTGCTCTGAGTTAAGGAAAAAGCAGCCCTGCTGTCTTATGAAAAAAACCCCAACACCTAATACAACATGCAAAATAATAGGAGCATAAAGCATTAACTTCGAGGCCATATTGGCTTTTCTGTTAGCAGCAAAAGTGTACATAAGAGTTAACATTAAAAATGAAAATGAAATAAATATGCTCTCTAATGAACTAATATATGTGGGTAAGGTAACATCTGCTACTTTGTTTATAACAAATGTGCCAAACATTAGATATGCCAGCATTCATGCACATTTTCTGATGGAAGTTGGGGAGTTTGCCTCATTTGCCCACCAGAAAATGGAAGATTTTATGTATGTCATGGCAGAGTAATATCAGTCCTGAGAGCGCTAGGAGAGAAAGGTAGAATTTTCTTCTTAAGCAAAAAGACAGCCCTTCTGATAACTGTTGTTTGTTGGTTACTACAGAAAAACGATCTTAATTGAAGTGATTTGGGAACAAGGAAACAACATATTTTTTAAGAAGTTCTGACCTACTTTCTATCTCTAAACAAAATTCTAAGTAAGGAGTGATTAGTAAACTTCACTAGGTCAGGATTAATGCTAGGAGGTAATGTGATTCTGCTGCTTCCTTTGTGTTTCTCTTCCCTTGCCAGACAATGCCAACAGGAAAATTCCAGCATTTCCCAAGCCAGTCCAGATCTGCTCTCACAGAGGACATGGGGGATAACTCCTACTTCTTCACAAGCATCATCTATTCCTTTACAGAAAGTCTTGGGAGCAATGAATTTCAGTGGGTTTGCTAGCATCAACCTTAGGCGGTAAGCCAGAAGATTCTATGCCAAAGTCTGTTTTGTACAGTGTTACGTGAAAATGTAAAGCCTATAACCTGAAAGGTGCCCTTGAAAAGAGTTGCAAATTCATCTAATGTCCAGTTTCTTCTGTAACTATGTAAACTGTTCACAGACATTTATTTGCTGTAATGGATAACAGATCTCGAAAGCCTATTACATGTAGATTAAACATTTAACAAGAAACTAGACCAATTCCTCCATTTTGTTTGTAAAGTTCAACAGTTCATATTAACCAAAATGTACTTTTAATTTCCCTTCAGTCACAAACCAGAAAGTTGCTAAATAATAGAACCACAAAACCCTAAGAGCCAATAAAAAAATACTATTTCCATCACACTTGTTTGGATTCTTTTAAGATAAATCATGTCTCACAAGATTGCTAATGTGGGGTAATTTGTTTAAGCTGTTTTCATACTAAATATTTCAGCTGTTTTACCCTGTTAAAACTTTGTAAATTTTTTTTTTTTTTTTTTTTTACATTTCATCTCACTTTGGATAGACAGGAAAACATAACTCACTTCTTGGTAGCTTGACCCTCCCCTGCTTTGCTGGCAGTATTTTCAAATTAATACTAAAAAATGCCTACAAGCTCCCCGTCACTGGTATTATGCTATAGTTCAACTCAGATTCTTCAGAGAATTTTGTAATCAATGGCGTTTTCACAACATGTAATGGATATTTTTTTGACAAAATATACCTATGAAAAGTTTACCCTAATTATGTCAAATATGCTGACATTACTCAAATACATACATGCTTTCCTCTGCATCTAACCTGCACATATACCTTCAGGTATGGTAACGACTTTAATCTGAAAATATGCTTGCATGATTAATGTTTAACTAAATATTTGTAATTTTTCAAATTTTGTTGTGACACCATAAAGTATTGATAATAATTCAGAGAAGAAATTATTTTCATTTTACATAGTGTACATTATTTTATTTTCTTGATTACTGTTATATACTAAAGTGGTTAAAATTGCATTAGATTTTTTTTTTCCCCTCATACTTCTGCGTCTTGCTTTTAGTAATTAAGCCCATCAAGTTTTCTTTCTTTTTACTTCAAGCAGTCTGACAGTCCAATAGTATGTAACAGAACACTACGTTCCTCCCACCCGTCCTGCTAGTTTGACATGAAGTATCCTATGAGTACGATTCCTGAATGCTTTCACATATTCTTCAAACCTAGCTATTCCCCCCTTTCCTTCATGATAAGTATTCAAGACACATTTTTCTAGGTAAAACGTTTGTCTCTTATCTGTCACATATGAAGTGCTGGCCCCACTGGTACAGACAGTAAAGCTCCCACTGATTTATTTTGTGTAGGCTCGTATAATCTATACATAATCCACCCATTCTTAGTTATTAATATCCAAATCTCTTTACTAGTCCAAACAGTTCTGCAAATATCACCGTTCTTCTAATCTCCAAACATCTAAAGAACATGCAAACAGCATGAATTAACAAAAAACAAATAATATGCTGACTATAAAAGCTGGGATAGTAATCATTTATCATGTATCTCCAGGAATCTTAAGTTATTTATGCTCCTGCCCATAGTAATTTAACATCAAAATGTACCCGAATAAACTAGTCCAGAAAGTTTGTTACAACACAATGTGTTGTAGGCAGTAATTTCCTTGGACGACAAACAAATTTAAATACAAATAGCATGGGGTTTATACTTTTTATATTAAAATAATCCAGCCCAAGGGGAAGGAAAAGGCAACATAACTAAAACTATAGTCACCTCTTTCATTTCTGTGCTGCCAAAGGCAGAGACACTCCAAAATGCTCATGTCTCTGTTGCTGAAGTTAATCAGAACTGCTTGGCACTATGATCACTACCTCCTAAGATCAGTATACAAGAGTTAAGGGGATGATGCTAAATTTCCCAAGTATCAGAGTAATTTGATGAGTTTTCTGAGATGCAGGTGGAATGGCTGTCCAGCTGTCACTTTCCCTCTACTTCTGCACAACAAAATGGAAATTCATTCCTAAAATCTTTTTCAGCGCTACAGATCACATACAGATGGAACTTGGTTCACAAACTCATTTCAAATGATAAACACAAAATGTGTCTCATGCATCCTACATACAAACACTGCATTATTAACACTGAGGAAAGCTATCAGCAAGTTACTCAAAAGTTTAAATGAAATTGTTTAAAATGAGATATTTAAAAGTTAAAATGAAATTGTGCTGCTGTGGATCAACTATAAACTGTATTTTGAAAGTACTAGATCAGAATGAATTAAAAGATAATTGCATACAATAAAAATGAGACAAGAAACAGCATTTTTATAGTTATATGTTATAGATTTAGAAATTATCCACTAATTCTCCCCCCAAACCTGAAAAGCAGCATGCATCAATGGGAAAAATTGTAGGAGGGATAGACAATGGCTTCAAAACTATTATCTAAATATAGATGTCAGCAGAGACACTCACGATTCTTATAAAACCATTCAAATGGGCAGTATATGCTCTGATTCAGGAAAATGCTCTGATATTCAGGATATCATTTCACAGGTACTGAATACTGAATGAGGATGCTTTCCTCAATACTCCATTCCATTTTCACTTAAAGATCTCAGAATAAAGACTAGCCCATGTTTTAGGTGAATGTCATCATCAATATCCAATAGGCCTCCTGGGTGATCTGCAGCTGGTTAGCCAAACATACATTTTGATTGCCATATGACAGAAACAGAAATTTGCTGTCTTCTGTCTGGGCTGCTGTGTTAAAATAATTTTTAGACTCTCTTCACTGATCATTTGAAAGGATGAAAAATACCAAATCTCTGTGGTGAGTGTCCAAGTTCCCCTCTATTGAATTATTTCATAAAATCTGGAGGGGATAGAGGGATGGAGGTCAGTCAGGCTGATACTGGAATGAATGATCCTTGAAGAACAGCTCTCAGGATACTTGCAAATGATCCAGTACAGATTGGACTGTAGTGAGGAATGCATTTGTTTAATAGGTACTGCCTCAAAGATCACAGATGTAATCTGGCATTCTAACTGCAGGTTCAACACAGACACTAAAGTTTACTCCATCAACACAATGCTTACGAAATGTTAGGTAAAAGCACAGGAAAAAAATATGCATTGAAACACATTGCAGACTCAACTGGCAGTCAAGTCTGGCAGAAGTCTATCACCTAGTGACAGCTTGCTTTTCTCTCCGTTGTCAGAATGATATAAAGAGAAATGACTGAGACAAGTCCTGGGCTTCATTACTCTAGGAAGAAAATAGTTCCCAAGAGAAAACTCATCAGCAAGTTGAAGTATTTTGCTATAATGATCAAAAAGTCATAAACATTTTACAGTGTTTTCAGATTGTTCAAGCCAACTATATTCATATTTGATGCATTAAAACCAAACTTGCTGATACAGAAAAAAACACTCAGTACTAGGGAAGGAGAATATTTAATGGAAGTATCAAGAAAAGGACTGAAATTTAACTCTTACTTCTAAACCACCCACTGCAAGGTTAGAGCGACATTTGTCTGGTGTATAAGAAGCATAATTGCAACCTCCTTTGAGTTTGGTGTTATTTCCCTAAACTACAACTGTCATATGCTTGGGACAGCTTAGTCACTGTGTATTTGTGAACACTGCATATGTCAAAAGAAAATCTCACTGGTAGGAATACCATAGCCAGCATACGAATGTCATTACTTTGAGGTAACATACACAGTGGAAAATCTTAATTGAACTAGTGGGAACCAGAACTGTGTAAAAAAGTGAGGAATGAATCATTCTTTTCTATGATTTCTATTGTCTAGGGAAAAAACCCCAAACCTTGTATCTGCCTTCTTTCTAGTTTAATTTCTGTTTTGTTTCCTTCCACTTACTGATGTAGCTGGAACAGCTACATAAAACAGTAGCTTAACACCTTCACTATAAAGGGTTTGCTAAGGTAAGGGAACCATAAGTAAAAAACTGTCTGAACAGATAGCAGGTAATACCTTATGATAAGAGACGTCCTTACCTGAGATCTAGAGGCTTTTACAAACAGACACACAGCTGCACAGTGTGGGCCCCATTATGACTGTATAATGAGGTTGAGATAAGCTACAATATGGAGTTCTCAAGACAGTTTTGACTTTATTTCCAATATGAGAAGGGTGAAACAAGCCAACAAGAAGAGGAGATGACATAGAACATAGTGGTTTTGTGGTTTAATTCACAAAGTAATTCCTTCTAAGAAAAAACATATCACCATCGAAGAATTCTTTATTCTGTTCTTAGTCTTATAATGACTATATCTACTGAACTCTAGTATATACACCTGTAAAATAGAATTATAACCTTTCTGCAGGTGTAAAAACCCGTAAAAGGTTTCCACATGATGCTTACAGCTTGGACAACCTCTTAAACAAACAATTTAGATGAAGACTTTTGGAAAACATGTTCTCAAGACTTTCTCATTTGGGAAAAGGACAAACACTTTTGCAAAATAAAACTAAGTGGGATCATTGTGGGATAACTGAGTTTTTGAAGACTCTTCATCTGTTATTGATCACTGGCTTGCACAAATCCTTGCTCAATACCAACATCCCTGTACATTTCATTACTCACAGGAACATTGTGAGGACACTGTGGGTCTGTAAAATGTCCCAAGGTTTTTCCATGGAAGGTGCAGTATTCAAGTAGCATTCATACTGTCCTTACATACTGACATTGAACAGTATTTGCATGCAATCCACAGGTATTTCTAACAGCAAAGTGACCAATTGAAAAGCTTGATTACAAAATGTTACCTAAATTTTGCAATTGTATCCACACAACCTTACAAAAGAAAGGCTTGGTTTAATTCCACTTCAAAAAAAGCCAGGATATTTGCTGGAGTGAGGAGTATAGGCCGGACCAGCATCTTTCAGAGGGTGAAAATGTACCATCACTTTCTGCTTTCACCAGCTCTGAGGACCCTGTGTATCCTCTTATAAGAAAAAGTGAGGCTCTTTCCTTTTCCTTCTTTCAAAAGAATCAAGAACGGCTGGGAAACAAGCAAGGTATTTCTAGTTTCCTGTTCAGACATATGGTTGAACCCAAGTCATAGTTGAAGAACAGTTTGTAAGTATGGACTGATGCTTAAAAACAGGTATTTCCAATTTATAGTTCATTCTGAGTGAGAATTCAGTACACTGCAGATGATTTCAGTAGTAACTTAATACCCACAAGTGCCCTATCTCCAATGCTCCAGCATGGAACAAGATGCCATAGTTGAAGAATTAAGTAATAACATGGTTTTGAGTCCCTTAAAATAACACACGTCAAAGTGCTCAAATTGTTTTTACAATAATGTATCGTGTTCCTCAATTAAATCATCTTCTCTTGGCGTTTTCTAATAAAGGTAGACATTGTAGTGACATTGGCTAAACCTTAGCAAAGTTCCCTCAAGCAAGAGAAACATCAGCAGAGAAATCAGTTTAGCACATGGACAAATTCCTAAAGAGTCCCTGTAGAAGCTTGCATCATAGGACTAATTTCATTTTTTCCCCTTCAACTTATTAAGTAAATGCCCTACAAATGGTAGAATACATTTGGGGGGAGAAGGGGGAAAGAAAAAAATTACCACTGTGATGATAATGCAGAGACAATCAGTCTCTGACTACCACATAAAATAGGTAAGGGAAGGACGCAAGGGTCAGGCAGACATTATTGGAAGTAATTTAAAATTTACTACATTATATAAAATCAGAAAATCTGATTAGAAAAAGGCCCTGTATCAAAGAAAAATCTATATTATAGTATAAACTCAAAAAAAAATGTTTTATGATATTAATCCTCATATCTCTGAAAACAGAGAGTTCTCTGCATTTCTTGAGGATATAATTAATTCACAGATCTTTCTTTTAAATCTGAAACTGAAACGTAAATTCAGTTCAGTCCCAATGAAGGAATCAAAACATTTTTATTTTTTATACTTCGTTATCTTGATCTCTTAGCTTTGCCCTGAAACATTGCCAAAAAAATATTCAGCCTTGGTAACAGAATTCCATTCACCCTCTGAACTATGAAAAGTTCATTAGCAAGCTTTGCACTTGGCATGAGCACCACTTCTACCGGTCATTTTCTCTGGGTGTATGAGAACGCTTTCTGTCAGCTCGGAGTAAGTTCATTCATGCTTTGTTCAATCTGACCTTTGTCTGTAAAGATAATATATGAACTACTTAAATTCAGCTGATGGGATTTTTAGAAAGATATTGCCTTTGTACTCCCCAAATATTGCACACTATGAGAGTTTTCAGACTCAAATTGCCATCACAGCGTTTAAGGATCTTAGGAAAGCGAACTACTTTAACTAAGTCTGTGCATTTGAAGGACATGGATTAAATTGCATAAAACTATGTAGATGGTTTAATTCAGAATTTGAATAGCTTATTTCATGTGTCTTAGTTCACCTTCACTGTAATTTAGATCAAACCAAATTAAGATCAATTTAATTGTGGGTAAGGTTGCCTATATAGAGATTTAGCATTGTTTAAGCTGCTAAAAATAATTCAGCCCCCACACAGACATTCTTGCAGGATGTGCTTACATATTATGTTCTCCTTGGTGGAAAACCACTGTAAGAAAAGGCCACGTCCCTCTGACATCTTTTGCCCAAGCCAGCTGTACTTGTTGCCCACACTGCAGCTTGTCACAGACACAGTTTGGAATGATCCAAACTGAAAATAACTTTCCAAAGCAAAGTTGCTGCCAAGAGCAACATATGACACCACCTCAGATTTGGCATTTACACAATACACAGCCAGAAAAGCTAGGCTGACCATTCATTGCATTTCCTTCTCTGTATTGACTGATTTTTGTTATGTTTTATTTTATCCTCCTCCCCCCTTTTGTGCATGGTGGCATTTTCTTTGCTTTAATTACTTCAGAGCACTTTTCTTAGTACTTCTGCAACTGACATTATTTAAAACAGTAAAAATAAGGCAAGTTTTACAGAGCTTTCTCAGATTTGGGATTTGATGATAATCAAATGACTACTTTCTCATTTCACACAATACACCTATGCGATATATCTGAGACACAGTAAATGTTATCCTATTGGGCTCATCTGTTTAACCACAACCACACCACAAGCTGCTGTGCTAACCGTTTAAGCCATTTTTAGTGCATTTGAGCACTGCCAAAAAACCCAGATTATGATGCTCTTGAAACATATCAAAGTGTCTGAACAAAATCACTTGTGGTTGCTGTTAGCATCACAATTTTTTGGTGCTTCCAAATCCACACAGTTGGGGACCATTTTACATGTAAAGTGGACACCACATTATAACATGTAACTGCCAAAGATGCTTCAAAGGTCTGTTAGAGCCCATTTTTCTTTGAACTGCAGTGCCTGCTAAAGTACATGCAAATTTCATTGACGTTGTATTTGATTTTAGCTCACAGCTTCTCACAGAGAACAAAATATATAAAAGATATCATGCTTGCCAGATTAAGGGTTCCTGACTAGAGCTAAAAGAGCTGGCTCAAATACAGATGGGAAATAAAAAAGCTAAGCTTTGATTTCTGTTGGAATAGGTACAGGAACTTATCTACATTCATAGTAACCTCTTCAGTATCATCTCACAACATATTCTAATAAGCAGGAGGATTCTATAGTCTGCCTCATTGTGTTTTCATATTTGAAATCCAGTTCACAGCAGTGAGATTATGCAGGTAACTCAACAGGCTGATACTTCTGGTCCATGTGGGATAAACCTCAGGCATTCATGTGTTTTATATATTGCTAGAGTTGTCTTTGCCTCCAAGTTTTCGGCCTGGATGTGAAGGCAACTCCAGCAATATATAAAAGACATGAATGCCTGAAGTTTGTCCCACACATTTTTAGACAACCAGAGCAAAAGTACTTTATCAGAAGTTTCCATCAAGACTGTTTTATTTAGGCTTACATAAATACCGAGGCTGTTACTCAAATTCTGCCCTTGCTATGCAGAGGCACATAAGCCGTTTATAGGCTGAATCTGAGTGGTCCTGCTTATACAGGGAGTTGGAAAGACCTCTGAGGCCCTTTGCAACCTATACTGCTCTGCAGTTCTACAAATAGCCATAACTGATGGCAGCATGTAATTACAAATCAGAAGTGACACCTCTCAAAGAGGAACTGCTCTGAGATCATGATCATTCTATTAATGCTAGTTCAAAACTTCAGGTAAAATGCCAGCACTGAATCTCCACCCGTAACTGTACATGCCTTTTTTCCTCGATTGATTCTGCCACATTCACTGTGACACAGGGGGACGGTCTAGTGATCCAGGAGGCTTGTTTGTTTGACTATGCAAAGCAAGCCTTGTGACTTGTCACAGTTACAACTGTTAGATATAGAGTCCACAAATAAAAATGTTTACAAATGGAAAGAAAAAACATCCAGTGTTATTATGTTAGGTTTCTCCTTGCGCATGCTTAACATGGCAGGGTGAAACAGTATGCATAAAATACCACCACAGTAAAAAATCCTTACTATTTTCTGTATCAAAGTTACCACAATGCTGCATCTTTATTTCTTTATTTGTAGCTTTTACAAGAAAGTGGTTATTAAGTTTGCCACTCTACTTGCTGTTCACGGAAAATGAATTTTTAGTCAAGATCCTTAGTAAGGTGATTTAGTCCTCAGTAAATATGTGAAAATACATATACCAGAGCTGCACTCAGAGTGTAATGCAAAAACAATAAGCTTGTCTAGTCTGAGTTTAGATACAAACACATTTCTTGAAGAAGGTCCACTGCATCTTTCTTTTGGGTTTTTTGGTTATTTTGTGGGGGTTTTTTTGAGGGAGAGTGTTTCATTTTCTTTTTTGCTTTTGCAGGCATTGTCACATATATGTCCAAAGCTCTCATCTTTCAGATAATATAACCGTATTTCCTTTTTCATTAAGTCTTTTATTTTATGGGAAAATATACCTGAGGAAAAATGGACAATGAAGAGTGTACAGGAAAACTACCACCTTATGCCAGCAGAGCCTTTTTGGTAGTAATAGTCTGATTTACAGTCTTAGTAGGGAGCAATTTCAAGTAGCGGGTTCCCTTGCTGCTGGCGAATCTAAAGTCATGATTTCAAGCTTCCTGTGTGGCACCTTCCTTTCCTTGTGAAAACAGCTGTAAGGTTTACAGTGGTTTTGCTCAAAAGAATCTCTCAGTGAAATCAGATCTTAAGTTAGTGGAGAATGGTAATCTCGCATGGTATTAATGAAGTCTTCCTCAGTTGGAAAGCATGAGCCTAATTTTAACTCTCATTTGTTTTACAGCAAAATAAGTCAATTACATTAATACTATTGTGAACAAATTAGGTCAGATTCAAACAGCTTGCACTGTTCAAGACAGGGTGCAATAATCAAAATCCTATGCATTTAATAGATCATTGCTCTGACATTTTTACAAGAATCAATGGTTAATGTTCTCCTTGTATTATTAACTGCCCTATCACAAGTCCTGCCATACAGCTTTTTTGTCATATATGGATCAGATCCTAATGTCATTTACAGAGAAGTAACTTAGTTACAATGAATAATACTTGAAGCTGTTGAAATAATTCTACATCTACTCAAGCAAGGGCATTTAGAGTTGGGACCACTAGGTTGAGTTAGGGTTTTACTCTCGCTATTGCTCCTCCTGAGATAGTCTTTGAGACTTCTGTATTCCAACAGTGGAAGCATCAAAAATATTTTACAATAAACATTACCTTACTAATTGAACATTTAATTATTATCCGACTATATTCACTAATAGTGCTCCCTAAATACTTAATGTGAAATAAGCAGTATAGGAAACATTAGGTGGCTCAAATTTTCTAGGGTTTCTCCAATTATTTTTGTTATATACTTCAGTCAAGTTGCATTTGATGATCTGTTTCCTAATCAGAAATCCAGCCATCTTTACGACAAAACAATAGCAACAAGAATACATAATTTAATTTGAAGAGAAAGTCAGTTCAGTTGAATTTTGAAATCTATTTTGTGTATTTTTCAAATGAGCTCATTTGCAAGCAATGATATGCCAGTTTCTCCCGCTTGTCCCTCATTTCTCTGTCACCCATCAGTGAAATCATTAAAAGATCAAATTTAATCACATGGAAATTAAGGTCACTACAAGGCATACAAAAGAAGCCACTCCTTCATGCGAATATGGAAGCTTTTTATTTGTTAGGTTACCATGCCTTTTGAAAAAGCTTATCACTTGCTCACAGAAAAAGTCATAATTTGCATGAAAGAAGGATCTCGGCATGCAGTTTTGATAGCAAGGTTCCACACTGATCTCTGCTGCAAAGCCTGCCACAGGAGACCAGGATAAGATTTTATTTTGGCTGAGAGCTGGCTAACTGCAGACTCGAACATCCTCTTATTTTCTAAGAGCACACAATTCATTAACATCAAGGTTCAGCAAATAACAGGAGATTTTGCTGCCCTCCTTGTGTTGTAACCCCCCAAGGACAATGGGTTTTTGACAGGAAAAATGCTGCATTCCACAAGTGTGAGATTTCCTGTGTGGCTACATATGCTTCAGTTACCACTACTGTACAACTAGAATAATTTCACTGCAGTATAAAGGGGGTACCAAGTACTAGGAACATACAATCCTTTGTGCTGTTGTGTATGGCTACAGAAGAGACAGTCAAAGAAAGATCTGATAGCTTGTCTCCTGCTGTTCAACAGTAAGGTTAAAGTATTTATAATCAATTACCTAAAAATACTTTCCAGTCATGATACCTCAAAAATAAAGCCTACTTGTTGGAAAGCAGAAATGGCAAATATTACATGCCATGCTGAGAAAGTTTCCCATTTAGATACACCAACCTCTCTTTTCCTAAGTGTGGCAAGTCACTAGAAGTTTTGGGGAAGTTCACAGAGCCATGCAAACCATAGTTTGTTTTGTCACTCAAGGCTACACCTCAAACCAAACCTCCTTACTTTTTACTTGGCCAGGAAATAAGATCAGACAGAACAATTGCATATTATATGAAAGATAATCTAATGAAACAGCATGTTACTGAGTGAACTTAATTATAAAAATAGGTCCCTTTCAGTCACAGGTTTCTGCTTCATCCCAAATAATCAGATTCAGAGATTAAGACAGCTAGAAAATGCAGGTTCAATATAGAGTGTCCAAATACCAAAGCTGACGTTATCCAAAAGAAGTATCAAGAGACACTGCCCTCTCCACCTGTAGAAATGACTATAGCACAATTCAGGGTGTTTGCCAGTATAGGCTATCATGAAATTGGCAGAGAAGTGGCAGATCCTGACATTTTAAATGAGATGAAAACAGAGAATGAGACTAATGAAGAGGTGGAATGTGGGCAATAAAAATGTACCCACATCACATATGCCAAGTAAACAGAAGAATGCCTGGTACGTCAAGCTTGGGTCCTCAGAATAAGAAAAAATTGCACAAAATTAGCTGATGTGTGCGCTGCAATAGGAAGCCTTAAGCTAGCAGCCAATTTCCTGGGATAAACAAAGGTTACTGACTGCTAAACCTAATTTAAAACAAAACAAAACCTATCTGGAACAGAACTAGGTAAGCATGTGCATGAGGGAGGTAGTTACAGAAGAAAAAGTGCAATATACTTGATACTATTCTATGTCTGTCTTCATATCACAGCCCAGAGTCTGAGCAAGTCAAACATCCCTAAGGAAACTCAGAGCATCCCTGACACTGGAATTAGAGATCGGTTAGGCTCAATCACCTCAAAAGAGAGAAAATGTAGTAGCAAGACACGAGGGAAAAAAACCTAACCAAACCCACAACTACACCAAGCATCACTGCCCCACCTTCCCCCCCCCCCCCCCCCCCCCAAAAAAAAACCCCACATCAAAAGCATTATGCATGAAGTCAGTCCTCTATTTCCTGTAAAAAATTACAGGAAAGTGCCGTTGTATCACTACTTTGGGGAATGTATCATGCCTTATTCAATAACAAACAGATGGCAAATCCCAGCTCAGATCGTCCCGATACGCTGTGTGGGGACTAGCAGGAAGCGCAGCCAGAGGTTTGTGGAGTATAAGAACCTTCATAGGAGATGGATTTGGAGAGACTGTATTTAAATATTCACATGCCCAGGCACTGAAGGACTGCAGGCATAAGCTCCCTTTCCCCATACTTCTCTACACAATCAGCTTCCTTCTTCATTTGCACCCCTTCCCATCTCAAGGAAGAGGTGACTTTTGTTGCCTCTGAGGCAGTAAGTTTGTCTGAAGTGGGGACTGCCCATTTGTTATGCTGACAAACACTGCTGTTGTATCTGATCAAGGCCTACAAGGTGCATTCCACACTACAAATAACTACAAAAAATTTAGAATAATGCCTTCCCTGATGACAGATTGTTATCTGTTTGTGTTGCTAGGATAGTTCACTGCTCTCCAATACCTCTTAGAAATAAAGGAACGAAGGTTTTAAGCATTTTTGCTTCTTTCTTTGTAAGATAAAGACAGGGGAAAAAAGATAAAAAAGATGGAAAAGCAACAGGAGATTAAAAAGGCTCTGGGAATCTCTGTTTTCACCCCATGCCTGTGTAAAGCCTCAAACAACACTGGGCCCTTCACACCCTGTTTATCACCAAGAGAATGTCCCACTTAATAAACTGATGGAGATGTTGGCCTGTCGGAGCACACTCTTAACCAGCACTCCCCTTCCCGTAGAAGCAAAATATTTCCCTCCACTCTAACCAATGGGCAAACTTGGATCATCTGAACAGGTCTGATTTTTGTCCAGATCCCAAAACTCTTGTCTTCCTCAAAGGCCAATTAACAACAGTCATTAGCAAGAAGCCCTCCTTATATCAGAGCCCTATTTACAGAACTTAGATAAAACATTTTTAAAACAAAAGACAAGTGGCCTGGCGTTTTTGCTTTGGTTGGTTTTGGGGTTTTGATTTTTCTCGCAATTGCTTCAGGTTCATCTGGCCCTATATGAACTTATCTTCTCAACTTCAGAAATGCACTGAAACTTCATAGTGTACAACTTCTGGCAAAATAACAGGCAGTATCATCTCCTGAAAACAGGAAATTTTAATTCACCAGTTGCAGGTTTTTTGGGAGTTATTTTTCACAGAGTCAAAGACTGGGTTGGAAAGAACCTTAAGCCCATCTAGTTCCACCCTCCTGCCATGTGCAGGGACACCCTCCGCCAGCCCAGGGTGCCCAAAGCCCCATCCAACCTGGCCTTGAACACTGCCAGGGAGCCAGGGGCAGCCACAGCTTCTCTGGGCACCCTGTGCCAGGGCCTCAGCACCCTCACAGGGAAGGATTTCTGCCTCACATCCCATCTCCATCTCCCCTCCTGCAGCTTCAGGCCATTCCCCTTGGCCTGTCACTCCCTGCCCTTGTCAACAGTCCCTCTCCAGCTTTCTTGTAGACCTCTTTAGGGACTGGAAGGTGCTGTAAGGTCTCCCCAGAGCCTTCTCCAAGCTCAACAATCCCAACTCTCTCAGCCTGTCTCCATAGGAGAGGTGCTCCAGCCCTCATATCAGCTTCGTGGCCCTCCTCTGGACTCGCTCCAACAAGTCCATGTCCTTGTCCTGGGGACCCCAGAGCTGGATGCAGTACTCCAGGTGGGGTCTCACCAGAGCAGAGGGGCAGGATCACCTCCCTCGACCTGCTGGTCACACCTCTTTTGATGGAGCCCAGGACAGGGTTGGCTTTCTGGGCTGCAAGCGCACACTGCCGGCTCATGTTGAGCTTCTCATCAATCAATACCCCCAAGTCCTTCTCCTCGGGGCTGCTTTCAATCCATTCCTCGCCCAGCCTATAGTTGTGCTTGGGATTGCGCCGACCCATGTGCAGGACCTTGCACTTGGCCTTGCTGAACTTCATGCGGTTTGCACGGGCCCACCTCTCCAGCCTGTCAAGGTCCCTCCGGACAGCATCCCTTCCCTCCAGCATATCAACCACACCACACAGCTTGGTGTCATCAGCAAGCTTGCTGAGGGTGCGCTTGATCCCACTGTCCACGTCACCAACAAAGATGTTAAACAGCACCGGTCCCAATACCAGCCCCTGAGGAACGCCACTCGTCACTGGCCTCCACTAGGACATTGAGCCATTGACCACAACTCTTTGAGTGCGACCATTCAGCCAATTCCTTATCCACCAAGTGGTCCATCCATCCAGTCCATGTCTCTCCAATTTAGAGACAAGGATGTCATGTGGGACAGTGTCAATGCTTTGCAACAAGTTCAGGTTTGTTTGTTTAACTTGCATGCACATACAAACTCCCCGGAAAGTCATCCTATCAGTACTGAGGATTACTTCTTTCTCTCTACCCTAAAAGGAATTAGTGAATTGCTTTCATGTAGGAAGTTCCTATAATGCATGATCGTTTTTCTTTGCTGACCCAATTACAAAAAAGATTAATAGACGGGAGGTTATTGCATAACAACATCGACAACATTAAGAGTTACATCCAAAGTTACGTAGTTCCTGCTGATGACTTTCAGTACTCTATTAATTTCACCCATTACTCTGCAATGCATAGAATTCTTATGTATTAATTCATTCAGATAATCTCAAGTGTCTTCCATACAGAAGCCTCCATGTGAAAATCATTATTTATGAGGTGTCAAGTGAGCAGTATTACAGCTGCAAGAGATTATTTGGTAGAGACATGGGACACATTAAATTTTAAGAAACTGACGTGCCTTGTTAATTAAAAATGCCAACAGTTGACATTTTTATTCCCAAGAGAATTTATTTATTATAGATACATTTAATTTTTGGGAAAAAACTGGTGCTAGGAATTCTGATTCATAGTCCACAAAGGTAGATTTCCAACCACAGTGCAGTACAGTTTCAGATCACCTTATGTAGAGTGAATAGATATAAATGAAATTCAGAGCCCTGTATGTCTAAAACTCTGAGTAAGCACAGCTGTGTAAAAGAACTGATTTCCATCCATTTTCTGATTCCTCATTTCCCACCTGGGACTGTGCAAAACACTTTTTAAGTAGTTCTTCTAGTAGCTAGAAGACAATGATTTCATCGCCCAATAGACAGGGCTATGCCAGTAACCAACAGTTGCTTTTTTATTTTGTTTATTTTTGTCAAAATAAAAAAAAAAGATAAGAATACAAACAGAATATACACATTCCTGATATTCAAAATTATTTTTATACCTTGCAGTTCTATCTAAGGAAGGCTGTTGATGCACAGTGAACAGATTTCCTTCTAAAGCTGTGTAATACCATCATAAGGCACTGATCCGACAGGAGGTTTTTTCCCCAGAAATTTCAGCATACTTCGAACATTGGAGCAAACTGCTTTAAGCATCAGTGTAAAAAAACTGGAAAATCCCACTGATTTATTTTCTTCCTAACTCAAACATATAACAGTGTCATATGTGACCAACCTATAGCCTCCCAGTAAATAATCATACTTGTCAATAAATTCACACAACCATAGTAATAGACACAATAGCAATTAACACATCAACACACAGCTGAACTGGGGAGGAGAGAGTGAGGCACACATAACTTGCCACTGACCAAAGAACCTACACCACGACTAAGAGGGTACTTCTTAACTGTTCAGGGAAGTATTTGGAGGGTTTCAAGCCAAAGCCCATCAGCGGTGATTCTTTCAGTCTGAGTAAAACAAGAGCTGGCTTATTCATATGACTGTGTCATAGTTTACACAAAACTTCATGTTATTTTTCAATGTGAAACAGCAAGTTTGTGTGTTTGAGCTTCTTCGTTATTTATGTGGAACACGAACACTTCTGCAAAACAAACACAGCAAAACCTGCTCATAATGGGCACCAAAGGGACTTCTACTTTTCAGCTCTTTGTAGCAGCTGGTTGAATAAAGTAGGGTAATTAGATTCTAGAACTCAGATGGCCAAGATTTACTGACTGTGAGAAGTAGTGCTGCCCCAAGTGAAGAAAGCAACATAAATAGCTCTGGCTTAAGGGATACCTTGGACATAGTGACATTGTCTTCATGATGTATCAGTATGCCACGTTCCCCCTTTGCGGGATGAACAGGCTGGGGTGGGGTTAGTGTGCAAAAACAGCAATGGAGAGGCCATTTGAAGCATCTGGAGCATCTCTCAGCTTGAATAGAACATACAGGAAGAGAAGGTTCAAGGGAAAGATGCAGCAAGAAAGGCACGGCAAAAAAAAAAAAAAAAAGGATGAGATTAAAAAAAAAAGAGAAACAAAGAAATCTAACTAGGAGAATCTTCCAGAATTAGAAGCAAAGAACTAGTCTACAGACTCCTCTTACACCTTCTGTAAATCCAAATTATTAGACTATTCTATAAAGAACTGTTCCACTATGGCTATCTCTATACTGTAGGTTTCACCTGTGTCCCTACAAGTGTTTTTGCCCAGGTTACATACAATCCATGAATTTATTCTTCTAGTCCTTGCTGTAATTTGAGTGCAGGAGTTAAGTGTCCTGTATTTAGAAGGAACATTCTCTCACCATTTCCTGAGAGGGAATATAATGCTTCAACATTTGGCACAGAGAATGTTGCAATTTATCCACAGAAACACAGGTGAGAATAGACCAAGTGACAGCACACCAACACAGGAGGGAATCTGTTCAGACTCCACACCAATCATAGGGCCTAACTGTGCAGCAGACTTACCTTTAGCTGCGTCACCATGGTTATTTCCCAGCAGTTCATTTTGGAAGAGGTGCAGGAAAATGTTACAAAAATAAAGCTTTGTGAAAGTCTTCCTAGACACTATTAGTAAATATCAAAAACTGCTGAAGTGGAAGATGAAGGCAACAGAAATAACAGAGAGGCATAGGTTGTCTTTTTTTTTTTCTACTGATGTTCTGAGATGCCATTTGAAAAGTGTTTATCTCGAAGCATACAGACACGTGCTAGAAGCTGGGCATAATTATTTAGACTCACTGACTCACAGATGTTACCTTTAACTGGTTTGTCAGTTGTCATGCACCATCTGACAATCATGCCGAAGAGATGAAGTGCAAGCAAGACTGCACGTGTACTTTCTAACTATAGTGCTGTATATTGCACCAAAGCGACTGTCAAAGACAGAAATCTAAAGAGCAGGTCTTCAGGTAGATTTTTATACTAGTAAGACATAAAACAGGAGTGCCACGCACTCATCTATGAGACACTGGCCTTTTGGTTTACATAGCAGGGTTTAAGATCAGAGACCTGCAGAGCTACCATACTTAAACTTAGGTGCCAAGGGTATGAAGCCTTCAGAACGTTATCAATATTTTGCTGTCAGACTATGAGGTCGTATCAAAGAAGCTTTTGCACAGATTAACAGACAGTTAATCTAATCTTAACAGTGTGGATATTTCAAGTCATGAGATGCATTTGTAAAGCTGTAGATGTCACTAATCTAAAAGAGTTTGCAGACACTCTGGAGGAACAGAATCGAAATTGTTTTGAAATCTGTTCATTGGAGAAGTGTATCCTTTCCATGTGCTCTCTGACAAAAAGAATCAAGACTGACAGACTGGAAAATCTCTTGCTTTGCTGCGAAAATATTGATGCCCTAGCATCTGCTAAATTAAGCCCACTTCTGCAGGTATTTGTTCTGCCCCACTAGCAGGAGGTAAAACAGGGAGTCAGAGTGATGTATTCTAGGCAGCACTGAACTGTATCTCAGGATATCTGAATTTAGTAAATAATTTATTAGGTTTTTTACTGTTTATGTAAATTTCTATAGTGGCAAACATTAAGCTTCTTAGGAAGCCCAGCAATGAAGCGTCATTGCCTGTGAACAACAAGGAGACTTGAACACTGCAATATTCTTGGTTCCACGTAGCCACCTCAGCTATTATGAAAGAGCACACTATGGACACTTATGTAGCTATGTTCAGCCGTGTTTTCTAAGCCACTTCAAAGAATTTCAGAACAAATACTTCAGATAAAGTGACAAAGGAAAATCCTACATATACAAATTACATTTACAGTCAAGACCTATATGGCTACTACCATTGTTTAGACTTGAAATGACAAAGAGTAGAATTTAAGTGAAGCTTTAAAGAACAAACTTGCATATAATCTTAATATAGCTTCTTGCTTTTCATGTATTTCCTGAAAGAGGCTCTTGCAATATTCTTAACCATTTATTTAAAATTGTGCCTGTGCCTAGCCACTATGATTAAGGGAGATAAACATATTCATAAAAATTCATCTCCAGTAACTCCTATAAGGAAAAGAAAATGAAATTTAAAAAACCCGTGCATTTTAAGCACATTGGCCCCTAACACATGCTAGGAACTATAAAGTAATTGCAGTTGCTTAGAATATCTTAAAAAAAATACTGGCTGAAATATTTCTAACATCACTAAAGACACCAAATCATTGAAATGAAACGCTTTGCTCAGGAAATATGTTAAATATCTCTCCTTGAAAAGAGGGCTTGAAGGTGACAAAAAGGCACCCTTTCAGCTGCACAGTTATGCTCCTAAGTGTTTATTGTTTAAGACACAGAAGTCAAAATTTCTGAAAGTGTGGTTGAAATAGACATAACAAATTATCATAGCTAATTCTTTTAAAAGCTTTGAAATGTGCCAATTGAATCAAACTTGATTTCCTTTTAATTTGACTAGATTTTAACTTTTCCTGTGCTAAACCAGGGAACACTTCTAAAAGCTGCATTTTTTCACAGAGTGGTCCATAATGCTTGGGATTTACATCTGCATGGAGGGCACATGCAAGATAGTACCTCACAGAGGATTCCTGTCATATGTTTTCTGTTAAAAAACAATAACATTACCTGACTTCATAGCAAAGCCAGGAAAACTGAGCTTCAAAATTAGGGGTTTAAAAGTAGACACGTCGAACAAAACAAAAAAAAAAAGGGAAGTGTTGGCACACACACCAGATTACATCTATACAATACTACAGACACTATAGAATATGCAGACCGTGTAGATCCTAACGCCAGTAAGCAATGCAGCACCTGAAGAGGTACAATAGGTATGTTGTTGTTCTATGTTACAATATCACGTTCTTTATGACCATGACTGGATCAGGTGAAACCCTCCAGTGAGAAGAGGAAAATTGTTTCTCCTCTTCAAGCTACCTCATTTTCAGGGAGGGAAGCTTCAGGCTAGCATAAGGGCCGGCACAGAAAGAGGTAGAGAACAAAAAGAGCCCAGCAAGATCTGGGAGCCTACAGTTTATCCAAAGACCAGGAAGCTACTGAGAAAAGCAGATAGACAGAGTTACTAAGGGTAACAGCAGAATGCCAGCTCTGCAGTTGACCATCAGTGTTGGATACCAAGAGCTATTAAGGAAACCTGAAAATACCACCCTTTGTAATAAATTTGGTGAGTGATACAATATAGAATAAAAAATTGAAAGTGTTCAAAGACATAATGGGACAGCAAAGGATCAAATTCTCACTGAAAATGTGTTGGAAAAGGGTGTCTGTTTCCAAGGGTTCCCCTAGAACACTTACACAATTTCTTCTCAGGACAATTTCAGATTAAAATAGGGTCCATTCTATTTCAGATTGCTTCCTATACCCACCTTTTTTCTCTCTAATATTTAATCAAAGTGTGTATGTTGCCATATTTCTGATGTAGCACTGTCAAGAAAGGAAAACAGAATTTGTAGCCTCAACTTTAAGTTTATTTTACTTTATGCTAAAATTTCCCAGTCACCAGTGATTTCACCTGCTTCGCTCCCAAAGGTATTAACTGAAAGGTAAAAAGCCTTTCTGATGACATCTGTGACAATAAAGTATTGGTATGTGTTAGAGAAGCAGCATGACGGCCAAAACATGTGCGAGAGGCTGATTTCCCCCTCCCTCCTGTCGGTATCTAGCTATTCCTGTTGCAGAGCTTAAGCCAGGCTACAGCACTGCCAAGCTTTAACTACAGATGAATTCTTTCCAATATATTTTTCAATGTCATTTCTAGACATGTTTTACATTTTTATTGCAAATTCTATTCCCAAGGGAGCTCAAGCCCTTAACTATGTGAAGGACTGCACCTCAACAGATTGTTAACTTTTGGAGTAAGAGGCAAATAAATACTTATCAACAGGTAGCAACAGTTATGGGTAAAGGTAATTTGGGACCACTACCTATCAGAAAGAGGTCTCCAATATATTTAACTTCATTAAAATGTAATTCAATACTACCAGGATATAAGCCATGGATTTTTATAATGTCATACTTCAGCACTTCTTGACAGATGGTTTGTAACCGCACTTAAGTTTCACAGTATGAGTTGTTTAACATGTTAAACACATACAACACCACGTATCGTACCTGAACTCAATTAAGGATAGCTTACATTGTCACACCTTTACCATATAAGCATGCCAGGTTCATAAACATAGAATGATTTAAGAAGGGTCAAACTTGTGGTAAGAAATTTACCATGTTTGAGTGCAATTACACATTTTTTTAAATTACCTAATACACCTAGTCTCCTAACGTGTAAGGATAGATCTTGCTCTAGCTTTCAGTGCACACCAACTCTGAGTAAGAATATCAACCAGCTAACTGAAACATGACTGCTCTTTTAATACGAGCTTTGGACTTTTCCTGCAGTGAGATATTCAATATTCAATGCAACAAACCATGCTGTCTCCAACTTACAGATATTATTAACAGTTGAATCATCACAAGGTGTCTTTGGATGGGTATATAAAAACAGACTGCATAAAAATTCACAAGCTGTTTTCAAATTTAAGCAACAACAATAATCATTGCAAAATAACAAGTTAAACAAGCAGATTCTTCTAGTTACATGCTTTAAAAAAATAAATAAAAATCACTCCCTGAGTCTCATCTCAGTTCAAGAGAAATTAAAATTCTTTTACCTGGGAAACCACTTTGTTTTTCTGCCTTGCTCCCAATGCCACTGCCTCCTACGGGCTTCTTTTTGTAAAATCCTTCCAGTCATAGGAAGTACAAAGTTCTAGTGATACCAAAAGTAAATAAATTGAGCATTTTATTATTCAAGGTAATGAAATCATGTTATATAGTGTAATTTACAAAAACCAAGAGAAAAGTATCCTGGAGGATACTCAAAATATGTCATATCAAATTACATCAAAAAGCAAAAACTACCCTTCTGCCTTCTAAACGCAGAATGATTCCATGCTAAAAGTGTACATTCCTTCAAAGGAAAAAAAGCTGACACAAGAGACCTAAGTCACCAATGGATAGAGGGAACAGTGAATTACAGATTAATCAAGATTGGGAAATGCAATTTGGATGATAGAGTATCTTTGGGGGTTTTATGAAAAGGAACATAAGGAACATATGGACAATAAGTGTCTGATTAACATCTAGATATGATCGGATCACTGAATACTCCTGTACCTTTCAATATTGTTTCATCACACTATGCCCAAGAGGTACCTTCCAAATAATTCCTATTAGAGAATGAACTAATTAACTGAGCAGAAGGACATTCAGAAACTCCTGTCAGTATAAGTCAACAATTAAATCTGGCACATAGCTTTTAATGTTTTTGAAAAAATAGTTAGGTAATGTTTTCAATTAGTGTAGATTACGTAGAGATTTACCAATTTCAAAGAATTTCTAACAGTTTAACAACTGTTTCAAAGCTTCAGTAAAACATTATTTGATAACAGATGTTAGTCTCCTTTGTTTCTAAATCCAAAGGCAAGGAAGAATACCTTCCAAAACAGTCCTGTTTACAATTTTGTCTCAAGGGAGAAGGAAAAAAAAAAAAGTACTTCAATAAAAAGCAAGAAAGAAAAAGTTTCCTATTCACAGGAGCTAATTATGTTTACTAAAAAAAATAAGAAAATTTCAGAAATTACTTTCAGTAAAATGCAAATAGTATCAGAGGGAGATAAATAAAAACCCAATAGAATTGCTTGGCGTGATTTTGCAATCACAGCTTTCAGAAGCAGAGAGCTGAAAAAGAATAAAAAGTAGCTTTCCAGTAACACAGAAATAATATTACAACTAGCCAGTCAACAGAGGCAGAAAATGGGTAACTAGAGGAGAGTGACAGCACCAGCTTTTAGTGACAGGGTGATAAAAAGGAGATAAAAAAGCAGCAGAAAACAATGATGCAAACAAGTATTTGTAAACACCAGATAAAGAACAGCTGAAGGCAATAACTCAGGCTATAACATGGCTGATAAAGCAGCCTTGCAACATTCTAATCACCTACAGTCCCAGGACTCCTTTTTTTTGTGAGGAGCAAATAACTCATTGTTTTGATAGAGCAGTAAATTTTATGCATAATTTTGAAGTGCTGAAATAAGATGCATCCCTTAGGAAAGCAGACAGTTTCCAAGTAATTGAGAAATGGACATTGGAAATGGAATTACAATGCAGTTTGGATAGAACAATTCCCATATGGAGAGATTCCTGCAGAGCGGGACGCCCTTATTATTAGATTCCTCTTGGTGCCCAGAAGCAGCATCGCTTCTACTGTTTGACTCTGCACTGGTAATTTCTGATCATTCCACCTCATCTATATGAGAAGAGGGATGTAACATAACAAAAGAACAATCAGATACAGGTTATAAAAAAGGATGTACAGGCTTTATAGAAGTCTCCCACAGCCATCCATGGGTGCACACAAACTCCGGCAGAGAATTGCCAGAATGTATTTGAGCATCTTAATTTGCTTCCTCCCTAAAAAGCAGGAAAGTCTCAAACAGGTTTTACATATAACCAAGCTCCCACCCATACACTTTCCCAAATAAGCCCCTCAGAACCCACCTAAAGGGCATGTAGATCTAGCTAATAAGAGTATGGCCAAAGCCCAGAACGAAATGTCACTTCAATACTATTAAAAACTGTCTCTAAGCATTTCTCTTCATTGTGTTTAAGTGATCCTGAAGTATAGGGAAATATGTGGATGGACCTCGGCCCAGTAATAAATTCAACAACAATGGACCCTCAGAATGCAGATGGATGACATAAATGTATTGGAAACAAATTAGACACAATAAAATAACTGAACATTAGTCTTTGTGTAATTAATTTGTTACTAACTGACATTAATTGTACCTTTCCTCTTGGATTTCTGTGCAGCTATTCTCAATCATATAGTTTCTAATTTGCCTGAAGCCTTGTGAGGAAGCAGCACGTGCAATAACACAGGGTGATGCTTCCTGTAGTTCCCTGCTGTTACATTCTAAATGACTCTGCACAGACTCATCCCTCTTTTCTATACATCTGTATTAGAAGTAAAGCCTTTACGCTTACTAAAGGCTTTTGTCATCTACATACTGTATACAACGGATTAAAGCTAGCATCAGGAAAGAATCAGAATTCATAGCTTTGAGAAGGCATTCTATTTTTTGCTACACATAAAAATATCCCTGCATACCCCCATTAACAATAAAAAAAAAACCCTACAAGCATGAGTCTCCTCTCTGAGCATTCAGCTCTAAAACTGCCCCACATCCTGATAAACAGCATGCAATTAAACAAACAAGATCAACCAAGAACAGAACAGGAACTGGATTTCTAAACCTCTCTGGAGGGTGCCATATCTGTACGTATGTTGATAAGGACTATTCCCTTTACTTTGGTGATTATACTGCAAACCATTTATAACTCTTTACCAGACTAATAAAAAAAGCACTTGAATAGAGCTTCACCCACTGAGAGCCTACAAGTTCTTTATGCATGAACTCTACCTTTCATAAAAGAGATTCCTAATTGTTTCCAGTGACCTGTTGGGGGGGGTGTTGGTGGTGGTGGTTTTTGTTTGTTTTTGTTTGGGTTTTTTAAGGTTTATATGACAGTAATGTTTTTGGTGTACATCTGACAAAAGTGGAACAAACATTGAAGATGGCAGAAGATTAAGTTTTACTAGCTAGAGCTATGTGATATTTTGGTCACCCCAAAACTCTTTATAAATTGACAATCATTCTCACCCTTATGAATTCAGCCTTTTGCTTCCTTAGCTGTAATTAATTCTAAAAGAAGTCAAGCAAAACACAATTAAGTGACACTAAGTTAATTTTAGGGACTCACTAACCTGTTGTTCCATACGAATTTTGGTTCTTGACTGTACCTACTCAAACCGGGGGAAAAACCCAACAACCCATAGGAGTGTGTATGCAAGTATTAAGCATTATTAAGTATCAGTCACTTACTAGAAGTCCTGAAACACAGCAGCAGAATTTCATCATCTTGAAACTTTTTGACTGATGAAATATTTGGACATGGTGTCTGCTGTTGTTCTACAAATAAAAAAATGTTGTTTCATAGTGTGTTGTATGTGATTAAGCGTTCTTTGTAACCTTGTGTATTTTTCTGCAAGATTCCTGCTAATTTAGTGTGGTAGCAAGTCTCCCGCAGAAATTGCAAATGGAAAAAGAGCTGTAACCTAGGAAGCTTTTCCCCACTGGTACTCATTAGGCTCTGACTGAAAAGTCAGTTGAGAGAACCCACAACAACTCTCAAATTCCAAAGCCACAACTGAAAATTTGACAGGCATCAAGTCTTAACTTGCTGAGCTTCACTCTGCATGTTTTAAGGCACAAGTGCTCCCCTGCGCAGGGGCAGAAATCTGCCCCACTTGCACATCTTTTTTGGAAACTGTCCAATTCAAAATTTTCATTGGGTACCCACCATTCAATCTGAATAATCATTTTTCCCTCCCTCTAATTAACCACAATTCGCTGTTTGGTTGAATTTACATTTTCCACAGTCTCTTGAGAAGTAAAGATTTGGATATTGCTGTTGCCAGAAATCTGTTGAGCTTAGTTCCAGTTTAGTTGTGGCTTGCTTTATTTGTGAAGGATTTATTAGGATGAGATGTATACAATGAGTATTCCTATACCCATTGGAGCTGAGTTCTGCCACAATATTTAAGTCTTTGGCACATATTTCAAACATATATACAAGTTTTATTAAATTTACGTACTTAGTCAAGCATTTAGAGGCACAACTCAAGCTTAAAATTACCACATATTAAGTGCTAGAAGATTATTTAACCTCGTATCTGTTAAACATGCAGTTTCTTTTTGATATCTAATCTTCAGGGCTTTAAAGAGACATAGAGAAAAATAAGCCACATATCACTTCTTTGATTAGCAAGCTACTTCATCATTGGATGCATACATTTTTTCATCCTGCTTTAGAACATGCAGGTAGACCATAGCAATGTTCTTTACCTCCTGGTTTCTTACTGATCTAATCCATGTGGGTTTATTGCTAAAGACAGTCTCTTAACTGACTTCACATCTTTTTGTACAGCAATGTTAAGAGAGTATCTAAATCAAAACTGCAAAGGGACTTGAAGAAGTGGGTTGAAATCCCAGAGAAAGTTTTAAGACTAAGGTTGATAGAGGGACAGAATCTCTTTTTCTTCTGCCATCTGCTATAGCTGGGGGAAAAAATTCAAAATCAAGATATGAAGTATATGAAGTCCTTTTGAAGACATAAACACAGCTGCATACAAGACCATATTCTTCTCTGATTTCACATGAGTGTCTGTGTGGGGTTTCTCCTCACTGCAGAGTGCAGGTCTCCCCCACCCTTATAATGACAAATTTAATTTTTCAGATCTTTTACCCCTTCAGCTACTGGCAAAGTTTACAGCTATACTATAATCTCCCCTAGTATTAGGCCAACAACACTAAAATGTTAATTGCTTATAAAAAACATTAACCTTAAAAAAAAAACAACTTCTGACATCATTCTCATCACCTGTGCTTCATAAGTGTTGTAAAAAAAAAAACAAACCCAGCACACCAGAATTAAATTTTATCGTAAGGATAGTGCTGAAAAGAAGGAACTATGATCACTGAGTTGCTAAAAAAATGCTTGAATGTTTTCAGAGGCATTGGCCTGAGTCACTTAAGCATTTAATTCCTATTGATCTTAATGGAACTCAGGCATCTCTATTCCTTCATGCATTTGAGACTTGCATTCTTAAGGCCTTTCAATCATGGTGAAAAAATGTGCCCTATCACTTGCTAAATAAGTTCAGTCTAGGTCGTATTTATGTCAGCTTTCATATGGGCAATGCTAGCAAAGAGAACAGCAATCATTTTCATGTAGCTTGAGGCTTGAAACAAGCTCTCACTTATACAGGAGTAAATTCAGGGTAATTCCATTTACTTCATTTGATTGGATCTGGCCTCTTGCCTCTGACACTGCCTGTGGTAAAAAAACTGTACTGTAACATTTTTTCCTCTCCAAAATAAGATTTCATTTTAAGGAGAATGCTTACTAAGAGGAATGTCAAGCTTTTACACCACTAGAGATTGCTAGCCTCTCTATATGGATATTTAAGCACAAGCAACCAAAATTACTTTTTGTAAAATAAAAGGGGAAACTCATGCACAGACATAACGCTACAAAATACCTTCCCCTTATACACACAATTACTTTCCCCTTCCCACTCCCCCCCCCCCCCAAAAAAAAGAAAACAGAAGTCTAAACACACAAGATGCCCGTAGTTATGTCACCAAATAAACCATATTGACAAGGGCAGAAAGATCTGTGCTAAGGATTAGTACTTCAGTACTTAAGAGAAAAAGATAAATCAGATACCAAAACATCTTTTCTGGCACGGTAAATTATTTGTACGGTTTTGTTTGCTCTGACATAACTATTCCCAGCACTAGACTGCCAGGCAGGAGCAGGTGTACAGCTGCTATGTGCCAGGTAACACATCGCTGAAAAGGGGAGCCAATTTTAAGCACTTGCAGAACACCTTCTATCACCCCCTCAGCACAGTTTCAAGTTTGGCATATCTTTATGTCACTACTTTTGAAAATTTTGATGTTGCTAATTAAATATACAAATATTCCATAATAACTTACTTACAGTTCCCTGTGATAATTATTCTTTCCACTGAAAATTATGGCAACTGGAATCCTCTGCACCGCAGCACATACCGTGTACGCCAAGAAAGAAATCAAAGTGTGTCATCACTGTTGATAGAAAGATAAATATAGTTGAAGTCAGATTAATATTTCCAAGATTACTCATTTCTACTTCAAAAGAGAAGCAAAGATCATGTGCAAAATGACAGCTACCCATCTGGGACTAGAAAAGTCACCATATGGATGTCTTTTTGCTAATTATAGATAAATTTTTCAACTAAGGGATTCAAAAGTAGGGATCTGTCAGTTCAAAAATATACTTCCTCTCCTCCCTCATTCAGGCAGTGCTTCAGTGCTGGCTAATCAATTAAGCAGAGCATTGAATCACATAGATTTGCTTCACCTTTAAGAAGGCAGTTTTCTCCTACTTCATGTAATATGCAGTGACATTTGTAGCTCAATTAAAGGAAATTTGTTACAATGATTCCTTTTTTTTTTTTTTTCCAGGTCAGAGGAACCTCTATAATCTTTTAGCCCAATAGCCCACATATCAGAGACCATGAGACTGCCTTATATTACTGCTTCACGTATGATATCTCTACTGGAACTACAGCATATACTCCTGAAAAGCATCCCAAGTGGATTAAAAGATGTTTCAATAACAATTATCACCCAAGTTAAGTTCTTCCAAGAGCAATTAATTTACATAAATTATTAAGTATGTATTCTTAATGTTGTGCAAGGTGGTTCCTCTTCCACTATAAGATTAATTTTTTGTTGTATTTTGTCTGCTGAATTAACTGATTAGTTCTCTATCAAATTACTGAATTGGTTGCATGTATTTATAGACAAATCACATTGTTCTTCAGCCTTTGCTTTGAGACACTAATAGAGTGGGCTTCTTGACCATCTTGAGATGTTTTCTATACTTTAAGTCAGAAAAAAAGAGCTCCTCTAAAACCTGCAGCTTTTGGCCTCCTTCTAGAACTGCTAACACTAGATGATACTCCATAGCAATTATATCTGTGCCAAATGCAGAGGCTGCTCAGTCTTTTCATGCCCACTTAGCATTTTATAGCATTTATACATGGATTGCATTAGCCTTTTTGTCACTACAGTAGAAATTATCTTCAGCACATAAAGGTAGCTGATGTGAAGAAAACTGCATCCCTAATTAATGGGGAGAAACAGGCTTTTTCAGAAGACCATTGAGAGCACTCATACTATGCTCATGACTTCTGATAAAGCCTCTTTTTCCTCCCCTCTGTTGAGTACACTAAAGGTTAGGCAGGGCAAGTACATTGGATGTCACCCCTCTCTCCCAGCTGTGCTAG
Organism: Grus americana; assembly: GCF_028858705.1. Taxonomy (NCBI): domain Eukaryota; kingdom Metazoa; phylum Chordata; class Aves; order Gruiformes; family Gruidae; genus Grus; species Grus americana. Next base: position 18,509,120 of record NC_072866.1, read on the forward strand.
GGGTGGGCAGAGGTGTGGGGAAGAGTTAAAAAAATCCAATTAAGTTGAGTTCTGACCAACAGCTATGCTCTTCACTCCTCTCCAGAGGAGTTTAAGACACACCATAGCCTCTTCAGCTGCACTTCATCCATATGAAGCCAGTATGGGTTCTGGCTAACATACAAGTCAACATACCAGAGACATTTTTTTCATGCTTTTCTTATCCTGTCCTGATAGAGTCTCACATTCTGTCCATCATTAAACCAAGCACCTAGCACTGTTATGCACAGAATTAGTCCCTGCACCTGCCCTAGATACACCTGAGTATCTACTTCCCAAAGATGCCAGCAGTCATCTTTGACATCTACACATCAGTGAGACTGAGGATGAAAAGGCAGATGGAAATGGTAATTGTGCCTGATCCATTTAGTTTACTACTTAAAAGACAGCAATTTCACCTTGCAGAATCCCCAGTTGTCTCAGGAGCTAGTGCTTCCAGGGAAGCAGGCTGCCTGCAGGATCAGGCAAGGTGCTTTCAGCAGCTGGGGACCAAGGGCCTATATTCCAGCTTCTCCCATTACCTTCCCTCACAGCCCAAGGGAAAAAAAAAATGTAGAGATAACTGCAAGAAATCCATTCCTTTACTTACATGACTTTTAATACAGGTAGCAATGATCTAGTGCAATGACTGTCTATTGAGTAACATAATTCTCAATATGAGCATTAGTTAAGTAATCCTTTATCCCAGATATGATTCTTATCCCATCAAGAAGCTAGCTTAACACAGCATTTTTTCCTCCAATTATAACACTACACCATTTAACTAGAAGAGTTAGATCCGTCCTCATCACTGGAGCCTTATTTCCAATCATGTTATGAGCAACTTAGTAGCTTATAATTTATCCACACCATGAAATCAGTAAGTTTAACCACGCAGAAAAGCTTTTTAACTGTTGCAGTCACGCTCCCAAACAAAGCATGTCCACCCCCACTGTCCTGGTTTCAGCAAGGATAGAGTTAATTTTCTTCTGAGCAGCTGGTATAGTGCTGTGCTTTGCATTTAGGATGAGAATAATGTTGATAACACACTGATGTTTTTAGTTGTTGCCAAGCAGTCAAGGACTTATCAGCTTCTCCTACTGCCCTGCCAACAAGAAGCTGCGGCGGGGGGGGAACGGGACACAGCCAGGACAGCTGATCTCAACTGGCCACAGGGATATTCCATACCATATGACATCATGTTCCATATATAACGGGGGGTGGGCCAGCTCAGGGTCTTGTGGAACATGACTTCAGGTGATGAGAAATTGTGCTGTTCATGATTTGGTTTTGTATATATTATCTTCCTTTTTTTTTTCCTATTAAATTGTCTTTACCTCAGCCCATGAGGGTTTTGGTTTTTTTCCTTTTCCATTTTCAATTCTCTCCCCCATCCTACTGGGAGGGGTGAGTGAGCAAATGGCTGCATGGTTGTTTGGGCTGCCTGCTGGGTTAAACCACCACCCACACATACCACAACCTGCAAAACCATCTACACCGCTTTAGTTCCTATTAGCTTCAAGTTTTCCTCATCTTATTGTGCAGTTTTCCACCCTTGCTTTCAAGAAGTAAAATTACAGCACACAAATGCTGTCCTTCAGCTAAACAAAGGAGCCTACACTTTCCAAGAGAAAATGCAGGAAGTTAGTCAGCCTTCCAAAGGATCATGTAAAATTCGGCTTTAAACTCAATCTAATATCCATCTCACGGACAAGAGCAGTAGTTCTCAGCAAAACAAAGGTAAGACAAGGCACTAAAATTCTAGGCCTATGTTCCTTTTGCTTTTAAACACAAAACTAACCTGCATCTGCCCTAGTCGCTCCCCTCCCACCACCTCAGCAGCCATCTTGGCACACAAGCCCCTGCTGCATTCACACTCCTGCCGATATCCTGGGGAGGGCTTTTCCCTCCCCTCATGCCCTAAGAAAATATCAAGCAGTCCTTCCATTATAACTATTTATCCTAGTATCAGGTGCTGCTCTCTAGTAACAGAAAATCACTCACAAAGCAGTCACACTCCTGCTCAGGCTGCGCACAGTGCAGCCACCACAGCAATGAGCCCCTCCAAAGCCCACAGCACATCAGGCAGCAGGCCACAGACACCTTTAAAGCTCTTCCATGCCTCCTGAGACAGGCTCCAACTTCTCTGGGCTGGTAGCTCCACAGCCTCAGACACGGCCTACGGCCGCCCCAGAGTCCCTCACAGGAGCCGGCTCCGCCCCTCCCCACCTGCAGCTGCTCACCAGCCCCTCAGCTGGGGCTGACAGAGCTTTCCTTTGAAGACTCAAAGCGAGCCTCCTAATTTGTACAAAATGCCCGACTTTAAGAGCAAAACAAAAAAAAAGGGGTGGTGGTGAAGGAGGATTCAGGAATTGTAGCACTGAGCTTTCCAATACAGAGCTCTGAATTGGGTCTGGAAGCCTTAGTGAGAGGCACAGAAAGGCACAGGGAGTCACAGGGCTCATGATGAGATCCCTAACTATTAGTACAATGATCAAAGAGCTGCCTAAAGGCAGCAAGAATGGAAACATTCAGGATAAGCTCCTGAAAAACACCTTCTGTGAGAGTCAATAGTTTACGTGCTACTGAAAGGCAGCACCTGCTTCCACTTGAAGTTTGCAAGGCTGAACTTGAAAGAATTTAAAGGTTTGGTTTTGCTTTAAAAGATCTGTGGTTGCTATCTCTGCCCTGTTGTATTCAGGAGAGCGCTAACTGGAATAAAGGAGTCAAAGTCAAGCCTCTTGCTCATCTGAAGAAGTAGCAGTAAAATCTCACCCTTCTGGAGAGCAAGCTATTCTCAGGACTCATCTAGGCTGTTCTTTACCCACAAAAGCAGTGCCGCGCCACAGACAGGTACAGCAGACCGACGGGGCTGGAGAAGGGGAGCAGAACTCTGCCCTGAGGAAGCAGAGCGTGCCCCAGGGTGAGAGGGGAGGGGAGGCAGAAACTGCTTCAAACTTCTGTATCCCTCGGTCTGGTTTTTCACTCTACTAGGCTGGATTTTAAACCAGATAACTGTACAGTGGATCATGCCTTAAAGCAATTCCCTTCAAAATGTACAGGCATTTTAGTAAAATAGCTAATATTCTTTGCCAACTGATATGAATTGCGAACTAACTTGTGAGATGCTAACATCCCATTTATGTATTTCCCAGCAATGTCAATGTGGTACAACAGAAAGCACGTTAGTTCTTTGCTGCTTTTCACCAGGTTTAGTTTGCTTAGGATGGCTTCTTTTGCCTTCAGCTGGAGGACCATTAGGACTAAATAAGAAATTTCACATGGAATTTCTACTAAAGAGAATACCTCTCCTAATTCCCTGGTGCTGTCCTCTGTCTTAACATGAAACTCAGGGGAAGAAAGGAGGAAATCCCTTAGAACAACAAACAAATAGAGAATTTAGCCTGTCTGCTGATAAAAACATTAGTGCTGATGGAGTTAAGGGATTGGCACAATCAAGTTGTTTATCTGCTGAAAATATGAAGCACAATGTGAATCATTACAATTCCAAAGAAAAGAAGATATATTTGAAAATGAACAGCATACGCTTACACTTCCTTAAAATTAGCTTCAGGCCATTTGTTTGTATCCCACAATAATACTAAGCATGAAACAAAAGAAAGTTTCTATATTGTAAATTTCCCTTAGGAGTGAGCCCAGAACTACGCAGGCATGCAACGAGCACTGCTCGGGAGAAAACAAATCTGAGGTTCTGTTCTACCAGAACTGCTAGTAATGCAGCCGCTTAAATACACTAACTAGACAGTTTGGTGGTTTAAATGTAGATCTTCCCTATGTAAGGAACAAGTAATGTGGATTTAGATCCTTTTGATACAACAATAACTTTCTAAATGTATGCAGATATATTTAGAAGAAGAGGATATAAGGTAATGATCTGTCCATCCATCAAGATGGGTTAGCAAAGAAGTACTTCTGAACAAATGGCATGGCATGTGTGGTGGGAGGTGTTCGTGTGTGTTACAAGTGTACAAAACTTTAATCACTGACAAGTTGTGCATTCTGATGTACTGACCCAAACTAACGCAATTAACAGACATATACCCTATTCAGCATGTTGTTATACTGCAGAGTTAATGCTACCTATACATATCTACATCTAAGGCAAAAAATGCTTGCAAGCAACTACCAAATGAAATTGTCAAATCCTGAACAGAATGTTAGAATATCAGCCCAGATTAAAATCAATATATGTCATCTGAAAAGACTTTAATAAAGCCACTCATGATTTCATGGCATGTTTCTTTGCCTTAGCACAGACTAACAAATATCAAATAGTTAGAATATTTAACAACAAATACATTTTCTTTCATAAAACTTTAATCGGTAAGGGTGCTCCACACTCAACCTACCACTCAAATCTACTGTGGGTATCTTAAAAGGAACTTGTTTCTTACAGCATGCATTGTGCCATGTATCATCTGTACTAAGTACTACCTCTAACCTGTATTACAACAATGATTTTGCTAATAGGTTATTCTGATGACTTTTTTTTTTTTTAACTTCAGTATTAAATAATATAAAGAAAAGGGAGAAGCCTTGCCTGCATGGAAGAAGTATTTGTTTCTCTGCTCACTATAAATAAGATTTTGGTAAGTTTTACAAGATGAAAGGTTTTCTCTTTTCCTTAGCAGGACATTTCTTCTCTAGGCAATATTGTCAAGTTTTAGTCTTATGTGACATCATATATGTTCAATGTGCTCTGCAGACCTGTAAAGTCCCAAATGGAAAATAATGCACCTGTCTAACAGACTGGCTGAACAACAGGAATTACCATTAGGCATTCCGATTGTTTGCACAGCAAAGAAAAAATACAAAATCAGGGCAAGCTGGCAGCTCAGCAGCCTCATTTGCACTGTGTGGGGACTGGTCTGGCTCTAATCAAGAAGGGGTGGCCTCAGACCTCTGCCTTGTGTAAAGCCAACACAAGTGGAGCGGCTGCTGAGGTGATAAAGGTTCCATTGTGGCACTACCTTGGAAATGTGTTAACTCTAGCCACCACAGGAAACAGTGGATGTCAGCAAGCATAAGGTGCTTGTAGGAGGGCTGGCAAATGAAGGCCTCTCATTAATCTCTTACAGATGAATGATGCCTTTGCTACAATCTCACGCAGGTGTTTAAGCAGCCAACATGTCTTATATTTATTACCTGGCATAGAAGAACCTGCACTGAAATAAGAGAAGCTGCCACTGCAGATGCACTCCCTCTCTTCTCAGTGGAATACGTCCTGGTCTTGTCTAGCACAGCTAGAGGAGAGGAGGAAACTTCACAGGGGGATCCTATTTCTGCTATGCAGTAACCTAGAATCTTACAGTTCAAATAAGAATTCAGCCCAGCTTCTAAAAAAAATATAAATGCTAGTCTCGGTAAGTGCTGATTAAGCTTTTAAGAACTAAGAGAGCTTTAATTGTGGGGGGGTTTTGGTGTGTGTGTGAAAATGTATTATTATGACAATTAACAACAGTTTCTAGCTTCGAGCCATGGCTGTGTATGGCAACTTCTCTGACAACTAGATTCCGGTGAAACAGTCTACACACTATCCATTGAACCCCTTCCTGCTCTTGTACCAGTGAAAGGTTTTTTGGGACTATAATGTGTATTCATTTACAACCTTTGCTTTCACCTGAACCTCATGACACTGTGTACATTACTCATAACAGGTGACCACAGTAACAGTTGTACCAGGGAACTAAGAAATATTAGCCACAAGGGTGCCAGAAGTCGACACCTTCAGTTTGTTGCTGTTTCCTGTCCTTCCTACTATTTTACATAAATGGAAATGCAACTGCATCAGCAAGTCAATATTATCAAGTCTTTAGAAATAATGACACTTAGATATTTAATAATGTTTTAAATTTAAATAATTAAGTCTCTAAAACGATATTTTTGAAATGCATACAATAACCTGATTACAGTGTTATGAAGTATAACCAAGGTAATCAAAACAAATTCTACTGTTTCATCTACTGTACTGTCCAGCATATACACTTTAAACATAATGCTCTGAGATAATACACATTTACATCTAGGAAGCTTAGAACATTTGATTGCTGCCATTTTCTGGCTAATTCTTGGAACTGCTGTGTGCTTGTGTAATAGAAAGTTACCGTAATGCATAATCTTGTGCAGCAGCAGCTCCAGACTTGTGGAACAAGTTTTAGGCTGCATTGGCACTATTATGCTACAAGACGTTATTACACAGTAACAGAGTCTGACGTAGAAAAAAGCAATGTCTGACCTGGCATTCATGTCACTGAGGCATATGGATTATGCCACTAAGAGCTGCTGGCCTTGCCCCTTTGTTTACAAATATAGCCCAAGTGTGGATTTCTGCAAGGAGCTCAGAAAAAGTTCAGCATAGTTTTGCAGATGACTGGAGCCAAAGCCATGGTTCAGAAGGCACACTGTTTTGACTGTTTATTCAAAATGCACTTCCGAACCCTTAGTTTCACCGAGGGTAGCGAAAGGTTCAGGCTCCCAGTCAAATAGTTACGCCTTGTAGAACAGTCTGTCTAAAATTATCCACCACTTTGACACCCTTGCAATATCTAATGTCAGTGAGTTAAACCACAATTCCATTTTTGCATAATCATTTTAACACAGCATTATTCTTCATTGGTATGTGATGTTACCATGATGGTCTCAGAAATGGAAGTCAAGGGCTGCTATTAAAAATGTGAAGCACAGTGCCTGTGCTTTAATACACAGTGTTTTGAGCTTCCAATGAAAATTTAATAATTGCTTATGTTTCAAAGAAACTTCTGTCTGAACAAGTGCTTGAGCCATTACTCGCGTGTATGTAACTATGTGACACTGTTGTCATTTCTCTGTCTGGTTCCACCCTATGGAGAACGTAACAGAGAGAACAGAAAAATTCCCCCAAAATGTCTTCTAGTTTCAATGGACTGAGGACAAAACAAAGATAAACATACACTTCAAAGCATGAAGTCATTCAAGAAAGCTGTAGCTTAAACCTTCTTCTCTCTCTTGCTACTACAGTTGTTACACAACAGACCACAGCAAATGGGAGACAGACCCTGAGTCAGTATATATGTGTGTCTTAAAAAAGGAAGTTTGAGTTCAAAAGTAGGTAAACTCCTCAGATCTAAACAATGTATAAAAACATCTCGACACTCCAGAAAATGATCAGAGAACCAGGAAGCAGGTAATAGGATTGTTCTATACATTCTGTCAGTAGCCTTTTCTCACAGGATGTAAGAAATGAGCTTTTCTAGCAGACGGAGAGAAAGGAGGGGCACAATACATTCTCTTTTTAAGGAACCTTCTCCTAGAAAAGTAGTTTGACAGGTAGGTATAAGTTAACATAATTTACACATTTCTATAGCTTGGGTAAGTGCAGCCTATTAGTGCAGAATGATGCAACCTATGTGACAAGAAGCCTGAAACTGAGGACAGATGAAATAAGATGCGAGATGAAAGAGCTACAGTATGCAATGTGCAACTTACACCATTACTCCTATCACCTCTGTTCCCCAGCTCTCATAGATTAGGAGTGAAACGTGATCTGCATATATGAAAGAGCCATAGGCAGCAACCAGGGGAGCAATGAAATTGGACAAGTATTTGAAGGATACTTCAAAGAATTTTACCCTAGACAAGAAAATTTGATACATATTTTTATCTGATTTTTTTTCCCCTTATGGTGCATTTGCACCATAAGAAAAAAATATTTCACCTTCCTTCTGTGCACTGAGGAACAAAACCAGCAAACCTGGGAGATCGCCTATTGTATCTTGGGATTTATTACTCAGTATAAAAAAAGTAAACATCCCAATTTTCAACAGAAGTCATTACTACATACTCTTTTATTTTCCAACTCTCTTAAAATAACTAACTCATTCCATTGGCCTGGTTGGCATTTTATTTACTACCTTTAATACAAGTCTAGTTGGAAGCCCTCTTTTCCAAATCTGTATTTAGAATGTATATTCACCAAATATAAAACAAAAGCAACATAACGTTTTCCTCACTGTATTTAAATGGCATTTATCATATGAAGCTGTGTAACCTTACGGTTTCATATGTTACTTAACTTCAATAAAATTTCTGACAAAACCCCTTCCAAATGCATATCTGTAATTTCCTTCCCAGCATTTACATAACCTTCCAGCAGGTCAATACAAGGCAGATGAAAATACCTTTTTTCCTGGAGAGTTTTTGGAGCCTTCTACTGCGATATCCAGCACCCGGCAGTAGAATCTCTGCTATGGAATGACCTAAAAAAAGCAGCAACTGTTTTACTGGCAGGATTGTTAAAACATAACTGTTCAGGTTATGCACTTACCTTGCTAATAGTACAGACTGTGTTAAAGAAGTTGGGATGCAGTAAGTGATCGAACTTCTGTTCTTTGCATCACTTATTAACTTCCAGATATAGAACCTGAGAGAGCAGGAATAAGGTGGGCAAAGAAGATTCAACATCAAGTGTTAGTGCATTACATCCAGCTACATGACATATGGTTATAAATCTTTAAACTTCTACGGCTGTTTACAAATAGCTAACTAAAAAGCAATAACATAAAAACCATGGTAACTACATTATTTCAGTGTTCTTGTACCTATAGACTCGTGTGTGAGGAAACCAGGACCCCACTCCATGAAAACTCCAATGTCTAGAAGTACTTCTTCCTCCAGCCTACGTGCTGGTCTCTGATACCTGGTGCTTATCCCCCGCACTCCCCTCTCCTCATGGTGCCTTAGATCTCCTGTGTCTGTGGGGAGCTCTTTCTTCCTCCTCAAACAGAGCCCTAGCAGCATGCATAGCTGTATAATACCCTTGTTTCTAAATATTTTTCCAGATCTCTGGGGTCTCATCACTGAACAGCTTAGGCAGTCAGAGAAACAGCTAGAGACAAAATTAGGGCCAACATCTTGTGATCATCCGTGTCTCTATAGGAATCGCTAAGCTAAGGCATTTGAAAATGTTGATTTGTTTTGAGGAACACGTTTTTAATTTTTTTGTTAGCTTGTTCTGATTTTTTTCCCCCACATGCTACAACATTTAAAGGACATTAAAACTTTTCTAACAGTTGGTATCTCGTACCAAGGCAAAAATAATATACTTTCAGCTGTCTTGCTTTGTATGAAGCTTTTAAAGAACCTTTATTATCTGCAAACAATAATTGCCAGAATTACTGTGTGTGATTTTTTTTCCAAAGGGTAAACAGATTTATTTCTTTTGTTTTGTCATTCTTTTTTTTCTCAGTATACTTTATCCTTCCCACTTGGGTAGCCTCCAAAGCTCTGACTTTACTTCCCCTGTGTACATACTAAGGAACCCACAGCTGAAATCAATAAAATAATTCAGATTGGAAGGGATCCCTAGAAGTTATCCAGTCCAGCCCCACTCACAGCAAGGTCAACTTCAAAGTTGGATCAAATTCTTCAGGGCCTTGTTTGATTATCTCCCCGGATGGAGACCCACAATATCTCCGGGCAACCTGTGCCAGTGCTGGGCGTTCTATACCTATATATATACCATATTCTGTACAGGTGCTTGTGAGGCTCTGGTTCAGAGCTGAGAGGACATCCCTAGTTTGTATTCAGTCTGTAAACTGTTCTTTGAGTACAGATTGATTTTAAAGAAATGAGAAAAAGACCAAATGAAACTTAGTAATGATTTCAAGTCTGATCAATTGAAAGTGAAGGTTGAAAATTCTTTTACCAGTCTGTTCACATATTTGTTCCCTGAAACAGCTCTCAAAGGAAAGGGCCTAATAAACATTTAATCATAGATTCAGGGTTCTTATACAGAAAAGTATAAGAACTAGAAACAGAGACAGAAATGTCGGTCACAGGGGGACAAATACATCCCTCTTCTAATTCTTCTGGAACCTATAATTTTGAATTAGATCCACAGAATACAAACTTGAACAGATATTTCAGTAATAATTCAGTAGAAGATTTTATGAAAGAATAGTTATTCAATAAACATCAAGTGCAAGTGAATACAACAAGGTTCAAACTGCCTCAAAGGATCTTCGCTGAAATAAAGAAAACTAAGTTAAGTCCCTGTTCAGAAGTATAATCCCATATCTAGCTTTGGGAAATGAAAATCTAACCTCTCTCATTAGCCTACTAAGTAGCTTTTCACAGTTGCAAATTCTCAGGAGCCTTTGTAACATGGCATCGTCTGTACCTTCAGAAGCTAACGTGCAAAACAATTACACGAGCATAGCCCAGATCAGTTAATCTGGTGTTCTGTAATGCCTTCAGCTTCAAGCACTAATTGTTCAATGTTCTGTTCTCCAGAATATATTCACAAACAATTCCCGTGAGACTGAAAGTCCTTGCTAATTACCCCAATGATACCCATCACTGCTCTCCTATCATCTAGTTCTGTGATTCACCTCTACTACTCCTACGTGGCCAGTCTTTGCTGAAGACTGCCATCCTCCTCATCTAATCCAGTGCCCCTCTCCCTCCTTCCCCAAGAGACTGAGCTCAAATCACCATAATCTTAATTCCAAAAAATAGTAAGTCTGATGGAGAAAAGAAAAGCACTTTCCTGGGACAAAACTGTAGGCTGCCAAAGTCCTCCTGACAGAACGTATATATGCTGTTGCAGAAGACAGCGGTGTAAGGGCAAGGTGACCCACTTACTCCAGGGCATATTTTACCCGTTGCTGGGGCTTTCATAGGTGCAATCACAGCACCGACCATTTATATAATCAAAACACAACACTTCAACCCAAATAATGTCTTATCTTGTGGAACACTAACAGGAGAGTATCAGCTGTCCTGAGGGTGAAATAAAGCAAGTGTAAAGCTCATACGACATACTCTGGCTGATTTGTACACCTGATCTGGACCATAATTCTTGATCCAGGTGAATCTATAGCACTGAGAAAAAATATTAATGATCACCTGATAAAGCTGTAGCTTAACTTTGAAGAAAGATGTGTTGATAATTTTGTGATAGCCTTGCAATAGGCAAGTATGACTGGCTGTGTAACTATAGCAAGCTCTTACGGCATAGTGCCTTCTAGAAAAGTACTGCTGATGTCTAGGCTGGTGTATTTAAAAACAAGATTGACTGCAGGCTATTTATAAGTACTTCTGCTTGTGCACACTAAAATTGAAAGAGTTTAAACTAAAAATGCACTGACTTCACGTCCTTTGTTTCTCCTTCAACAGAAAAGTGACTAACCCCCCCTCCCCCCGAAATTCCCAATAGCTAGGCAGAGGGAAAAGAAAAGCAAGAACAGCAATGTGAAAATTTAGCTAAAGTAAAATCACATTTTTTCAAAATTGCTTTCTATCTTTGAGAGATTTTAAGATGAGCAAATCTGCTTTCCGATTAACAGATTCCTTATATTACACCTGGATCTCTTGTCTGGTCCTCATAAATATACAAGTGGAAAAAGTGAAACTCAAGAATAAAATAACAAACATTTTAATATATTAGATAGTTGAAAATGGCTTGGCAATACTTCCTTTTTATCCTGACTTGAAGCTTTATTTATTTCTGATGCACTAAATTGACAGTTGTCTTAAAAATCCCTACTTCATGGGAAGAAATAAAAATACAAAACTTTTTTCACACGGTGAACAATAAAGTTGTGTACATAAGAGAGATGGCCAATGCACAAGATTTTCAGACCAGAACATTAAAGAGATCTTTGAGAAAATAAAATATATATGAAGAGTGATACTTAAAAGTTTTTCTGACAGCTGGAGCTTTCCTGAGTCAAGATTCAATTTTCTTGAGTTGGTGTTGTGATATTTAGTCTCTCTGGATGTTCTGTAGCTTTCTTGGCCCTTACTTTGTTGGAAACCTAGATGGCCTGAGGTAAGCTACAAAATATACTGTTGTATGTAACAGTTTAATAACATGATAATATTTGCTTCTATTATTGTGCCTGTGAAAAAAATCTTAGATGTTTATTAGAAGTTGTCACAAAACTGCAGTACCCAGATAATATAAATATTATTATATCAATAAAATTACCTTAAAGTCCTGATAGTATCAGGAAAGTATCAGCACATGAACATGCAAATTCATCTCCAGTCTGCCTTCTGGCGTAAGAGGCAGAGGGGCATGATTTGGAGGCAGGCAGAAGGAGAGAGGTTAATAGAAACAGCAGAATGTCTGGAAATCTCAGTGGAGTTGAAGCGGGAATTACAGATCAGCCTGTCACTAAACTAACTGTTTTCACCTTTTATTGTACTTCTTGATTGCCATACTTTATTTCTCATAGTGACAAAACAGTTTTGTGAATTAGATCATCAGTCTAACTGTGGTTGTTAAAGGACGGTACAGCAACCCAGGATTGTTTACAAAATTCTGAATATCACTGATACAAGTTTTAAGTCCTTACTGGATTTGGAACATTACTTTTATCATTCGCAGTACTCTAAAATGAAAACAGGAGGTGCTCTACAGGCAGCCTGTCAATAAAGGCTGAGAGATTCAAATAATATGAAGTTCTGATCTTAAACATGCTCCTAAACTACTGGATGAGGTCTTAAACCCAGGCAACAGGTTTACAAAATCAAACGTAATTTTTATTCTCTGTGAATGTTTTGAATATTCTGATCTCCAGTTTTCGGTCTCTTCCATTATTTGCTCACTGTAATTACACTCTATATTTGTGCCCAGTACAGTTTAACAAAGTTTATTTTTGTCAGAGTTTCCTTTAGGACAAAGTTAAATCTATGATGATAATTAAAGCTTTTGAATAAACATCCACCTGGAAAGACTGTGGGTGACAGATTAATCCAAAGGATTTGCTAGTAAGGCATTTCATCGTGTTGGAATGAGATTTCTGTTTCTCAAAGATTTTACCATCTCCGATCCCATTCGGTGCCAAGACCAACAGCTTAAACAGAATCTCAATCACATCGCAGTTTTATAAAAAGGCAGAGCCCGTAGTTCCAAGCACGGCAAAGCCCACCTGTGCTAGCTGATGTGCATACACTGCATAAGGAAGAGCCTCTGCCCTCTTATACAAGGTTTCCCCCCCCCCCCTTTTTTTTTAAATACCTATTACAGATGTGGGACAAGGACAAGAGGAGGTTATGCGTGTTTCCCCCAACCATCTAAGGGACTGCTGAAAAAGCTGAAGACTGGATGTAGAAGATGCCCTCAATTTCAGAGCTGGGTGAATACTTTGGTTTGAATTGTACTTTTTTACTGAAAAGACCATGTGTAGGTCAGCCAGAGCTTGGCTGATCCAAACTTGTTTCCATTTGTTTCAAAATATTTCATAATTGGAATTAAGAGTTATTCTCTTGCCCGTATTATACCCCACCCTTCAAATAAACTGAAAAATAATTATGTATCAGGTTTTCCTCAGCTACAATCTATTGCATCAGTCACAAGGCTGGTCTTGATGTCTTGTTCAATAAGCACTGGAATTTTTTATTTTACTTATGCCAGGTATACTAGCATGCCTGATTTGGCTTATTTTTAACACAAATTTTCCCATTAAATGTGATTTTAAAGCAAAATCAATCAACACTGTATGTATGTAATGGTTCCTAGCTTTTGCAGTTCTGTCTGAAAACGTATCAGACAAAAATGCTCCATGTAGTATGCACTCTTTGTTCACATTGTTCCTTTCAAACATGGCATGTGAATGAGAATAGTTTATTATTGATGTTGGCCCATTAAGAAATCTGTTTTATGCTTACACTGGCTGTGGTATATTGAGGCCATGGAAAAAAATTACGAGAGAGATCCATTTTCCTGTATTTGAGTCTGCAGACAGTATGCATTTCTAAGCATCAGACAAGGTACCATCAGACCTCTGAGCTTTGCTTTTCATACCCCAAACCTCTAGTCAATGTATGAAAAAGAAAGTAATGCTTAGTTAATAATGAAGGCTTAAGCGACTATTCAAAAGAAGACTGAATGACTTGCAAATGCAGTACAACTGGTAATCAGGTGGGGAAGTTATCCAAAGTGACTGATTTGTGCGTCTGCTCCTGTCCATGGGAACTTCACAGCGTTCTTATGCCTGAATTTCATTTATAGGGCCAAATCCACCTCAGTGTAATTATTCTAAATTTTATCAAATATGACAGAAGTATGGTAGATACAAGTTGACACATCATTTTATTTCCTCTGATTTTAGTAATGACTACGTACTTTACACATTTATGCCAAAATATGGAACCTCCATTTACAGCTAAAGGGTACGAGCCTCTGCCAGTTTGAGAACTAAATTTTGAAATTCAGACAAAACGAAGTGGGATTCCACTCAGCTACACTGAACCCAAACTTCCTTTTTTAACAATTTATTTTCACAAAAACAACTGACAGTCTTTCTCCTTTTTCTTCTGTTGTCACCACACAACCTGTTTGCTTAAAAAAACCCAAAGAACAAACAAAAAGCCTCTCAGCTCTTTTACAAAAATCTAACACACTATTTTCAAAATCACAGAAAAAAATTACAGATGTCTTATCTGTTTTATGCTTAACTGAAAATTAAAAATGTTGTTGCAATTACGATTTTATATTTTAACTCTGAAACAAAAATTACTAGGCTTTAAAAAAAATAAAATGGCTGAGTTATTAAAGCGTGTGAATTGCCTGCTGTGCCCAGGCAGTAATGTTGTCTAATGTGTATGTCTATATCAATATAATGACAGCACCATGCTTCAGATCAACTGGATACTAATTACAGATTTACCTGATAGACTGGAATGGCTCCCAAGGAGCTGTTGCACTCTATTTAGCAAGTAAGTGATTCTCCTAAAAGCTGCATAAGGACTTGTAATGCTAAATAATCTCATCTGGATACCATTTTGTAATACACTGTTTTTTATAAAAAGTTTTGACGAGCTTCAGTTAATACCTTGTAAAGATTCGGTAGGACATTTCAGACGCTTGCAGCTCCAGACACCGGGGTTTTCCTTAAACTCATGAAGCCCATTTGCATGTAAGAGAGATTACAGCTCCTCAACCTTCAGATCTAATGTCTCCCTTAACATGATGAAAAGCAAGAATTCTCCATTTCATGCGCTATGAGAACTAGGGTACATTCACTGAAATTACGAAGCAGAATATTCAGAAAAAATAAATTCATTCTTCAAACAACACATGGTTCAATTGTGGATCTTATGACTGCAAGAAATTGTGGAAGCAAAAAGAATAAGTAGGTTCAAAAGAGATGAGCAAAAAAGATGAGCACAGGGAATACAGCTAGCAGGCCTTTAACATGGTCTGGATACAACCTTACAGTCAAGGATGATCTAAAAGTTCTCATTTTCTTTGAAAGTCAGCAGATGGGTTGATGGAATAATTGCTTTAAAGACCCTAAGTGCTTTCTACTGATTTTTCACATCATTGAAGCAGTTCAGGCTGGTATAGAGCCCATAGTGTGTATGTTAACTCCCTCTGTACAGCATGAACAATCCCACTGCATCACTGTGGGAAGGTGTTCCTCAATGGGAGCAGAGTATCAGGTTGTGAGCTGTAATCATTGTTTACACAAACCTGGAAAGCCTTAGAGAAAGACTAAAAAAGACAATTTTTAAAGAATACTCTCCAAAGAGGTGATTAATTTGTTCATGACCTGTTACTAAAAATGTAATCAGTGAAGTGTAAAAAAGGTTTTCTACTCGATATAATTGCCTGCCTATAATGTAATAGTAATAATGAAAACACCTACAGTAAAGGCCTGTTAACTCCGTGTGGGATATATGATCCCTTCTTCAGTTTAAAGCAGAGAAATTACTCTGAGCCAGCACAGAGAAGAATTACACACTTGCTTACGCTCATTACCGCTTTTTGTTTCAAAAGCACAGTAGCATAATCAATTGTTCCCATCTCATTTGGAAAATCAACACTTTCCTATTATGAATCATTCTCCTTGTCTATCACTTAAAACAAATATGTTTTGCTGTTCTTTGATTATTCTTGTCTTTCAGGTTTTCACTTCTGGATAATAAAATGCACATCACTAACTACACTAAGTAATTTGGTGATTTCTGAAATACATACCCTGGGCACAGAAATGAAAATTACGCCGAAACAAGTTAAAACACAATACAAACTATACTACAGTTTATAAATGTTGCATTCAGATTACATTGCGGACAAATTCTTGTCATTTACCTAGCCTGTTTAATATCTTGCTCTACAGAAAAATTTGATATTTGCCTTTAAATAATTTACATTGCATCCAACCTGGTAGCAAAAGCCATTGTGCTCTTCTGGATCTGAATTAAATCACTGAATACTAGGAGGAAAAAAGGAGAATAGCTCAAGAATTCTAAAATTGTGGCAGAATTTTCATAAGTATATGGTACTTCTTACTTTTTATACTGTAGGGTTTTTTCCTGACATGTTACTCAGGAAAAAAAAAAAATTCTACAGACGGTTAATAGTCTATAACTCATCAATACAAATCAGATTCTGAATTCAGAACACTAAGTAGTATCTTATCCCTTCATTTTGAGAT
This sequence comes from Grus americana, assembly GCF_028858705.1. Classification (NCBI taxonomy): domain Eukaryota; kingdom Metazoa; phylum Chordata; class Aves; order Gruiformes; family Gruidae; genus Grus; species Grus americana. The sequence continues at coordinate 18,525,586 of NC_072866.1, forward strand.
TTATTTAACAGAACTAATCTGAAAATGAGGTAGCATTCAACATCAGTAATGATAAGCCTGCTCGCTCAATTTCCGCAGATACTTCTGGGGTTTGTTGCAGTGATTTTTGGCTTTTATTTTAAAAATTACTAGTAAAATGTATTAATAAACATACGACAGTGAAGTGAGTCCCAACGGCAGATCATAGAGGAGACATTCTTGGAAAAGGCAAGAAATAGCCTTTGCTGCTAGGAAGAATTCCCTGGCCCCAGGGAGTATAGAGTACGTCTAAGAGATCCAGTGGGAATTAAGCTTTATCGCATCACGGACAGTTATCTTGTGGCAAGAATGACAGTTCTGCATAGTAATTTGCCAAGAAGTATATATTTTGTATTTATCTTTTGTTTTGTTGTTTATTTTTTATAGGGCATAGGTCTGTATTTTGCTAAGCTTTAATGGTTCAGATCTTCCTAATTTCCTCACAAATAATCACACCAAAAATAGCTCAAGAAACGATTAATAGAAAGCTCCAGTTTCTTATTGCTAATCACTGCATGTTGCTTTACACTCAGATATACACACACGCATGCATATAAAAGCCTTACACCTTGCCTTACAAAAAATAAAATTACAGTAACTCCTGCAATCAGATTGAATGTAATAGGATTATCTGTTCAATCTATTCATCAAGTACCTCCATGCATGCTTCTTCAAATCAATAGTTATACTTAATAAAGAACTGCAAAATGCATAGCTATTAAGAACAAGACAAAAAAACTTGAAATACTACGTGCTTTTTCAGTAAATAAAGTCTTCCCTTTTTCTGAAAAAAGAAAGGAAGAACACATTATATTTTAATGCTACAAAAGCTTAAAAAAATGGGATTTTCTAAGGAATCCAAGGAGATCAGGCACCTACTCCCTTAAGCATTTCTCTTCAGAAGTGCTTACCGCCAGCTGGAGAGAGCTGGCTGAAAGGATCCCATCAGGATTTCACAACCGTGAAGTCATGCAAATTGTACCACCCTCTCGATTTGCTGGAGCTTTGAACTAACATAGGCAACGTTTCTGCTGCAAAAATCACAAGTGTACCCCAGCATGCCCTAAAAGGCTGAGGGTGAGGAAGGCACATTCTGAGCTTAAAAAAAAAGAGGGGGGAGCCATAAGAGAGGCAGATTCCCCAGGGGAGGCAGGCTGTCTGCGAGATGCATGGGAATCCTTGAGCCGAAGAGCCAAGGCAGGACTGAAGAGCAGGGGACTGCTTCGCTGGTCTCCTCTGCCAGGAGTCCCTGCACAGGGAAACAAAGAAACCATGAACAAAAGGGTTGTGCGCTGGCTTCTGCTGAGCTGAGCAGATTCACTGTGAGGCTTAACTGCGCACTTCTGTGACCCGAAGCCAGATACCACCAAGGACGGACTTCCCTCGACCCATCCCAGCCTGGGCAGCCCTGCTGGGACGGGCACTCGTAGCCTCTGGGAACTGTGCGAGCGGCTGCTGCTGAAAGCTGGCGGGACTGGGAGGAGCTGCAACAGAGCTGCAGAAGGTGGAGACAAGACAGCCTTAATCGGTACCTTTCTATGTTAATGCTGTGTTAAGAGCAAATAAAGCTGAGGTTGGGACTTTCACTGTTGTTTGGTACTGCTGGGGAAGAACTGTCCCAAGGACCAGGTGGTCCACGTCCAGTGAAAGATGGGAAACTGAAATGAAGAAGGCAGGCCAGACAGCTGTGAGGGAAAACAAGCAAGATGAAAATCATAAACCATGGTACGTGAGGGACTCCTCTGTCTAAGTCTTAGTCCTAGCGATAAGCTGATTGTAGTTCTTTCCCAAGAACATTCCTACCGCACCAGAATTCAGAAGCAAATGTTCTGGGTTTTCCCTTGGAAATTTGAACCAAATACATTAAACAGAACTTCTTGCTTAGACGTAATATCATCGTTGGTGAATGGACACAGAGTCAGGCCTTCAAAAACTTTAGTTTGGAAGGGGCAAAGTAAATGCTACTAATACAGTTTTGTTAAACAAATGGAGATGTGTGAAACCTCTGACAATCAAATTGATTCTTGTGCTGACAATGCGATGTGTTTGTAAAGGCTTTTGAACATGGATTGAATTTGTCTTTAAAGCTCAGAAGCCACCAACTGTTCCTCTCAAAGTCTGGGTATCTTTGTTCTGTGTCTGTATGGATGGAAAGATGAATTTTCCAATACATGATTTGCATTTTAGCATTAAAGAAAACAGCTAAATGGTATACTATACAGTACAGGAAACAGATACACTTTCAAAATTGCAGAAGTGCATCAAGCATATGTCTCAAATGGTAAGAAAAGTAATTAATCTTATATTAAAGGTCTGCAAAACATGCTGCATTCAATCCCCAAAGAAACAAGTTCAATAAACAAATATATACCATTGCATGCTAAAAACAGCGAAGCGAAGCACAGCGAGCTCCTTTCACACATCATTTTTGATTGTCCTACTTTGCTCTGTCAGGAATCACAGTGACAGCTTAAGCATTAAAGCTTTTTGACATTGCAACAAACCAAACAAAGCCTAGTTGCACATTTTTGAGTTTATTTTATACCACATCTAAAATATAAACAAAATAGGGAGGTTTTTGGCATTCTCAAACAATAGCAGCCACTGGGAACTGTTTCCAGAGATGATGTTTTCCTCATATAAGGATTCTCGCTAGTTGATTAGAAAAAACATACTTGATAGCCAGCTCCAGCAGCCAGGCTGGCCAACACAATTATTGCACATTCTGTCAGCACATTTCCTCCCTTCAGCTTTACTTCTCCAATCTTTTTCAATATTGTTAAAATGAGCAATCATTCGTGATTCACACTCCCAAAAAAGGCAGAAACCAACAATTCCCAATGGCTATAAATTATTAATGCAATTGTGCCAATCACACAGAGCTTAGTGCTTTTAAAAATGGAATGAGATTATCCGCATAGTTATTTTCAATCAGATTCATCTCTTATTAGGGGGCATTATGCATATGGCTTGCTTTCAGAAAGCTATCTTCTTTAAAAAAGATTATTGCACAGTCATTTCTTGTGAAATACTATGCAAGCTCTACACTTAGATACCAAATCAATTTTTTGTTTCAGGAAATAATTATACGTAATGGGTATTTTCTTTGGTAGATAGACTGATTCTTTCCAATGTAAAAGCCTGTTCTGTTCTCAGTTGTTATTCCCATTCAAACCATCCCTGCTTTGACTTGGTCCTCACTTACACCAGCCTAGCAAATACATAGGCAGACCCGGTGGCTGCAGTGTAAAATTTTTTTTGCTGCAATAGCTTTAACAGGCTGTAATAGAAAAGTTTGTAAGAGTTAGTGTACAACGTGTCTGTTAAAATATAGCTGGAGTATGTGGCTATCTCAAAAAATTACAAGCTAGAAAATCTTGCTTTCTGGCACACAAAAATCTAAAAAAATTACAGTCAAGGGCAGTAGAGATTCAAAGGATTTAATTATAAAGGCCAATTTTGTGGAATGCAGAAGGTGGTCAAGGGAATGACTTTCTTTGTAAGTTTTCGCTGATAAATGCCGTTCAAATGTTTGTCGGATTTTGGACTCTGACCTGCCGGGGCCTGCACTGGAGGGGGTATGGAAGAGACTTCATGAACTGGAGACAGAGGATGATTTTATATTTACAGTTGCATCTTCTTTGCACTCCATATGACGTACTCCAATTATCCCAACATCACGGCGTGGTGTCTAGGACCCATCAATACACTGAATGCAAAGAAACTGCAACCAAATTCAGTGACGCCTCAAGCTGCAGGAGCAGAAAAGTTATTCTATTCCCTTGAGCGTGCCTGGCTAGCAAGGTGGAATCTGACCTGCGTTATATTCAGATAGTTTGAGAGCTGAAATACCGAAATCACAAGGCTAAAGACACTGATTCAGAGCACATAAGCATGCCCCACATAATGGAACTTAAATGTATTCTGAGTCAACAAAACCATCAGTAGAAGCCTCTAGCACATGCCTAACTGCCTGCCTTAATCTAGGCCAAAAAGCAGCTCTCACTTTCCAAGACCCTTGCTTTTTGCTCTAAGCATTACATTATTTTATCTCTTGCGCTGATGGAAAAAGTGGTCTTTAAAGCACTGAGCTGTCAAAATACTGCATCAGGATTTTGCTATATTATTTTACATATTTCAGCTCTGTATTTCAAGTACTGGCAATCATCATATTGAACACATCTTCTACAATATGGAGAACTGCCTGATTCTTGCGGTCATATGCCACGGTGCCATTTAACAACATGTATTCCCATCTGTGAATTTGCTTTCTGGCATTTGGCTTGTACTTTATTTTTCCCATCTAAAAGTCTGGCAATCGTTTCTCACTATTATTCTGATAAGGGTGTGGGTCAAACTCATTCCACTGTGAATGTGCATTTGTACTTGCAGAGGGTGAGTGATTGATTGGTATCAGGCAGAAGTGACTTCTCCTGTTACGTTTCTGGCATGTTATTCTGTGGTTAATCAGTTCTACTGAGTGTCAGTCAAACCTACCAGATGTGACTCTAATGGATAGCTGCTAGGTGCCTGATGTCTGTTTTGTCACTGACGTGGCTGGAGTGCTCCTAAAAGTTTAAAAAAAAAAAAAAAAAAGAAAAAAGAAAAAAGAAAAAAAAAAGAAGAGCATGTAGCTCAGGATGTATGAGGAAGCTGTATTTAGAAAGTCGCTTTATTTGTATATGTCTGCTTTTAAATATTCAGTCAGCTACTTTTTTCAAGATGAATTAATCACAGGACTATCTGCCCTTTTTTAATCAGGAAAGATTCATGCAAAACAGTACTTGGGATTTTTTTTTGGTATGTCCTGTGGGGGGTAAAAGAGTGTTGTTGTTATTAATTTAGTTATTTAAATGCTTAGCAGTTCTAGAACACATGCATTATGAATAATCTTCACCAAAAACACCACACAAATTTGTATCACGACTATGCCTTTTAGGCTGAAGCACACTCCCATTGAAGTAAACAAACACTGTCATTAAGACAGAAAGAAAGATTGTTCACTCCCAAAAGGAGCTTAAAATCCAGTCATAGTGAAGGGCTGAAATGCTTTTCATTTAATTAAAAACCATAAATCCATCCAGTTTTAGATCCAATTTGAATCCAAGACTGCAACTTGAAATATCCCAAGATTCCTTTTCCATTCTGGTTTATATCTGAGACTGGCCCTGGAATTAGCAGATATTTGACAACCAGCAGACTGGAACTTACACCTCATATTTATGGCAGATGTGGTTAGATTAATCAAATTGCAGACATTTAAGTAGAGGGATATTTATTCAAATATAATCGCCTCCCAGGGGGCAAACTTTGAAACTACCTCCACATTTTAAAGTATTAAAAACATCTTTGGAATAACTAAACTTCAAAGTTCAGGGTGAACTTGGTAGGTGAGCTTGTTTCAGGATTTGCTACAAATGTTTTCTGGCTTTTTTTTTCTTTTTTTTTCTTTTTTTTTTTTTAGACCTGATTTTTAATATGATAGAATTGATTAATGCTAGTTTCTGAAATAGAAATTGAATTAAAAATTGAATTCTCTTGGAAATTCCAGGGTATGTTCTTGTCCTAACACAAATCTATAGCTGCTGACGGCTGAAAAAAATTTATCTTCAAATCTATTCTCAATTTGGAGATTAAAATGATGCACATGATGTCTAATGGACAATACCAGGAAGGCAGTTTTTCTAAGTGACAATTTAGAAGATATTTTTATTTTGTTTTTAAGAAAACTGTAATGTAAATCAAGCATGAATTAGAAACCTTGCAACGAGAATGGAGATGGTAATTGTGCTTCATTTTGATCATGCAG